>NC_143254.1:96947795-97572795 GCF_984573655.1 Nuphar pumila
TGTAAGTTATTAGTTTTTCACTCTGTTTAATATTTACTTTCAGTCGGTTCTTCAGTCAGCAAATTTTTTTTGTTAGGTTTAGTCGTTTTGTGTTATTTAGTTTCAGCGTTGTGTAACATTTAGGTTCATCGTTTGTGTAGTTCTCATTTAGTAATGTTTCTGTCATAGTTTTGTTCAGCATTTGTTTATCACCTACGTTAGATAATTCCATTAGTTGTTTATTAAGTATTTCATTGCATAGGCAGAATAGTCAATGTTAGTTCTTAGTTATGTTGTTTTGTTTACATAAGCAGCATAGTTTAATTGTTAGTGTGTAGGTAGTTTTGAATTTTTGTCTTTTAGTGTTAGGATAGATTAGTTGTTCATGTTTAGTTTAGTTACTTAATTCAACTCTTGTTTTGCTGATTTCTGTTATCATAGTTAGTAAATGTGTGTTAGTTTTTGTCGTACTGCTTTGTTTTTGTGTTTTTGTGTTTTGCAGGGGAGCATTGGAACGTGCGGTCGAGCCCTTAGACCCTCAGGGAGCCCTTAGAAAAGCAAAAGTTCAAGAAAACATACATTACCTCAAGAAGGGACAAGAAGACTCGAAGCATTGAAGCCTTTTCTTTTCTTTTTAGATTAGGGTTTTATTTTATTTTATTAATTGGGTTTGTAATAAAACCATTTATTTATTTTGTTTAAGCCCTCTGCGTAGGGCCGTACTCCCTTAGTTAGTTAATTATTTAATTAATTCTTTTTATTTTGGCAATAAAGAGTAGCATAGTTGTGTGTTTGAATACGAGTATATCCCGTTCCCTGAGATCGATCGAGACTCCACCACTCGTGCGAGCCGGTTTTTATATTTTTGGTGTCTGGCTTTCAATGGATTTTCATTAAAAATATTGTTTTAAAAAGGGTTTTCATAAAACTCACACCAAATTTTGGCACCGTTGCCGGGGAACGGCGAAATACTAGTATTCACTTTATTGCCTAGTGTTTGTTTGCATTTAGGTTTAGAACCACGTATGTGCATATCGTAGAGCTGAGCTTACTTTTCCTGCACAGCCCACCCACTAGGATTCCCTTAGAGGTGACTGTGTATGATTGGTACTGTACACATAGATTTCATATTTCTTTTGCATAATCTCTCTTATGTGTAATTGCGTGGTGATTGTTAGTTTTTGTTGTTTTTAGTTTACTCGCTTTGTGGTTTGCGTGGTTTGGCCGCTTAGTGCGTTAGTTAGGTAGAAAACCCAAATCTAGGACGTGTGCTACACCGGTCTACTCCTAGGTGTACGCAATGGCTGACGATCATCAATTGATCCGTCCTTTGAGGGAGTACTTCATGCCAAATACGTATACTCCCGCCTCCTGCATCACGAGACCTGATATAGGAGCGAGCCATTTTGAGATTAAGGCCAGTGTGATTCAAATGCTACCTTCGTTTTATGGCCTTAGCAATGAGGACCCATATCGTCATCTCGACGAATTCCTTGAGATTTGCTCGACTGTGCGAATCAATAACTTTGGAGATGATGCTATGAGGTTGACTTTGTTTCCATTCTCTCTAAAAGATAAAGCCAAGCACTGGCTAAAATCTCTTGAGACGGTTTGTATTACTACTTGGGAAGGAATGCAGCGCGAATTCCTCAAAAAGTACTTCCCAATTGGTAAAACGAATCAGTTTCGTAAAGCTATAACCAGTTTTTCTCAAATTGAGGGAGAACAGTTTCACGAGTCTTGGGAGAGATTGAAAGATCTTCTTCGCAAGTGTCTCCATTACCAGGTGCCTCGTTGGCAATTGGTGCAGTATTTTTATGACGGGCTTACTGAGAAGCACCGTCAAATGGTTGATTCGTCATGTGGGGGCACTTTTATGCTCAAGAGTGAGGACGAGGCGTGGTCTCTATTCGAGACCTTGAGTGAAAACATGATGCATCATACCTTGTCTTCACGGCTCGATAAGACTACATCTCTGTCTAGTGGTCCTAGGAAAATAGGGATTTTCGAAGTAGGGTCGGAGTTAGAATTGCGTACTAAGGTTGACCAGTTAACTAGGAAGTTAGATCAACTTCTACCCAATTCTTCGCGAAGTCCAGTAGGAAGAGTGTGCGAGCTATGTGCTAGTCCTGCACATTGTGTTTCGGATTGTCTGACAGCTCCGTTATATCCTGAATTCGTTCAGGAGCAGGTGAATGCTGCCCAAGGTTTCGCTAGGACCGAGTATGATTCATTTACACCATCATATAACCCAGGTTGGCGAAACCAGTTCATTTCCCCATCCCATCAGCCCTCCCAGACACAGTATAGACACAGTAACCATTCACAAGGTTACTCGCATCCTATATTTCCACAGGTTCATCCCCAGTATAGTCTACCTTCTCTTCAGGAGCCCATTCCAAGTTCATCATTTCAGGAGAAGATGTTAGAGGCCTTTTCTGATATCAAGGCCACTCTTTGCTCCCATACGCAGTCGATAGCCAAGCTAGAGACGCAAATGGGACAGTTAGCTCAGACATTGAGTAGACAAAGCCATGGGAACCTTCATAGTCAGTCTGTTGTCACATCCAAGGGAGAGGAGCCCATGTCATTTGACTTGCAACCCACTGCTTCACATTATGAGCAAGTCAAATCTGTTACATCTCTTCAGAGCGGGAAGATGTATCAGTCCATTCAGGAATTGACTCATGAGCCCCATATCATTTCTACTGACGAGCCGATTTCCATTATACCTCAACAGAAGGGGCAGGGCCCTCAGTTGTTACATACTTCACATATTCATCAAGCCCCAGTCTCCCAAGCATTTAGACCGTCGATTGCTTTTAGCAAGCAAGAGGCGCAGATGCAAAAGATGCTTGACCTAGTCAAGCAGGATCATGACCACCACTTGTTTAAGGTTGCATATATCGATAGTCGATCGGTCCTAGATTCTCCTTTTGAGAGTAGTCTCCCAGAGGAGACTAACCTTTGTTCTTCCTGTAGTGAGAGTCATGATATTACTTTTAGGGGTCGACGGAAGAAGTCGGTGAGCCGTAACTGGAAGAAGCAATAACTGGTGAAGTGTTCAGATTACTTCCAAATCCGAACATGCGACCCTATTTGGATTCACCTGCTGTAGTCACCCATGCTGCAGGATCAAATGATGGATGCTGAGTAGCGTCATTGCCATATTGCTCTACCATCTATTGCTCATATGCCTCCCACAAAATAATGTTTAAAGTATGCATTAATAATTATTGATAACATTATGATAACTTGCATATTGCAATGATTATTAATAGAATAAATACATACTGTTGTCATTCTCGCTTTCTCTAATACGAAGACTCCCGTGGTCTTCCGTTTATGTGTTTCAACAAACACATCTTTATATGGTACAATGCCTCATTTTTCTGCTTCCTGCGAAGTTAAAAGACAAAAGATTTAGTTCACAAGTTCGCAACAATACTTATAAAATTAATATGATATATTAATGAGTTACCATTTTCTTCAAGTGGCTCCCAAATGTCTTAGATCCACCTGTGTGTAGATGGGCTTCGGGCATTTTTGCTTGATTTTGTGCAGCCTTTGCAGAGCGATTTCGAAATGCATCTCCCGCCCACTTATCACACATTTCATCCTAATAATCTCTCATGATAGTAATAGGGCCATGGCCCTTCCACTGTAGTGGATCATCTATTACGCCAGATGTTTTTTTTTTTGCAGTCTTCATAGTGTGCAACATGTCTGCAAATCGATTGGCAGTCACCTTCTGCCACACCTTCCTTGCATCATTTTCTTCCACCGTAGTTGCGAAGCGATTCGAAACCTACAAATATTTTCAGAAAGTTAGTAAACATTACTTAAAAAAATTAAATATGAAACACATTAACTATGAGAAACAACTGTATACCGTGAATGAGGACCACAATCTGTCTAACACCTCCTTTGGGTACTTTTTCTATTGAGCAACCGGTCCTGGTAGATGTTGAAGAAGTCAATTCCCAATCTCCCGTACTACTTCTTGTGGCTCAAACCTCGTGTTGCACATGAATTGTTACACAGTAAATATCAATATAAAATATTTATAAGATATGCAATAATTGAAAACGAAATACTTACGGTCGATTATCGATATACACTATTCGAATGAGTCTTCTTGTGCCAGACTGAGAAGACCCTGCTTTCTGTGTTGGCTCCTGACTTGTGTGATCAACTGGTGTAGGTGGGTCGTGTATAGGCGAAACATCATCTGTAAAAAAATACGTTAGAAGTTCTCAGAATGCGCATTTGAACTAATCAAGCATCCAATTAGTTAATCAATATACCTATCACAGAAGCCCATGAAGATGAAGGTTGGGCCTGGCTACTACTGAATGAGCGACCACTGTAACCTCCATGAACCATATTCTAACAAATAACATATGCCATACAATACATTCAAATAATTCACATCAAGTATTACAATACATTCAAGTCATTCGCATCAAGTATTACAATAATTCAAATCATTCCTATCAGGTACTGCAATGCATTCAAGTCATTCACATCAAGCATTGCAATGCATTCAAATCATTCGCATCAAGTATTACAATGCATTCAAATAATTCAAATCATTCATATCAAGTATTACAATAATTCAAATCATTCGTTGCATAAATTACAATACATTCAAATAATTTAAATCATTCACATCAAGTTTTGCAATGCATTCGTATAAAGTATTACAATACATTCAAATAATTCAAATCATTCACATCAAGTATTGCAATGCATTCGAATCATTCATATCAAGTATTACAATACATTCAAATAATTCAAATCATTCACATCAAGTATTACAATGCATTCAAATAATTCATATCAAGTATTACAATACATTTAAATAAAATTTTTAATCATTCACATCAAGTGTTGCAATACAACTCATGCATTCGCATCAAGTATTATAATACATTCAAATAATTCAAATCATTCACATCAAGTATTGCAATGCATTCGAATCATTCGTATCAAGTATTACAATACATTTAAATAAAATTTTTAATCATTCACACTAAGTATTGCAATACAACTCATTCATTCGCATCAAGTATTACAATACATTCAAATAATTCAAATCATTCACATCAAGTACTGCAATGCATTTAAATAGAGGTTTGTAGTACAAGATTTTGCTCACTAGATTGAGAATTCTTCCTCATCACTAGTTTGACTTTCTTTTTCTTCTTCTTCTTCTTCATTGTTTCCCATCCACTTGGTACATCATTTGGATCACATTCCTCTATGAATGTTTCATCGGCCAATGGAGATATGACATGCATATCATGCGCAACATCGTGACCATAAGCGAAGTCATAGACATCATCTGATTGATAGTAATCATTGTCTTCAGCTAACTCATCTTCCTGTAACTAATCATACTCGGGGTATAGTTTGGACTTCACCTTGCAAACTGCCCACCATTCATTTCTATCTGACTTTTTTATACTCAGATATGAAGTATAATAAACTTGTTGATCTTGCGAGGCTAATATGAATGATTCATATGTTCCAAACCTGGATTTATGATTCACCTCCACAATGTCTGAAGCTTTATCGAGTCTTGTTGCAGTTGGATCAAACCAATGACACTTGAATAAAGTTACCCTGTTTATTATGCCTAAGTAAGTCAACTCCATTATTTCCTCTATAACACCGTAGTAATCATGTTCATTTTCACCGTAGCTGCTACCCTTGACACACACACCACTATTTATCGTTGATTTGTTTATACCGTCATCTTTTGTATGGAATCGATAACCATTTACAATGTACCCGTTGTAGCATTGCATAACTTTGGTCCGACCATTTTCTAAATCAATACTCCTTGATCTTTAACATCACCATGGCGGACCTACGCACAAACATAAACAATGATTGTGATCATGATCAATTAAGTAACTTAGTGTTGTTTATAAGTACAAAATTTATGTTAGCTTCTTTACCAACTGTTTCAACCACTCCACAAACTTAGTTTCACGTTCTTTTTGTACTTCTGCATCAGTGAGATGTGAAACTTCTTTTTGCAACTCCAGATCAAATCGTCTGCAAACCACAAATACTTATATTACTGAGTCATGTATCCACATATAGAACATAAAAGGATTTATAATTGTGTTGCATCTACATATACTTACTCGATGTATGGGTCGATCGCTGAGCAATTAAAAAGAATATAGATGTATGTTGTGTCTTGCTCTCGATCTGTCAATAGCCTTGATCGACAACTACCAAATGCATGCCCAAGTGGTTGAAATATTGATAGCTTGTCAGCTACAATTACTTGTTCTCTATCATCGTTACGGGGCGAGCATGTGTAACGTGTTGGAATATGAGATTCGAAGTACATAGATGAGAAATTTGAATTCTCTTCTAAAGTGTACGCCTCACGAATAGAGCCTTCTACTCTTACTTTATTACGAACCTTTTTTTTTAGGTCGAACATGCATCTGACAAGAATATACATTTTAAATTTTAAATATCTATCATTAAAGAGACAAATATAAAAAAAACATATATCTTTCAAATGGGTACATCCATCGATATTGCACAGGGCCACCAACCCTTAGTTCATATGGCAGATGTATGATCAAATATTCCATAACATCGAAAAATGCTGGCGAAAATATCTTTTCTAGCAGACAAACAATGGTGATGACAGAGTCCTCGAGATTCTTTACATCTGATACTACGACCTCCGATGCGTACAATGTTCTGAAAAATCCACTCAACTCAGACAATACCCCCCATATAGGTTTGTCTAACATATCATGGAATGCTAGGGGTATCAATCGTTGCATAAATATATGACAATCATGGCTTTTCAATCCATATAACTGTCCATCGTCAATCTTCACAGCCCAAGCAATGTTAGAGACATATCTATCTGGAAATCTCAATTGTCTCAACCATTGACATACATGTTTTATTTGATCAGGTCCGAGCACGTACTTTGCCTTTGGTTTCAGTACTTTGCCATTATACTCTTTGAGTTTCAATTCTGGTCTTTTACATATTAATTTTAAATCCATACAGGCCTTCGAATTATCCTTTGTTTTTCCTTTAACATTCATTACTGTATTGAACACATTATCAAACACAATTTTCTCCACATGCATCACATCCAAATTATGTTGTATCAATAGGGTTGGCCAATACGGTAGTTCCCAAAAAATAGATTTCTTCGTTCAATTGTGATCCTTCCCAAATCCACGAAAGGGTGTAGGACTGCGGGCATCTGTTAATACATCTGAAAAGTATCACAATCTTCTTAGAATATCTATGCCAGACAATCTTGAGGATGGACCTTCTGTTTCAGTTGTGCCTGCTTTAAATACATTCTTTTGTCGTCGGAACAGATGGTTGCTGGGTAGAAATCGACGATGGCACTCAAACCAGCAAGGCTTCCTTCCATGCCTCAATCTAAAAGCTTTGGAATCCTTCATGCAGTACGGACATGTCAATCTCTCATGTGTGCTCCAACCAGATAGCATACCATATGCAGGGAAGTCACTGATTGTCCATAGAACAGCGGCCTTCATGTTGAAATTTTGTTTTTGGTGGGCATCATACGTGGTAACACTGTCATCCCACAATACTTTTAGTTCATCAATCAATGGCCTTAAATATACATCAAGATTTTGGCCAGGTGAGGTCGGACCAAGGATCAACAGAGACAAGAAAAGATTTGGACGTTTCATACACAAGCTTGGTGAAAGGTTGTATGGAGTTACAAATACTGGCCAACATGAGTATGAAGTTGATCTACCCCCAAATAGATTAAATTCATCTGTACATAGACCGAGTCTAACATTTCGCACTTCCATTGCGAAGTTCTGATGAGTACGATCAAAGTGCTTCCAAGCTTCAGCGTCAACAGGATGCGTGATCTTGTTTTCATCGTGTTGAACTTTATTTGCATGCCATCTCATGTGTTTAGCTGTCCTTGAAGACATATACAATCGCTGCAATCTAGGAGTGATAGGAAAGTAGCGGAGCGACTTGTATGAAACTTCCTTTGATCTCGTGCTACCATTGTCTCTTGTCTTTGGCTTGAACCGAGGATGCCCACATGATGGGCATGATATGTTGTTTTTCTGCTCCTTGAAATACAACATGCAGTGATTTGGACAAGCATCAATCTTTTTGTAACCCATACCTAGAACGTTGACCATAACTTTCGCACGATAAAAATTTTGTGGCAATTTTTCATCTTTGGGCAACATACTCTTCACAATCATGCACAAACGGTCAAAACATGATTGACTCAAATTATACTCGGACATCAAATTCATTAGTTGAAGAACTGCAGACAAGATAATGTGACTCTCACAACCGTTCCAAAGTGGCTCATCATCATCTCTAAGTAAATCATAAAATCTATTAGCTGCATCGTTTGATGATTCTTCATCTACGGCAGTTCTTACATCACTAGAACTCATAGCAGAACTCAGTTCTGTTTCTGCGGCATCAAATATCAAATCTGTATATGGATTATCGTGCACCACATTCACCCGTGCATCAAAATCGTTTCTAAATTCTTCTTCATGAAACATTCAGCTCTGATAATCACTCACAAAACCCTTCCTGTATAGGTGATGTCTAACGCTATGAGGTTCTACAAATCGATTATTCTTACAAATCTTGCAAAGACACCTAATCTGACCTGTGGGATCCACTATACTGACACTTGCTGTTGCAAATTCAATAAAACTGTCAACACCATCCATATATTCATGCGATAACTCATTGTCCACTATCCTACGGTACATCCATTCACGGTTTGCAGTCATTTTCTTATGATGTTACGAATAATAACCTAACAAATTAAAAGAGAACAATCAGAATGCTACGATAAAGAACATATCAAATTTATCATGCAATATATGATGTCATACAATAACAAGAATTTTGATGCATGCATTGATAACTTAATATTTTCATGTGCAAACTATTAATGACACGATACAATCATTTGAAACCTGCTTTCATTATACAATTTCACATGGAAGTCATAATCAAATTGAAAGTAACTACATTCAAGCATGAATACAATTACATCAAACATTGCAATACATCGTAATCATTCATATCAAACAAATTGCAAACATGTACCTGCAGCAAACACACTTCAATATCTCACTAACTACTACCATGCCTAGCATGGACTCCATACTCAAAAAATAAGAACACTTTAATATTCATACATTAAAATCATGCTCAGCATGATCTTCGAACTCTAACGAAGCAACCCTAAATATCAACAACTAAGTGAGTGTGTGAACAATAAAGTGTTACATCTAATAAATTAAATAACATGTGATACACTTGCATCACTTACTCACCACGAGTATTTACCCAATTTGCATTGTTTTTTACACTTACTTACCACAGGTGGCTGAGCACGAGCTAGTTCCGTTGAAAAATCTGCACAAAAAAACACTGTTTTAAAATGAAGTCACCACGAAAAAAAAACTGTTCTGGCAAGGGGTCGACTCCCCTGCTGTTCCGGCAGGGGGTCGACCCCCTTACGAAACATAGGGGGTTAACCCCCATATGGAACGTAGGGAGTTAACTGACCCCCTGTTCGGGCAGGGGGTCGACCCCCAGCCTTTCCGCCAGTGAGTCGATCCCCTGCCGGAACAGCAGGGGGTCGCCCCCCTGCCTGAGCAGGAAAGGCTTGACCCCCTGCTTGTTACGGTAGGTGGTTAAACCCCCTGCCGGAAAACGCAGGGGGTTAACCCCCTGCAGGAAAACGCAGGGGGTTAACCCCCTGCCCGAAAACGCGGGGGTTAACCCCCTGCATTTCCGGCAGGGGGTCGACCCCCTGTCGAAAAATGCGGGGGGGGGGGGGGGGGGGTCCTTTACCTTTCTCCGGGCGGCGGGGCCTGCGGACGGTGGGAGCGACGAATAACGGGAGCAGCGAAAGAAGAAAAGGAAAAGTTGTCTGGGATTAGGGTTATTCGAAACTTAGCGACAGATTTAATCCCTCGCTAAGCCTACGTAAATCAAATTTACGAAACCAGCGACGGATGATACGTCGTCGCCAAGTCCGTCGCTACTTAGCGACGGACTAAAGTTTGTCGCAAGAGTCATCGGTAAATCATGCGGCTGTAACGACAAAATAGTATGTCGCTAAATAGTGATGGACTGGGCGACATACTATATTCCGTCGCTGGTTTCGTATGCTTCATGGATTATAGCGACAGATGTTTTTTGCTCCTTAATCCGTCGCTAACTAGCGACAAAAATATTCCGTTGCTACCGTCCATCGCTAACAACGTGTTTTCTTGTAGTGTCTATCGTATGCCTTGTCCAAATCAATAAAAACCATATGCAAATCTTTGTTCCTCTCTCTATTTCTCTCAATAAGTTGTCTAAGAAGATGTACAACTTCCATAGTTGATCTTCCAGGCATAAAACCAAATTGGCTCTCCGATATCATGACAACCTTCCTCAACCTAGACTCAATCACCCTCTCCCAAAGTTTCATAGTATATATGACTCATGAGTTTTATACCACGATAGTTTGTGCAATCTTGTATATCACCCTTATTCTTATACAGAGGCACCAAAGTACTCTTCCTCTACTTATTAGACATCTTATTTGTCCGCCAAATCTTGTTAAAAAGATTTGTCAACCATTATAAACCTTTCTCTCCCAAGCATTTTCAAGCCTCGATAGGTATACCATCTAGGCCAACTGCCCTTCTTGATTTCATTTTCTTAAAAGCCTCAACAATTTCTTTCTTTTGAATCGTGCACATGAAGTCACGATTCATCTCATGAAAAGGAATAGAGAAGTCTCTAAGATCCTGAGCATGACTTCCATTAAATAGCTTATCAAAATAATCTTTTCATCTCTCCTTAATCTCCAAATCTTTGACTAAAACCCTTTGTGTTTCATCTTTGATACATCTAACCATACCCAGCTCCCTCGATTTCCTATCTCTCATCTTTGCAAGCCTATAAATATCCTTCTTGTTCTCTTTAGTATTCAACTTGTCACATATCTCCTTATATATACCTTATCCCTCTCGTTTCGAACTACTTTTTTAACTTTCTTCTTTGCTATCATATACTTCTCCAAATTCTTATTATCACGACTCTTAGATTTCTATAACACTCTCTTTTAACCTTAATAGCTAATTTGACATCCTCGTTCCACCATGATGTATCCTTAACTAGCGGTGCACTGCCTTTAGACTCACCCAATACCTCCTTAGTCACCTTTCTCATGTCACCCACTATCTTATTCCATATTGATTCTGAATCCTCCTCGAGACACCAATCAACTTTCTTAACTACCTGCTCTACAAACATTCCTTGTTTAGCTCCTTTTAGTGCCCAACACTTAATTCTAGGATCTATCCTATGTTTATCCCTTTTGTGACATTGTCTAATTCTAAGATCTAAAATTAAGACTCTATATTGTGTAGCTACACTTTCTCCTGGTATAACCTTACAATCGATGCAACAACCCCTATCTCTCTTTCTAAGTAGGAAAAAATCTATTTGACTCGTATTAATCCCACTTTTAAATGTTATTAGGTGAGACTCCATCTTCCTAAACCAAGTGTTTGCTAAGATCATATCATAGGACAAACCAAAATCTAAAATCCTTTCCCCACTTTCGTTTCTTTCTCCTATACCATAGCCTCCATGGATACTCTCAAATTCATCCCTACTAATGCCTACATGTCCATTAAGGTCACCGCCGATGAAAAACTTTTCTCCATAAGATATCCTTTGTACTACTCCATCTAAATCTTCCCAAAATTGACGCTTAATGGAATCATCTAAACCTACTTGAGGTGCATAAACACTAATAATATTAAAAATATTTGTACCTAATACTAATTTAATAAGTAAAATCCTATCACCCTTCCTACGGATCTCAACTATATTATCTATAAACTCACGACTCATAACAATCCCTACTCCATTCCTATTCCTATTCTTATTTATTCTTGTATACCAAATCTTACATCCCCAAGGTTTTATCCCATTTGCTTTCTTACCTACCCATTTGGTCTCGTGTAGACATAAAATATCAATCTTTCTCCTACATATAACATCTACTAACTCTACCAACTTACTAGTTAAAGACCCTATGTTCCAAGTGGCTAACCTAATTTTATAGTCTTGGACTAACTTTTTTACCCCCACCCGTCCAACAAAGTGAGGGAACCCTTGCCTATTTGACACCACACCCAGGCGCCGGTGTGACGCGTCGCTTCTTGGTGATGACCTAGCAACCCTTGCTCATTTATCACTGCCTCCGGGCCTATAGAGTACAACGCGTTACTCAGTAGAGAACGCACCAATGAAATTCTCATATTGGTTCATATTCATAGGGTATGACTAAGTTTTTATGCTAGCTGTCACTGGCCTACCACAACCCTCCTCCTTTATCCGGGCTTGGGACCGGTAGTGTATAACTAAACAGTTATACACAGCCAGAGTATAACTGTTAAAAATCAATGGTTTAAAATCTTTGTAAAATTTTTAGGCTTTAAACATCATTTTTTTTATTGAAAACACATGATCCAGGTGTGGATTCTTAGTAAATCGACCATACCCAACACATTTATAGGGTCAGAACCACATAAAAAGCACCGAAAAGATGAAAAACTTATTTAACACACGATTTAGCACCAAATGGGTTTAGCATGGACCCATTACTCACACACACACACACACACACACACATATATATATATATATATATATATATATATATATATATATATATATATATATATATATATATATACATAGAGAGAGAGAGAGAGAGAGAGAGAGTACACCCAATTAATTGGATTGAATAATTAAGAAAATATTATTTTAGAAATCATGTGGCATGTATTTATGTTGACGTGTAACTTAAATACCTAAAAGAAATATCAAGGGGATTCGATTCACAATTTGCAATGCTAAACCTTTTCAAGGTTGGTTGTAACTTTCTTTATGATGTATACATACAGTCATGTCACTAAATTGAAATGTTTATATAATCACAAGTGTATGCTATAGTTGCTAATTCTAATCTCATTGATGCATGTATTCAACAAAGTTTGTTTTTTTGGATTGACTTGGTTTGCCCTGGAACCTGGATATTTTCATTCACGAAAGTTTCTTTCATCATGATGTCATTTATTTTTAATGCTATTTTTTTACTTAGAGAAACCACCCTAGGATCATAGACCTAGTCACACTGGCTCTGCCTGCTGTACTTATTTCCTGTCCTGGCACTGTAAAACTCCGAGAGCTTATCCCTCACCCCTGGGAAGTCACCACGCTTCAACTTGTGCATGAAATGACACTCATGGGATTCGAACCTAGATCACCTGCCTAGCGGCTTAGGCCCCATCCCGCTACACCAAACCCCTCAGGGTTTTTTTTTTCAATTTGCTTGAAAAAATTGTTTTAGGGCTTTATGTACAAATCATTCCAAAACATTAAAAAACCAGTATGGTCTACTAGATAGTATGATACTAAATGGCATGCCCAAATATTATATTGTAACCTTGAATGAGGAAGTTAAAGATAGGTTTGAAGACATGACCACCTTTCAATCAGTGACAATCCTCTCAAAATCAGATGCATTCTTTTTTTTTTCTTGTTAACTTTTCGCAAAATTCGAGTTGAGTCAAAGGAGCGGCTAAGTGCCATGGCTATGTGACACTAGCCAATCACATGACAACATTGCATGGGGCCCACAACCGGAGAGTGCAGGCCCCACATAAAATGATGCCATGTGATTGGTTGTGTCAAATAGCCATGGCACTTGCCCTCTCTTTGAATCCCAAGCAATTTATAATTAAAAATTATTATGTCTGGCTTGTTATTGCTTCTCTCTCTTGTTTTTTAAATGATCATGAACCTTGATCGAGAATATGATCACTTAATGGACCCACCCTCCGACAAGGCAAACACTGAGTGGGATCCATGACGGCCCTGCCATACATGTCTACCTTCGAAGGTACAGACATACTCATATGCCAGCGAGATTTGATCCTGCACCTTCGTCTCATTTTATGTGAATTGGCAAGAAAGATATACACAACTACTTCTAAAGCTCTGGTTTATTGGATTTTATTTTATATGTTTGCTTAGAAGCTTCTCTAAACAAAACAGTGCTATAGGTTCTCGTATTTGCATGTGCTACCTGTTGGTGTATGCACCAAAATTAAAACAGGAATGCTAATTTAACTCATATCGGTAGATGCCATGGTTGATGCGACGTGTGGGTGCTCGGCGTTCTCCTCAGTCTATCGACACCTACGATGAGCTCATACCTTCAAGTCAATGGTGAGTAGGACCCTGAACCCAAATAAAAACTACAAGGTCACAAGCAATAGGCTTCAGCTACACTCATCATGCAGCCAAACCCCATATTTGTAATGGATGATAAGGAGGAGGGGGGGGGTACAGAATGTGAACCCCTTCACATTCTTGTAACCTCTGCCCTACTAAATCCCACTAATTGCCTACTAATTGTGCACTAATCCATCATTAGTGTCAAACTGGTTACGCTATGGGTTGGACCCAAACTTAAATGTCCAACATTATTTTACTTGACTCATTGACACTAAACGGGTACTAAATCGAGGTTTATACCGTTATCTTGACTTAATTCTTTATGTGGGTTCATATGCTATTTTGTATCACAAGAATAAATCATATGAGTCATAGGGATGATCACTTTTTTATGAAATGACATATGTTTATGTACTACAATACAATTCATTTTTAGTGCTTTAGCATGTTAAGATTACATTTATGAATAGATTGGTCTTTAACCCATTCTATTGGTCATTTTAATATTGTTATTATGCAATTCTCTCTAACCATATGAGAGACCTTTTATACAAAATCAATAATAAACAAAGTCATAGAAAATCAATTCATTTTCATAAATATGATTACATAATGTATTGTCACACATAAAAAAGAATCAAACAGACTCATCCTCTTTATATGCTAGGAATACAATCTCGGTGCTAGCCCTTTAGTAAGAGAATTTGCAATCATTTTTTTTTAACAATTATATCAATACATAACAGATGATTCTCAGTCATTTCATTAACAACAAAGTACTTTAACTCTATATGTCGACATGAGGTTGAACTTTTATTGTTATTTGAGAAGGATATGACTGCTTCATTATCATAAATGATCTTTAATAATCTCTCAATAGAGTTCACAATCTCAAGACTCATTAAGAAGTTTCTTATCCAAATAGTCTGAGATGAAGTCTCGTATAGAATCAATAATTTTTACCCCAATGGATTTTAGAAATCCCTTCACTGTCTTGCAGTAATAGATGACACTTCAAATATTCTCAATCACTCGTGATTGCAAAAGCAATAGGCTAAGATTATTCGAACACTCTCACTTCTCATAGACATCCTTTTAAGCGCTCTCACTTCTCATAAACATCCTTCAGAATAAATGTTTTATTTTCTGTATGAGTGAAAGATTAATTGCTCTATACGAGATTTATATTAAAAAGATAAATGTGAGACCCCTTATTATTCACCTTTTCTGAGATAAGCATAATTGGGTCATTATCGTTCTACTTTGGTGAAAATGATAATACTCATAGTTGTTTCATCTCCTCAATTCACAAGGAGTTGACTTCGGTTAGTGAAACTAACAGATCGTGTAATTAGAGGCAATTCAGTATTGTACCTTTAGGTATGAAGATACTTCATGGGTTGATATGCACATTTACTATTATACCTAGTGTGAATTTGGAATACAATGACCTACCTTTAGGTAGAATCGTTATTTCATAAAGTCACACACAATCATAATATTGAATCTTAACACGGTCCAAAGAATCCCCAATCAACACAACTAAGATCACTTTAGTGATTGCATAAGTCAGTCAATAAGATTATCTTTTACCAAAAATATATTCGTAGTACGGAGCATGTTCATGCATACATGATAATGCATGTATATTCATGACGAAATATGCATTATATCATCAAAATACGGGTTCATGCTTTAATTTATATGCATAAACTAATTTTGATGATAACACATTAAAAATATCATGAATTTAGCGGTAATTCATGCTTAAAAATATTATGCATAACTTAAACAACATAAAACACATGTATTAAACATGCATAAGTTATGCTTTCTTAACAATAAACACTTATAAACATAAAAAATAACAAAAACATACTCATATTTGTAAAACTCAGGGCCCTCAAGCTGAAACCGGTCTAAAAATACTCTGAATCAGTATGAAATGACCCTGAACCGATCATCTAAGGGTCTGAACCAGTTTTGAACCTAATAAACCAATGCAAAACATGAACAAAAGCTCATAAAACCTTATAACCAAATGAACAAATCTATGTCCTTTCATGAATTCATGAAAACATGGTCTCTATATCTCAAAATCAGTGAAAAACTTATAGGAATCGGTAAAAAATAGCTCTGAACCGGTCCTGAAAAGTGTCGTATCGGTCACAAAACTGTTTCAGGTGTAAATAGTAAATGAACCAGTTTTGAATCCGATCTGATCCAATCCAGATCCATATCCAATTAGAACTGAGCCTGGGTCGGATACCCCCCAAAAATGATCGGGTCCGAGATTAGATCTAATGATCCAAAATCCAATCCAGACCCATATTCAATACATTACAGGAGCCGAACCTGGTCCAAACCCAGATCCGATTTGGTATGGATCTTGACCTGGTCTTAACCGGATCAGATTAGACCCAGTGTAAACCCGAATCCAGTTGAATTTGAACCGTGACCAGGTACGTCTGGACAGATCCAAAAGGGTCTGGTTCTGATCCAACCGGGTCAAATCTGGTCACCGACCAACTATATGGATCAAACCCAGATCTAGAACCCAAAAGGGTTTGATCCGAAACCTCAGAATGGGTCCGGTTCGTATAGCGGATCAGGTTCCATGGCTGATCCAGATTCTTCGGATCAGACCCAGACCCAGAACCCAAATGGGTCCGGGTCTGAGCCTGGGCCAAGACTGACTCGATTGTTTCCGAGCATACCTGATACACCCATATGGTCTGGATCGGGCGGCCATCGGGTTGAAATACCCGATCCAACCCGGGTCAAAATACCCGATAAACTGAAGGGTTGCTTCGATTTCTGAGAAAATTGAAAGCTCAGTTTCTCAGAAAATGAAAGTCACTGAAGAGGGGCAAATGCCCCTTCGGCCTCCCGGTTACAGAGAATGTCACCGGCGAGGCTGTCAGTGAATCGGCGACCCCCAGCGAAAGACACCCCCCTGTCCCGGCGACAACCCAACTGCAGAAACCCCAACAAAAAAACCCAGCCAACGCATGGGTTTGGGGTTTTGGCCAGCACAACAGTCGGACGACGGCGAAAATCTGGCGACCCTTCTCTGCAGCTAGCTATCCATGGTGGAAACCCCCTTCCAACGAAGGGGTTCCATCATCGGCCACCCGAACCTAAAGAAAGCTGAAAACATCACCGATGAACGGTGGTGCTCCTGCTCTGCCAGCGGCGCCGACGATCGTCGGCCCCCTCACCTCCTCGGCAAACGCCACGAAAGGTAAAGGGTTCCGAATGAAAAAAAAAAAAAGGATTGCGATTTATTTTTTTGTGTTTTAACCATTCCACCAGTAGCTGATCATGGTTGTCGATCGTTGACCCAGGTAGCCGGTTTGCCATCATCGATTTGCTGGTGGAAGACAAAGGCCTGTTTCGGTTTTTGATGTCTCAAAAATTGAAAGCCTGAAAAAAAAATTGAGCCACCGCCCTCCGATTATAGAGGACAGCTCCGACGAAGGTCGACGGTGACGTGCCTCTACCGACTCCCCCTTCCATCTCAACAAAAGCCATTTATACGAAGGGGGCGCTGGATCCCCCTCTGCTTTTTCAGAAAACAATCCGTAGCAAGGGTGTAGTGGTATGCATACCGCCTGCAAACCACGTCGAGTAAGGTCGTCGGTCACCGGTACCAGAATGGGCATACTCACATGCCAACCCTAATCTTGCTACCTGCTTTGGCATCAGTGACGGCTACTTGTCTATAATGGCCGGCGACACGGGAATTTGACAGCATGCTCGAGTTTGCATCAGTAGGCTCGAGTCTGCATCATTAGCGATAACTGGATACGTTGACATCGACGAGCGTAGATTGAATGCTTCTGAAACACCCACATGCGCAGTGGGCCCATATTGGTGTATGCTTCAAAATTAAAATCGGAATGCTAATTCAAAACACCCAAATGAGAATTACAATGATACAAGCAATAGGCTTCAGCTGCACTCATCATGCAGCCAAGCCCTATAAAGGATAAGGGAAGGGTTATAGAATGTGACCCTCTTCACATTTTCATAACCTCTACCTACTAAATCTCTCTAATTGCCCACTAACCTCTCATTAGTATCAAACCTATGGGTTGGATCCAAACCCAAAAATTTCAACACTGCTGCTGCCCCAGCTAAATAGCAGAAATACACGCTCTCATTATCCAAACACTAACATTGGCCGAGTAGCAAGTGAAAGGCTAGCTAGAATGAGTGGGTCTGAATGAGAAGAATGCTCCTTTTCTTTTTGCATAGGCTAGAGAGCAAGAAAAGTCACGCTTTGAAGTTAACCAAAAAGAAAAAGAAAAATTACTGCACCCACTTGGAAATTATCTTAAAGAAAAAGACGTGCACAATGGAAGGGGAAAGGATCTCCAGTGAAATCAGAATATTCACTTCTTTTACGCTGCAGAGAGCTACAACTAAGGCAAAAGAATGGTAGATCTGAATACCATCTTCCCTGAAATAGTGAATAAAATACCCTTACGTTCCCTTCAGTTGTCTCATCACTATCTAACTCTTTCCAACAAGACAAAAGATGAACTGTTACTCTTGGCCCTGTGCATAACGTCTCATGCTGGGACATGCATGCGAAGGTCCGTGGGAAGTGGACCCATCTCATACCACCAATCGCCCGTCCTGATGGCATTATTACTTTGCAAGCAATTTTAAAAAAAAAAACAGTGGCTCTCTCTCTGAATAGCCATGATTTTATATCTCCAGGTGTTGTCACCAAAAACCTTTCCTGCTACGAGCAACGCTAAGGAGCCCGCCCTCCTTTCTTTTCTTTCATTGGACTACTGCCCCATTCCATGATTTAAGGCTTTAAGAAATTAACCAAACAGCCCTACAGGTTGGTTGGTCTGGTTGTCCCCCCCGGCGGTAGCCGGGCGGGCTTAATTGGAAGGAATCAGTTTGTTACTCCTTCCAGTTAAAACTCACCTTGAAATCAAGGGACACAACATAACTGAAACTGGAAGAGAGAGAGAGAGAGAGAGAGAGAGAGAGAGAGAGAGAGAGAGAGAGAGAGATTTGGCAGATTGACATCTCTCTTTGAATATCAATATTTTTTTCTTCAGTTTTCAGTAACAAACTTACTCCAATTATCCCGAGTGAGGCTGGCCGGGAAGTACTCTCGGCCTGTGATGGGACTTCTCAACTATAATGGTAGTTTATCTTTGTTACAAAAGAGAAAAAAATATTTCAACTGAAATTCACTTTGAGATCAACACAGATTAAGAGCCTGTTTGGAATTTCGGCGCTGAGATGAGGGGTTTATGCATTTGGTGCCCCCTAAGTAAAATCTTGATCAAACTATCTTGGTGGTCCTGTTTGGAATCTCATCGCTGGGCTGGGCGTTTATGCATTTGAGATGAGAAGTGAGGCCTTTTCTTCTTTGCATTTACACTAAATCATGGATTTGGCAGCTCCCACTTCTTCAAAGGAATAAACTCCATAAACCCCATCCAGGCTACATATTCCAAACAGGCCCTAAACTGAAATGATGGAAACGAGAGAGAGAGTCCTGGGGGAGAAGAGTGAGACAACTTAACCGAGAAACATCTCTCTCTCCCCTAGGTATATGCAAGGTCTTGAGAAATGCACGGAGCAAAGAAAAACTTCCATGCATGATATTCATGACGGTCTATCCTAAGGATGACTCAAAGGGGAAAATCTCGTGGATTTTTGCACTGAGTAAATTCTCTTCCTAAACGACGAAACAGCCATTTTCTTCAACTGGGTGTGAGCCCATTTTAAAAACACCATCCCTGGTTTTTGCTACTGTAATCTTCGAAAAGAAAGCAAAAAGGAAAAGAAGGGAGGTTTTCGTCATGCACTTTGAAGTGACAAAAAGCAGCATCCAGTAGGTAAGATGATAAGAAGCAGACAATTGGACATGATTTTAAAATAACAGATCTCCTATGATTGGACTCAATTTTGAACCGAATCAGAGCCACCTAAGAAAAACAGACGCACCGCCACACAAGTTATTCCATTAATCTATATTTTAAAGGTGCTGTACGCCATTCTGCGTCACGTATAAATCGTAAAGGCGGCATGGGCTATTATCAATTGGATGTTGACACTACAGTCATTATATAATATATGAGAGGGAGAGAGAGAGAGAGAGAGTGCAACCAAGAACAAGGATGGTGCACAAACAATAGTAATTTGAGCTTTCTTGGTCAGTTTAGCTATACATGAGAAAGAGAGAGAGAGAGAGAGTCCCGCGCCGCTCTGTATGTACACCACATGTATAGCTAACTTGGCCAAGGAACCCCAAAATTTGTAGCACCTCTCTCTCTCTCTCTCTCTCTCTCTCCAAGATAGTAATGTGTGGTGAAAATCGGAAACTGAGGAGCTTCTTCTGATAATCAGGGAATCCATAATTCCCTTTCTGCAATTATATATACGGTGGACAAGGGCATATTTTCATGTTGCATCCTTTCATCCACCATCCATCTAAAATATGAACAACGATCAATGTTGTTATGTTGGTCATTTCAAGGTCGTCCATCATGAACAGAACTGGAAATTAAAGGTCCAAAATAAAACCATGCCGTCCATCTAGGTGAAAAACAAAGAATATGACCCCTTAAATCCCCCTAGTCCACCTTCAAGATGAAGGATTAATCTCCACAAGAAGGCGCATCTGCTCTCGAGTTATCTGATAATAATGATGGTCCACCTTGAAGATGGACGGCAGACAGGAGGGGAGAAACACCATTTTCTTTGTTTTTCCCTTAAACATTTAACAAATATATAGCTTGAAGCAATCTGTGTTGAAGCAAACCTGGTGCGGCGGATACCAATGAAGAAATATCGCTCTTTCATGGACATATTTCATGCTCAAAAGAGCTCACCCTTTCATACCCATATGCCCATCTGTATGACAATCACAAGATTAAATAGGCTCAGGCCATTTTTTCTAGAAAAACACTAATATAAAAAAGAAAGAAATTTACCATCAATGATAAGAGAATTGCACCAAAAAATCGAACCAATGAAATAAAAAAGAAATCCTAGATCGCCATTGATTCCCACAGCTTTCTTGAGCTTCTAGATCTTAATAACAATTATAGGTAAAGAAGTTCAAGAAAGCTGTGGAAAGCTATGGCAGGACTTGTTTCCTCTTCCATACCCTTCTTCTTCTTGCTTAAGGTTTTCATATTGTTTAATGGGTTAGGGTTGAAGTAGATGATAATCTAGTTGAGAGTAAAGGAGAGGAACCCTAGAGACCCCAACCCCAACCAATTATTGTGGACCACTATGATACTTCTTGGACAGTCTAATACTCCAAACACTTTTGGGGAGGATGGTTTTTAGGTCACTTTTATAGTGGAGAGTGGGGCAGGAACCGCTAAGCAAAATGGTAGAAGAAAAAAGAAAGGGGAATGGGGGGAAAAGCGGCTCCAATATTTCATCTTCATCACATGCCACCATGTGCTCTCATGGTCCCAGCCCTTGACTTGTCTGTTGTTTGCTTCACCATATTTGTCATAGGTGTTGGCTGTGGGCTACCCACCTTCATCAACTAACCATTATTCGGTTCTTGAGCGTGATTACAAGTTGGTTATATTATTAGACTGTCATAATATATTAAGTGTGTCTTGCTTTGTCTATGTGAGACCAAGATCAATTCAGATTCTGGCATGCTTAATTGGTTGAGACACAATGGACCCTTTTTTTTTCTTATGACGATAAACCCTGGTCGAAGCGAGAAAAAACCCGGGATGGCACCCCACAACCACCCTGCCTTACGTGGCCCACCTTTGAAAGCTACCTGGTCCATCATGCATTATATGCACAGACCCCCTTATTTATGTACATATTGTGATGCCATCAAAATGTGAGGCACAATGGGGCTGTGACGTTGAGTCCGTGCATATAATGCAAGATGGTGCAATGACTTGCGCTTGTACCTTGCCTTCACTTAATCATGCTAACTGTGAAATCTATTTTCTTAGTATCAGTGGCCAATATATATATATATATATATATGATCAAGCAGTAATAGTGAACGTCCAATCATCGGACGTGCTTCCAGCATTAGATTGAGAGAATTAGCAGCGGTGAATTAGGGGCGGTCCGTTGCTAATGTGTTGGGCAACAAAATGACCTTTAGTGCAGACTGCCGCTAAAGGTCATTTTTCACAAAAAAAGGCATTCACCGATGATCCACGCATGAACAACAGTGGACGCTGGTCCCATAAAAGGGATGAAATGTTTGTCCACTGTTACGCCACACACACACACACACACACACACACACACACACACACACACACATATATATATATATATATATATATATATATATATATATATATATATATATATATATATATATATATATATATATATATATAGCTTGGTCAAATAAATACTTTGAACATTTGTATAGCAGGAGAACGTTGGAAATAATCCAATCCCTGTTGTTGAGTTTGGTTTTGACAATAACATGCAATCTGTTATATTAGTTTTATGTGCAATAAATGGTTAACTCTAAATGTCAAACAAGAAGGTAGGATTAGATGAACAAGTGAGTTTTTCATAGAATTTTAGTAGTAGGCAAACTCTTTGAGAGAGAGAGAGAGAGAACGTAAAAGTAGTAGTAGGAAAATTCTGGTGTAAACATCGTAGGAAAGGAGGATCTGTCAGACCGCATCTTAACCTACATGGTATTATTTGAGCTAGCTAAGTATAAATTTTTTTAATAGTATCAGGTTCTCAAAAAGGTTTATCATACTTGATGGACCTTAATTATAGATTTGTTAATGACTCTTATATGTGATGAGAAATGGCTTATGCAAGACCAAATGAAAATGTAACTGCGCTTTCCTCAACCACAGTGTTTGGGTGTACCTACTTATCAAAATAAGCATCATAAACTGAGAAATTGCTTCATGCTCTATAACAGAGAATCCCATCTTATCTCATTTATTTGTATAAATGAGTGCATCCAAACACAGACTGATTTTGCAATTACATAATGCTTATTTGGGTTGTTGAGAATTTTCTTTATTCCTCTATTGTTTTCTTATAAAGCAATTCCTTAAAATTTATCTCAAAATCCCTGAGTTCACACCCAAACAACTCCTCTATTATAGATCCCCAAATTTTTTAAGAAAAATTAGGATAATTTTAAAAACGGGTTTCGGATTAAAAAATGGATCTGAATTTTAGAATACATGGGTTCACTTTTCAAGTAGCATGTCTTTCCTCCTCTGAGGGATCAACCACTCCAGAAACTTTAGAATCTTCAACGGTTGGGCTTTATCTTACAAGTGACTAATACCACGTATGTGAATCCTAAAAAAAAAGTGAGGTTGATGGTGTGGGGCATCATCAATGATCGAAAAAAGCATAAACAAAAGCAAATATATGAAAATTAGAGACAAACACACTCTAAATAAATTTATAAAATAAAAAAAATAAGTGACTTCGACAAGAGATGAATTCGACAACACCTCCGCAAGGCATGGGCTCGGGAAAGTTCGAATCTAGCAAAATCGATATTTGGATAGATGATCTAGACCTAGATTTGGTAGGCAGGTTCGATAGAGTAAGGACACACAGGTTGGGTTAGGCTCTCAATGCGATAGGGCTTTTTTATTCTAGTTCTAGATGGCTGAAGTAGAGGGGTAGATTCCTATTTATAGATTTTAAAATGAATTTGGTTCATAATCATATTTATTTGAGATTCAAAGGTCCAAATCTAGTTGTTATGCAGCAAATTGAATGAGAATGTTGTATGGCACGATCTTGGTTGATGTTTGTAAGGCTAATTCTTATTGACAGAAGATACCTTGATTAGAGGCTAAGGTTTTTAAAATTAGGATGAGTTTTTGAAATTCCTGAATGAAGTCTAGGTTCATTGAATGGATTTTAGAGGCATCCTAGGATAAGAATGATTTATTTTTAAGAGAAAGAGAGAAGCTTTGAACATGCCAAGGTTTTATCTATTTTTATAAGAAGTATGTGTAAAGAACCTTGTGAGAATATTTTAAAGTTTGAAAGGGCCAATGAAGTGTTGCTTTTTATTAAACAAACCTAAACAAAAAATGATGCCGCCCATAAATGAGAGTTGCAATGTAACATACACAATTGTAAACAAGGAGAAAAAAGTGTAAGAAAGTATTATAGTACTCTCAAGAGACTATGTGACAAAATGGCTAAAATGGAGCCTATTTGGGATAATCTTAATGTTGTGCGCCAAAGAAAAAATCAAATACTTGGAAAGCAGTTTTTTCAATTCATGAGAGGGCTTAGGCCCGAGTTTAACATGTTCAAGGATCTATTATCTACCGCAAGAAAGAGGAACTTCCACCTTTACATAAGATTTTGGCCCAAGTTTTCATGAAAGAAACTAGGCTAGAAACTATGACTGAGTCTAAGGACTTCTAGAGGCTTCCTATGGATTGGATATAGAAATTATGAATCTTCACTTTTCAAATTGGGTTGTACTTTGTATCCATTATGATATGCTAACTTATTTTGACTATAATTCTCTATCCAAGTGTAAGATTGAGATGATTTTTGATGTTTTGAAAAGCTAAGTTCATCTACTTTAATTCATGTTTTGAAGTAAAAAACAAAATTTGATCATGATTTTTGGTCTAAAGTTTTTAAGATAATGATATAGAGGATCATATCCTTTGATTTTTTACCTTTTTATTTTTGTACAAACTTTAAAAAAAAAATCACAAAACTCTTTATGAAATATAGTTGATGCTTTTTAATTATTGCTGAGGAGGAAGCATGGATAAGAGAACCTTTGTCATACAAAAGTTTTCTTGAAGAAATTGAGACATAACAAGATAGAGGATCACTCAATATGTGATTAGTGCAGAGTGATGAGTACTATGATGTCAGCAAGGCTGGAGACGCAAATGAATGTCAGGGAGAGTCTCAGCAACAAAGATCCCCATAGGCCAAGATTTTGATTTTTCATAATTATGCATAGATAAAGGCCAACGGACGACAATCAGTGGATGGCAAAACCAGGATTAATGTTCAGTAGAGACAGAAAACCCAAAAAAAAATAAAATTTTTCAAAAAAAAAATCATAATGCAATTTTAGCTACGAAAGACTAAGAAAAAGTATGACATCCCATCACGGTCGTCAAAAATTGTTGATGATTATTTTTAAGGTTAAAAAAGATAGGAATTACCTAGATTATGCAGAATCCACTTTTAAAATCCTAGGGGATGTTGTTACAAGCTCTAACCATCCTTCGCCTAGTGGGAAGGTAAAGATCGAGCAGGTTTTCTCAACCTCCGTAACTTGAATTGCACCATTGTGGATTCCAATATGCAAATAAAAAATAAAACATGCATAAGCACCTAATCCAAAGAATATATGAAATAGAAACAAGCGAATTAGGGATCTGAGAAAATACCTTTTTTAGACAGGAGGATTTGTTTTATCATTTAAGCTCGTTCTTTTGTCCATTAACTCTTCACGTATATACAAGTGGTCTTCAATGGCGTTGGGACAGTGTACCAGCAAGGCGTGGATAGACGTGTTCATGTAGGGCCAACACGTAGGTATATAGTCTCTAGATTTTCAGATAATTTTCAGATGTTCAAGGTATAGGGTTGAGCTCTTATTTATAGAGTTCAGCATGAGATATGGATTACTCATCTACGAAAGTCTTCTAGTATAAAAACTCATCCCAGAAGAGTCCTCCCACCCTAGAAGACGTGCAGAGCAATTGGGATAAGATAGAGATAAGCCTCGAAGCTTATCCATGCATTTGGTATAGCGGATGACATTCTGATTGTGTCATCCCTTAACGGACGACACTACATGTTATCATCCAACAACAGACAACGTTCCTTGTTCTGCCATCCATTAATGGACGATAGTACATTCTACCATCTGTGGTGGGGGTCTAATTTGGTACCTGTAAACACTTAACTTCAAAAGATATTAGCGTTTAGTCATATTAAAATTTTTTGGTGTTTACAGTACATATGACAGGAGAAAAACTGGCACCCAGACACCTGTTTTGACTAATCTAACCAACTTTCTAGTCATTAAAATTATAAATCAGAAAAAACATAGAAAAATAACTAAAAAAGTGCAAGAAGTCAACTTTCCAAATACATCAAAATCACCTTGATACAATGTAAGGCTAATGAGATATGGCTTCTTGAAGACATGATGTTTGATAACCACTAGCTTCAGACCAAAAATCTGCCTCGCTTTTGAAATCCAAAAATGACAACCCTAGATGAGTTTTTAGCTCTGACTCAAAACAGAAGAGTTTCAGTCCAAAATCTCAGCTTTCAAACGGATATAAAATCATGGGTTTTTGAAATCGTGGTGTTGAGATATGTTCAAAAAATCAGAGGCTATCAGCAAAAAAAAATAGGAAAACAAATTATTTTCTCGATTCTCATGCATTTTTCAGTGGCCTTAGAGGCAGAATCTGAACTCATGTCAAAAATGAAAAATGCAGCTTTAGATGCCTATTTTCAAACGACACCTAGCACGTGATGATAAGACTCACAAAAAGAGAGATATAACTTTGCCAACATGGCAAAGTCAAACCAAAAAAATAAAGCAGATATGGATATTGGATTTAATGTTGATCCAATATACAAAAACACCAAAAGAAATAACAAAACTGACCTTGCAGTGCCAAAATCACATATATCTCAAATTTCAAGGTCTAGATGAGTGATCCCACTGTGATCATCATTCTGTAGATCCCTAAATTTAAAAAAATAAAGATAAATTTGAAAATGTTTTTGGATTATAAAATGGATCTGAATTTTAGAAGAC
The DNA here is from genome assembly GCF_984573655.1 of Nuphar pumila. Lineage (NCBI taxonomy): Eukaryota > Viridiplantae > Streptophyta > Magnoliopsida > Nymphaeales > Nymphaeaceae > Nuphar > Nuphar pumila. The sequence continues at coordinate 96,974,917 of NC_143254.1, forward strand.
ACAAGAAAATGTGACGTCCTCTCTTCAAGTGTGCACCTTTCCTCCTCCGATGAGTAGGGATTATCCAATCTAGGAACTTCAGAATCTTCAACAACTTTTCTTCAACTTGCAAGTGACTAGTACCTCATACGTGGGTCCTAAAAATGGTGAGGTTGATGATGTTGGGAATCACCAATGCTCAAACAAGTACACAATCAAAGCAAATATACGAAAAATAGAGACAAATACACTCTAAATAAAATAAAAAAGAGAAATGGGAATTCACCATGAGCTTAAGTAGCTCTCATAAGAGATTGACTATAACAAGCGACGAATTCAACAACACCTCAACATGGCATAATCTCAAGGTGGTTTGGATCCAATAGAATGGATCCTAAAATTGGTGATCTAGACTTAGATTTGGAAGGTAGGTTCGATAGAGTGAGGGTACTTAGGTTGGGTTAGGCTCTTAATGCAACAAGGCCTTCTTACTCTAATTCTAGATGGTTGGACTAGAGGGGTGGATTCCTATTTACAGATTTTGAAATGGATTTGGGTCATAATTCTGATGATTTAAGATTCAAAGGTCTAGATCAAATTATTGTGCAGCAACTTGAAACTGATTGGATGAGAATATTGTATGGCACAATCTTATTGGTTGGTGTTTGAAAGGCTAATTCCTATTAGTTGGAGTTACCTTGCTTAGCGGCTACGGTTTTTTAGATCATGATGAGTTTCTGAGATTCCCGAATGAAGTCTAGGTTCATTGAATGATTTTTAGAAGCTTCCTAGGATAGGAATGACTTATCTCTAAGTGAAGGAGAAAAACTTCAAAGTAGCTTTTAGGGAGTTTTAGGAAGATAAGAATCCAAGGTCGTGGATGAGGCTTTTAAAAGGTTCATATGGATTGGGATAGAAATTTTGAATCTCCATGTTTAAAATTGGGTCATACTTCAGATTCATTATGACATGCGAAATGATTTTGATCATAACTCTCTATCCTAGTGTCAAATTGAGATAATTTTTTATGTTTTGAAAAGCTAACATCATCTGCTTTAATTCATCTTTTGAAATATAAAGCCAAATTCGATTATTTTGGGGGTCAAAAATGCACTAAATGTGGGTCCTATTAGAAAACAAGATATTTACTAAACAAATCACCTTGTTTTAGTCATAATTTTTTTATTAAAATATTGAATTGACCTCATTTTTATCTTATTTAAAATCTAAGACTCACTAGTTTAATTCATCTTTTGGTCAAAACCCTTGATGATATCACTTTAAAGGTAAAAAATATACTTGAACTTAATTTTGACTTAAAAATAACCCAAAACACTTTGTTTTCAAAAAAAAAAATCATAAAACTATTTGATCAAAATTGAGGTGTCCAAACAATCACAATCTCTATTGAGTCAAAAGTTAGAGATTTTTTTATTTATTTTATGATTAGTATGCCAAATTGCCTAGTGTTTTGACTAACACTACAAGAAAAACGATATTTAGAGACAGAAATTTGCGACAGAAATAATCCATCACAATGTTGCGACGAATTAGCGAGAGAAAACTATCCCATTCCTAAAATTGGAAATAGTTGCGGAATTTGCGATAGAAAAATTCCATCGTAAACTCTGTCGCAAATTTGCGATGGATTAGCGACAGACAAATTTCATCGCACACTCCATCGCAACTTCGCGATAGATGAGCGACACCATTTTTTCGTCGCTACTCCGTCGCAAATTTGCGATGGAGTTTGCAACAAATTTTTTTCATCGCTAAATTTCCAGTAAAACCCTAATCCGAGCCCCTTTCTTTTTCCTTTCTGTTTCATTCTGTCACCTGTCGCCCATCATCCGCCGCCCATCACCCATCGTCTACCGCTCATTGGCCGTTGCCCATCACCCATCGCTCGCCACCCTCTCCTTCACCTCCTCCTTCTTCCCTCACTCCATCTCTCGTCGCCGCATGCCACCGCCAATGACCCCCGAGCACCGACGCCGTCATGTGCCATGTGCTGCCATCGATGACCCCCGAGCACCAACGCTGTTGGATGTCGTGTGCCACTGCCGCCGACCCCCAAGCACTGATGCTGTCGTGTGCCATGTGTCGATGACCCCCAAACAACCTGACTCGTTGACAGTGCCTCATGGTGCGACAGGGTTCGAGCATGACTGGGCTCTCACCCTCTTCGATGCCCCTTCGAGGGGACTTGGGTCCAGTCCACCGGTGAAGACGCTTCTATAGACTACAATTCAGTAGGCAAAGCCTACCGATTCACAAGTTGGGCTATTCTCGATTTGCTCGTCATTACTAGGGAAATCCTTGTAAGTTTCTTTTCCTTCGCTTATTGATATGCTTAAACTCAGCGGGTGGTCTCACCTGACCTGGGGTCGCTAAGCTGAGATGAGAAATCACCTTTAGAGTTCTAGTAAACTTCTGACGCTTCATGCGAATTATGGCAATCCACCGCAAGGAGAATGCACAACTATGGTAATCCCCCACTTGCCTCACCACATTGTGTCGTGAGCTAACATTTCAGTAGACGACACACTCATAAAAAAGGCACCGCAGGCCAATCCTCCATTTATACATTTATGCTTTGTAGGTGCATAGCTGAGCTAATTGAGCAATGCTTAGTGCTAAGCATCGCATGCGGATAAAAATGTCATAAAAAAAGAAATAAAAAAAATGCAAAGACAAAAGCATGCAAATCGGGTAAATACCCATGGTGAGTAAGTGATGCAAGCGCATCACAGGTTATTTAATTTTTTGAATGCAACACTTTTCTGTTTACACACTCACTTAGTTATGGATATCTAGGACTGCTTTGCTAGAGTTCGAAGATCATGCTGAGAATGATTTGAATGTATGAAAATAGAAGTGCTCTTATTTTTGGAGTTCAGATTCTATATTAGTCATAGTAGTAGTTAGCAGGATATTGGAGTGTGTTTGTTGTAGGTACATATTTGACATTATTGTGATATGAATGAGCGATTGTATTCCCATGTTTGATGTGATTATATTCATGCTTGTATGAAGTTATTTTCAATTTGATTATGCCTTCCATGTGAAATTGTATCATGAAAATATGCTTCAAATGAATATATCATGTTGATAAATGTGATTTCATCATCCTAAATATCTTTGTGATGAGTGTAAATATGATGTGATGGTTTTGTACATGAAAGTATTAAGTTATCAATGCATGCATCACAGTTCTTGTGATTGAATGACAATATATATATATATATATATGTGTGTGTGTGTGATATATATATATATATATATATATATATATATATATATATATATATATATATATCAAATCATTAGATCCACCATCAATGCATGATAAATTAGATATTTTCTTCATCATAGTATTCTTATGATTCTCTTTTAATTGGTTAGGATAATATCTGTAACATCATAAGACAAAATGACTGCAAACCATGAATGCATGTACCGTAGGATAGTTGACAATGAGGTATTGCTTGAATATATGGATGATGTTAACAATTTTTTTGAATTTGCAATGGCAAGTGTCAGTATAGTGGATCCCACTGGTCGGATCAGGTGCCTCTACATGATGTGTAAGAACAATCGATTTGTAGAACCTCATGGCGTTAAACATCACCTATACATGAAGGGTTTTGTGAGTGATTATCAGAATTGGATGCTTCATGATGAAGAATTTTAGAACAATTTTGATGTATGGATGGATGTGGTACACGATAATCCATATATGGACCTGATATTTGATGTCGCAGGACCAGAACTGGGTTCTGCTATGGGTCCTAGTGATGTACCAACTTGGGTAGAGGAAGAAGCAACAAACGATGCAGCTAGTAGATTTTATGACTTACTTAGATATGCTGATGAGCCACTTTGGAATGGTTGCAAGAGTCACACTATCTTGTTTGCAGTTCTTCAACTATTGAATTTGAAGTCTGAGTATAATTTGAGTCAATCATGTTTTAACCATTTATACTCTATTGTGAAGAGTATATTGCCCAAAGATGAGAAATTACCATAAAATTTCTATCGTTCGAAGGTTATGGTCAACACTCTAGGTATGGAGTATCAAAAGATAGATGCTTGTCCAAATCACTGCATGTTGTATTTCAAAGATAAAAAAAATAGCAGATCATGTCTGTCATGTGGGCATCATCGATTCAAGCCAAAGACAAGAGGCAATGGTAGCACGAGGTCAAAATAAGTGTCATACAAGTCGCTCTGCTACTTCCCTCTCACCCCTAGATTGCAACGATTATATGTCTTTTAAGACAGCTAAACACATGAGACAACATGCAAATAAAGTTTGACATGATGAAGACAAGATCACGCATCTTGTTGACGTGGAAGCTTGGAAGCACTTTGATCGTACTCATCAGACCTTCGCAATGGAAGTGAGAAATGTTAGACTCGGTTTATGTACAAATGGATTTAATCCATTTAGGTGTAGATCAACTCCATAATCGTGTTGGCCAGTATTTGTCACCCCACACAACCTTTTTCCAAGCTTGTGTATAAAGTGTCAAAATCTTTTTTTGTCTCTATTGATCCCTGATCCAACCTCTCCGTGCTAAAATCTTGATGTATATTTAAGGACATTGATCAATGAACTAAAAATAATGTGGGATGACAATGTTCTCACGTACGATGCCTATAAAAAATAAAACTTTAATATGAAGGTCATTGTTCTATAGACAATCAGTGACTTCCCTACATATGGTATGTTATCTTGTTGGAGTACACATGGGAGGTTGGCATGTCCGTACTGCATAGAGGATACAAAATCTTTTAGATTGACGCATAGAAGAAAATCATGCTGGTTTGATTGTCACCATCGATTTCTATCCAGCGACCATCCATTCTGACGATAAAGAAATATGTTCCAAGCAGACACAACTGAAATGGAAGGTCCACCTACACGATTGTCTGACATAGAGATTTTAAGATGATTGCGATACTTTCCATATGGACTGACAGATGCCCGTAGTTTGATGCCCTTCCTTGAATTTGGGAAGGATCACAATTGGACAAAGAAATATATATTTTGGGAACTATCATATTGGCTGACCTTATTGATACGACATAATTTGGATGTGATGCATGTGGAGAAAAATGTGTTTGATAATGTGTTCACTACAGTAATTAATGTCAAAGAAAAAATGAAGGATAATCCGAACGCCCGTATGAATTTAAAGGTAATATGTAAAAGACTAGAATTAGAACTCAAAGAGTATAATGGCAAAGTACTAAAACCAAAGGCAAGGTACATGCTTGGACCAGATCAAGTAAAGCAGATATGTCAATGGTTGAGACAGTTAATATTTTCAGATGGATACGTCTCTAACATTGCTCGGGATGTGAAGATAGACGATGGACAATTATATGGGTTGAAGAGCCATGATTGACATGTCATTATACAATAATTGATTCCCTTAGCATTCCATAATATATTAGACAAACCTATATGGGGGTATTATCTGAGTTGAGTAGATTTTTTAGAACATTGCGAACATCAGAAGTTGTAGTAACTGAGATAAAGAATCTTGAGGATTCTATCGTCACTACTATTTGTCAGCTAGAAAAGACATTTCTACCAGTATTTTTTGATGTTATGGAACATGTGATCATACATTTGCCATATGAACTTAAGGTTGGTGGTCCTGTGTAATATCGATGGATGTACTAATTTAAAAGGTATATTTTTTTATATTTTTCTCTCCAATGCTATTGGGAATTTATTGTATTACAAGATGTATATTGTTTACAGGTGCATGTTTGACATAAAAAAAGGTTTGGAATAAAGCAAGAGTGGAGGGTTCAATTTGTGAGGCTTATACTTTAGAAGAGATTTCAAATTTCTCATCTATGTACTTTGAACATCATATTCCAACACGTTACACTTGCCCACTTCATAATGATGATGGAGAACAAGTTACTGTGGCTGACGAATTATCGATATTTAAACCACTTGGGCATGTTTTTGGCAGTTGTCGGTCAAAACTCTTGGAAGATCAAGAGCAAGATGCAACACAAATCTATATCTTTTTTAATTGATCAACGATCGACCCCTACATTGAGTAAATATACTTAATATGTTACACTAAGTTCTCTACGTACGTACATAGTTCGGTAATATAATTATTTGTTAAGTGCAAACAATTTGATCTGGAGTTGCGAAGAGAACTTCCACATCTCATTGATTCAGAAGTACAGAAACAACGTGAAAATAAGTTTATGGCATGGTTAAAAGAGTTGGTAAGGACGATGACATGCATTCTTTTCGTGCAAACAACAATATATTACTTAATTGGTCGTGATCACAGTCATTGTTTATGCTTGTAGGTCCACCATGATGATGTTAATGACCAAAGAATATGTGATTTACAAAATAGTCCAAGTGAAGTTGTGCAATGTTACAACGGGTACATTGTAAATGCTTATCAATTTCATACAAAAGACTACGGTGTAAATAAGTCAACAATCAATAGTGACGTGTGTGTCAAGGGTAGCAACTACGGTGAAAATGAACATGACTACTATGGTGTTATAGAAGAAATAATTGAGTTGACTTAGGCATAAATAATAGGGTAACTTTATTAAAGTGTCATTGGTTTGATCCCACAACAACAAGAGTCGACAAAGCCTCAGGCATTGCCATGGTGAATCATAAATCAAGGTTTGAAACATATGAACCATTCATATTAGCCTCGTAAGCTTAACAAGTTTACTATACTTCATATTAGAATACAAGGAAGTCAGATATAAATGAATGATAAGTGGTTTATAATGTGAAGTCTAAACTATACCCCGAGTATGATCAGTTACAGGAAAACAAGATTGTTGAAGATGGTGATTACTATCAATCAGATGATATGTATGACTTATCTTATGGTCACGATGTCACACATGATCTGCATGTCACAATTCTATTGTCTGATGACACACGTATAGACGAATGTGATCCAAATGATATACCAAGTGGATAAATGCCCAATGAAGAAGAAGATGAAAAGGAAGATGAAGAAGAAGAAGAATATGAAAGTCAAACAAGTGATGTAGAAGTATACTCGAGCTAGTAAAATACATCTTGCAATACATACCACATCACTTTCTCATATGCTCTTATGTTTATATTTCAGAGACCATGATAGTCATGGTTGTACTTAGTGGGATATTGGAGTGTGTTTGCTGCAGGTACATGTTTGACATTAATGTGATATGAATGATTTGAAAGTATTGCAATGTTTGATGTGACTGTATGCATGCTTGCATGAAGTTATTTTTTATTTGATTATGTATTCATGTTCATGGAATTGCATATCATGTTACATTTCATGCATACTTATTACGTACACAGTTCATGCATAGTTATAAAACTGATTCATATAGGACCTTTAAATCTTTATATTTCATGCATATGTCATGTCCATGATAAGATCAAGAGTTATATAACTCATCCAAATAACATTTTTATTTGTTAGAATATGGTTCATGGAGGTCACAATGGTTAAGCACCCAGTGGTGAAGGATCAAGTGGAGGTCGTGATAGCCAGTCTCAGCCTTCGTTTTCATGTAATGCTTTGATATGTATATTATTTAAATAATTGTATACTTGATTAATTTAAATATGCATTGTGTGAATTTCTAACTCATTTTTCTATATATGATGTTTCGCATGCACATGACCTACCTACACCAGTTATTCATACACATCACGAGACAATGCCATATGCAGGGTCTTCTTAGTCTGACACACGATGACTCATTCAAATAGTGTATATCGATAGTCGATCATAAGTATTTCATTTTTATTTATCTAATATCTATCTTATAAATAATGTATATCAATATTCGATTGTTAATGTGTACCAATTCATGTGCAGTGCGAGGTTCGAACCATAAGAAGTAATATGAGCAATTAGGCAATAACTAGTTTAGTATCTTTCAGGACTGGTCGCTTAATGAAAAGAGTACCCGAAGGAAGTGTTGGACAGATTGTGGTCCTCATCCATGGTATATAATCGTTTATCATAGCTAATGTATTTCATATTTAATTTTTTGTTATAGTCATGTGTACTAACTTTCTAAAATTATTTATAGGCTTTGAATCACTTCGCGACTGCGAAGATGGAGCAGAACGCGAGGCAAGTGTGATAGAAGGTGGCTGACAGTTGATTTGCTGACATGTTGCACAATATGAAGACTGTAGTAATAAAAGCATCTGGTAGGATAGATGATCCACTGTAGTGGAAGGGCCATGACTCTCCTACTATCAGGTCACATTATTGTGATGCAATGTGTGACAAGTGGGTGTGTCATGAATTTCGAAACCGCTCAGCAAAGGCTGCACAAAACCGAGCAAAAATGCCTGATGCCCATCTACACACAGGTGGATCTAGGACTTTTGAGGGCCACTATAAGAAAAATGTAACTCATCAATATATATAGTCAAATTTATAAGTATTGTTGCATACTTTTTAATTGAATTTTTATCATTTAACCTCGCAGGAAGCAGAAAAAAGAGGCATTGTGTCTTACAAAGATGTGTTTGTTGAAACACATAAACGTAAGAACACAAAAAAGTTTGTATCAGAGAAGGCAAGAACGACAACGATATTATTTATTGTATTAATAAATATTATAATTGATAAATCTTCATGAATATTATAATTCTTAATTATTAATCTATAGTGTAATCATTACTTTGTAGGAGTTATACAAGCAGCAGATGATAGAGCGATATGACGATGACTCCACTCAGTATCCGCCTTTTGATCCTGCAACATGGGTGACTACAACCGATGAACCAAAAAAGGGTCGTGTGTTCGGGTTTGGGAGTAACATGGACACCACACCAGTCGTTGGCTCCTGCAGTCAGGGCTCTCAGAGTTCTCCTGCCAGCATCAACTCCCAGCATCCGATTGACGCTGCTAATTCATGGAATGGTGTTTGCCAACTTGTTAAGGACATAGTGCGTGACTTTTTACATGAATCCATTTTCGACATTGTCTGTAACGAGTTGCACAACTTTTTTTGGGATAGGAAAACTTCGTTTGCAGGTGTCTGTCAGGTATGAAAGTTTCATGTCATTTGTTTCATCTTGTTAAATTTCAAGTTAGTATATGTATGATTTCATCACATATGAACATGATTTCGTCACATATGAACATGATTTCATCATTATCAAAGTTTTTTTACTGCATTATAACACATATATGCATGATTGAATCACTATGAAAGTTTTTGGACAACCTTAGAACACATATAAGCATGATTTCATCACTATAAAAGTTTTTTTACTGCATTATAATACATATATGCATGATTAAATCACTATGAAAGTTTTTTGACAACCTTAGAACACATATAAGTATGGTTACATCACTATGAAAGTTTTGACAACATTAGAACACATATAAGCATGATTTCATCACTATGAAAGTTTTTTGACTGCCTTATAACACATATATGCATGATTGAATCACTATGAAAGTTTTTTGACAACCTTAGAACACATATATGCATAATTGAATCGCCATGAAAGTTTTTTGACAACCTTAGAACACATATATAAGCATGATTTCATCACCATGAACTTGTTTGAGTGCCTTAGAACACATATAAGTATAATTTCATCACTATGAAAGTTTTTTGACAACATTAGAACACATATAAGCATAATTTCATCACTATATAAGTTTTTTGACTGCCTTATAACACATATATGCATGATTAAATCACTATGAAAGTTTTTTGACAACCTTAAAACGCATATATGAGCATGATTTCGTCACTATGAACTTGTTTGACAACCTTAGAACACATATAAGCATGATTTCATCATTATGAAAGTTTTTTGACAACATTAAAACACATATAAGCATGATTTCATCACTATGAAAGTTTTTTTATTGTCTTATAACGCATGTATGCATGATTGAATCACTATGAAAGTTTTTTGACAACCTTAGAACACATATATGCATGATTGAATCATTATAAAAGTTTTTTGACAACCTTAGAACACATATATAAGGATAATTTCATTACTATGAAATTGTTTGACTGCCTTATAACATATATATGCATGATTTAATCATTATGATAGTTTTTTGACAATTTTAGAACACATATAAGCATGATTTCATCACTATGAAAGTTTTTTGACTGCCTTATAACACATATATGCATGATTGTGATATATAACACATTTATTTGACAGCCTTATAAACCATATATGCATGCTTGAATCACTATGCATTTTTTTTATAACCTTAGAACACACATCTGCATAATTGAATCACTATGATTTTTTTTTGTCAGCCTTAAAACACATATCTGAATTCTGTTAAGTCCTTCACTTTATTGCTAGCTAGTCTATGTGGCATTCATCCATGTTACTTTGATTGACTTAGATTAGGTGCAATGCATATAATTTATTTTATTATATTTTGTTTATCAATACTAACCTTTCGGTTCTCTTGTAGGATGCTGGAGATAATCAGCGTAGAGGAGCTGATGGAGGCATGGATAAATGAGCAAATCGAAACAATGAAGAGGATGATGCTCAGAATCTTGGCGATAATTAGATTCATGTGTTGAATTTGTTGAACTTTCTTGTTATTTCAAACAAAATTCTTTGTATATGTTCACTTGTAAATAATTAGAACTTGACGAGGATTATAGTGGATCGATAAAATTTTTCTCCTTGTAACTTATGTTAAATTTGTTTCACCTACTTTGTATATATATTTTTTATGTGTACTTTATTTTTTATACACAGGATATATAAATTGTATAACGAGAAAAATTTTCTCGATATTTATATTTCAAACATTTTTTTATTTTTTTAGTTTTTGCGACGGATAATATCCGTCGCTAATTAGTATCGGCCTTCAATTTAGCGACAGTTTAGGGACAGATATTTATCCTTTGCAAAACTGAATTGACCGATATTTTGCGATGGATTGTAATCCGTCATAAATCCGTCACTATAATAGCGACGAATGTGTATCTGTCGCAAAACCAAATATCTGCGGATTAGTGACAGCCTCGCGATGGATCATGACATTCGCTAATTCATCGCAAATTAGCGACATATATGTTCCGTCACTAATTAACGACTATGAATTTATGATGAAAGTTATCTGTCGCTAGTTCATCGCTAAACCGTTCAACGACGGATTTGCGATGGATTATGTCTGTCGATAATCCACATATTTCTTTTAGTGTAAGTTGTGACCTAACTAACCATGTATCTTGGTTTTCTTATAGTGGGGTACTTTATTTTGATGGTTTCTCATGCTTTATTTATTAATTTCAGCATTTATATAAACACTATACAACCCACGTTTATCAATTTGCTTCCAAAAATTCGTAGACTTTTGAAGAAACTAATTGGTTAAGATGCAACTTTGATGCATGAGCAGGGGATAGTAAACATTGAAGTGCACTAGAAAATGTATGTCTAATTATGTCACGAACCTTTGCTAATTGGGAGAAACAGATGCCTTGGCTGTGCATTTTGTATACGTATGGCAAGATAGCATCTTCTACTTTCTTACTCGGACTAGATATTGACCAAACCTATACTGTGGTAAATTAAGATCTTAGGAGGTGTGCATAGCTTTGTTGGCCATGTGTTGTGGAACGTATCCTACATCTTGCTAAGGAGCCACTAGCTTGAGCCGTCAACCAAGCTTTTTATCATATGGTTTGCCTGCACAAAAATATGTAAGAAATCTCTCTCTCTCTCTCTCTCAATAGCCAGCGGATGGTGAGTGGACATCCTATTCATGGTGATTGGTGATCCTTGGACTGGGTGTACCTAAGAACAAGTTTGTACAATAAAACGTGAAGACCTTTTTATTGAAAAAAATAAGGTTTTTTTATTTTCCCGCATCATTTGAAAGGAGTATATATATATATATATATATCAAAAGCGGTAGGTGCTTAATTCATCCATGCTTGATTAAAACACACGCATGCTAACCATCCATCATGCACGCGTGATGGATGGTCAGCGTGCAAAAAACACAAAAAATAACCAAAAAATGTGCAAAAACGCATTTTATGTCTTTAGCGACGCTAAAAAGCTGAGCATCCATCCTGTGCACGATAGGACACTCAGCAATAGTACATTTTTTATCGAGCACGTATCTATTAAGCACCTACCACTCACTATATATATATATATATATATATATATATATATATATATATATATATATATGAGAGAGAGAGTGAGTAAAATGTGTAATTTGAAAAAAAAAAAGTCGATAGACAGATGCATGATGTGTGACCGCCAATTTTACACCTTCCACCTGTTCATTGACACACTCGTTCTTTTATATATATATATATATATATGAGAACTGGACATATTAGGCCCTATTTATCATTCTGCCTCAGGTTTTAAGTGTTTTATGATAGATCTGAACCGTTAGATGTCTTTAACATACTCGATTTAGTGAGAATCGATTTTTGGATCATGTTTTTTTATGAAAAAACATATTTTTATGAACCAAGAAAAACTGGTACATTCATAGCTATTGATTTTGGATCGATGAAAAAACCTGTATACAAGTCAGATTTTAGCAATCCAAAAGTCGGTTCCAGCTAAACAAAACCTATAGATCACATCTACTGTGTTAGATGTGAGAAAAAATACTTAAAACTGTGATTTTTGAATAGACCTAACAAGACCTAATGAAAAAAGAGCTTAACGAACACATTACTATATATATATATATATATATATATATATATATATATATATATATGTATGTGTGTGTGTGTGTGATGGTTCTGTACCATGATACCATATGAACTCTTGTTTACTTAGATCTAGCCACCTCTAATGGGCCTTAAACCAGGTTTGTGTCCTTTTTCACCTTCACATACAACCGGATCCTTGTCCTGGATTAAATGAACCAGGTCTGAACAGACCAAGTGAAGGCCCACTTTTAACACATGTAGGAAGTTGCTGGACCCAAGTTGGGCCCATGGTGGATTCATACTTGCTACCTGGACCTGGGCCCATATCCGGCAGGATCCAACGAAGAGTGAGCTGGATCCAACACATTATGGTCATCAAGTTTTGTCCCATCTAAGCTGGGCCCAACACATTTCAGGAAACAGATTCCATCGGGGCCAAACCAATCAGCCACAGAGAACTGGACCACCGAGGATCTGGTTGCTCACACACCATTGCCCTGACTAGACCAAGTGGAGTCAGCAAACTAGTCACTTGAGTGTAGCACTAGATTGCTCAGCCAGGGGCTCGACCTAGCCTGGTTGGTCTGACAAGTCCTAATGTCTAGTCTATTTTGTGTCGATGTTAGCTGGGTTCAGGCCAGGATGAAGTCTGACCAAGCTCGGCACATTGACTAAGCCGGCTTGAAACTAGGTCTGGTCTGATGAGCATGGATCTTAGGCCTGAACTTGGGCCAGATGTGAAACAAGTTGTCTAGGACAATTATTGGACCAAGTCAATTCAACCAGTTTAGGCTTAACCGCTTAAGTAGTGCTGTCAATGAGTCAGGACCGTCAGGTATCTGACCCATCAGGGTGTAGTCGAACCAGACCAAATAACAAGTTCTTGGATTCGGGTACGGGTCTGGGTTTTGTCAGGTCAAGAAAATGAAATCCCAAACCCAGATCAATATAATTTCAAAAGCTTACTTTTTATAAAAATACATATAAAAACACTTAGACAGGGTCGGTTATTCGGCAAAAACCATCACCCAAACCAGGTCTGTGGGGTCGGGTTCAGATCAATCTGAATAATATTTGGGTCGCCGTTTTTTATGCCCATGCCCGGAAATTCTTGTAGGGTTGGGTTGGGTACCCAATACAAACCCAACCCGTTGACAGCCCTTGTGTTAAGCTTGCTGATCAAACCTGATGGATTTTTGTGGTCTTGTTTAGTATACGGTCCAGGTCTAGATCTTGAAGGGTCTGTTAACATGATCCCATATATTTACATGTAAAAATATAAGTTGTCGACATATTCTTTTACCAAATCCAGCGGTGACATATAAAATTCGGGTCCCTATTTGGATATACTTCATCGAATCCATTTTGGAAACAGGTCAGTCATGATCTAGCTCCTATCTGATCCATTTGTACCCCTAGATGCGCTTGGTCCCTGCACTTTCTAGGTTCAGTGAACCACCAATCTACACCAGATCCAGTACATATTGTTGTATATGGATCAAGTAGGAGAACCCACTTTCATTTGCATCAGTCTGGTGTCTATCTAATGGGATCCTGCTAGATCTGCGTCATTTCAGATCTATCCTAAAACCCGTGTTCTTTTCTGGACAACCCATTTCCATGTGCTACCAATACCTCTTTGGGATTATCTAGATCCAGATCCAACTTGATAATGTAAGTCGGATTTTGGTTCATGTTCAGGTTATGTGGAGTTAGGATATGAGAGTTCAGATCCAATAGCACTTTTAAAGTGTATATTGTACATAGGAGTTCGTCGGGTCAAATTAGTACCCCAATTCCCCCAATGAAACCCATCCAGTTATTAAACAGATCAACGTCATTGTGTACAGCACCAAATTGGATCCAAGTCAATCAGGTATCCAACCCTATATCCAACTGATTCACAAACATTGGAAAGGAAGATATGATAATATTGTGTTAATATTTTGAGAAATTAGAGAAATATGTCCAACATGGCCAATTTACTACTTAAAATATGCCAAACATGACCACTTAATTTCTGGAAATCAAATTCTGGAAACATCGGGAAACTCCAGCTTTCTTATAGCAAAATTGGGGTTTTCGAGTTTTTTCTTCTCTCCACCCGCCTGACCCTGCCTCCTCATGTCCTAGACGACTTTTCTGGTAACCACACTCTCCGGTGATCGTCCTTCCGGCAACTTTTTCCGGCGACCAGCGGTACTCTCTCTCTCTCTATGACGCGTGAGGGTGATGTTGAGGGCTTCAATGCTCAGTATGATAGACCAGAAGCAAAGAAAGAGAAATCTCCGAGTGTGTGCTACCGAGTCTGTAGGGAACAAAGACTCCATCTTCCTTTTCTTCTTCTTTTGGTGGGAAAAGGTTTGCAGACCCATTGTTTGTAGAAATTACTCAACGACTTGTTTAACAGGTGGAAGCCAAACACAGTGTGCAGAAGTAAAGTGCATATAAAAGAAGCTAAGTTGATTACATTCCCAGGGTTCCTAGTTTCCTGCCATTTATTATGAACGAAGACCAACTTCATAATTTCACTTAAATATTTGACCATATAATTATGCATTATCACCATTTCTTGTTTGAATGTCCAAATCTTGGTGGATGCCAACTTTATTGTGGCTAGCTTCAATGAATCTTTTATTGTACTAGTATGTTTTCTTGACTTTAATTGTCAATGAAGACTGAAAAAGTATGAAATAAAAAATTGCCATGGTATGGAGTCCAGAAAATTGATGTTGCGTATGAGTGGTTGAGCATATTATCTTCACATCTTTTCTGGTGTCTGATGCTTGGTGATTAGTAGCACAAGTGATTTGTGATCTTATCTGATATTTCTATTTCATTGATGTGCTGGTGGTGATAACTTGTTTGACGTCATTATGTTCTTTAATATTGCGACTTATATTTAAGTTGTTGTTGTGGTATGACCTCTATTGTCTTGTCCTTAATATTGTTGATATGCATTGATGCCGTCTTCACAGTCTTTGGTGTTGTACTCTGGTTGACCAACAATTGGTATTGTTTGTGCTTTATAGTGTCTCGTGTCTAAAGTTATTAGCATAATATTGCTCTGCTTAAGTGCATTAAAAACTAGTATGATTGTCTATTGATACACTAAAAAGTGTGAATTTAGGCATATGTATGCGACAATCAATGTATAAAAGTTACATCTCTTTTTGTATTAGGCTGGTATACACTTTCATTGCAATGTTAGGGGGGAAGAAAAGATAGAAAAGTATCGTTGGCCTTTGAATCTCTATATGACCTCTCACAACCAATTGCTGATGTTATCTGACTCATCCAAATGTTTGCAAGCAAAGGGCTCTTGGCAGAGGTGGTCACCCTCTTAGATAGTTGTAAGATCAATTTAGTTAATATGGAAACTATATATCAATTTCTTGGCTATATAATATAGCATTCTCTTTCTGGTGTCCATTCCATTGGGGTCTCACATTGCATTTTCCTTTTTGGAAGGCAACTGAACTTGTCCAATGGTATGTCTGACCCGCTTGTTGACCCCATATGAAGCAGTGCTAAGGGAGGCATGTCCACACAAAGGAAATACATGATCAATATGAAGGAGATACAAGTTGAGATTGGAATCAAAGTAAGTGAGAAGGGTTTGCAGCATTATCAACTACTGAGAATTACACCATGCTTTTGAAGCTCCTTTGAGATCTAATGAGCCAGTTGATTATTGTTTTGAAGAATCTCATTGAGAATAAATACTGAACTTGGGGAATGCCTTAAGTATTTTTCATCAAGTTGTCATTATGAAGCTCATGACTTCCACTAAATAAACATGCAAATATACCAGCCTAATTACGAACTATGTCACATGGGTGCGGGTGCGACAATGCAGCACTTTCAAAAAACTTGAGTGCGGAGATGCGGGGAGGGTATATATATATAATGATAATGCAGTTATATTTTTTATATTTAACAATTAACACTAATGAAATAAAAGCAATTATCAATTTATCATCAATTCATCATGCATAAATTAATGCAATAAATCAAGTAACAATTTACAATTGCTATTCCTAAATCTTAAGCAATAAAAAACAACACAATACAATAAAATTTATTCTAAGTGAATTAGAAAATATGAAACAATCACACGAGTCAAGTAGAAAAGAAGTAAATTATACTAATAAAAGAAGTGAACATAACAATGCATACCTGCATACCAAAAGTATATTATACATAGTGTATATGACGAGCTAAAGAACCTGTCATTAATTGTTTGCTTCAACTTCATATTCATCAAAAGAAGAAGAACTAAGTCCATGTTGAGAGTGTTCAAATCATGCTCCCCCTCCAAGTCACACTCCTCTGGGTTTAAATCCCAAAAATTGAATAATTCTTATCTGCATTACAAATTAAAATTTGAAAATGTTAAACACATGGTCAACCGAACCCCACCCACCCATCCTAGGGTTGTGTGGGTTCAGCTGAACCCATAGGAGGAAGAAGAAGATGTAGGAGGGGAGGAGGAGAAAGATGGAGGAGGGGCGGAGGAGGAAGAAGGGGGGAAGGGACTTACCGAGCATGAGGAAGGGGAAGCTGTGGCAGAGGCAGCACAGTAGCACGGCAAGGAGGAGCGAAAGGAGGTGGGGAGGCCAATTGTGCCCTAACCCGACAACCCCACTTTTGTTTTTTCTTTCTTTTTTTAAACTTTCTATTTTGGACCAAAGTGGACTTGGTCAGAGTTGACTGAGTCCAGCCAAATTGATCCTTGGTGCTCATTAACCGCACCGGGTGCGGTCAGACCCTGCGTTGCATCGACACAGGTGTGGCGACCCTTTAGAGGAGTCTATGTGACATAGATTATGAAACTACAAGGTTTGACTGTTGTCGATATTACTATGCTGATGACCGGATATCATGGAATTTCGGAGAAGATTGGATTTCACTAGAAATCTCAACCAATGAAAGTGCTGAGAGAGAACAAGCAGAGTAACAACTTTGGAATGAGCACAACGAGAAGATGCAAAAAGCCTTTAAAAAATCTCTTATATCAAGGGATTTAAGAGAAGATTGGATTTCACTAGACGTCTCAACCAATGAAAGAGCTTGCGAGAGAACAAGCAGCACAACAACTTTGGAATGGGAACAATGAGAAACTGCAAAAAGCCTTTAGAATATCTCTTGCTTAATTGATTTGGGAAGACCACTTGTGTGGATTAGGTAGATAATAGGCATTATGAGAGTTAGCTTTGAGTATTATATGTTCTTTTTGTTCAGTTATATATGATGATGATTGTTGCATTCTAAAAGACATTGATGAGCTTTATTTAGTGATAGATATTGTTGATAGACCTTTTTTTATTATGACAATGCATGCCTTAGATGTTTGTTTTTTATAAATGTGTATGTGTTGAGTGTTTGTGCGTGAAAGAGACAGGAAAAAAGAGAATATATTGAATTTTATAAAAACTTATCATTCTTACTAAAAAAAGTAACGTAACTATTTTCATAAAAAAAAGAAAAGAACACACAAAGCCAAGTTAGATTGAAACAACAATTTCGGATAACTAGATTATCTACAAGTTAGCTGGCTATCATCCAACAGCAAATCCAGGTTTTCTTAAAACCAGTCTTTTCTATCTGTCATCCAAATGTACCTTTACAATTCTCTCTCTCTCTCTCTCATTTGCAAAAACTTCTCGAATTAGGGTATGTGAGGTCATGAGTTCCTTCTCTTGAATAAAAACTTAGCAAACCATGGTAAAAAGGGAGCTCATACGGTTTCAGGTCTTGTGGCCTCCTCTTTTCTTTCATTAAAAAAAATAAATTCTTATTATATGTGAATTGTGTTGCTGATAATATGTCTTCTATATGTGAATTTACTTAAGATTGTATGTTTACTTTGATCTTTAGTCCAAGTTGAAAGGTGTCACAATGGACCTTTCTCCTTTTAAGAAAGATATCACGAGCTCTTGGATGAATTCTCTAGGGTATGTTTTCGAATTTGCTACTTTAATTTCCTATGATCCATTTATTATTGTGGAACGTAGATCTCTTAAAAAACAATTGATTGCAGCAAAATGCCACAAACACTCGCTGAAATGAAGATCTGGTTCTCACAAAAGTTTTCTTTCATTTATGAGGCTAAGCCTGCTACCAATTTGGCATTTTTTATGCAAGCTCTGTATCCCCACGCAATCTGTAGGCTGCTGTAAAATGAGATTTGATTAAGATTTTTACCTTTTTCCTGCATTAGCATCATGAAGTTTGTATGGCTTAAAAAAATATGAAGCTTTGTCTTTTCTGAATTTTGAATCAAGACTCTCTTCCTTTGTTATAGCTCATATGGTATCTTGAGGTCCTCTATCTCAAAGACGGGCATTATACTGTCTCTATTATCTTTATGAGACGCAGGCATTCAATCCAGCTTTCAAAATCTTTCACTGGGTATGGTCTTTCTCTCATTTATTGACTTTATTGCATTCTTTGTACTATGTTTGTATAACATCTTCCCACTACAAGAAACAAGGGATACAATGACGAATATATAGTGGAAAATCTATAAAAATTGACACAAGTATAGAAGGCTACAGCGGCAAAAATGAAAAGCCCGTTGGCCGTTGATCATCAAATAATACCCCTTCCGCCTCGCATTAAAGGCAGAGCATGGTTGAACCCTGTAGCGGGTAATGTATTTTGCTGCTGATTTTAAATAATTTTGCAACATGATAGATGCCAAGCCAATGAAGACAACTGTTGTTGTTAACGTAACCCTGTTTAAATATGACAGTGAGTCAATGAAGTGACACATTAAGGTGCATGGTAGGAAGCGTTAGAATATATTACTTTCACCAGGCTTGATATATCATACTTTGTCAATAAAGCCTGTCAGTTTATGCATGAACCCACATAGAATCACCGACCCATGTCAAGCGTATACTTCAACATCTTATGGGTACCATTGCATATGGGGGCTCCATATACATAAATCTGAATCTTTGTAGCTCTCAGGCTATGTTGATGCTGACTGGGTAGGTTGTCCAGATGTCAGAAGGTCAATAAGTGGATACTTGACATTCCTTGGGTCCAATCTAATTTCATGGAGCTCTTCTAAACAGCACTGAAGCCTAATATAAAACTCTTGCTGCTGTTGTTTCAGAATTATCATGGTTTAAGAATTTGTTGCCTATTATATGGTGTGACAATTTAGGGGCTACTTATCTTGCAACAAATACAATTTTTCATGCTCAAATAAAGCATATAGAAATAATTTTTCATTTTGTACGAGAGAAAGT
This sequence comes from Nuphar pumila, assembly GCF_984573655.1. Lineage (NCBI taxonomy): Eukaryota > Viridiplantae > Streptophyta > Magnoliopsida > Nymphaeales > Nymphaeaceae > Nuphar > Nuphar pumila. Next base: position 96,994,884 of record NC_143254.1, read on the forward strand.
CAAAAGGAAGGAAATTGTAGTTAGATTCATTAGTTGATATTCTTACAAAGTCATTGCCCACTGCACAGTACTAAGCCATCATATTCAAGCTCAATCTCTCAGATGGAGAGATGATCTTGCGGGAGAGTGTTGAGCCAAGTGAAGAAGGACTTGAGGAGAGTCCTACTAAAGGAAGGACAACCATTTCCTTATTAGCTATGGAATCAAACTCCTTGGAAGGAAGATAAACTTATTAAGAAACCGATTGTAACATGTAATTTGAAACTCATTGAGCTTGGGTTTCCTATTGTACCAGGTTGAGAAATTATAAATAGTAGACTCTCTCTCTCTCTCTCTCTCTCACACACACACACACACACACACACATTGGAAGAATAGACACACACAAAGAGAGGCTCCTTCCCATGGACGTAGGCTTGATAATAGCCTAACCATGTAAACTTATGTCCATTATCGTGTGGTTTGTATATGTGCATGATAAACCTGATAAGCTTTCAATGCAGACATTGACATGTGGCGGGTATTATTTTAATTTATTAAATAGTTTTTAGTTTTTTCTAATAGTATTTCAACTAAAAAATATTTTTTATCAAAATATCAAATAATAGTTGTTTATTGATTAAATTTTTTTTAAGAGCCAGTATCCTCGTGTGATAGTTTCCAAAAAATGTGTGAACTCGCAATTAATGCCATACTTGTATCTCTGTGACATAGTCGAAGTATATCGGGTCATATTTGTATCTTTGTGACATAGCTTGGTATTGGTCTTTCCTTAGCTTAAGCACTAAGATCATGGTTGCCCAACCCAGGGTTGGAACAAGGGATGTTTGGCAGGCCTCGGACTATTGCGTCTGCTCCCTGGTCAGGTGAGCAAGCCTGCTTAACAACCAAAGCATGTGACAAAACACACTAAATTAATCAATGAGATTTCGAAACATCAAAGATATTTTCGTTGACCAACACAGAATGGAACTTCTCTATTTTTTCCTGAACCTCTCTTGGTCGGTCAACATTCATTTTAAGGTACACTCGAAATGTGAGAAAGTGATTCAATTTCATAAGAAAATGGATACTATCATCTTTTTTATAACCCGAAGAAACTGCATCCGGCACGAAGACTTGGTCGCGCTGGCTTAGCCTGCCATACCTACGTTCATTGTGCCTGTGGCATAAAACTACAGTTGTAGGCAAGGAAAGACAGCAAAACGGATGGGTAACTTTGGGAACACCATCAAATTTAATCAAGTTCAAATCAAATAAATTGATTCAGCTCGAACGTCTTTCATCCGATTTAAAGTCGCACATCCTCTCTCACACACGCACACACAAATAAAAATGGATCAGATGCAAACAGTGCCATATCAACCTGATCAGTGCGTTATCAAATGGAATTGGTTTGGTTATGACACTGGATCAAATACTTTTCGGCAACTAATACATTTACATACCAACGGCGTCTCTGCGTGGTTGGTAGGAGCTGTCAGTGCACGTCTCCTTGTAGTGGGACGTTGCTGATTCAAACCCAGTAGTACAATTGAATGATAACTGGTGGGGTCTGCCTAACCCCAGCTTGCCTTTCAAAAAAAACAAAACAAAACATTTACATGCTTGTTACCTCTTAAATTTAACTAAAATCTAATCCAATTTTGAAGTGGGGATCTAGGTAAATCCAACTTAATGTAGTATAAAACTAACCTCACAAAATATCTGTTCCACATATGCAACATATAGGTTTTCTACTGTGGAAGGTTTCATTTTTCATATGTAATATACCTTATATGTGAAAATGACTTTTTTTATAGTCCAAGAAAAACAACTCCCCCCCCCCCCCCCCACACACACACACACACCAAATCAACGATCACACATTGGCTGGCTTCCGGTTGGTAAAACCCTCGAGCTCCCCCCTACTCACCGGGAAGTACACCTAGCTTTGACCTTGTGGCCAGGGACGCTACCCATGGGTTTTGAACTTGTGATGACTGCTAATTTTGTGACATTCATGAGTCGACACAGTGGAGCCCTTGTGGGCCTTTTATATATATATATATATATATATATATATATATATATATATATATATATATATATATATATATATATATATATATATATATATATATATATATATATGTGTGTGTGTGTGTGTGTGTGTGAAGATGACTTTGTTTTCATAAGCATGCCTTTTATATTGGGAATAAACATGCCCTTCCAACAGAAAAGAATGGCATTAAAAAATGCAAGCAAAACTTCATCAAAGTCGGGTTGGATCTAGGATGGTCCGCATCCGAGACCAACCTTGAGCGTCATTGCCAGATATAGGACCACCAGAAGCGGACTTGATGTAAGCTGATCCTTGTTAATAGTTCCAAGTTCCAGCTTCCAACCTCATTTGATCATGCATGATCCATATCCAATCCAATATAGATTTGGATCTATATTGTAGATTATGGATTTGAGTTTGGGTCTGACAACATCTAGCTCGTATTCAGACCTTTTGCAGCCCAACTAGACCACTAGATAATACCAGGTGAGGGAAGCCTTCTTGGACTATTTTTTTTGTCGTGTCCCAGGTGACACAAGCAAACGCGCTTGGACATGTGGATACAAGACTGACATGTTAATATTTTAAAGGTTGATTTTAATAAAATACATTTTCACATTAAAATATTAATAAATTAGTTTTTATTGATTAAAACATTTTCTGGTTTCGTGTCCTATTTTTCAAGAAAAAATCAAACTTGTGAGTCGAACTCGCCTCACTGTCCTCGTATCGACGTGTCTTTGTGACAATTCTTGGAGTCCAGCCTTCTTGGGCAAGAGAGAGAGAGAGAGATTCAATAATAAACAAATAAAAGTAAAGGTGAAGAGATAATTAAAAGATAAAAATGAAAAAGCAAAAGGAAAAAAAAACTTTTTAAACAAGCGACTCGTCTCTCTCTCTATTTTGGGGTTCGTCCTCTCTCAACGAATCAATCAATGGGTTCCTCCGAGCTATTCTTCTTCTTCTTCTTCAATAAGGGGTTTTAGGGTTTCTTTTCTTCCATTCTCTCTCTTTGTTCCCAAAGCAGAAGTTTCTCTCCCTCTTTATATGCGGCCCTCTCGAATCAAAAGCGAGAAACCAAAAAGAGTAATTTCCGCAGATCCCTTCATTTTTATCCGTCAATCGGCCCATGGACTCCTCCAGAGAGCCATCGTCGTCCTCCGTGCTAGTGCCACCGGAGGAAGACGGCGGCACCATCTCTGCCACCGCGGCCATGGCCAAGGACGCCGCCCTCCTCTTTCAGTCACGCAGCTACCAGGAATGTGTAGACGTACTTAACCAGGTCTTGAAGAAGAAGGAAGACGATCCCAAGGTTTGAATCCCTACGTTCCCTCTTTCATCTGTTTTAGATTAGCTTTCTGAATGAGATTTTTCGTATTTGTCAATTGGGTATGAAGATTCGACCTTTTCGATGGTTTTCTTTCGTGTCCGGTTGCGATTTATCTTGTGGGGAACGTGTGTTTGTTGGTTCATTTCCCACTGTGGGTATGGTGGGTCTGTTTGATTTGGATAGTTGTTGATTGAAAAGTATAGAAAAATGTAGTGTTTGAAGCTTGTTTGGATGACCAAGGTCGTGATTTTTGTTTTGTTTGTTGATTTCATGCACTATTTCGGATTAGATGTGTATTGGTGGAATGATGACAATTCGAAAAAGATTATTTTGTGCATAGCAGGATTGTGCTAACGAGTTAGAGTTCATAATTTTCTGCATTTTTATTTTGTTGGTATGTGTTGTCGTGGGTGTATGTCTTACGGGTATGGTTGTGCAGGTTCTTCACAACATTGCTGTTGCAGAATACTATCAGGATGGCTGTTCTGATCCCAGGAGGCTTCTTGAAGTGCTTAATAAGGTCAAAGTAAGTGGGATGAAGTTGTATAAAGTGTGAAACAGTACAGAACTCTAGTGATGCTTGAGTGGTGAATCTTCTTTGTTTTGTAACTCAATTTGAGGTTTAGAATCCTTTTCTATAGATCCATTTTTTTTATATTTTTGTATAATTTGCTTTTCTTGTCAGGATATAACGTTGTCTTCTTTTGTCATTTTAAGTGAAATCACATTTTCATGGTTTGTCGATATGCTTTCAAGAAAATGAAATCTTGTCTATCTTAGAAGTCATCCCCTTTTTCTTTGGTTAAGGCATGAGCAAAGGAAACTTCGTTAGCATCAAAAGCAGAAGTAAGGTGATAATGTATCATGTGAAATGCAAAAGCATTATACAGAAATCCAAGAATCTTTGGTACAGGTGCTCCGCCTTTTGTCTAAGATTGGGAGTATGCTCTGTGCTAAACTCACAAGTACCAACCCTGGATATATTCAAAGCACAATGTCCTATGTCATTTAAAGATGACTCTCTGAAGTCTGAATGTCGGAATGAAGGTCATGACTAGGGTTTGAGACTCCATAAAGAAAGCACGTTCATGAAGTGTTTGCATGCACGGAGTTTTCCAGAAAGGTTGCACCAATAGAGTTCGTATGTGACCTTAAAGTCTTTTCACGGTGGTGTAACCGAATTCAAGAATCTGTATACAGTTTTAACATGATATGGAGGTCATTCTTTGTTGAAAGCTTAGCAATATTTCTGATGACTGAACATGTAACACATTCATTTCTTAATTTTAAGTTCTCAATCAGCAGAATAGTGAAGCCTCTTCCTGTACACCTTCAGCAGGCAATATTATTGTATGGGTTAGTCACACTGAGGTCCATCAGAACTTCATCACTCAAAAGCTATGTCACATGGGTGCGGGTGCGGCGATGCGGCACTTTAAAAAAACTTGGGTGCAGGGTGCGGGGGTGCGGGAGGGTATATATATATATATAATTTTTAAGTTTTAACAATTAACAACAGTAACACTAATGAAATAAAAAACAATTATCATAATATCATCAAATCAATTCATCATCATGCATGCAGGCCTATGTCATAGGGACTCGGCCAACTGGGTGCTGTACCCACATCGACGCGACGCGGGTGTGCGTGCGGGTGCGGCACCCGGTGTGGTCAACCTGACCCTGGGTGCGTTGACCGCACTCAGGGTCATTTATGTCCAACTTTTAGACTTTATATATATATATATGTATGTATATATATTTGCCGCACCCCCGCACCCAAGTTTTTTGAAAGTTCCGCACCCGCACCCATGTGACATAGATGCAGGCATATTTTTTCACTTAACTTGACTTGCAAATATATTCTTCATAGTCTATTTAGTGGAAAACATGCATTAAATTAGGTATCTTTTATGTTTAAATAGGATTCTAAAGAGATCAAATTAAAATTAACGGTCTATATTGCAGCAAAACTTTGTGATAAAAAATCAAATGTTTTGGTTGAATTAATTCGATATCAAAGCATATTTTCTAGTAACAAGCCATGATAAACGCATCTACATACATGTTCGGATTTAGGAAAAACACCAACAACTATGCTTTCTTTTTTAACCGGTGTGTGTGCGTGTCACAAATATCACCCACATTTTGAAAATATTGTGATAAATTAGTGATATTTTCAAATGACAATATTATAACAAAAAATACTATTTATTATTTTTTAAATATTATCTATTTTTAAATATCACGTCTTTAACTTGGTATTAACATAATAAAAATACTTTTGCTTATTGTTAATACGATATGTTTATATATGTTAATATACTGATATTTTCTGAAATATTTGTGAGAATGAGACTGGGAGAGGGAGAGAGAGAGAGGTAAATGTTAAATTATGTAATCTAATCATGCAATGTAATATATATATTTTATATATATAAGGTAATACATATACATATATTAATATATATGTATATGTATCTACTTATTATATATATAAAATATATATTTTTAACTGTTTGGCCGTAGGGGTAGGTTAGTCTTTTTACAACATATTCTTTTTAGAATATGTTTTTGTAATTTTCTCTTATTCTTTCTTTATTTTTTATTTTTTTTTATTGCTTTTTGTAAAAAGTGGAAAGCACCTTGGAGGGGGCCCACCATCTAGTCGTTGGGCCCCTTCTAACGGTCACATTTGTGACAGTTGGAAGGGGCTTCAACGGCTAGAGGTGGAGCCTCTCCAAGGACTCCACCTCCTCTATTTAAAGGGGCTCTCCCCTTGTGTATTTTTTAAGCTTTTGGGATTATAGCCCAAGATTCTTTTCAATCTTATGACTCTTGGGTATGCTTTTGCGCATTTGTGAGTTTGTGTTGTGCTTTTTGTGCACAAGTGTTTCAAGTGTTCTTGTTGTGCGTATGTGTACACATTTGTTTCCAAGAATATTATAATATTGCTATTAGTATCTTGTTGAAGATACTTTTACATGGTATCAGAGCTTGGTTGAAGAAGGAGGTTCGTGCTTTTATTTGTTTTTTGAGTGCCTCGAAAAACGTGCCTTCAAGCTATTGGCAGTTGAAGTGGATAACCTTCTTCGGGCAATATTTTGAGAGTCTCTTTCGTTAAGGAAGGCGTGAAAGTTTCTTGAGGTACGTATTATTTTTCAACTTCTATCCTCTCTAATGGGCGAAAAAGACTCCCATTTCTCTCTTGGCTTCAAATTGAATGGCTCAAACTATCATGTTTGGGCCGGGAACATGGAAGCTCAAATAAAAGGTAAGGGTCTTTGGGGATACGTTCTTGGTTCTATACCGGAACCCTAACCAAGGATTACTTTGGTAGAGAAAGGCGAAATCAAAATTCTCGAAGGAGAAGAAAGGAATAAAGCTCTTGAGGAATACTCCAAGAAACATGAAGAATGAGAAATGAAAAATTTCAAGATTCTTTCTTGGATGTTTTCATCGGTTGAAACAAAGATAAATGTCAACATTATTAAATTCAAGAAAGCATCAGAAGCTTGGCATTATCTAGAAAAAATGTACACGTCAAGAGACTTGTCACACAAGTATTATCTCCAAAAAAGGGCTTTGACCCTTCAACAAAATGAGATGTCCATAAGGGAATACTTTGCAGAATTATCGTCCATATGGGATGAACTCGCAATGCTTGAGCCTAAGTGGAGTGGAGAAGCTATTGAGCTTAGATACAAACAATTGGAAGATGACCATTTTTTTAATTTTTTGAATGGCCTTAGATCCGAGTTCGAGCAAATTCGGTCCTCTCTCCTTTCCTCCTTCGTTTCCCCCTCTCTTGAAGATGTCATTACAAAGCTAAGTGGGGAGGAAACTCGTATGAACTTTAGCAAAAACAATTCAAGTGTTCTTGCTACTTCAAGCAATGAAGAAAATGAAGGCGCTAATGCTGTATCAAGACCGGGGAGCAATTTGAAAACTTATAAGCCTCCTCACTTCAATAATCAAAATTCAATTGGTCAAGGTGTAAAGAAGGATTTTAGCAAGCTTACATGTTATTTTTGTAAAGAACCGGGGCACATTAAACCTATATGCCCAAAATGGAAGAAAATACTTGCTATGACCATGACATCTCAACAAGAGGAACGACCATCATCGTCAAATGGGTCTCTTTCTCTTCATCAAATTGTAGAAGCTTTGCAACCTCTTCTCAAGGGAGGAACTTCCGGAGCCGCTATGTCTACCTCTTCACCTTTCGGTAAGATATCTTGGCTTTTAGATTCCGGCACATCTTTTTATATGACTCCAAGTGTTTGCTGCCTTTCCGAATTTTCTAAAAATCCTCTTCCATCTTTTGTCTCAACGACGGATGGAACACCTCTTGAAATTAAAGGAATAGAAAATTTTGAAAAACAAAATTTTTTTATCCCTAAAATTTGTCTTATATCAAAATTAAATTTAAATTTACTTTCGGTCTCTCAACTCTCAGATCATGGTTGCGATGTAAAATTCACTTATGATAAATGTTGGATTCAGGATCGCCAGTCCGGGAGATTGACTGGGGAAGGCTCTAGGAGAGGCGAACTCTACTACGTTGACTTTTTTCAAGTTTCCAAGAATCAATTTTGTAATGTTGTTCAAAACAAAGATATTCATGTATGGCATAAGAGACTGGGACATCCCAACATTGTTAAAATCTCTTATTTGCCTTTTATTAAACATCTTTGTAAATGAGATTTTGTTTGTAATGATTGTATTCTTGGGAAAATGAAAAGTCTACCTTTTTCTCAAAGATCCATGTTTTCAACAAAGCCCTTTGAAATTGTTCATTTCGATGTATGGGGACCTGCTCCCGTGATATCTAAAGAAGGATTCTCGTATTATGTTATTTTCGTGGATGATTACACTAGTTTTTGTTGGATATACTTTCTTAAACATAAACATGAAGTTTTTTCAATGTTTAAAACGTTTCATATGATGATTTTAAATCAATTTAATGAAAGTTTAAAAATTCTCAGGTTTGACTCTAGTGGTGAATACCTTTCAAATGAATTCAAGAGTTACCTTGAAAATTATGATATTATCCATCATAAATCTTGCCCGAAAACCCCACAACAAAGTGGGTTAGCCGAACGGAAGCATAGGCATATTATTTAAACAACTAGAACCTTGCTCATTTCGCAAAACATTCAAAAGAAACTATGGGCTGAAGCGGCCTTTACCTCGGTATATCTCATAAACAGACTTCCATCGAAGAATTTGAGTAAAATTTCTCTTTTTGAAAAGTTGTATGAAAAAGAACCTGATTACAGCAGGTTAAGGGTGTTTGGATGTAAGTGCTTTGTCCTTACAGATAAAAATAATAAGCTTTCCCCAAAGTTTATTTCGTGTGCCTTTCTTGGTTATTCCGAAACCCATAAGGGTTTTCGATGTTATGACATTAAAAATGACAAACTTTATGTTTCCAGAAATGTGAGTTTTTTGGAAAATCTTAGTGGTTTTGAAAGTCCAGAGTTACATAATGAAAATGTTGATTATTCTTTTTTGTTTGAACTATTAGCCAAAGATGATGATTCTAGTGATGATGAGTCAAATCAGAATGACTCAAGTGATATTGATATTGAGGAAATCATTTCTCCGCTTTACTCCTCTCACCAATCTATTGATGAAGGGCCATCTAGAGATCCCATCACCTATACTCATAGAGACAGGAGCACTTTTAGAAGTGCTCTTGAAAGATATGATGATAGTCAGACTATTCCTCAAGGTGAGGAAAATCTTCGTAGAACCGAAAGACACAGAAAAGCTCCCTCTAGGTTCATATCATATGATTCTTTTTCACCTAGATATAGAGCATGTCTTAGTGCCATTCACTTCTACGTAGAACGTAGAAACTTTGTGGAAGCTAGTAAAAGTCCTGAATGGATAGTTGCGATGGAAAGTGAACTCAGAGCTTTGGAAAAAGCTAAGACATGGGAATTTCAAGTTCTTTCTAAGGGTAAGAAAACAATAGGGTGTAGATGAGTTTTTAAAGTTAAAATTAAGAGCGATGGATCTCTTGAGAGATATAAGGCTCGATTGGTTGCCAAGGGTTATAGTCAAGAGTATGTGATTGACTATGAAGAAACTTTTGCGTCTGTGGCCCGAATGGTCACTGTTCGATGTCTCGTCACTATTGCATCAATTAACAATTGGAACATCTATCAAATTGATGTTAAGAATGCCTTCTTGAATGATGATTTGAATGAAGAAGTTTATATGGATGCTCCACCTGGAATGGAGACTCCCAAAGCAAAAGTGCTTCGTCTTAGGAAAGCGCTCTATGGCCTAAAACAAGCTCCTAAGGCTTGGTATTATAGGTTTAACTCAGTAATGTTGGAAAATGGTTTTTCTTCTTGCTTTACTGACACTGCTTTGTTTGTTAGAAAATCCAATGCAGGGATTGTGATTTTATTGTTGTATGCGGATGATATGCTCATCACCGGAAGTGATTCTAATGGGGTTAAGAGTATAAAATCAATTTTAAAAGATAAATTTGAAATGTCTGACTTGGGTTTTCTAACTTATTTTTTGGGAATTGAAGTAGCATACTCCTGGAGGGTATTTCTTATCTCAAACTAAGCTTGCTTCTGAGATCATTGACAGGTCAGGTGTTACAGATGAAAAGGTTTGTGAAACTTCTGCCATAGTGGGAACTAAAATGAAGATTGATGATGGTGTTCCTCTTTCGGATCCTACTCCCTACAGACAACTTGTAGGATCATTGATGTATCTGAGTATTACCAGACCAAATATCTCTCATGCAATGCACATTGCAAGTCAGTTTCAGCATTCACCAACATCCGTCCATATGAGTGCTATCTTACGAGTCGTAAGATACATTAAGGGTATTCTAAACAAGGGAGCTTTTTTATCCTCTTCGTCTGATTTAAAGTTAATTGCTTATACTGACTCTGATTGGGGAGGTGACCCAAATAACTGTCACTCCACCACTGGTTTTGTGTGTTCTTAGGAGATTCGCTAATTTCATGGATATGCAAAAAACAACAAAAAGTGTCTCTATCATCGACTGAAGCCGAATATCGTTCCATGACAACTACTACCATGAAAATTGTATGGATTCATCAGTTGTTGGAAGATATAGGGATCACAATCGAAGAACCTACCAAGCTATGCTGTGACAACAAAAGTACAATTTATATTTGCTAAGAATCACACTTTTCATGAGCGGACCAAACACATAGAGATGGATTGTCACTATGTTCGTGAGGCGTACCTCAAAGGAGTCATTGACCTTCCATATGTCACGTCAGAATATCAGTTGGCGGATTTCTTCACCAAAGCTTTGTGTGCTCCGCGCTTCAACTTCCTTCTTAGTAAACTCTCGGTCATACTGCCCTAAGTTTGAGGGGGGGGGTGTTAAATTATGTAATCTAATCATGCAATGTAATATATATATTTTATATATATAAGGTAATACATATACATATATTAATATATATGTATATGTATCTACTTATTATATATATAAAATATATATATTTCTACCCTTTTAGCCGTAGGGGTTGGTTAGTCTTTTTACAACATATTCTTTTTAGAATATGTTTTTGTAATTTCCTCTTATTCTTTTTCTTTCTTTATTTTTTATTTTTTTGTTGCTTTTTGTAAAAGGTGGAAAGCACCTTGGAGGGGCCCACCATCTAGTCATTGGGCCCCTTCCAACGGTCACATTTGTGACCGTTGGAAGGGGCTCCAACGGCTAGAGGTGGAGCCTCTCCAAGGACTCCACCTCCTCTATTTAAAGGGGCTCTCCCCTTGTGTATTTTTTAAGCTTTTGGGATTATAGCCCAAGTTCCTTTTCAATCTTATGACTCTTGGGTATGCTTTTGCGCATTTGTGAGTTGTGTTGTGCCTTTTGTGCACAAGTGTTTCAAGTGTTCTTGTTGTGCGTATGTGTACGCATTTGTTTTCAAGAATATTGTAATATTGCTATTAGTATCTTGTTGAAGATACTTTTACAGTACACAGAAAGGGGAAAGAGATTGAGTTGAGAGAGATAGAGGTACACAATAACAGCGGAAAAAGGGAAAACTGGAAAGAGATCGAGAGAGAGGTAGCTGAGAAGAGAGACTGAGAGACGAGGGGAGAGAGAGATTGAGAGGGAGATTGAAGGAGAGAATGAGAGAGAGAGAATGCATGCCTAGGTTGGAGATGGCGAGGAGGCATCGCCGGACGGTGGTAGCTTGTAGTCGTCGCCGGCGTTGGGGTCAGAAGACGGGTCGTAGCGTCGGGGTCGGGAGGAGAGGGCAAATTTTTTTTGCCCTAATCCTCCTCTCAGCCCATTTCATCGGGCTCTTTTTTTTTTAAGTCCAAAATTTGACATTTATGACCCTGGGTTCGTTGAGCGCACCGGGTGCCACACCCGTGTCGCGTCACGTCGCGTCGACGCGGGTGCAGCACTTGGTTGGCCGAATCCCTGTGACATAGCCCAAAAGTGGATGGATGCTTCTGCTAGGGGTGAAGATCTAGTTGTGGTTAGTGATGCTGAACTGCAGTACTTTTACTTCATGTGATTAACTTTCCACCATGTTTGCTAGACATTCCTACCAGCTAGCTGTGTCCATGTCTGTCATTTGGTTGCATCAACACTAGCTATGACATTCCTTGCGAATTTTCAGGTGATACCTTTTTTTAGTTCATGGATTGCCTAGCACTTTTGGATGTTCCGAAGACATCTGTGAACACTTTTTTATAATTTTAGCTTTAGGTTTACCATTTCCTGTTTTTGTATTAAAACATGCTTTGTTGTTAGTTTTCTTAATTTTATCAAAAATTATAAACACCTTGATGATATCATCGTTACAAGAATTTTTTTGCTTCGTTGAGCTTGTAAATGTGTTGATTAGTGCTTGTTGACTGAAGTGATTTGGTCTGTATTAATTTAGAGAACATTTTGAATTTTTCATCACAAAGTCTTAGCTCAACATGAGTTCATTTTTGTTGATTTTTTCTCTCTCTGAAAACACATCTGAACATGAAAAATGCATAATCTAATACGTGTTTTCTGCCAAGTTATAGAGAATGAATATGTAAGTTCCAAATTAAGCAAATGCCTGCAACTATGATTTTTGTAACCATGTCCTGTCAAAAAATGATTTTTTTAACCATAGGAGATTAAATTGGTTTGGACTTACCAATTCCAAATTATGCAGATACCTACAACTGTGCACTTTGTCGATGGTTAGCATGGTTATGAGATTAAACTGATTACAACCTCTCTAGCATTCTTTATATGTGTGTGTATTGTGGAATTGGGACTTAGCTTTCTTTACTATTTACTTCAGTGTCTCCCCGATTGTTGTTAGAAGTGACTTTCTTATTCAGTTATATGCACTTTTACAAATGTAGTTGTTGCATGTAGCATGTGGCTTATGGTCGATCTTTTAGTCATTTTCTTTTATTGTTTGGAAAATGGCTGCATGGCCTTTTTGTACTTGAAAACAAGCCCAACACTTCTGTGATGCTGTGTGTAGATGTCGATGATACTTTTTCCCTAGTTCTTTTCATTGAGTTTTTTTTTTTAGTCTTATTCTCAAGTAATAACTGCTTTGTGTAAGTGGCAGCATGTACCTATAGCTTCTTTCGGATTTTTCAATTACAACTTGTCAGCACATTTACTGTTTTGTACATTTGAATTAATGGTGTAGAAAAGAAGTGAAGATCTTGCCCATAGGTCTGGGGAACAATCTGACGCTGCTAGCAACTCTGGAGGTAGTGTTGCTTCAGGATCTAGAGGAAGTATGACCAGCGCTGCACACCAGTTTTCTGTTGTGTATGTGGATGAGTTTGACACTTCAATAGCAGCATTTAATATTGTATGTTGTCTGTGCTCCCTTGATTATTCTTTGGTTGTAAATCATTTTAGTGTTAGTCAATATTTTCCAGGCGTGAGATGGTTGATTTGTTATAGCTTTTGCTTCTGAAATATGCAGGGAGTTATCTTGTATCACCTTCAAGAATATTCACAGGCTTTATCCATTTTGGAACCATTATATCAGAATATAGAACCTATAGAAGAAGTACTCTCTCTAAATTCTGAGTCAGCTTCAGATCTTAATGCATTGATGTTTTTATTCCTTCTTTTAAAGGATTGATTTTGTCTTTTCAGGCAACGGCTCTCCATATTTGCCTTCTCATATTAGATATTGCCTTAGCCTCCCATGATGCATCAAAAGCTGCTGTAAGTTTTAGTTTATTAATTTTTTATAAGTTGCTAGATATTGACTCATAAGTTTTTTCTGGAATGAAGCTCTTTTAGTTGTTTGTGTTCACTTATCATCCCACTTCAGGAAATTGGTATTTTTAAAACATTTGGTTGGATGCTTGTCAACTAGTAGTAGTGATGAAGTTTTCCACAAAAGTGAAACTTCCTGATGATTGCTTTTCTTTTGAATTTCACCAAAAATTCATTATTGCTGTTATGGTGCACTACAGTAATGTCTCTCTAAGTAATCATGTTCTAAAAGTTCACTTGAGACTACTGTTTTGGCCAATTTGTTAACTTGAGTTGAACTTTGGTCTGTTAAGCTAGAGTGCAGGATTCCTCCAAGGAATTTTATTTTCTTATTCTTTGTAGCTCCACTTGATTTTGGTTGAGGACTTTTTAATCTGGGGTTTTCCCATAATAAGCTGTAATGTTTCCCTTTTTAATGTCAAATCAATACCATATTTGACTATCCAAAAAAAATCAATGCCAGATTTTGTGTGCTATTCTGAATGAAGAATTCCACTAAAGTGGCTGTATCCCTATTCCGCAAGTTTAATTGTGTGACATACTTCTTGCTTGTGGCGGAACTTAGCTCTGGGAACCAGATTGCAGGTGAAATGAGCTTGTGTGTCAGTTCATGACAGTCTCTCTTTCTATTATGGCTAACCCTAGTACTTATGGCTCATGTATTGTAAACCTGAAAGTTTGTGAAATTGAAATGTGAAAAAGGTGTATACACCTGCTGACAAATGCAACTCTGCACAGAACAAAATATCAAACTAGAAAGAAATGCCAAATTAGATTAATTCTATTGCTCTTCAATACCCCTCAACCCTCCTCCCCTGCTCTCCACCCCCTGCCCCCCCACACACACACACGCAAAACATGCAGCATGGATGTTCGCTTATGAGGTTCCTGCTAACACAAGGGGCACCATATGAATCATATGTGGCTCTCCATCTGGTAGTGGTTGTGTCCAGGAACTGCTCTCAATCCATGTTAGTCTGTCCAATCAAAAGTATATTTTTGAATAAGTTGCTGTTCTTTTCCTTCTCTGACACACTCAGTCCAATCAAAAGTATAGTTTTATATAAAGCCTCATTTTAACTCTTACTCTAAAGCAAAACAGTTATCAAAATTAGCGTTAAGGGGTGTTCAGAAAATTGGAAAGATCACACCCTAGACTGGTTCCCCTTTGGGATTGATTGACAAATGTACACAATACTATGTCACAGGGACTCGGCCAACTGGGTGCCGCACCTGCGTCGATGCGGGTGTGGCATCCGGTGCGGTCAACGCACCTAGGGTCATTTATGTCCAACTTTTGGACTATATATATATATATATATATATATATATATATATATATATATATATATATATATATATATATATATATATATATATATATATATATATATTTGCCGCACCCCCACACCCAAGTTTTTTGAAAGTGCCGCACCCCCGCACCCATGTGACATAGACACAATATTTACAGTGAATTGAATCTGGTAGGGGTCTGCCTAACCCCAGCTTGCCTTTCAAAAAAAAAATTGTGGTTTTTCATCACACTGGATAGAAAAACAAGGAGCGTAAGCTAGATTAGGAAGTTTGAACTTTTATAAACTCCTCATACGCATGAGAGAGAGAGTTTCTTGTGTCAGTTTTCTTGTCTACTTTTATGCTGATATGCTATAGCAATGTGCAGTGAAGTGTTATGATTGTTACTAACATGCTTACTTTTTCATGTATTTATCTAAAATTTGCAACGTTTTCTGATATCTTTTCCTGGCATCTAGGATGTGATTCATTATTTGGAGAAAACATTTGGTATTGGCTACATGATAAATCAAGGAGATAATGGTAACATGCAAACATATCAATCTTCAAGTCAAATGGCAAAAGCTACCTCAGCACCAACCAACTTGGATGCCGTTGATGTTTCAAATCTGGACTCTGGTGTAAGTGCAAATGCTTATGAAAGCTCATTGGCTAGAACCTTGTCAGATGATGCAGACTATGAAAACCTTTTCTCAACATTAGACATTGGTAGCAAAGCCTTGTCAAGGTTTACAGATTCTGCCCAAGTCTCAAATGATCTAGGTCAAACATCTGAAAGATCATCAGCTGTAATGGACCTGAAGCTCAAGCTACATCTTTACAAGATCCGGCTTCTTTTGCTTACTACAAATCTAAAAGCGACAAAACGTGAAGTTAAGTCAGCTATGAACATTGCACGTGGTAGAGATTCTTCCACTGCTTTGCTTTTGAAGTCCCAATTAGAGTATGCCCGTGGTAATTACCGCAAGGCAATCAAACTTTTAATGACATCTATCAATAGGACAGATTCCAGAAGTTCCAGCATGTTCTTTAACAATCTTGGTTGTATATACCATCAGCTCAGAAAGCACAGCACTTCAACTTTTTTCTTTTCAAAGGCATTAGAGAGTAGCTTGTCACTGCGGTCTGAGAGGCCCCTTAAGTTCAGTACATGCTCGCAGGACAAGTCTGTGCTCATCATTTATAACTGTGGCCTACAGTATCTCATTTGTGGTAAGCCGATTGTTGCTGCTCACTGTTTTCAGAAGGCTAGTTTAATTTTCTACAATCAGCCCATTCTATGGCTCCGGCTTGCTGAATGCTCCCTGTTGGCACTTGAGAAGAGCCTTGTCAAATCTAATGGACTCTCTCTTAATGATGAAGTTAATGTCCACGTTGTTGGCAATGGAAGATGGCGACAGCTCATTGTAGAAGATACGAATGCAAGGGTTAGGCATTTGGATTCTTTAAGGGAGTTGGATCTCTTAAGTGGTGACGGCCTATGTGAACTCTCACTGCCATTTGCTCGACAGTGTCTCTTAAATGCCTTGCATGTTTTAAATACTCATGGTTCAAAGTCATTTAAGGCAGTTTCTGCAGTCACTGCTTCAGGGGACGCTGAGTCCAGCCAGGGAATGTCAGCTGGTCATGAGAACTCAATCCATAAGAATTCAACAAGTGGGGACTCAAAAACATCAAATGCAGCAGCAAGTGCTGCTCCTTTGGCAAATGGAGAT
This sequence comes from Nuphar pumila, assembly GCF_984573655.1. NCBI lineage: Eukaryota > Viridiplantae > Streptophyta > Magnoliopsida > Nymphaeales > Nymphaeaceae > Nuphar > Nuphar pumila. Next base: position 97,011,551 of record NC_143254.1, read on the forward strand.
TCAAAAGAATCCAAGGGAGGTGCTAGCTCTAATGCTACAATGCAGAGATCTGTTGCTGCTTATAATAATCTATGCCGAAAACAGCATCTTATGATAAAGCAAGCTGTGTTAGCAGACCTAGCATTCGTGGAGTTGAGCTTGGAAAACCCTTTGAAGGCACTGTCAGCTGCAAAGGTGCTTCTTCAGCTACCTGATTGCTCCAGTATATACCTTTTTCTTGGCCACATATATGCCGCAGAGTCCTTATGTCGATTGAATCGACCTAAAGCAGCAGCTGAGCATCTGTCAGTTTATGTATCAGAGGGTATCAGTGTCCAATTGCCCTTTAATGATGATGACAGTAAGAAATGGAGAAGTGATAAGTATGTAGATGTTGAAGAGCCAAACAATGCTGCAGCCTTCAAAAGCACTGGCGGAAGTGGTAATACTAATGACTTACAGAAGAGCATCATGTTTATGTCTGGAGAGGAGGCGTGTGGTGCATTGTACGTAAACCTTGCAGCTATGTCAGCCATGCAAGGTGATCTTGAACAGGCCCACAAGTTTGCATCACAGGCTGTGGCCATGATCCCATCTAACCCATTAGCCATACTTTCATCCGTTTATGTGGATCTTCTGCTTGGGAAAACACAAGATGCCATTTCAAGATTGAAGCAATGCAGGCATCTTAGATTCTTGCCATCTGGTGTAACATTGAACAGCTCTTGATCCTAGTGTGTAGGATATATTAGTTTTGGTTTCGCCACTGAAATCAACAACTTGCAGTGTGTGTAACATATCCGTGGAAGAGGTGGTAGAATAAAGGTTACATTTATTATTTAGGGTTTTGGTGGCATAACCAAAATTGTTATGGTTAGCAGATGCCCAGCCTTTTTCCTCTTAGTAGAAGCGTTGTAGTTCATCAAATTTAGTTTCACCAATGTTGCTGTTGACTTCAAAATTCAACAAGGATTTGTTCTTTCATCAAATCATGGATTCTCTTTTTGCTTCAGTGCTTGATCCTCTTTCCTGCGTTTGTCAAAAATGGTGCTCTGCATATCATCGGTTTGTCAAAAATGGTGCTCTCTATAATCAAAATCCTCAACCGGTTGTGGTGAAGTATCAGTTAATTTTTCAATGAATTACTGTGATAATGAGGCTAGGTGTATGACCTAAGCCGCAGTCAGAAAAATAGAAACAATTTCAACTCTGCTTCTCTTTTCTGCTAATAAAAGATCTGCATTCCTTAGTCAATGAACATCGGCACCAGAGTCAAATGAGGTAGCTGGATGGTTAGGTCGCTCTATCATAACCATTGGTCTTAGGTTCAAATTCTGCCGAGTCATTCGTTGCCTATATGCAAAAAACAAAAGGAAAGACTAGTGTAGATGGATGACATCATGCCAGGGTTTAAAACACCAATTTAATTAAGCCGGGTCTTAGTCAAACACGGCCAACTGGGTTTGTCCAAGTAGCATTACAGCTTGGTTGACTAACCTGCGGATGCTTAGCCAACCCTTTGATGGAAGGTAGACAAACTTGATTGGCAAAGTTGGCAGTCCACAGCCCTTGGCTTTTCTTAAGATCATATATGAAGTTAATTAAATTATTAAGACCATAATTTCTAAACAGGAGCCATGGTTTGACCATATTTAGCAAAACTCCATTGTTTTTCACTAAAACTTTGGCAAAAAACTGAAACTGTCTTTTTTAAAAATTAACCAAAAAATGTTCTTTTGATACAAAAATTTAGAACACGAAAATGTATCTTAAAATGATACTGTTAAAGAAAAAACTCAATTATGGATCCAATTGGATCAGATCCTGGCTTCACGTCACAATGATTCTTGAATCTGAATTTCATTGTTCATACACCCTATCTTGTTTTTTAAGAAAACAGCTCATATAACCGTGAGTTATATTTAACAAAAACCACTAACTACGTCTATTGCATAACAACATTGGTAAACACAGCTTTTCAAACCAAAGATTAAAAATGACAGTATGTATGGATCTTAATCATTTCTTTCCAAAGAAAAGGGATTTTAACCACGAAATTAATTAGGACTTTTGGAATATCAATCAAAAGATGTGTCCTTAAATAGAATATGCCACATAGGTGAACTTTTTAAATAAGTCCTTGACAAAAACAAACACTATTAAGGGTTATTTGAATGACACCTAAAATCAGGTTCAAAACATACTTTTAGAACCTAAACAAGGTTTTATGCCCGTCTTGTAGATACAAAACCATATTTTCATAAACCAGACTGTTAATTAATACTTGTTTATAAAAATCTATTAGAAGTTTTATATGGTCTTGCATAACTTTTGATGAAATCTATAGATATTCAAATATGGTCATAATTATGTTTGTTGTTCTGGTATTGCATGCAACTGACTTATACAATATCTTATTATGGTTTTATCTGTTTTGGTTATAAGATGAGATCATCTAAAAATGTGTATAAATTGTGTCAATTTGGACAAAACAAAAATTCAACCTCAAAACTTTGGATACATTGTCTTTGATGTCTCACAAATCAGATTATGAGTATAAATTTGAGTTAGTTGGGGTGATGCAGTATATCATATTTCTTTTCTACAATAGGGTTTCTTGAAGAAGAGGTCTTCAAGAGATAGACTTACTCATGACATCATTATGAGAAAATACCTGATGACCCGACTTAGACTGTGGAGCATGTGGTGCACATGCTTGAAATAGATTTGATATTGTCTATCTACCAATTATGTAATTTGATATGAGAGGGGACATGTAGCCCTACTAAGAGACAATAGTTGATAACCACACTAGTAGTAGCCTTTGAGATAAGATTGACTACACGAACTTTGGTCTCAGACAATCAGTGTATTGTATGTCTATGTATTGGGTGAGTAAAACTTTTTTAATGCTAGTAATAGTGACTAGTATGAGTACATTATATTAAGGTCAAACCTCTAGTATGTCTTTTAATGTTGTTTCAGTTAGTATTCTAGTAAATATGCTCATATTAAGTCAAAATCAGGATTTTTCAAACAAGTTTTTTTGTAAATCTTGTGTTTGAGACATGTTTGTTAATTTTTTTTATCTCCATAATCTCTATATTTTAGAGTTTTATTTTAATTAAAAATATTACCTAATGAGGGATGGTCTTGTCAATTAAGAAAGTGTGCTTAGAGGTTGGCATCAACTGAGACTTTTTTTAATGGGAGACTAGAGTCTTCATACTTTATAAATAGAAGGTCTCACCTTATAGATGAGGAATAGAGAAATCCTTCTAGGTAACTTTGTGCTGAGAGGAAAGCCCAAGTCTACTCCATTCAATGTACTCATAAACTTATGGTGGATGTAAAAGCTTAAGTCCAATTTTCTTTTGATGGACATTCAAATTAAAGTAAGTTGATCTAGCCTTGTGCCTTATTTTTTTCTTTTTTAATCAAAATAGATTTGAGAGCTTTGGTTGGTGAAAGGTACACTCTCTCTTTTGTTATTGATTTATGTATATTATTTATTCAAATTTGTGCTAGATCTTATACATATATTTAGGTCAAATCATAACCCTAAATCGGATAGCACTTGACATAGTCAGCTTGCGAAAGCCATAACTTTGCAACCTTATATCAAAAGTAAGTGATTTTTGATGTGCTGGAAAGCTTATTCAATTCTCTAAATTTTGCCTTTTTAAGATAGAAAAAATTCATCATCTTCTATGTTGAAAATTTCATTACAATCAAATGGTTTATATCTTAGTATAGTCAGCTATTTTTTTTAAACAAGCTTGATCTTATTTCTAATCTTAAGTACAATCATATTGATGATTGTTGATATAATTACATATTTATTTTGAATTGCAAGTATAGATTATTTAAAATTTGATTCATATAGGTATGCTTAGATATTTCAATTGATTATTTATAATCTTATATATTAATTTAGAATATTGATTTGATCATCAAGATTTTCTTTGTATATTGTCATATAGATCATGTATAAATGCATATAGTTTCTCTCCTTACTATAATTATTTTGAATAAATAAAAATAAAAGATATAATTGTATGTCACAAAAATAAAGTAATAAAATTATACACTTAATTGCAATCATATGTGGATATGCCATATTCAATTGATAATATTCCTTGTTGTATTTTAATTTTATTAAGTTTAGAAGTTATTTTTAGTATCTTGACCTACCATGTTTTCTAACAAAAACTAGGCAGAACAATGTTCAAGTTGAAAACTTGGTTTTATTGAGCATCATGCTTTGTCACCCATTAAAACCAACCAACATGAAAAATGGATGGAAACGTCACGCTTCTTTTAACGGATGCATCTATGCAAACTATCCTTATTCTAGCTAGCCACCTACTGAAAAGTAATCGATTGGTGTTGCCCGTGCAAAAAGGCGGCCATTTTATTGGCCAGTGGATGATTGCAAAATAGTAAAAAACATTATGAGTATGTTTGGTTGTGTTTTTGAAAAGTGAAAATATTATGCAAAAGCAATTCACTTTCAAAATCTCATGAGACCTCATGAGAAAGTGAATCTCACTCGAACAAGATTCACTTTCTAAATCTCACTTTTAGGTTTTATAACAACTCACTTTTTATGAGGCTTCCTTTTAGGTTTTATGCCAAAAAAGTTTTGTGTTTGGTTACAAACCAAACATATCCTATGCTTGTATATTTTACTGCTCCATCCATTCATTGGATTCAAAATAGTTGGGTTGGTACCTTCATGTCATGAGCTTGTTTGAGGGTACATTGTGTGAACGCGACATGACTAAGGTGCGAAAACAAGGCCCAAATAGTCCAACATGAATTATATAAACTGGCAATGAAAGGGCTACATACCTAACCCAAAAATCCTGGGGTTTTGGGCCAGAGTGGGTAGTGCCTACCTTAACCCAAATATTATGCCCACTAACCACACCCCCCCCCCCTCTCTCTCCATTGCCACACACATGTATCCACCCTAATTTGGATTTCTCACTCTGCCATGGCCAGATGGCCAACTTTTGACTGGAGATTTCCATAACAAATGATTGAACAAAGAGTTTTTGCCTTTTCAAAACTTCTAAGATTTTACCTTTTAAAGCTTGGTTCAAATAATTAAAAACTGAATGTTGTAGTAGCAAATCAATCTTGGACCCAAAAACCCAGATTTTGCACTTAGCTCTTTGATTATTTTTGCATATTTTTTATTAAAAATAAAAATATTAGCTTCATTTGTTTTTTTAAGGAAAAGAAAAAACAAATTATTAAGTTAAAGTTAAGATGAAAATTATAAGATTTAGGTGACTTAAGGCCGATTAGTGGTCGACCATCAGTGAAGGCAACAAAAAAAAATAGGATTAATCAAATTCAGATCCTCCTGAAGCCACTTAGAGAAAACCATAAAAAAGATGTCGGGCAAGGAATGAACCAAGACTAACTTGTCCATGAGGGCACATTTGATGCACTGTCCCTCACAATTTTGGACAAAAATCATGTTGGAGACAATGTTTTCAACAAACATTGGACGCGGCCATCCATATGCTGCATCCTTATTTTTATGTAATTTCTGTTCCACCCCTTGTTACGATGAGAACGAGGATGGGCATAATGAAATTAAAAAAAAATCGGGGGAGAGGGGTCCCCCTCGACTCTCTCTCTCTCTCTTTTGTAGCTAGGTGAATGTTGGTGGGTGTGAGTCAGCATCGATTATCATCGACACCCGTGGTGCGACAATCACTACAAGAAAAATGCGTAATGGTGACGGATGTTATCCGTCGTATAACCCTAGTCGCTAAATTGCGACAGAATTTATCTATCGCCAATCCGTCACTATGTTGCAATGACTTAGTGACGAATAATGTACGTCGCAAATTCATCATTAAACGATGACTGATTTGGTTAAGCGACAAAATTTAAGCTGTCGTTATTTCCATTGCTACCATTCATCGATGGATGAATATTCATCTCCAATTAGTGACGGAGTAGCACCGACTTAAATTTCGCCGCAAACCGACGACTACCTCAAATTGGCGACGGATATTATCCGTCGCTAATTTGTTATAAAAATTATATATATATTTTTTTAATATTTTGAAAATCGAGAAAAATTTCTCGTACAATTCATATATTCTGCTTATAAAAAAATAGTATAAATAAAAAATACATACAAATTAAACAGAAACGCTAAGTTAAACAAACTTTAACTACCAAGTACCGTCCTTGCGAAGTTATAATTAGTTACAAGTTTGTCAAACAAATTAAACAAAAAAATCTAATCCTCGCCAAGATTTTGGGCATCATCCTCTTCATTTTCTTGATCTGCCCCTTTCTCCATGCCTCCACCAGTTCTTCTACACTGATCATCTCCATCATCCTACAAAAGAGAACCAAAATGTTAGTATTTATAAACAAAACATAATGAAATAAATTATATGCAATCCATCTAATCTAATGCAACAAAGTAAATGGCTGAATGACAAGTAGACTAGTAATAAAATGAAGGACATTAACAAAATTATAAGAAAAAATTTATAGCATCTCAATCATGCATACCTGACGGGTACCTGAGCTCATATTGAATGCAGATGAAGTTCTATTGTCCTGAAAAAAGTTGCACAACTCATTACGGACAAGGTTGAGAATGACTTTATTTAAAAAGTGTTGCATTTTATCCTCAAGACGCTGATAAACACCATCCCAAGACACAACAGACTCAATAGGACATTGGGGTTGATGTTGGCGGGAGAACTTTGTGAGCCAGGGTTGCAGAAGGCAACGACTGGTGTGGTGTTCATGTTACTTCTAAACCCGAACATACGATCATTTTTGGGTTTACCTGTAGCAGTCACCCATGCTGCAGGATTAAAAGACGGATGCTGAGTAGAGTCATCTCCATATTGTTGTATCATTTGCTGCTCGTATGAATCCTACAAATTAATAATTAGAATATGAATTAATAATTAAGAATTACAATGTTTATGATAACATAATTCAAAGTAACTTGTATATTACAATGTTTATTAATACAATAAATACATATCGTTGTCGCTCTCGCCTTCTCTGATACAAAATCTCCCGTGCTCTTATGTTTATGTGTTTCAACAAGCACATCCTTATAAGTCACAATGTTTCTTTTTTCTGTTTTTTGCAATGTGACATGATATAAAAAATTGATTAATAAGTATGTAGAAATACTCACAAATTTGACAAATATATATATATATATATATATATATATATATATATATATATTAATGACTTATCGTTTTCTTCTAGTGGCTCCCAAAAGTCCTAGATCCACCTGTGTGTAGATGCGTATCAAGCATCACTGCTCGGTTTTGTGAAGCCTTTGCTGAGCGGTTTAAAAAATCATTGCTCGCCCACTTGTCGCACATGCCCTCCCAATAATCTCTCCTGACAGTAGCTGGCCCATGGCCTTTCTACTGCAGTGGATCATCTATCCCATCAACTATTTTTTTTGCTGCAATCTTCATATTGTGCAACATCTCAGCAAATCAATTGGCAGCCACCTTCTGCCACACTACTCTCACGTCCTTCTCCTTGTTTGCACTTGCGAAGCGATGCGAGGACTATAAATACTTTCAGAATGTTAGCACATATTTCAATAAAATACTGTTTGTTGTGATAAATGATTGCATACCATGAATGAGAAAATTAAGTTTTCCAACACCTTTTTTGGGTACTCTTTCCATTGCGCTACCGGTCCTAAAAGATGATGCAGTAATGAATTCATAATTTCTCGTATTACTTCTTGCTGCATGAAAAGATACACATTAACAATCGATCATCAATATACATTTTTTATAAGTTAAATATTGAAAAAGTAACAATGAAATACTTACGGTCGACCATCGATATACACTATTTGAATTACTTGTCGTGGGTCACACGGAGAAGGCCTTGCATCCGACGTATGTGGGTCATGTGTAGGCAAAACAACACCTACAGAACAATGAGTTAGAAATTCATATAATATAAATTTTAACTAATCAAATATATAATTATTTAAATGATATACCTATCGAAGGAGCCCGTGAAGATGAAGGCTCAGACTAGCTACCACTGGGTGCTCGACGACTGTGTCCTCCACGAACCATATTCTAACAAATTAAAATGTACTGACAATACATTCAAACATTGCATTACATTTCAATATATTCAAATCATTCTAATCATTCAGATCAAATTGAAAAAAACTTCATGCAAGTCATTCAAACATTGCAACACATTTCAATATATTCAAACGAATACAATACATTTCAATACATTCAAATCATTCATATCAAATTGAAAAAAACTTCATGCAAGATATTCAAACATTACAACACATTTCAATATATTCAAATCAATACAATACATTTCAATACATTCAAATCATTCTAATAATTCAGATCATTCATATGAAATTGAAAAAAACTTCATTCAAGACATTCAAACATTGTAACACATTTCAATATATTCAAATGAATACAATACATTCAAATCATTCTAATCATTTAGATCAAATTGAAAAAACCTTCATGCAAGACATTCAAACATTGCAACACATTTCAATATATTCAAATCATTCAAATCATTCAGATCATTCATATCAAATTGAAAAAAACTTCGTGCAAGACATTCAAACATTGCAACACATTTCAATATATTCAAATGAATACACTACATTTCAATACATTCATATCACTCTAATAATTTAGATCAAATTGAAAAAACCTTCATGCAAGACATTTAAACATTGCAATACATTTCAATATATTCAAATCATTCTAATCATTCATATCAAATTGAAAAAAACTTTATGCAAGACATTCAAACATTGCAACACATTTCAATATATTCAAATGAATACAATACATTTCAATACATTCAAATCATTATAATCATTTAAATCATTCAGATCAAATTGTATTACAAGTTGTATTTCACTAGCTCGTGAATGACTCATCATCACTTGTCTGACTTTCATAGTCTTCTTCCTCCTCCTCCTCTTTGTCATCGTCTTCTTCTTCTTTATTTAGCGTTCATCCACTTCGTATATCATTTGGATCACATTCTTCTATGCATGTGCCATCAACCAATGGAGATATGACATGCATACCATATGCGACATCATGACCATAAGTGAAGTCATACATATTATCTGATTAATACTATTCATTCTCTTCATCAATGTTGTCTTCTTGTAACTGATCATACTCGGGGTATAGTTTAGACTTCACCTTATAAACTGTCAACCATTCATTTCTATCTGACTTCTTTGTAGTCGGATATGATGTATAGTACACTTGTTGAGCTTGTGAAACTAATATGAATGGTTCATATGTTCTAAACCTTGACTTACCATTCACCTCCACAATGCCTGAGACTTTGTCGACTCTAGTTGCCGTGGGATCAAACTATTGACACTTGAATAAAGTTAACCTGTTATTTGTGCCTAACTAAGTTAACTCCGTTATTTCTTCTATAACACCGTAGTAGTCATGTTCATTTTCACCATAGCTGCTACCCTTGACGCACACGCCACTATTCATCGTTGACTTGTTGATACTGTAGTCTTTTGTATGAAAATGATAACTATTTACGACGTATCTATTGTAATACTACACAACTTTAGATGGACCATTCTGTAAATCACATATTCCTTGATCTTTAACATCACCATGGTGGACCTACAAGCACAAACAAGGACTATGATCACGACAAGTATCTTATTGTTGTATAAAGGAAAAAATGTATGCAATCGTCCTTACTAACTCTTTCAACCATGCCGCAAATTTATTTTTACGTTCTTTCTGTACTTCTACATCAGTGAGTTGTAGAACTTTTCTTCGCAACTCCAGATCAAATCGTCTACACTTAAGATAAACATATTTTACCGAACCATGTACACACGTATAGAACTTAATGTTACGTATTAACTATACTTACTCAATATATGGGTTGATTGCTGAGCAATTGAAAAGGATATATATTTGTGTTGCGTATTGCTCTCGATCTTCCAAGAGTCTTGATCGGCAACTGCCAAACGCATGTTCAAGTGGTTGAAATATAGACAATTTGTCAGTTCTAGTTAATTGTTCTCCATCATCATTACGAGGTGGGCATGTGCAACATGTTGGAATATGAGGTTCAAAGTACATAGATGAGAAATTTGAAATCTCTTCCAAGGTGTATGCCTCATAAATAGAGCCTTCTACTCTTGCTTTATTCCGAACCTTTTTTTTGAGGTCAAACATGCATCTGTCAACAATATACATCTCGGATTACAATAAGTTTCTCAATAATATTGAAAAGAAAAATTTAAATAAACATATACCTTTCAAATGGGTACATCCACCGATATTGCACAGGTCCACCAACCCTAAGTTCATATGGCAAATGTATGACCACATGTTCCATAACATCAAAAAATGCTAGTGGAAATATCTTCTTCAGCTGACAAATAGTAGTTATGACAGATTCATCTAGATTCTTTACCTCAGATACTACAACTTCAGTTGCGCACAATGTTCTAAAAAATCTACTCAACTTGGACAGTACCCCTCATATAGGTTTGTCTAACATATCATGAAATGCTAGGGGTATCAACCGTTGCATAATGACATGACAATCATGGCTCTTCAACCCATATAATTGTCCTTCATCTATCTTCACAGCCCAAGCAATGTTAGAAACGTAGCTGTCTGAAAATCTCAATTGTCTCAACCATTGACATACCAGTTTTACTTGATCTGTACCAAGCACATACCTTGCCTTTGGTTTCAGTACTTTGCCATTGTACTCTTTGAGTTCCAATTCTGATCTTTTACATACCACTTTTAAATCCATATGTGCCTTCGGATTATCCTTCATTTTCCCTTTCACGTTCATTACTATATTGAATACATTATAGAAGACATTTTTCTCCACATGCATGACATCTAAATTATGTCATATCAATAAGGTTGGCTAATATGGTAGTTCCCAAAATATAGATTTTTTTATCCAATTATGATCCTTCCCAAATCCAATAAAGAGCGTTGCCTTATGGGCATTTGTCAGTCCACATGGAAAGTATCACAATCTTCTTAAAATCTCTATGCCAGAACCTTATTGGTGGACCTTCCATTTCAGTTGTGCTTGCTCAAAACATATTTTTTTATCATCGAAATGGATGATCGTTGGTTAGAAATCAACGATGACAATCAAACCAACACGGCTTCCTTCCATGCGTCAATCTAAATGATTTTGTATCCTCCATGCAGTACGAACATGCTAACCTCCCATGTGTGCTCAAACCAGATAACATACCGTATACAGGGAAGTCATTGATTGTCTATAGAACAACAACCTTCATATTAAAGCTTTGTTTTTTGTAGGCATCGTATGTCAGAACACCGTCATCCCACAATATTTTCAGTTCATCAATAAATGGCCTCAAATATACATCAAGATTTTGGTTGGGAGATGTTGGACCAAGGATCAATAGAGACAAGAAAAGATTTTGACGTTTTATACACAAGCTTAGAGGAAGGTTATATGGGGTGACAAATACTGGCCAACACGAGTATGGGGTTGATCTACCCCCAAATGGATTAAATCCATCTGTACATAAACCTAACCTAACATTTCTTACTTTCAAAACGAAGTTCTGATGAGTACGATCAAAGTGCCTCTAAGCTTCTGCGTCAACAGGATATATGATCTTGTCTTCATCATGTCAAACTTTATTTGCATGCCATATCATTTGTTTAGTTGTCCTCGAAGATATATAAAGACGTTGCAATCTAGAGGCAAGAGAGAAGTCGTAGAGTGACTTATACGACACTTCTTTTGACCTTGTGCTACCATTTTCCTTTGTCTTTGGCTTGAACCGAGGATGTCCACATGATGAACATGATCTGTTTTTTTCTTGATCTTTAAAATACATGCAGTGATTGAGACAAGCATCTATCTTTTGATATCTCATACCTAGAGCATTGACCATAACTTTCGCACAGTAGAGTTTTTTATGGCAATTTCTCATCTTTGAGCAACATACTCTTCACAATAGAGCACAGACGGTCAAAATATGATTGACTCAAATTAAACTCGCACTTCAAATTCAGTAGTTGAAGAACTGCAGACAAGATAGTGTGACTCTCGCAACCATTCCACAATGGTTCATCAACATCTTTAAGTAAGTCATAGAATGTACTAGCTGCATCGTTTATTGCTTCTTCCTCTACCCCAGTTGGTGCATCACTATCTCCTAAACCAGAACCTATTTTTGGTCCTGCAACATCAAATATCAGGTCCATATATGGATTATCGTGCACCACATCTACTTTTGCATCATAATTATTCCAAAATTCTTCACTATGAAGCATCCAATTTTGATAACCATTAGCAAAACCCTTCTTGTATAGGTGATGTCTAACACCATAAGGTTCTACAAATCGATTATTCTTACACATCGTGCAGGGGCATCTGATCCGACCGGTAGGATCCACTATACTGACACTTGCTGTTGCGAATTCAATAAAACTGTCAACACCATCTATATAATAATGTAATACCTTATTATCAACTATCCTACGATACATTCATTCACGGTTTGCAGTCATTTTGTCCTAAAATAGTACATATATTTTCATCACTAGTTAAAAGAAAATCTTAATAATGCTATGATGATACAAATATATTCATTTGAACAAAAAATTTATGATACAATTTCACATAGAAAACATAATCAAATGGAAAATAACTTCATGCAAACATGGATACAGAAACATCAAACATTGCAATACATTCAAATCATTCATATCAAAATAATATCAAACATGTACCTGCAGCAATCACACTCTAATATCCCGCTAACTACTACCATGCCTAGCATGAAATCCGTACTCCAAAAATAAGTACACTTCTATTCTCATACATTAAAGTCTTGCTCAACATGATCTCCAAACTCCATCAAAGCAGTCCTAGATATCCACAACTAAGTGAGTGTGTGAACAAAAAAGTGTTGCATCTAATAAATTAAATAACATGTGATGCACTTGCATCACTTACTCACCTCGGGTATTTACCCGATTTGAATTGCTTTTCACCAGAAATCCTTTACAAGTACAATGCTCAGAGCTCCTTATATTTACTGAAAAATAGTAAAACCTGCTAAAAATCACACCAGAAACTTAGTTGAATGCTAAAAATTGTAGTAGGAAATCAAAACAGATTAAAACAAAATAAAACAAAAATCGAGGCACCCCTTTGCCTGTCAAAAAAAGCACAGAGGCACCCCCTTGCCTGTCAGAAAATCACAAAGGCACCCCCTTCCTTGTCAAAAACACACAGAGGTAGGGGGGCTTTGCCCCTTGCCTGTCAAAAAACCCGAGCGGCAGGGGCTGAGACCCCTGCTAGACTGTAGGAAGCAGAGCTTTGCCTTCCCTATCGAAAATCCCGAACGGTAGGGCCAAAGCCCCCGCCAGACGGGAAGAGACAGGACCTCGCTCTGTCTGCTAGAAAGACCCGAGAGGCAGGGGCCTCGGCCCCTGTCTAACGGGAGGTGGAAAAGACCCCCGTCTGCAGAAAAACAAAGAGGCAGGGGACAGAGCCCCCCCTGTCTGTCAGAAGCACACAGAGGCAGGAAGCTTCGCCCCTTGCCTATCGAAAAATCTGAGCGGCAGGGGCCGAGGCCTTTGCCAGACGGTAGGAGGCAGGGCCTCGCCCTGCCTACTGAAAAGCCCGAATGGCAGAGCCGAAGCCTCCGCCAGACAGGAAGAGGCAGGGCCTCGCCCTTCTTGCTGAAAAAATACAAGCGCCAGGGGCCGAGGCCTCTGCCTGACGAGAGAAGGCAAAGGCCCCCGCTTGCCAGAAAGCCCGAACGGCAGGACTGAGGCCCTTGCCGAATTGGAGGAGCGAAGAGGAAGAAGACAAACAGAGAGAGGGGGGGTCTCCACCTGAGGGGTCACCGGACAGGGGATGCCGGTGGTGGTCGGGAAATATAGCGAAGAGAGAGAGAGAGAGAGAGAGAGAGAGAGAGAGAGAGAGAGAGAGAGAGAGAGAGAGAGAGAAAGAGAGAGAGGACAAGCGACCGGTCAGGGGCCGACGGGGGTGGGGGGGGGGACGGGAGGCGGGTCGGGGGGCGACGAATGTCGGGCTTGGGAAATGCGGCATAGACAAAACAGAAAAGAGAAAGAAAGGAGAAAAATTAGAGATTTACGAGAAAATTAGTGTTGGTCAAATTTCGTCACTACTCCATCGCTAATGGGCGACAACTTAGCGACAAAATAGTTTTGTCGTTGATCCGTCGCTAAGTTGCAACGAATATGGTGACAAAATAAATTTCATCGCTAATTTGTCGCTACTTTGCGATGGATTATCGATAGAATACTTTCTGTCGCTAAAATCGCAAACAACTGATATTTTAGCGACAAATACCTTTTTCTCGCTAATCCGTCGGTGTTTTGCGACGGATTTTTTCCGTCACAAATAGTCGTCGCTAATTAGGGTTTTTATTGTAGTGAGTGAGGGTCCCCAGTGGCCAGGTTTCCCTTCTTCTTCGTCTCTCCCACTTCTTCGTTTTTCATTTTTTTATTCTTCTCTTGTCTTCTTCCTTCTTCTTCATCTCTCCCCCTTCATCTTCCCTCTTTATTCTTTTTCTTCTTCTTCGTTCTTTATAGATTAGGGTTTTTTTCTTCTTCTTTTTTGTTCACCTTCTTCTTTGTTCTTCATTCTTCTTCTTCTTTTTTAAGGCATTATTTGTTCTTTTTCTTTTTTTTCATTCTTTGATTTTCATAATTTTTTTCTTTGATTTTCATAGATTAGGGGTTTGAATCAAATTTCTTAAATTAGAGTTTTTTTGTAGTTAATTTGATTATGATTTTTTTATTAGGTCTTTGAATCAAATTTTTTAAATGTGGGCTTTTTATAGTTAATTTGTTTATGGTTTTCTTTGAATTGATTAGAGTTTTTGTGTGACTTTTCATTGATTAGGACTTTGAATCAAATTTCTTAAATTATGATTTATTTTCTTGTATTTTAAGGTTTTATGATTTAATAGGGTCTAATAATTTAATTTGTATAGTTAATTTGATTTTAGGGTTTCATATTTTTATGATAAACTTTCATAATTAGATGTAATATGACATTGATTAAATCATTTATATTTTTAAAATATAATTTTTTTTCTAAAATTACTCAAATTTTAAACATCTTTTAGTTTTTTTGACCTCGTCCTCGATTTTAGATTTTAAACATTTTTTATGTTATGGTATTTAGATCCAATTTGAGATCCATATTTGGGGCAAAATTTCATGATTTAGATATACGTTCTTTAAATCCATATTTGATACCAATTATAATGTTGTGATAATGAAAAAATATTATGTATTTGTTTTATGTACACTGTTTTATGTTATGATACTTAAATCCAATTTGAGATCCATATTCTGGGCAAAAATCCATAACAAACATTTTAAAACATATAAAATAGTGAATGAATCAGATAATACAATCCAAAATTGAAGTAATTGTACCTTATCCATGTTTGTCCAAGTTATTCTCATATCATTATCAAACATAACACCCGAGTAAAGTCCTAACCAACATTGGATTGATACAATTGTTACGAGTGTTCTTTCTATTTTTTTTTCATTTCTTTCAATCCTAAACAAGCCCTAAAAGTCTGGCTATTGCTTTCACGCCACATAGTTCACCATCTCCAAATGTAAAACCAGTGCTCACAATATCAAATTTGTGGTGGACCAAGCAGTAGGTCCCTCGTAAAGGAGGCCTCATCTATGACACAATCATGTAATAGTCATCACATCCTAATAAGGGTTTTGAAAGAATTGAGGCAAAGACAGTACATGCTAGTAATGTGAAAACCCTTTCTCTGTAACGTGTCGTGTGTAAGCAGAAAAACAAGGCACAGAAAATAACATGCTCGTAGCGTAGGACCAGACACCCACAATGTTGGGACCTCTATGCACAGATGCAAAATTGCAGCATGGGTGAAGATGTCATTGTTACATTCAAAATCGCTATGGAGTTCACACTCTCAACCCTTTCACAAGTTTGAATGCCTTTAGTAACTGAAACTGTTACTTTCTGTGAATGCTTGTATGTTTCATCATCTTTGTACCATAACCTTTATATTGCATTTATAGTTGTGAAGAGTTCAGATTTTTTAGACACATGATTGAGAGAAATCCTTTCATCCCCCAAGAGACGCGTCTCTTGCATTTGAGTATTGTGACGGTTGGAATGACCCCCACCAGTCACCTTATGACCACATGGCCTTACATCTCCCACTTGTCCATAAGGGATTTTCTATATTTATATGCTTGTTCTCAATAGAAACCTTGCATATACACTTTTCAAGTGATCTTTACTCACCACTTAGACATATCTGAGTCCCATCTGACTCACATGTCTAGTGAAAACATCCTCAGTGACTGCCTTGGTTAGCGAATCTGGTACTATGCCACTTAAAGGAATATAGTCCATTGTTATTTCATTTTTCATAAGCATATCATGAATATATTGATATTTAACTTCAATATGTTTACTTTTAGAGTTATCAGTTTCTGTTTGTATTAGTCTTATAGCAGCTTTATTGTCACAATAAAGTTAAACTGGATCTTTTGGAATGTCTGATTTTAACTCATTTAAAAAATGATTTATCCACACATCAAATGTGGCTACAATGTTATAGGCAATATACTCAGCTTCCTG
Source organism: Nuphar pumila (assembly GCF_984573655.1). Classification (NCBI taxonomy): domain Eukaryota; kingdom Viridiplantae; phylum Streptophyta; class Magnoliopsida; order Nymphaeales; family Nymphaeaceae; genus Nuphar; species Nuphar pumila. The sequence continues at coordinate 97,028,249 of NC_143254.1, forward strand.
GGTATGTTGTGCCACACACCCTTGTTTCTTGCATGACCATGCAATTGCCCTACCTCCTAACATAAATACATAACCAAAGGTGAACTTTGCTTCATCTCTATCTCCAGCAAAATGAACATCTGAATAACCCATAAGCTTTAGACTATCTGACTGATAGCATAGCTTTAGTTTCTTAGTTCCCTTTAGATATAAAAAAATCTTTTTCATTGCTTCCTAATGAGAGGACCCGTGATTACTTTGATATCTACTCACTAGATTTACAATAAAACTCAAATCAGGTCTAGTGCAACACATTGCATACATAAGGCTTTCAATTGCCTAAGCATAGGGAACATTCAACTACTTTTCTTTTCTATCTTTTGGGCAGTAATTCTTACTTAGCTTTTGACCTTGTATTATAGGAGTACATTTTGCCTTGGTACTTTCTATTCTAAGTTTTTTTAGAATGTGGTCAAGATATTTTTCTTGACTTAGACATAGCAATCTCGATTTTCTATATCTCTTAATCTTAATTCCAAGGATATATGAAGCTTTATCCATATCCTTTAAATCAAATCAAGAACTTAACCATGATTTAGTTACATTTATCATGTCTATGTCATTTTTTGGAATTAATATATCATCAATATAGGGGGATAACATAGTAAACTTACTCCCACTATTCTTGGCATATACACAGTGGTCTAGACTATTTGCCTCATAACCTAATTTGGTTATACAATTATGAAAAGTCAAATACCACTGTCTTGGTGACTGCTTAAGTCCATACAATGATTTATTTAACTTGTATACCTTATCCTATTAACCCTTAATTTTAAAACCTTTTGGTTGCTGCATGAAAATAATTTCATTTAATTCACCATTTAAGGTAATTTTCGCATCCATTTGATATAGGTCAAGATCAAAATAAGCTACCAATGCTAAAATAATATGAATAGATGCTAGTTTGGCTATATGAGAGTAAGTTTTGTCATAATCAATTCCTTCTCATTAAGAATAACCTTTTGCTATTAATCTTGCTTTGAATCTAACAATAGATCCATCTGCCTTGAGTTTTTTTCTTGAGAGCCCACTTATTATCAACTGCCTTATATCCATTAAGTAAAGTAGCTAATTCTCAAACTTTATTCTTTTCTATAGAGTCCAACTCATCTTTCAATGCTTTCTTTCATAGTTTAGACTCATTAAAAGCAACTGCATCTTCAAAACTCAAGTTGTCAAGAGTTTCAATAATTTCTCACTCATGAATGTATACTAATTATTCAAATAGAATAGAGGAGTTCTTGTTCTTTTCTGTCCAATTATTGGTTTAAATTTTGCTCATTATTTACAACTAGATCATTATGCTCTAACTCTTGATTGGGAACCCCAAGATCATTTATGATATCAAGAAAGACATCATTCTCTTCAGGATCAGAATTGCTTTCTTGAGTTTTCAAAAATTCTACCTCTCTACTCTCTATAAATCCATTTTCAAGATTATATAGTCGATATCCATTTGATCTTTTTGGATATCCCATGAAGATGTATTTGATAGTTTTGCTAACTAACTTATCTCTCATTTGACTAGAAATCAACACATAAGCTTGTAACCCCTACTTTCGTAAATGAAATTCTGGCTTTCTACCGGTCCATAATTCATGGAGTGTAATCTCTACAACCTTAGAAGGAACCTTATTTAGGATATACATGGCAGTGCAAATTTCTTCTCCCAAGATTTTTTTTGAAAGATTTGCATGTGCCAACATGGACCTTGTCATATCCATTAAGGTTCAATTCTTTTGTTCTTCTATACCATTCTATTGTGGTGTATAAGACATAGTTGTATGAGAAATTATATTATTATCAATGTAGAAGGTCTTAAACTCATTAGAGTTATATTCACCTCCTCAATATGGTCTTTAAGTGTATAAGAAATTCACAAAAAATGCTAAATTTAAGCACTATTTGACAAAAAAAAGTAATATGTGGTTTTCAGAAACTCAGAATTGCTTTTTTGCAATTTCATAAAATAATATAAGAGGTTCTATATAAACAAAAAACACAGAAACTTGTTTCTACAACTTTTTGAGTTAAACAATTTTTTTTGACTCTTTCTATACTATTAGAAAAGTTCAGAGGCCCTATTCTACAAAAACTCAATAAAGCAGAACACTTTCTAAAATTTTTGAGTTTATCAGAAAAGATAAATCTTTTTTTTTGCAATTTTCAGAAAGGCAAAAATCTTTTTAAGCAAAAATGAAAACAAAAACCTCAAAAAGAATTTTTTCTAAGTTAAACAAAAAGATTTAATCTGCTTTTTGTAATTTTATTAAAGATCAGTAGCCTTTTCTTAATTATTCAGCAAACTATATATATATATATATATATATATATGAAATTTCCTGAGTTTAACAGAAAAGAAAGGAACTACTTTTCTGTAATTTCAGAAAAGTCGGTAAAATGTTTTCTGTTTTTCAGGAAAACCAACCCTTTTTTTCGAATTTACAGGAAATTTCAGTTTTAGACTTAAACTTTTATTTTATTTGTATTTATTTTTATTTTTTATGTAAAAAGGCTTATGCATTAAAATGAATGGGGAACCTGATTAGAGTTCTTTTTTTTCTTTTTCATTTGTTCTGAGAAAGTGGGGAACCCGCCGGAGCAGCGCTGGAGAGGCATCAAGTTTTTTGGCGCCCAATAGTTTGACAAGGAACGACCACCTCCTTCGGCCTGTCCGGCGATGCCCCGACAAGATGAAGATCCTGTTCTCCTTTTTTTACTTCCCTTTTTCTGTTTTTTTTATTGTTGTCTGTCTGCTGCTGCAGGCAAAAATTTGGCATCGGTCCGACAACACATTGCACCCGATGACACCTGGCTACCAGTCTAGCGACAGCACGTTGCACCAGACTAAGTGACCGACGGTCACCACACAACCTCAGAAGGCCTCCATGACATTTGTCTATCGCTGCAGGCAAAAACCGGTGGCAAATTCGGCCTCCGATCGAAAAGGGTGAGCAATTTTGGGCCTCCTTTTTTTCTATGGCTTCAGCTAACGCCTCTGTAGGCATTTTTCGTTTGGTAACACCTCTCAGTAGAGAGAGAGGGGAAGTAGGGAATCAAACCCTCTTCCTCTTCTCTTTTTTTTGTCGATCTTACGCAAATTGGGAACGCTTGGTTCGCCGATTTGTCTAAATTAGAAAAATAAAAGCTAACCTCTTATTTTGAATTTTGATTTTTCTTTATGCCCCTTTTTCTGGCAATGAGACACCATCGTTGCCAGCGTTCGATTTTTGCGTCAACACTCCTGCATACACAGATTGCTTTCGGCACTTCAGGGATCTGTCAAACTTGCTCTGATACCAATGGTGGGACCTTTATGCACAGATGCAAAATTGTAGCGGGGTTGAAGATGTCGTTGTTATGCTCGAAATCGCCAGGGAGTCCACACTCTCAACCCTTTCACAACTTTGAATGCCTTTAATAACTGAAACCATTAATTTTTGTGAATGCTTGTATGATTCCTTGTATGATTCATCATCTTTCACTACAAGAAAATACATTGTTAGTGACGGACGTTAGCGACGGAATTTTTCCGTCGCTCGTTAGCGACAGATTACCGAGCGACAAACATCCGTCGCTATAATTAATGAAGTTTATGAACATAGCGACGAAATATAGTCTGTCACCCAGTCTGTCGCTACTTAGCGACGGATTTTGCGATGTAATGATTTGTCGTTACGGTCGCACCATTTGCCGACGACGTTGGCGACCGAATCCAGTTCGTCACTACTTAGCGACGGAATATAGTCTGTCGCTCGTTCCATAAATTTGATTTACGTTGGCTTAGCGACGGAATTCATCCGTCGCTAATTTTCGAATAACCCTAATCCCAGACAACTTTTCCTTTTCTTCTTTCGCTGCTCCCGCCGTTTGCCGCTTCCGCCGTTCGCCGGTCCCACTGTTCCCTGGTCCCAACCCCCGGAGACAGGTAAAGGAAGGCACCCCCCCCCCCCCCCCGCATTTTCAGGCAGGGGGGCAACCCCTTGCTGTTTCGGCAGGGGGTTAACCCCCTGCCGTTTTCGGCAGGGGGTTTAACCCCTACCTTTTCCGGTAGGGGCGACCCCCTGCTGTTCCGGCAGGGGGTTGACTCACTGGCAGAAAGGCTGGGGGTCGACCCCCTGCCCGAACAGGGGGTCAGTTAACCCCCTATGTTCTGTAAGGGGGTTAAACCTCTATGTTTCGTAAGGGGGTCGACCCCCTGTCGGAACAACAGGGGAGTCGACCCCTTGCCGAAACAATATCTTTTTTTCGTGGTGATTTCATTTTAAAACTATGTTTTTTTGTGCAGATTTTTCAACGGAACCAGCTCGTGCTCAGCCACCTGTGGTAAGTAATTGACAAAAATAATGCAAATCGGGCAAATACTCGTGGTAAGTAAGTGATGCAAGTGTATCACATGTTATTTAATTTATTAGATGTAACACTGTATTGTTCACACACTCACTTAGTTGTTGATACTTAGGGTTGCTTTGTTGGAGTTTGGAGATCATGCTGAGCATGATTTTAATGTATGAATATTGAAGTGTTCTTATTTTTGGAGTACGGAGTTCATGCTAAGCATGATAGTAGTTAGTGAGATATTGAAGTGTGTTTGCTGCAGATACATGTTTGTCATTTGTTTGATATGAATGATTACGATGTATTGCAATGTTTAATGTAATTTTATCCATGCTTGCATGTAGTTACTTTCAATTTGATTATGACTTCCATGTGAAATTGTATAATGAATGCATGTTTCAAATGATTGTATCGTGTCATTAATAGTTTGCACATGAAAATATTAAGTTATTAATGCATGCATCAAAATTCTTGTTATTGCATGACATCATATATTACATGATAAATTTGATATTTTCTTCATCGTAGCATTCTGATTGTTCTCTTTTAATTCGTTAGGCTATTATTCGTAACATCATAAAAAAATGACTGCAAATCGTGAATGAATGTACCGTAGGATAGTGGACAATAAGTTATCACATAAATATATGGATGGTGTTGACAGTTTTATAGAATTTGCAATGACAAGTGTCAGTACGGTGGATTCCACAGGTCAGATTAGGTGTCCCTGGAAGATTTGTAAGAATAATCGATTTGTAGTACCTCATAGCGTTAGACATCACCTATACAGAAAGGGTTTTGTGAGTGATTATCAGAACTGGATGTTTCATGAAGAAAAATTTAGAAGCGATTTTGATGCACGGGTGAATGTGGTGCACGATAATTCATATACGGATTTGATATTTGATGTTGTAGGAACAGAACTGGGTTCTGCTATGAGTTCTAGTGATGTAAGAATTGTCGTAGATAAAGAACCACCAAACGATGCAGTTAGTAGATTTTATGATTTACTTAGAGATGCTGATGAGCCACTTTGGAACGGTTGTGAGAGTCACATTATCTTGTCTGCAGTTCTTCAACTAATGAATTTGAAGTCCGAGTATAATTTGAGTCAATCATGTTTTGACTGTTTGTGCATGATTGTGAAGAGTATGTTGCCTAAAGATAAGAAATTGCCACAAAATTTCTATCGTGCAAAAATTATGGTCAACGCTCTGGGTATGGGTTACAAAAAGATTGATGCATGTCCAAATCACTACATGTTGTATTTCAAGAAGCAGGAAAACAACATATCATGCCCGTCATGTGGGCATCCTCAGTTCAAGCCAAAGACAAGAGACAATGGTAGCACGAGATCAAAGGAAGTTTCATACAAGTTGCTCCGCTACTTTCTTATCACTCCTAGATTGTAGCGATTGTATATGTCTTCAAGGACAGCTAAACACATGAGATGGCATGCAAATAAAGTTTGACACGATAAAAACAAGATCACGCATCCTGTTGACGCTGAAGCTTGGAAGCACTTTGATCGTACTCATCAGAACTTCACAATGAAAGTGCAAAATGTTAGACTCGGTCTATGTACAGATGGATTTTATCCATTTGAGGGTAGATCAACTCCATACTCATGTTGGCCAGTATTTGTAACTCCATACAACCTTCCACCAAGCTTGTGTATGAAACATCCAAATCTTTTCTTGTCTCTGTTGATCCTTGGTCCAACCTCACCTGGCCAAAATCTTGATGTATATTTAAGGTCATTGATTGATGAACTAAACGTACTGTGGGATGACGGTGTTACCACGCATGATGCCCACCAAAAATAAAATTTTAACATGAAGGTCGTTGTTCTATGGACAATCAGTGACTTCCATGCATATGATATGCTATTTGGTTGGAGCACACATGGGAGATCGGCATGTCCGTACTGCATGAAGGATTCCAAAGCTTTTAGATTGAGGCATGGAAGGAAGCCTTGCTGGTTTGAGTGCCATCGCCGATTTTTACCCAGCGACCATCCGTTCCGACGACAAAAGAATGTGTTTAAAGCAGGTACAACTGAAACAGAAGGTTCATCCTCAAGATTGTCTGGCATAGAGATTCTAAGAAGATTGTGATACTTTCCAAATGTATTAACAGATGCCTGCAGTCCTACACCCTTTCGTGGATTTTGGAAAGGATCACAATTGGACGAAGAAAACTATTTTTTGGGAACTACCGTATTGGCCGACTCTATTGATACGACATAATTTGGATGTGATGCATGTGGAGAAAAATGTGTTTGATAATGTGTTCAATACAATAATGAATGTTAAATGAAAAATGAAGGATAATCCGAAGGCCTGTATGGATTTAAAATTAATATGTAAAAGACTAGAATTGGAACTCAAATAGTATAATGGCAAACTACTGAAACCAAAGGCAAAGTACGTGCTCAGACCTGATCAAATAAAACATGTATGTCAATGGTTGAGACAATTGAGATTTCCAGATGGATATGTCTCTAACATTGCTCGGGCTGTGAAGATTGACGATGGACAGTTATATGGGTTGAAGAGCCATGATTGCCATATCTTTATGCAACGATTGATACCCCTAACATTCCATGATATGTTAGACAAACCTATATGGGGGGTACTGTCTAAGTTGAGCGGATTTTTCAGAACATTGTGCGCATCAGAGGTTGTAGTATCAGATGTAAAGAATCTCGAGGACTCTGTCATCACCACTGTTTGTCTGCTAGAAAAGATATTTCCGCCAACATTTTTCGATGTTGTGGAACATTTGATCATACATCTGCCATATGAACTAAGGGTTGGTGGCCCTGTGCAATATCGATGAATGTACCCATTTGAAAGGTATATGTTTTTTATATTTGTCTCTTTAATGACAGATATTTAAAATTTGAAATGTATATTTTTGCCAGATGCATGTTCGACCTCGTGAGGCGTACACTTTAGAAGAGATTTCAAATTTCTCATCTATGTACTTCGAACCTCATATTCCAGCATGTTACACATGCCCGCCCCGTAACGATGATGGAGAACAAGTAACTGTAGCTGGCAAGCTGTCGATATTTCAACCACTTGGGCATGCATTTTGTAGTTGCCGATCAAGGCTCTTGACAGATCGAGAGCAAGACGCAACACACATCTATATTCTTTTTAATTGCTCAGCGATCGACCCATACATCGAGTAAGTATATGTAGACGCAACACAATTATAAATCCTTTTATGTTTTATATGTGGATACATGGCTCGGTAATATAAGTATTTGTGGTTTGCAGGCGATTTGATCTGGAGTTGCAAAGAGAAGTTTCACATCTCACTGATGCAGAAGTAAAAAAGAACGTGAAACTAAGTTTGTGGAGTGGTTGAAACAGTTGGTAAAGAAGCTAACATAAATTTCGTACTTATAAACAACACTAAGTTACTTAGTTGATTGTGATCACAATCATTGTTTATGTCTGTGCGTAGGTCCGCCATGGTGATGTTAAAGATCAAAGAATATGTGATTTAGAAAATGGTCCGACCAAAGTTGTGCAATGCTACAACTGGTACATCGTAAATGGTAATCGATTCCATACAAAAGATTACGGTATAAACAAATCAATGATGAATAGTGGCGTGTGTGTCAAGGGTAGCAGCTACGGTGAAAATGAACATGATTACTACGGTGTTATAGAAGAAATAATGGAGTTGACTTACTTAGGCATAAATAACAGGGTAACTTTATTCAAGTGTCATTGGTTTGATCCAACTGCAACAAGACTCGACAAAGCTTCAGGCATTATGGAGGTGAATCATAAATCCAGGTTTGGAACATATGAACCATTCATATTAGCCTCGCAAGCTTAACAAGTTTATTATACTTCATATCCGAGTATAAAAAAGTCAAATAGAAATGAATGGTGGGTAGTTTGCAAGGTGAAGTCCAAACTATACTCTGAGTATGATCAGTTACAGGAAGATGAGTTAGCTGAAGACAACGATTACTATCAATCAGATGATGTCTATGACTTCGCTTATGGTCACGATGTTGTGCATGATATGCATGTCATATCTCCATTGGTCGATGAAGCAGTCATAGAGGAATGTGATCCAAATGATGTACCAAGTGGATGAGCAAACAACAAAGAAGAAGAAGAAGAAAAATAAGAAAAAGAAAAACAAGAAGAAGAAGAAAAAGAAAGTCAATCAAGTAACGAGGAATAATTCTCAAGCTAGTGAGCAAAATCTTGTAATACAAACCTCTATTTAAATGCATTGCAATACTTTATGTGAATGATTTGAATTATTTGAATGTATTGTAATACTTGATGTGAATGAATGAGTTGTATTGCAATACTTGATGTGAATGATTAAAAATTTTATTTGAATGTATTGCAATACTTTATAAGAATTATTTGAATGCATTGTAATACTTGATGTGAATGATTTGAATTATTTGAATGTATTGTAATACTTGATACGAATTATTTGAATGCATTGTAATACTTGATGTGAATGATTTGAATTATTTGAATGTATTGTAATTTATGCAATGAATGATTTGAATTATTGCAATACTTGATGTGAATGATTTGAATTATTTGAATGCGTTGTAATACTTGATGCGAATGATTTGAATGCATTGCAATGCTTGATGTGAATGACTTGAATGCATTGCAGTACCTGATATGAATGATTTGAATGTATTATAATACTTGATGTGAATGATTTGAATTATTGTAATACTTGATGCGAATGATTTGAATGCATTGTAATACTTGATGTGAATGATTTGAATGATTTGAATGTATTGTAATACTTGATACGAATTATTTGAATGCATTGTAATACTTGATATGAATGATTTGAATTATTTGAATATATTATAATTTATGCAACGAATGATTTAAATTATTGCAATACTTGATGTGAATGATTTGAATTATTTGAATGCATTGTAATACTTGATGCGAATGATTTGAATGCATTGCAATGCTTGATGTGAATGACTTGAATGCATTGCAGTACCTGATATGAATGATTTGAATGTATTATAATACTTGATGCGAATGATTTGAATTATTGTAATACTTGATGCGAATGATTTGAATTATTGTAATACTTGATGCGAATGACTTGAATGTATTGTAATACTTGATGTGAATGACTTGAATGTATTGTATGACATATGTTATTTGTTAGAATATGGTTCGTGCAGGTTACAGTGGTCGCTCATCCAGTAGTAGTCAGTCTCAGCCTTCATCTTCACGGGCTCCTGTGATAGGTATATCATTTAACTAATTGGATGCTTGATTAGTTCAAATGTGTATTCTGAGAAAGTCTAACGTATTTTTTTACAGATGATGTTTTGCCTGTACATGACCCACCTACACTAGTTGATCAAACAAGTCATGAACCAACACAGGAAGCAGGGTCTTCTTAGTCTGCCACAAGAAGACTCATTCGAATAGTGTATATCGATAATCGACCGTAAGTATTTTGTTTTCAATTATTGCATATCTTATAAATATTTTATATTGATATTTACTATGTATCAATTCATGTGCAGCACGAGGTTTGAGCCACAAGAAGTAGTACGGGAGATTAAGAATTCACTTCTTCCACATCTACCAGGACCGGTGGCTCAATGGAAAGAGTACCCAAAGGAGGTGTTAGACAGATTGTGGTCCTCATTCATGGTATACAGTTGTTTCTCATAGTTAATGTGTTTTATATTTTATTTATTTAAGTAATGTCTACTAACTTTCTGAAAATATTTGAAGGCTTCAAATCGCTTCACAACTACGGTGGAAGAAAATGATGTAAGGAAGGTGTGGCAGAAGGTGGCTGTCAATCGATTTGCAGACATGCTGCACACTATGAAGACTGCAAAAAAAAAAGCATCTGGCGTAATAGATGATCCACTACAGTGGAAGGGCCATGGCCCAATTATTATCATGAGAGATTATTGGGATGAAATGTGCGATAAGTGGGCGGGAGATGCATTTCAAAATCGCTCTGCAAAGGCTGCACAAAATCGAGCGAAAATGCCCGAAGCCCATCTACACACAGGTGGATCTAAGACATTTGGGAGCCACCTGAAGAAAATGGTAACTCATTAATATATCATATTAATTTTATAAGTATTGTTGCGAACTTGTGAACTAAATCTTTTGTCCTTTAACTTCGCAGGAAGCAGAAAAAGGAGGCATTGTACCATATAAGGATGTGTTTGTTGAAACACATAAACGGAAGACCACGGGAGTCTTCGTATCAGAGAAAGCGAGAATGACAACAGTATGTATTTATTCTATTAATAATCATTGCAATATGCAAGTTATCATAATATTATCATTAATTATTAGTGCATACTTTAAACATTATTTTGTGGGAGGCATATGAGCAATAGATGGTAGAGCAATATGGCAATGACGCTACTCAGCATTCATCATTTGATCCTGCAGCATGGGTGACTACAGCAGGTGAATCCAAAAAGGGTCGTGTGTTCGGATTTGGGAGTAATCTGAACACTTCACCAGTTATTGCTTCTTCCAGTTATGGCTCACCGACTTCTTTCGTCGATATAAGCTCCAAGTAGCAGCATATTCTTTCCGGTGATGATGTACGTCACATCATTAAGGACACAATGAATGACTACTTCCATGACATCGTCGCCCCCTTTCTTCGAGATGAGATCAACAATCTTGTGTTGAACAAAGGATCTTCGATTGCAGGTCCCTCTCAGGTATAATCACATATTCAGTTTTTTGTCTGTCTGCCTTAGAACACATATGAGCATAATCGAATCACATATATAACTTTTTGCCTGCCTTAGAGCACATAAGAGCATGATAGAATCACTTATAGAGTTTTTTGCCTGCCTTAGAGCACATATGAGCATGCTATAATCACATATAAAGTTTTTTGCCTGCTTTAGAGCACATATGAGCATGATAGAATCACATATAAAGTTTTTTTGACTGCCTTAGAGCACATATGAGCATGATAGAATCACATATAGAGTTTTTTGCCTGCCTTAGAGCACATATGAGCATGCTATAATCACATATAAAGTTTTTTGCCTACCTTAGAGCACATATGAGCATGATAGAATCATATATTAAGTTTTTTTGACTGCCTTAGAACACATATGAGCATGCTATAATCACATATTCAGTTTTTTGACTACCTAAGAACACATATGAGCATGTTATAATCACATATTCAGTTTTTTGACTGCCTGAGAACACATATGAGCATGCCAAAATCACATATAGAATTTTTTTACTGTCTTAGAACATATATTATTCATGATATATTCACATATAAAGTTTTTTGCTTTGTCTGCCTTAGAGCACATATGAGCATGATAGAATCACATATACAGTTTTTCTGTCTGCCTTAGAACACATGTGAGCATGCTATAATCATATATTCAATTTTTTGACTGCCTTAGCACACATATGAGCATGATCGAATCACATATATAGTTTTTTGCCTGCCTTAGAGCACATATAAGCATGATAGAATCACATATAAAGTTTTTTTATTGCCTTAGAACACATATGAGCACATGATAGAATCACATATAGTGTGTAATTTATTTCATTATATTTTGTTTATCAATATTGACTGTTATTTTCTTGTGTACGCTGCTAGCGATAATCAACGTAGCGGAGCTGAAGGGACAAATAAAGGCAATGAAGAAGAAGACGCACAAAATCTTGGCGATGATTAGAGAACTGTGTTGAAGTTCTATTTTTTTTGTTTCTTAAATGTAATTATTGAATTGTAGTTAATTGAACTTGTTAATTTTAAGGTGAAACGATTAATTTTTGTAGATTCCTTTTATATGGATTTTTTTGTGTGGTTTGTTTTTTATTTACAGGAAATATAAATTATACAGGAAATATAAATTGTATTGTTCTCGGTATTTAATTTTCAAATAATTTTTTTAGATTTTTTTTCGTGTTTGCGACGGATTAGCGACGGAACCATCCGTCGTTATGCATATAAATCTAGCGACGGCTTAGCGATGGACGTAAATCCGTCACCAAGCCGTGGTCGCCGTTTAGTACCGGCGGATTGGCGATGGAATATATCGCTCGTTATTCTGTCGCAATTAGCGACAGACCTGGCGATGAATTTATTCTGTCGCCAGTTAGCGTCAAAAAAATCGCGACGTAAGCATATCGTCGGCTAGTAGTCGCTAAGTCTGTTAGCGACGGAATAGCGACGGAATGTAGTTGTTGCTAATCCACGGCTTTGTTGTGGTGTTTGTACCATATCTTTTTACTGTATTTTATAGTTATAAAGAGTTCAAGTTTTTGGGATACACCCCTGGGAGAAATTCTTTCATTTCTACGAAACACGTCTCTTGCATTTGAGTATTGTGACTCTTGAAATGACTCACAATAGTCACCTTATGACCACATGACCTTACACACAAGCAATGTCGAAAGAGAGGATCATGTTATACTTGTAAATATCTTGTAGATCATATTATACTTGTAAATATCTTCCTTCATATATCTTTTATGTGTTTTTTCAAGGAGGTTCACACATTTTGCGACATTTGAAACATTGAGTTGCTAACATTGTGATATAGTTGTAGGGGGCAACAATGTTCTAAAAAAGTCAAGAATCAAATTTTTGAACATGGCAAAACTTTGGCAAATTGTGATGTTTTCCCCAAATGTGCCATTTTGCAAGGATAGTACAATCATTTCTCATTTTAAATCTAACAAAGGAGGTAAATATAACTTTGATGAGTTTTAGACCTTTTGCAATGATAATAACATAACTCATCATACAACTATGCCTTATACACCTCAGCAAAATGGTGTAGTAGAAAGAAGGAATAAAACTTTAATGGATATGACAAGATCCATATTGGCACATGCAAATCTTGTCCAAAACTTTTGAGGAGAAGCAATATGCATTGCCATATATATCTTAAATAATGTTCCTTCTAAGGTTGTAGAGCTTACACCTCATGAGTTATGGACTGACAGAAAGCCAAATTTGAGTCATTATGAAAGTGGGGGTCACATGCTCATGTGTTGATTCCTAGTCTAACGAGAGACAAGTTAGATAGTAAGACTATCAAATGCATCTTCATGGGATACCTAAAAAGGTGAAAGAGATATCGTCTATATAATCCTGAGAAAGGACTTATAAAAAGTTGGGATATATAATTCTTGAAAACCAAAGAAAATAATTTTGATCCTGAGGATGATGGTGTCCTTCTGAATATCATAAATGATTCTGAAGTACCTACTCAAGAGTTAAATCATAACAATTTATTTGCAAATAATGAGCAAACCTCATAACCAGTAATTAGATAGAAAAGAATAAAAACTCCATCCTATTTGAATAATTATTATATATTCTTGAGTGAGAAATTATGCTATTTCATGAATTTAGAAAAACTCTTGACAACTTGATTGTTGAAGATGCAGTTGCTTCCAATGAGTCTGAACTATAGAAAAAAGCAATAAAAGATAAGTTAGACTTCATAGAAAAGAATTGAGTTTGGAAGCTAGCCACACTACCTAATGAATATAGGGCGATTGGTAGTAAGTGAGTTCTCAAGGAAAAACTCAAGACAAATGGATCCATTGATAAATTCAAGGCAAGACTGGTAGTAAAAGGCTAATTTCAATAAGAAGAGATTGATTATGAAAATACTTATTCTCCTGTAGCCAAACTGGCATCTATTCATATTATATTGACATTAGTAGTTTATTTTGATCTTGACCTATATCTAATGGGTGTGAAAATAACTTTCTTAAATGGTGAACAAAATAAAATTATTCCATGCAGCAATAAGAAGGTTTTAAAATTGAAGGTCAAGAGGATAAAGTATACAAGTTGAATAAATTCTTGTATGGACTTAAGCAATCACCAAGACAGTGGTACTTGACTTTTCATAATGCTATAACCGAATTGGGTTATGGGGAAAATAGTCTGAATCACTGTGTATATGCCAAAAATGGTGGGAGTAAGATTACTGTGCTATCTCTCTATATTGATGGCATATTAATTGCAAAAAATGACATAGACATGATAAATATGACTAAATCATGGTTAAGTTCTTAATTTGATTTGAAGGATATGGGTAAAGCTTCATATATCATTGAAATTAAAATACAAAAAAATAGAAAATCGAGATTGTTATATCTAAGTCAAGAAAAATATCTTGACCACAAAAGAAATTTAGAATGGACAGTACTAAGGCAAAGGGTACTATTGTAGTAAAATGTCTAAAACTAAGTAAGAATGATTGTTCAAAAGATGGACAAGAAAAGTTGAATGTTTCCTATGCTCAAGCAATTAGAAGTCTGATGTATGCAATGCTTTGCACTAGACCTAATTTAAGTTTTACTGTAAGTCTAGTGAGTAGATATCAAAGTAATCTTGGGCTCTCTTATTAGGAAGCAGTGAAAAAGATTTTTTAATATCTAAAGTAAACTAATGAACCCAAGCTATATTATTAGTCAGATAGTCTCAAGCTTGTAGGTTATTCTGATGTTGGCTTTGCTGGAGATAGAGATGATACAAAGTTCATCTCTGGTTATGTTAGGAGGTGGGGTAATTGCATAGTCATGCAAGAAACAAGGGTGTGTGGCACAATATACCTAATAAGCTGAGTATATTGCCTATAACATGACAGTTACTTTTTGTGTGTAGATAAATCACTTCTTAAATTATTTAAAATTGAATATTCAAAAGGATACAATTCAACTTTATTGCGATAATAAAGTTATTATAAGACTAATACAAACAGGAGTCGATAGCTCTAAAAGTAAGCATATTAAAGTTAAATATCAATATATTCATGATATGCTTATGAAAAATGAAATAGTAATAAATTATATTTCTTCAAGTAATATGGTAGCAGATCCGCTAACTAAGGGAGTCATTGAGGATATTTTCACTAGACATGTAAGTCAGATGAGACTCATGTATGTCTAAGTGGTGAGTGAATAAATATCACTCAGAAAGTGTATATATGCAAGGTTCCAGATGAGAATAAGCATAGAAATACAAGATATCTCATGTAAGGTCATGTGGCCATAAGACGACTATTGAGAGGCCATCACAAAAGTCACTTTCTCTCAACAATCACAATTGTTCATACATGTAACAGTTAAAGTATAAATAGATTACATATAAAATAATTAAATAATAAATCATGCATAAAATACAGTTACAAGTATGAAACACCAATAAATGTGTCTCTTGGGGCTAAAGGGATTTTTCCTAGGGATGTGTCCCAAGCTTGAACCTCTTTTAACAGCACACTTTTTCGAGCATAACAGCACACTCTTCAGATCACCAAATGTGTTTCTGCATCTAGTGTTTCCTACATTTTGTTTAGGACTTTTTGTATGAAATGTTCTTCATACCATATTTGACTATCCGAAAAAAATCAATGCCATGTTTCTTGTGCTATTCTGAATGAAGAACTCCACTAAAGTAGCTGTATCCCTATTCTATGAGTGTAAATGTGTGACATACTTCTTGCTTGTAGCAGAAATTAGCTCAGGGAACCAGATTACAGGTTAAATGAGCTTATGTGTCAGTTCATGGTAGTGTCTCTATCTATCGTGGCTAACATGATAGTCTCTCTTTCTATCGTGGCTAACCCTAGTACTTACGGTTCATGTATTGGAAAGCTGAAAGTTTCATGAAATTGAAATGTCAAAAAAGGTTTATATACACCTGCTGACAAATGTGACTGCACAGAGCAAAAGACCAAACTAGAGTAAAATACCAAATCAGCTTCATTTTAGTGCTCTTCAACACCCCTTAACCCTCCTCCTCATCCTAACAGGAGAGGCAAGTAGAGTTGCCAGTCAAGGAAGCAGAAGCGGAAAGTGATTCGGGAAGCAGAAGCGGAAAGTGAGATACTTCTAAAATTTTAGAAAGTGGGAAGCGCAAGACAACTTAGAAGCGAATTAGGAATCGTCTCAGGAGCGACCTAGGAAGCGAGGGAGAAGTGAACTGGAAGCGACCTAGGAAGCGATCACGAGAAGCAAAAAAAGAGAAAAAGTAAGAAAAATAAATAAAAAAACACAAAATAAAAAAATAAGGAGAAGTGAGCTTCTCCTAAATCGGAAGCGCGTTTCCTCACTTTTCAATTTTTTTAGCGCTTTCCCGCACATTTCAGAAGCGCCATGTTTCATGCTTCCCCATATGGTGTGGCGCCTCCGGTAACCCTAGAACGAAGACATCAGTCCTTATCTATTTCCTACATCTCGCGTTGATCATGCTATCCAACAGAAGGTTTTCTTCCCACTCTGTATGATTGCACACATGATTTCTGATTTCTATTAAAGTTTTTCCCTTTTCAACTATGAGAAAAAGTCTCTACAACCATGTTTTGTAGCCATCGTCCACATTCATTTCAAATAAAGATTTGAAATGGCATTTAAAAGTAAAATAAAATAAAATAAAATGAAGATGAGAAGAAAGGACACATGCAAGCATGGGCTTGGTCGCCAATGTTTCTTTTTAAATGTCTTGCTGTAGCACTTCCCTAATGTGACCATCTAGGCAATGATGCCCCACAGTAGTGGGCTCATACTCGTAGAGACTTCCTGTGTAGGGGCGCTATTATGTTTTCCAAGGTGCCTGTAGCACGATTGTGTCATCAACAAGGTAGTGTTTTTGCAAAATTCCCATGAAATCAGCTAACTGGTTTAGCATCCTCAGCATCTTCCGTATGTGCTCCACAATCACCAAACTTAATGTCAAAGTGACCCCATCAAAACTCACCTTAGCTCATCCTCCTGTACGTGGTAAAGCTACTTTGCACATCTGATCTTAGCTGCCCTGTGTGGGCATATATATTCACGGCCAATGGCTAATCTTGGAAAATGAACCTTTTCATTATTGCTAATTTAGGCAGACATTTTTTTATTATTCTTGTGGCACTCCAACGTCTATTTTTCATGCCATTGTTGTTCTCCATCACCATGGTTGTCTAGTAATCTTTGTTTATCTGGCCTTGTTCACAAAATTTTCTTGTTTTCTTAAATTTTACCATTTTTTCGTACCCAAGCTATCTTTGTTGGAGAATCATATTTTTTGTAAGCTATCCTTTGTTGAACAATAATGCAAGTGCCTTGTGACTCACTTTTGAGGAATAATTTTTTTTCCAATAATTGTAAGCTATGTCACAGGGATTCCGGCTGGCAGGGTGCCGCACCTGCGCCAATGCAATGCGATGCGGGTGCGGCACTTGAAACTGTGTGTGGTCAACTGACCCTGGGTGCAGTCAACTCACTCAGGATCATTTTGGTTTAATTTTTGAACTGAAAAAAAAAATTGCCAAGAATTTTTTTTTTGCCCTATATGTCATAGGAATTCTGCAATTAGGTGCCGCACCAGTGTCGCACCCACACCCGATGCGGTCAACCTGACCCTGGGCGCAGTCAACGCACTTAGAGTCATTTATGTCTAACTTTTAGACTTTATATATATATATATATATATATATATATATATATATATATATATATATATATATAATTTTTTATATTTTTGCCGCACCCCCGCACCCATGTGACATAAATTGTAAGCTAGAGTAACAAACATTTCTGTTGTATTTATCAGTTTATAGAAGAGATTAATTTTTGTTTCTCTAATGGTGTTTGGACTTTTGCACTATCTGCTGTGTTGTATATACCTCTCTATAGAAATTGGATATGTTTATCTTTCACTGATTCACTTTCTTGTCATTGTTGCCTTTTGAGCTTAGTTATTTTAAAAGCCGCTCTCCTACATAAAAATTGTCATAATTAATTTTGGCTCGGGTATTCTTTTTCTTTTCTTTTTTTCAACTCGAGACTTTGTAGTCTAATCTGGGTTTGTCTAGAATTTTTTAAAAAATATTGCATTTGTAGTTTGTTCTTACATAGAATTTTCTGGATAGCCAGCTGTAAAATGTATATCCAGTTGAAGATATTCCTCTTCTAATGCTATATAGACCGAAGGTTGTGTGGTACACTGCAGTGTTGTGCCAGTTCTGCTTCTTCCGGGAAAAAATGGGCCTCTGAGCTGCTAGCAACTGAGGATACAGCATTTTTGAGGCATGCCAGCTAGTCTGTGATATCTTTGTTATAACCTTTCATTTGTGTTTGGCTATGTGCAATGCATATAAACCCTTTGCTCTTTAGTTTGTACTGAAACTTGCATTTTTCTTTATTTAGATGTTAGAATTATTAATACTGTGATTGAAAATTTAACTACTAAGACACTTTCTTGTGATCGGCTCTGATCCAATCCAAAAATATTTTGGAGATCATACAATGAAAATTTTCAATGAGGTTTGTGGTGGTAGCAGTGGGCTTGGGCCAATAGGCCTGACCTATGTCACCGTGACATGACAAATTGCTCGTCATACCCACGTCAACACGGGAGTGGGTACCGGATGCGGTACCAGTACACCACGGATTGGGTTTGGTCTCAGACCAATTTTTTTTTTCAAATTTTGATTTGGTCAAAGGGGTCGGCCATTTTGGTCTTGCCCCCACCAGATACACCCTCTCTCTCTCTCTCTCTCTCTCTCTCTCTCTCTCTCTCTCTCTCAGAGAGATGAGACCTCTTCCTCCTTTTTCTTCTTCTTT
Organism: Nuphar pumila; assembly: GCF_984573655.1. Taxonomy (NCBI): domain Eukaryota; kingdom Viridiplantae; phylum Streptophyta; class Magnoliopsida; order Nymphaeales; family Nymphaeaceae; genus Nuphar; species Nuphar pumila. The sequence continues at coordinate 97,047,256 of NC_143254.1, forward strand.
TTGTTGTAACTCTCGCGAAAGAGAGGAAAGGGCAAGAGAGAGAGAGAAAACAAAAAAGGAAAGGTCTATGCCCCTTCACCATTTATAAGACCTGGCTTCGTTGACCATCAATGAATCTCAGAGAAAGGTCTGGACAAGTCCGAACCCAAACTCTCTGAACATTGGGTCTAGACTTATAGGCTGGACCAGGGGTCAATGTTTATATATGGCCATGTTTTCGTACCTACATTTTTTGGAATTATCGTGTCGTACCTGTACCCGCACCCCGGTGACATAGGGCATGACCTATCTAATTTTGTATTTTTTTTTGTACTGGTTAGGGTCTTTGCCGTTCGTCATATATATTGCTGCTTTCTTTTGGAGTTGGGCATGAGAGTTTTTAGTGTATTGGGGATTAGGGTTTTGAAAGCTCTGAATCTCATCAATGTATTTCCTCACATCTTGCTAGTGGATTTTACGCTCTTCCACCTGTGGACATACCACGTAAATCTTATGTCTTCTCTTGTTTTCTTCTTCCCTGTATCTAATGGTTTGCTTCATTCCTATTGTGGTTTTTCATCACACACTTGGTAAAAAAAACAAGGAGCGTAAGCTAGATTAGGAAGTTTGAACTTCTATAAATTCCTCGTACGCATGAGAGAGAGAGAGAGAGAGACTGTTTCTTGAGTCGTTTTCCTGTCTACTTTATGCTGATGTGTTATAGCAATGTGCAGTGAAGGTGTTATAGTTGTTACTAACATTGCTTACTTTTTCATGTATTTATCTAAATTATGCAACGTTCCTGATATCTAAGATGTGATTCATTATTTGGAGAAAACATTTGGTATTGGCTACATGATAAATCAAAGAGATAATGGTAAAATACAAACATATCAATCTTCAAGTCAAGCACCAAAAGCTACCTCAGCACCAACCATCTTGGATGCTCTTGATCATATCATTGTTTCAAATCTGGACTCTGGTGTAAGTGAAAATTCTTCAGAAAGAGCTTTGGCTAGAACCTTATCAGATGATGCAGACTATGAAAACCTTTTCTCAACTTAGATATTGGTAGCAAAGCCTTGTCAAAGTCTAAAGATTCTTCCCATGTCTCAAATGATCTAGGTCAAACACCTGAAAGCTCATCAGCTGTAATGGACCTGAAGCTCAAGCTACATCTTGACAAGATCCGGCTTCTTTTGCTTACTAGAAATCTGAAAGCGAGAAAACGATAATTCAGCTATGAACACTGCACGTGGTAGAGATTCTTTCACTGCTTTGCTTTTGAAGTCCCAATTAGAGTATGCTCGCGGTAATCACAACAAGGCAATCAAACTTTTAATGACAACTATCAATAGGACAGATTCCAGAAGTTCTAGCTTCTTCTTTAACAATCTTGGTTGTATACTCCATCTGCTCAGAAAGCACAGCACTTCAACTTTTTTCTTTTTGAAGGCATTAGACTTTAGAGAGTAGTTTGTCACTGCGGTCTGAGAGGGCCCCATAAGCTCAATACATACTCGCAGGATAAGTTTGTGCTCATCATTTATGACTGTGGCCTGCAGTATCTCATTGTGGTAAGCCGATTGTTTCTGCTCACTGTTTTCAGAAGGCTACTTCAATTTTTTACAATGTTAACAGATAAGATCGCAGGTCACAATAATGCATATCATGATAATAGCTCAGGTCTGCTACAACAGATAAACTCGATAAAACTGAGTTTATCTCAGATCATATTATCCAAGATCATCCTGCATCAAATGAGACTCTAACAACATATCACGATAATGACAAATGTGATAGATCAAGATTATCATTCCAGCTCAAAAGGCTAATACAGCAAGAGTCCAGATCATTATGTGCTTTTTCAAATGTCGATTGGGCAGGTTGCCCCATTACCCGATGCTCTACCTTCAGCTTTTACATGTTTCTTGGTAACAATTACATTTCCTAGAGTGCCAAAAAGAAACCTACTGATGCTCAGTCCAATTCGAAAGCAGAATACAGATTCATGGCATCCACCATTGCTGAACTTATGTGGCTCACATTCATTTTGCCTGATTTGAGAGTATTTCTTCACCAACCACCTGTTCGCTTTTGTGACAATATCCCAATGCTTCCATCAATCTTGCATTTTATTTCTGCATGAAGCATGTTGAAATCGACTATCATTTTGTACGTGAAAAAGTTGTGTTGGGCACTCTCATCACTCATTATGTGACCTCCTCTAAACAGATTGCTGACATCTTTACCAAGCCTCTGTCGTACACTCACTTCCTTGATCTAAGAGTCACACTAGGTCTCTCCGCTCCACCCACGACTAGTTTGATAGAGACTATTAACAGAGACAAGATCACGTCACAATAATGCAGATCACGATAATATTGCAGGTCATGATACTACTACAATAGATAAACTCGATAAAATTGAGTTTAACTCTATAACTGTAGATCAACTTATCCAAGATCATCCTGCATCAAATGGGACTCTAACAACAAATCACAATAATGACAAATGTGATGAGATCAAGATTATCGTTACACTTCAAGAGGGTAATACTATAAGAGTCCAAAAAGATCAAGTTACTAATAGCACGGTAGCTAATCTTATCAAATGTAACCGGATGGATAATAATCAAAATAATCGACTAACAGGAGGTCGATAGACAATGTGTAATTATTTAAATAGTGAAAAACTCCACACAAGTTGTTGAGTGGAGTATCGTGAACGTAGGTGATTGCTCACCGAACCACGTTAATATCGTGAATTTTGTGCATTGTGTGTTTTTGTTTAGCCATCGTTCTTGCTTGCTAAATGCTCCCTGTTGACACTTGAGAAGGTTCTTGTCACATCTAATGGGCTCTTTCTCTTAATGATGAAATTAATGCCCCAATTGTTGGCAATGAAAGATGGTGACAGCTCATTGTAGAAGATGCAAATGCAAGGGTTTGGCATTTGGATTCTTTAAAGGAGTTGGATCTCTTTAGTGGTGATGACCTATGTAAACTCTCACTGCCATTTGCTGGACAGTGTCTCTTAAATGCCTTTCATGTTTTGAATACTCGTGATTCAAGGTCATTGAAGGCAGTTTCTTCAGTCACTGCTTCAGGAGAAGATGAGTCCAGGCTGGAATGTCAGCTGGTCATGAGAACTCAATCCATAAGAATTCAACAAGTGGGGGCTCAAAAACATCAAATAAACCAGCAAGTGCTGCTCCTTTGGCAAATGGAGATTCAAAATAATCCAAGGGGTTTGCTAGCTCTAATGCTACAATCCAGAGCTCAGTTGCTGCTTATAATGATCTATGCAGAAAACAGCATCTTATGATAAAGCAAGCTGTGTTAGCAGGCCTAGCATTCGTGGAGTTGAGCTTGGAAAACCCTTTGAAGGCACTGGCAGCTGAAAAGGCGCTTCTGTGCAGTATATTACCTTTTTCTTGGCCACATATATGCTGCGGAGTCCTATGTTGATTGAATCGACCGAAAGTGGCAGCTGAGCATCTGTCTGTTTATGTATGTATTAGAGGGTATCAGCGTCCAATTGCCCTTTAATGTTGAAGACAGTAAAAAGATGCGGATGTTGAAGAGCCAAACAATGCTGCAGCCTCCAAAAGTACTACCGGAAGTGGTAATACTAATGGCCTACAGAGCATTATGTTTATGTCTGGAAAAGATGTGTGTGGGTTCATTATACGTAAATCTTGCAGCTGTGTTGGCCATGCAAGGTGATCTTGAACAGGTCCACAAGTTTGCATCACAGGCTGTGGCCATGATCCCATCTAACCCATTGGCCATACTTTCAACAGTTTATCTGGATCTTCTGCTTGGGAAAGCACAAGATGCTATTTCAAGATTGAAGTAGTGCAGGCATCTTAGATTCTTGCCATCTGGTGTAACATTGAACAGCTCTTGATCCTAGTTTGTAGGATATATTAGTTTTAGTGTCGCCTCTGAAGTTGGCAACTTGCTGTGTTTGTAACATATCCGTGGAAGAGGTGGTAGAATAAGGTTACATTTATTATTTAGGGTTTTGATGGCATGACCAAAAAATGTTTTGGTCAGCAGATACCCAGTCTTTTTCCTCTTAGTAGAAGAGATGTAGTTCTTCAAATTCAGTTTCACCAATGTTGCTGTTAGATTCAAAATTCAACAAGGATTTGTTCTTTCATCAAATCATGGATTCTCTTCTTTTTACTTCAGTGCTTGATCATTTTTCCTGCATTTGTCAAAAATGGTGCTCCATATATCATCGGTTTTGCTCACCTAACCTTCTTGCTATGTTGAGTGTGTTACTGTGATGTGGTTGGGATTGTGCATTAGCAACGGCTTGAATCGAAATCCTGAACATGTTGTGGTAGGTAATTGGCAGTTTTTTTATGGACAAGGGAAATCACCTACCACACATTGGCTGCCTTCTGGTTGATAAAACCCTTGAGGTCTCTCTTGCCCACCGGGGACTACACTCAACTTTGACTTTGCGCAGGGGAATGAGATACAGTGAATAATGAGGCTAGGTATATGACCTAAGCGACAAGCAGAAAATAGAAATATATGTTGGACATTATGAGTTTAGGTCCAACCTATAGTGTGACATGGTTTGACACTATAGAGAGGGTTAGTGGGTTGTTAGTGAGCTCTTAACGAGAGTTAGTGAGGTAAATGTTACGTGAATGTGAAGAGATCATATTCAGTAACCCCCTTATCTTCCATTATAAAAGGAAAGGCTAAGCTTATGATGAGTGCAGCAACAGCAAGAGAGATAGCCTATTGCCCATGTTCTTGAAATTCCTGAGGGACTTGCTCACCATCGACTTGAAGGCTTTAGCTCATTGTGGGTTTATAGGCTGAGAAAAATGCCGAGCACCCACACATCGCATCAAGCATGACATCTACTGGTATGTGTGTATTTTTTGCATTCCGGTCTTGTTTTTTTAATAGGCAAACATTGGGTTATGGGCCCATACATCACACAATTCTGCTGCACGTGTGGGTGCATCAGGAGTGTTTGGTTTTCGCTCGATGTTGGCGTTGAAGGGAATAAAATAGAAAATGGAGAGAAAAGTTGAGAACAATTATGGAGAATGACTTCTAATACTTTTACTCAAAAAGGCTCTTCACACTTTGATGTTACAATGACTCTTAGACTAGGCTTTTATAGCACTATTAAGACCTTTCTAGATGTATTGAGACTCCAAAAGATTCTTAGAAACTTATACTTATTTAATAATTCTAGAAGACTCTTAGAAACTTGAACCTATTTAATAACTCTAGAAGACTCTTAGAGACTTGTACATACTCAATAATTCTAGAAGACTCTTAGAAGCTTGTACATACTCAATAATTCTAGAAGACTCTTATTCAAGTTTAATTTATTCTCAACAATGCCTCTTCTAAATTAAACTTGCTCCTTACGCCCAATCTTTCTACATTTCTCTTGAAGACTTGTCCACTAAGTGGCTTTGTGAAAATATATGTCATCTGATCTTCCGTTCTGCAGTACTCCACATGAACATCACCTTCATTCACAAGTTCCCTCAGAAAATGATACCGAATCCGAATGTGTTTGGTCCTTCCATGAAGAATTGGATCTTTCGCAACTGAGATAGTTGAGTTGTTGTCACAGAAAAGAGTTGTTGGCTTATTTTGCTTCTGCTTCAAACTCTCCAAAATTCCACGCAACCAGATTAACTGACAACCTGCAAAAGATGCAGCAATATATTCTGCTTCCGTAGTAGAAAGCGCAACAATTTGTTGTTTCTTTGAGCTCCACGAAATTGCTCCACTTCCAAGATTAAATACATAACCTGAAGTACTTCTGCTATCATCAACACTCCCTGCTAAGTCACTATCAGTATAACCAATAAGGTTAACTGCAACATTAGTTTCATAAAGAATTCCATAATCGATAGTTCCTTTCACATATCTTAGAATTCTTTTTGCAACTTCCCAATGATTTGAATATGGTTTATCCATGAATCTACTCACCAAACTAACAACATACATAATGTCAGGCCTTGTGGATGTGAGATACATTAGATTTCCAACCAAACTTCTAAACATAGTGGAATTGACAAGTTTTCCTTCACCTTCTTTAGATAGCTTCAAACCTGAAATGCATGGAGTCGAAACTGGATTAGCATTCTCCATCTTGAACTTCTTCAAGATCTCTTTTGCATAGCTCTCCTGTGAAATAAAAATTCCTTTCTTGGTTTGATAAACTTCAATACCAAGAAAATGATGCAATTCACCCAAATCTGTCATCTCAAACTCTGCCATCATTGAGTTCTTAAACTCATTCAACATCTGCATATCATTCCCTGTGAAAATTAGATCATCAACATAAAGACTTACAACAATGAATCTTCCTTCTGAATTGGCTTTGATGTAGAGAGTATGCTCATATGGACATTTTTGAAATCCACACTTTTCAAAATATGAATTGATGCGGTTGTACCAATGCTCTGGGTGATTGCTTCAACCCGTACAAAGCTTTCTTCAACTTGTACACTTTATTCTCTTCTCCTTCCTTAACAAACTCAGGTGGTTGGTCAATATAGACTTCTTCATTAAGAACCCCATTCAAGAACGCAGATTTCACGTCCATTTGAAAAAGCTTCCAATTATTCTGAGCAGCAAGAGAAATAATTAAACGAACAGTCTCAAGTCTTGAAACAGGAGCAAATACCTCTGTAAAATCTTCTCCTTCTTTTTGCTTATACCCTTTTGCTACCAGCCTTGCCTTGTGCTTGTTGATAGAGCCATCTGGATTCATTTTTGTCTTGTACACCCACTTTACTCCAATAGAGCTTTTGTGTGGTGGTAAATTTGTAAGCTCCCATGTATCATTGTTTTCAATTGAAACAATTTCTTCTTTCATGGCTCTCCTCCATTTTTCTTCTTGACATGCATCATCAAAAGAAATTGGATCTTCACCTGCAAAGAAGGCAAAAAATATGGCATCATTTTGACTAATTTCTTCTGTGACATCATATAATTCTTGGATGCTTCTCATTTTTTTTATAGGGCTGCTTGATGAAGTACTTGGGGAAGCAGGAGAATTTCCTGCTTGGGCACCATTTTCATTATTTTCAAATGTTAGACCATTCTCTTCTTCTTCAATCTCAAAAGGAAAGATAGGCAAATTTTCCTTTTCTGCCTCCAAGTCTTCAAATATAGAATTTTCATCAAATCGAACATCTCGACTGATCACAATCTTCTTTGTCACCGGGTTGTACAGCTTGTAAGCCTTGCTTCTTTCGTTGTAGCCTATGAAAATACACTTTTCTGATTTATCATCCAACTTGTTTCTCATAGCATCTGGAACATGAGCATAAGCCACGCTCCCGAATACCTTAAGATGGTGAACACTAGGCTTTGAACCATACCATGCTTCATGTGGTGTGCAATTTTCTAAGCTTCTTGTTGGTGATCTGTTAATAAGATAAACTGCACAAGAAACAACTTCTGCCCAAAATCTTCTTGATAACTTCTTTTTCTTAAGAATGCATCGCGCCATCTCCATAATTGTCCGATTCTTTTTTTCACATACACCATTTTGCTGTGGTGTATGTCGAACTGTCATTTCATGTCGAATACCATTGTCCTTGCAATATTTTTCAAACTCATTTGAAAAATATTCACCTCCGTGGTCAGTCCGCAAAGTATTGATTTTCAGCCTAGTAAATGTTTCAACTTCCGCCTTGAAGTCTTTGAATTTCTGAAAGGCTTCAGATTTTTCTTTGACACAATACACCCAAACTTTTCGTGAGTAATCATCAATGAAAGAGATAAAATAACGATTACCTCCCAAAGATGTCACCGTCATCGGACCACAAAGATCTGAATAAATAAGCTCCAAAGGTCTTGTTGCACGCCATGATGATTGAGGAGGAAATGGATTTCTGTGTTGCTTTCCGAGTTGGCATGCTTCACAAACTTCATCAAGATGATCAATTTGAGGCAAGCCTTTGACCATCATCTTCTTTGAGAGAAGCTTTAAATTTCCATAATTCAAGTGTCCATATCTATCATGCCATAGCTTAGAAACTCTATTATCAATACTTGTAAAACAAGACAAATTTTTATTTTGAAGAGTGAGTGAAAAGAGATTATTTGAAGCAACTACAACTCTTGCAATAATTTGCTTTTTCCTTGACAAGTAGCAAGCCATGTCATGAAAATGAATGTCATATCCCTTCTTCACAAGATGCCCCACACTGAGCAAATTATTTTTTAAACCAGGAACGAAATAAATTTCAGACATTTTTTCAATTTTTCCTGATTTTGTTTTGAACTCCATTTCACCAACACCACTAATTTTGTAAGCCTTTCCATCTCCTACTTTAACTTCACCATAATTAGATTCAAACAACTTAGAAAATAAATTTTTGTTACCTGTCATATGTTTGCTAGCACCACTGTCTATGTACCAGACATCATCAAGACCTCCACCATGAGACACAAGCAACAAAGTGTCATGATTTTGCTCTTGGTTTTTGTTTTCATACACCAAACGAGCATCATGCCTTTCTTTCTCCTTGTACCAGCACTCACTTGCCATATGACCAGGTTTGTGGCAATTATAGCATTCAAAATAGCTACGGCCTCTCCCTCTTTGATTTCCACAACCTCTTCCTCTTTGCGAGCTTTTGAAATTTTGATTTTGATTCAAGTCATTCTCCTTGCTTGAATAATCGCCTCTTCCACGAGCATATGAGGCTCTTCCTCTAAAGCTTTCACTTCTTCCACGACCACGTCCTCGACCTCTTTGATTTTTGAAATTCTCCTTCTCATTTAGAGACAATTTCGACTGGAGTGCTTGATCCAAAACTACTTCTTTCTTCTTTTTGATTAGCCTTTCTTCATGAGCTTGCAACGAGCCCGTAAGTTCATCAATGGTCATGGAATTCAAGTCTTTTGATTCTTCAATGGCTACCACAATGTAGTCAAATTTTGAATCCAAAGAACGAAGAATTTTCTCAATGACACGAACATCATCCATAGTTTCACCATTTCTTTTTAATTGGTTAACTATAGATAATACTCGTGAACAATAATCAGAAACTGATTCTGACTCCGTTTTGTGCAAACATTCAAACTCACCTCGAAGAGTTTGCAAACGAACCCTTTTTACCTTTTCACCTCCTTTAAATGAACTTTCCAAAATCTCCCATGCTTGCTTTGAGGAAGTAGCACACGCAATCTTCTCAAAAGCGACTTCATTTGAGGTTACTCCTTGGTAGATTACCACAAGAGCTTTCTTATCTTTCTTTCTTGACGCTTTTAGACTCTCTCTTTGAGCCTGTGACATTTCTTCTTCATTTTCAACTTCAACATAGCCTTTTTCGACTATCTCCCACAATTCTTGAGATCCAAGAATAGCTTTCATTTGGATACTCCAATTGCCGTAATTTTCTTTGGCTAATTGAGGGACGAAAGGAAGAGGAATAGAGTTGCTCATTTTAATCGAACAAAGCTCTGATACCAATTTGAAGGGAATAAAATAGAAAATGGAGAGAAAAGTTGAGAACAATTATGGAGAATGACTTCTAATACTTTTACTCAAAAAGGCTCTTCACACTTTGATGTTACAATGACTCTTAGACTAGGCTTTTATAGCACTATTAAGACCTTTCTAGATGTATTGAGACTCCAAAAGATTCTTAGAAACTTGTACTTATTTAATAACTCTAGAAGAATCTTAGAAACTTGAACCTATTTAATAACTCTAGAAGACTCTTAGAGACTTGTACATACTCAATAATTCTAGAAGACTCTTAGAAGCTTGTACATACTCAATAATTCTAGAAGACTCTTATTCAAGTTTAATTTATTCTCAACAGGCGTATCTGATTTTCATTGCTGATGCAGACTTGAGTCTGTCCCTTTTTCGTGTCGCCGGAGGGTAGCAGAATCGAAGCCGGCATGTGTGTATGCCCGTTCTGCTACCGATGACCGGCGACATTCTTGACGTGATTCTCCGGCAGTAAGGGTACTGCTACTCAACCTGCTAGTTCATTTTCTGAACTGCAGGGATGGTCCGGGCTCTCTGGTCCCCTTCGCAGAAACAGCTTTCGCAGGGAAGAAAGGAGAACCAGGAGAAGACCGCCGACGGTTTTGGTTTCTGAGCTGACTGTTTTTTTTTAGCCGGGAGGCTCAGCCATGGTCTTACTGTTTCCGAGAAACCAAATTCGGTTTCTCATAAACCGAAAGACTTGTGTATGTCCTGATTGTTTGGGTCGGCGATCGACAGATCTGTCGGTGGAATAAAAAAAAACAAATCAGAGTTAAACTTTTGCCTGCCGGTGGCATTTTGTCGGGGAGGTGAGGGGGACCAAAGATAGCCGGCGGCCTCTCCGGCGCCGCTGGCTACATTGTGCCCTTGCCGGATTTCCACCGTCGTCGAACTGCCATGTTGGTCGAAACCCCAAATCCCTCGTTGGATGGGTTTCTTGTTGGGGATAAAACAACGGACGAACACAGAACAGACGGATCAAGTCTTCCCCACAAGTGTGAATCGATGGAAGCAATGACAATGAAAGAAGTAAAACCAACAGTGGAAACAAAACAACACATAATGATTTATGTGATTCCCTCTTAACTGAGGTATGTCCACGACGACCAATAGGTCAACAACTTCCACTATCTATTTACAAAGATTACAAAGTGGCCAAAAAAGGTATAAGCCGTACAAACACACAAGGTGTAACGAAATGAACAAGAGGATATACCTCACTGAAGAACAAGGAACAAATGATCTGAAGAACCAGCTTGACAAAGCTGTCCTGAAAAAAGTGTAGCAGCACTTCCTGCTATTGTTCTCTTCGCACCCTTTCGGTGCCCTAATAGTGTCTCTCCCACTTTTTGCTTTTTTCGCTCTCTTCGTGGTGATTCTCACACACGACTTCTCTCTCATCCATCCCTTATATAGAGGATGAGACCCACATTAAATGCAGAAGACTAAATGTTTTGCACAGCTTACGATGCACCTGAAGCGCCTTATCACAAATCGTTATCCAGTGATAACCACAAATCGCTATCCAGCGATAATCACAAATCGTTATCCAGCTGAAGCACATAACGCTAACCACAAATCATTATGCAGTTGAAGGAACTCACCACAAATCATCATCGATAAATCACTGAACCTCAAACTCTGAACAGCTGAATCGTCATTCAGCTGAGAGGACTTCTACAAATCGCTATCCAGCGAATACTCCAAATCGTTCTCGAGAAGATCAAACGTCATGCTTGGAATTCTGCAGCGATACTGAATAAGGAGGGAAACCCAACATTTCTTTCAGAGGGGTTCCGGCCATGGGTCATCGCCGAAAGAGGGGAGACTGCCATTCACTGTCAGCCACACCGTCATTATCATCGGTGGCCTCATCGGTCAACCACCGCTCATGGGCAACCAAGCCGATCGTGAGAAACCGAAAGCCCTTTTCAGTTTTCTGATTTCTCAGAAATCGTCGACGTTGGGCAAATGAAGGTGACATCACTGGGGAGCTGGAGTTGTCTTTCATCGGGGGGTCGTTGCCAAACCAACAGCCTCGCCAGAGATGTGCCCTGTCACCGGATACCGAAGGGGCATTTGCCCTCATCGGTGAAACCAATCGTTCAGTTTCTCAGAAACCAAAATCGCCCTTCTGCTTATTAACTTTTGTTTTGGACAACCGGGGTCAGTTTGGGTATTTCGACCTAGTGGCAGGCTCAATTCAGACCCATTTTGAGTAGATCGAGTCTACTAGTACGATGGGTTGGTCTTGACCAGGCTCAGACCTGAACCCATTTGGGTTCTGGGTCTCATCTGAAGAACCTGAATCTACATTTGGACCCGATCCACCAGTAGAACTAGATCCATTGTGAGGGTTTGAATCAGACCCAAACCCATTATAGTTTAGGGTCTGGATCTGATCTAAACATTGTGTTGGATACAACTTGATTGGATCGAAACCTGACCCATTTGGATTATGTGTCTGATCTGATCCGAATGTATCAGGTCATGATATGGAAATAAACAGACCCGGTATGGTTCAAGGTTGGTCCGATCTGCATGGACCCGGTCTCAATTCAGTTTCAACCCAATCTGGGTATAGACTGTATCTGTTATGATCTAGTTAGACCGGGTCAAGATCCATACCCAACTGGATCCAGGCCTGGACTGGGTATGACTTTTAGACCCGACCCAAGTCCTATTTCAGACTGAATCTGGGTCTAGATTGGGTTTGGATCATTGGATCCAATCTGAGACTCGATCATTATGGGTCTAGATCTAGATTGGATCCAAACAAGGGGTACCTGATTCAGGATCCATTTTAACTAGATTTAGATCTAGATTGGGTTAGATAAGATCCAAAAAGATTTATATAATAATTAAACCTGAACCGGATTAGTGACCGATACGACACTTTTTTAAGATCGGTTTGGAGCCATTTTGACTCATTTTTTTCAGTTTTTCATCGGTTTTAAGCTGTAGTGACCCTGTTTTCATGAATCTATGAAAAGACAGAGATTTTCTCATTCGGTTATAGGGTTTTATGAGCTTTTGTTCATATTTTGCATCGGTTTATTAGGTCCAAATCTGATTCAGACCCTTAGATGATCGATTCAAGGCCATTTCAAACTGGTTCGGGGAATCCTTAGACTGATTCCAACTTAAGGACCCTGGGTTTTACCTATTTGAGTATGTTTTTGTTATTTTTTATGCCTTATAAGTGTTTATTGTTAAGCAAGCATCACTTATGCATATTAACACGTGTTTTATGGTGGTTAAGTTATGCATAAAGTCTTTAAGCATGATTTTGACTAAATTCATGATATTTTCTAATATATTATCATCAAAATTAGTTTATGCATATAAGTTGATTCATGAACTTGTATTTTGATAATATAATGCATATTTTGTCATGAATATACATGCATTAATATATGTGCATGGGCATACTCCATAATACGAATATGATTTTGGTAAAAGATCTTGATTGACTGTCTCATGCAATCACCAAAGTGATCTGAGTTGCGTTGATTAAGGATTCTTTAGACTGTATTAAGATTCGATATTATGATTGTATGTGACTTTATGAAACAATGATTTTACTCAAAGGTAGGTCGTTGTGTTCCAAATTTACACAGAGTGTAATAGTAGATGTGTATTCTAGCCCATGAAGCATGTTCGTATCTAAAGGTACAATACTGAATTGTCGCTGGTTACATGATCTGCTAGTTTCACCAATTAAAGTCAATTCCTTATGAATTGAGGAGACTGAGCAACTATGAGTATTGTTGTTTTCATCAAAGTGGAACAATAATGACTCAATTATGCTTGTCTTAGAAAAGGTAAAAAATAAAGAGTCTTAGTTTTTACCTTTTCATCACAAGTCTCGTCTGAGCAATAATAAAGTTTTCTCTTTCGTTTCTTGTTGTATCAAGTTCATTCTTCATTGACGGTTCTAGTAATATTTCTCTATTAGACGGATCTAATTTTTTTGGATTGAAAAAAAATAGTATTGTTCACTCTATGTTATATAGACCTGAATTTGGCCCTTAGGACTGAAGAACCTCCCGCTCTTACAGAGCAGAGTATAGCCAAACAAAAGGTTGTCTTTGAGAAGTGGGAGCACTCGAATAAACTTAGCATATTGCTTTTGCAATCTCGAGTGGTGAAGAACATTCGAGGTGTCATTCCTCACTACAGAACAGTTAAGGAATTTCTGGGAGCCATTGAGGCTCAATTTGTCAATTCTAATAAGGCAATGACCAGTACACTGATGTCCAAACTACTATCTATAAAATATACAGGTGACAGTCACATCCGACAACACATTTTGAAAATAAGAAACATTGCATCTCAACTGAATGACATGAAGTTCGATATTTCTGATTATTTCTTGGTCCATTTAATTTTAACCTCATTGCCTACTGAATATGGACCCTTCAAGATCTTCTACAATATACATAATGATGAGTGGTCTTTTAATGATCTCTTGGCCAAGTGTGTTGAAGAGGAGGAGAGACTGAAGGGTGAGAGGCTCCCGAGTGCATATATGACCTCTCATAAGAAAAACCAGAGGTCGGGGCTAAAGAAAAGTTCCTTCAAAAAGAAGAATAAGAAGAAATTCTTTGAGGAGAGTTCAAACTCTCAGGCGAAAGCCAAATCCTACCAATGAGACTCTTATATAAAGTGTTTCTTTTGCAAGAAGAAGGGACATAAGAATGTAGACTGCTTGAAGCATAAGAAATGACTCAAAAATAAAGATAATAAGTCATTTATTTATCATGAGTGCAATTTGATTCATGTTCTATTGCATAGTTGGTGGATTGATTTTGGTGCCACAATGTACATTGTCAACTCTTTGCAGGCATTTTTGAAAAAAAGGGAACCAATAAAGTATGAAAGAAGCATGTTCTCAAGAAATAAGATGTGTTTGCATGTCAAAAACGTTGGGACCTGCAAAGTTGTGTTAGAATCGAGATTCATTTTGGATTTGGTTGATACATTTTATGTTTCATCCTATAGTCGGAACCTGATTTCAATTTTGAAACTTGATAAGTTTGGTTTTAGTTTTAAATTTGAAAACTCTAAGCTTGTTATTATAAATTTTTTTGTTAATATAGGTTCTGCATATGTCTGTGATGGTTTGTATCGGTTAAAAATCAAATACCAAATTTAGGAATATCATTCTGTTGAGAACATAATGATTGACAATAAATGTGTCCTAAAGGAAAATCAATCTCTATTTGATTTGGCATCTAAGGTTAGGACATATCTCGAAAGAGAGAGTCCAAAGACTTATGAAAGAAGAAATCATTGGATCTCTTGATTTCACGGATATAGATCCATGTGTTGACTGCATAAAGGCTAAGTAGTCTAACATGTATAAGAAAGATACGAAACACAACAATAAAAAGTTGAAGATAGTGCATACTGATGTTTGCAACCCTTTTTTACTGTGCTCTATGGGTGAAAAGTATTATGTCACATTTATAGACGATTACTTACAATTTATATCTCTACTTATTATTTACAAAATCAAAAGTCTTTTACATTTTTAAGGACTTCAAAAAAGAAGTAGAGAAAACATATCGATGAAGTTATTAAGGTGGTCAGGTCTGATAGAGGTGGCAGATATTATGGTTGTTTCACTAAGATAGGACAAAAGAAAGGGTCATTAAAGTAGTTTCCAAAAAAATAAGGTATTGTACCTCAGTATACCATGCCTGGTAGTGCTTACCAGAATGCTATAAAGAAATGATTCGAGTGATGTTAAATTACTCAAACCTTCACTTAACTTTGTGGGGTGAGGTTATTAGGACAGTAGTTCATATTTTGAATAAGGTTCCTACGAAGGTTGTTCAAAAGACTCTTTATGAGTTATGGACTGGTAGAAAACCTTTTTTATTATATATGCGTATATGAGGATATCCAGCAGAAGCTAAGCTATATAACCCACATATAAAAGCCTTTGATCTTAGGATGACTAGTGGATTTTTCATTAGTTATCCAAAAAGATTAAATGGCTTTAAGTTTTATTGTTCATCGCATACACCACAGATAATGAAATCAGATAAAATGGGATTTCTTGAAAATGGTTTTATTAGAATAAATGCATCTCAAAGTATTGATTTTGAGGAAATGCATGATTCAGGTTTCATACCTGCAAAAGACAAAGACCTAGTTTTTCCTGTCATTATCACTTTGGATAATGTAAGGAAAAGTCTGGTCAATGAACATCAATCACAAATAGAGCAAGTTGTTGATGAGGATGTACAACAACAATATGATATATAAGTTCATTTTGAACCACCTGTAGCACATGTATGAAGGTCTACGAGGATCAGAAAATCCATTATTCATCTAGACTATATGGTGTATTTGCAAGATTCTAATAATTTTATAGATATTGATGATGATTTCTTCACTTTTGCAGAAGCCATTGAAAGTGAAAGATCAACACATTGGATCAATGTCATAAAGGAAGAGCTTGACTTTATGGTAAAGAACCACTACAAGAAAATTGTTAATTAGCGACTGAAATTTGCGACGGATTTTTTCCGTCGCAAATTAGCGACAAATTAGCTAGAGAAAACTTTTTTCATGAATCCGTCGCTAATTAGCGACAGATTAGCGATGAAGGTTGTTTCATTGCTAATCCATCGCTAATTAGCGATAGATTAACGACAACAATTTTTCGTCGCTAATTCTTAATACAAGAAAACCATTTTAGCGAGGGATTTAGCGAGGGAATTTTTCCGTCGCTAATCCGTCGCTAATTAGCGACGGATTAGCGACGGAAAAATTCCCTCGCTAAATCCCTCGCTAATTTTCGATTTAAACCGAGCGCAAAATTTTCCCTCTCTCCTCGTTTGAAATTTAAATCGACCGCGCGATTTAAACCGCTCTCTCCCCGTCGAAGAGCGCTCTGGAGAGCATGACGGCAATGAGGCAGATTGTTGGAGGACGGCGACGCCGACGGACGATGACGACGGAGGACGGCGACGACGGAGGACAGCGACGACGGACGACGGCGACGACGGAGGACGGCGACGCCGGAGGACGACGACGATGGAGGACGACAACGACGGAGGACGACGACGATGGAGGACGGCGCCGACTTCAAAGGACACAGTTTCATGGAGGACGGCGACGCCGGAGGACGGCGATGACTTCGGAGGACGCCGTTTCATGGAGGACGGCGACACCAGAGGACAGTGACGACGTCGGAGGACGGCGACGGTGACGACGTCGGAGGAAGGCAACGGTGACGACGGAGGACGGTGACGAGTTCGGAGGACGCCGTTTCACGGTGGATGGCGACGAGGCTGAGCGATTGTTGGAGGAAGGCGACGCCGGTTCACGGAGGACGGCGATGCCGGAGAGCACCGGTTCACGGAGGATGATACAAGTCTGTGAAATCCCTGTCGGGTGCGGTATAAGTCCGGCTTATTGCTGCCGGAATACCGCCCGACAGGGATCAATTTTTTTTATTTTTGTTAAAATTTAGCGACGGATAATGTCCGTCGCTAATCTGTCGCAAATTTGCGACGGAATTAACGACAGATAAGTTTTTTCGCCAATTAGAGAGGAAAAATTCGCGATGGCCTCTATCCATCGCTAAGCCGTCGCTAAACTATTTAGCGACGGATTAGCGACGGATTTAGGTCGTCGCTAATCCACAAGTTTCTTGTAGTGAACTAAGTGTGAGACTATTAGTTGTAAGTGGGGTTTTAAGACTAAAATAGACTCTAAAGGTAAAGTTGAGAGGTATAAGGCTAGGCTTGTTGCAAAAGTTTTACACAGATAGAGAGCATTGATTATAATGAGACTTTTTTTCCTATCTCAACTAAGGAATCGTTGAGGATAATCATGACCCTCGTAGCTTATTTTGATTTAGAGCTACATCAAATAGATATGAAAACTACCTTCCTGGATGGGGATCTGGAAGAGGAGGTATGCATGCAACAACCTCTTGTTTTCAGTGTAGATGACTCGAATTATTTAGTTTATAAATAGAAAAAGTCAATTTATGGACTTAAACAAGCCTTTCGTCATTGGTATAAAAAAGTTCAATTAGGGAATTATGAACTTTGGATTCAGTGAAAACATTGTTGATCGGTGCATTTATACTAAGACTAGTGGAAGTAAGTTCATAATTTTGGTTTTATATGTTGATGATATTCTTCTCGAAACTAATGATTTGAGTCTACTATATGAGACAAAAGATTTTCTTTCCTCTCATTTTGATATGAAGGACATGGGTGAGACCATTTATGTCCTTGTAATTGAGATATGTTGTGACAGAACTAAGGGTATCATTGGCCTCCTTGAGGTTCTTAAAAGATATGAGATTGAGAATTGTTCTCCTGGTTCGGCACCCATAGTAAAAGGGAATAAATTGAGCTTAAAGAACTGTCCTCATGATGATAATGAAAAGGCTTAGATGGTAACTGTCACATATGCTTTAGCTGTTGAGAGTTTGTAGTACACGCCAACCTGCACACGACTTGATATAGTATTTGCTTTAGGGATGCTTGGTAGATATCAGTCAAATTCAGGCATTACGCACTGAAAGACAGTGAAGAAGGTCATGCGTTATTTACAAGGAACAAAGAACTACATATTTACCTATAGAAAAGTTTACCACCTAGAGGTTATTGGATACTCTGATGCGGACTTAGAAGGATGTCTTGACATTAGAAAGTCTACTACTGGATACATTTTTCTACTAGCAGGTGGTGTTGTCTCCTAGAGAAGTAGAAAGCAGTCTACAACTGCTACTCATACCATAGAGGCAAAATTTATTGCTCTATACAAGGCTTCATCTCAGGCCATTTGGATAAAAAACTTCATTATGGGTCTTGGGATTGTGTACTCTATTGAGTGATTACTAAAGATCTTTTGTGATAATGAAATAGTCATGTCCTTCTCAAATAATAACAAGAGTTCAACCTCATGTCGACACATAGAGTTAAAGTACTTTATTGTTAAAGAAAAGACTGAGAATCATCTGGTATGTATTGATATAATTGGCACGAAGGAATAACTGCGGATTCCCTTATTAAAAGGCTAGCATCGGAATTGTATTCTTAACATGTAAAGGGCGATGAGTCTTTTTTATTCCTTCTAATGTATGACAATACATTATGTGATCACATTTATGAAAATGAATTGATTCTCTATGACTTTGTGTATTATTGATTTTGCATAAAGGATCTATCATTTAGTTAGAGAGAATAACATAATAACAATATTAAAAGGACTAATATAATAAGTTAGAGACCAACCTATTCATAAAGGCAATCTTAACATGCTAAGACATTGAAATGAATTGTATTATAGTACATAAAAAATATGACATTTCATAAAGAAATGTTCATCTCCATGACTCATATGATTCATTCTTGTGATACAGGATAGCATGTGAACCCACATGAAAAATTAAGTCGATATAATAATATATACCTCGGGTCAAGCGGGAGAATGTTGGGCATTACAGGTTTGGGTCTAACCTATAGTGTGACCCGGTTTGACTCTATGGAGAGGGTTAGTGGGCTGTTAATGGGAGTTAGTGGGGGTGGAGGTTACATGAATGTGGAGAGATCACATTCAGTAACCACCCCCTATCTTCCATTATAAAAGGGAAGGCTAGGTTGTATGATGAGTGCAGCCAACAGCCAGAAAGATAGCCTATTGCCCATGTTCTTGAAATTTTTGTTTGGGTTTAGGGTCCTTTTCACCATCGATTTGAAGGCCTTGGCTCATCGTGGGCGTTTATAGGCTGGGGAGAACGCCGAGCACCCATACATCGCATCAAGCATGGCGTCTAAGGATATGTATGTATTTTTTGCATTCCAGTTTCACTTTTGCGAATAAAAGATCTTCTACAGTCCTATGTGAATGACCACATGCATCAACGTCTCTCGACCGTCGAAGGAGATAGCTGGATGGTTAGGTAGCACTATCATAACCAAGGGGTCTTGGGTTTGAATTCCATGGAGTCATTCCTCAACTTACCTATAAAAAAAAAGGAAGCACTAGTTGTGTAGATGGGTGACATCACGCAAGGCTTTTAATCACCAACTTAATTTAGCTGGGTCTTGGTAAAATGGGGGTCAACTGGGTCTATCCAAATAGATCAAGTGCATATCCAGCTTAGTTGAAGCTAAAAAAAATCTGAACATGAAAATTTATATTAAAAAGATGCTGTTCAAAAAAACTTAATTATGGATCCAACTGTATCAGATCTTGGCTTCGGATCACAATGATTCTTGAATATGAATTTCAGAGTTCATATACCCTATCTTGTTTTTGAAGAAAAAATCTCATATAATCTCGCATATATTGTTCATCAATTTTTTTTCAATTCGTTTTTTTTTCAGCTGTCTTTCTTAATGTGAAACCTTTCAAATAATGTATTCGATTGTAGAAATTTTTTGTCATTTCATGTATTGCTAACTATGAATTTAGCAAGTGCAAACAATGCCAATCTATTAAAATCAAGGGAAATTCTATTGGTAACCGTCTTTTGCTTGATACTACAAAAAAGGTCTCATTTTTATGAAAAGACATTTCAAGGTCCAACTGTTTGCTAAAACTGCCAAATTGAGCCCTCGTGAGAGTAACTCAAGTTAACCGAGAGCTATATTTAACAAAATCACTACTTACCTCTATTGCATAACATTGGTAAACACAGCTTTTCAAACCAAAGGTTAAAAGTGACAATCAGTACGGATCTTAATCATTTCTTTCCAAAAAATATATATGGATCTTAATCATAAAATTAATCAGGACTTTGTTTAATAGTTTGGCTGAAAACATGTGATTCTTTTGGAATATCAAGCGAAAGGTGGGTCTTTAAATAGAATATGCCACATTGATAAACTTTCTAATTAAGTCATTGACAAAATCAAGCTCATTTAAGGATAAGGATCAGTTGAATTACACCTAAAATCAGGTTCAAAACATACTTTTAGAACCCGAACCAGGTTCGATTCCTGTTTCTGAGATACGTAACAAACCATATTTTCTTAAACGAATCTGTTAATCAATACTTGGTTTAGGAAAACCTAAGTAGAACAAAGTTCTAAGTTGAAAACTTGGTTTATTGAGCATCTGCCTCTTCACTCCCTCAAAACTAATCAACACCATTGGAATCATTGTGTTTCTTTTGACTGCTTCATCTAGCCTTATTGCAGCCAGCCACCTGCTAAAAAATAATCGATTGGTGCTGCTCATGCCAAAAAGGTAATAGTTCGGTCATTTTACTGATCAGTGGCTGATTGCAAAATAGTAAAAAAAACATTGTGCGTGCATTTTACCGCTTCATCTATTCACTGGCCGGAAAATGGTCTGGTTGGTAGCTTCATGTCACGGGCTCATTTTACTGCACAGCAAAATGATTGTACAAAGTTTTTTTGTTTTTTTGTTTTCTTTTACTTCTAGGTTTTTAACTCTTAAAACCTGGTTCAAACAGTTAAAAACTCAAGGCTGCAGTAGCAAATCACTCTTGGATTCAGACAAAGCCTGGCTTTTTTATTATTATTTTTGCATTTTTTCATTAAAAAAATTAAAAATATTATTACATGGATGGGGAATGTCATCATATATAGGGAATGTTTTGCATGTGCAGAGGATGGCGACATACGTGGATTAACTCAAAGGAACGGGTCTGCCACTATTGGCCAACAAAGAATTGTAAGTAATGGTCCAGTCTAGATGCTCCCGTGTCTTCTTCTTGAAGAACCAATTAGAGTTCACCCCTTCTTTTTGGGCATTGACTAGATATTATTATTGTTTTATCTTGCGTAATATTGTTGGGTTAAACCACCGCGTTGGTGGTGGTTACCCAGTGGATAACCTCACCCATTGAAGGTGTTTCTTCCATTAAACCCGCACAGAATTGGGGGGAACAGTTAAACACCTGTTCCCACTCTGTGCCTATAAAAGGGGGTTTCATGAGCAACCCCAATACATAGTGAAATGTGTGCAAAAATAAGATACAAATCACATACAGGAAAATACGAGAGAGGGTTTAGAATCTTACCTCTCCATTCAGAGTATTTTCATTAGGTCGCGAGAATCAATCCTGCTCACTGACTGCATCGAGCAGCCTGTGCTTGTGGAGGGCCGCAGTCTGGTTGAGGAGAAACTGCATCCTCTGCTCCAGCCACCACCAGCGGCTTCCCCTTGCTCTGGTCGTCACAGCCTTCCATCGATCTCGACTCAGCAATGGCGGCATCAGGTATATCTGCCCCTTGCAACTGCATTTTTTACACAGAATTTGGTTTTTTCTGTGTTTTTTACGCAAACCAGCCAATCAATAGGAAAGTCCCAACATTGGATTATGCGCCCATGCTCCGCATCCACTGCACGGGGTGTGTTCTGGTCTTCCGGCAATGCATGTCATTGTGGGGCGATGCTGCAGTTGGTCGTCGGCACCGACGACTGTCACCGTAGGGCAACAAAACAAAAAGGTTTTCTTCTCGCCGACCGTCTGCAGGATGCCGTGGATGCATCGTCGGGAAGAGACAACCTTCGTTGACTGCTTCACCATCGCCGATCGTCCGGCATCACGCGGCATCCAGAGCGACAAAACACCTTTCCGGCATCCTTTCTACCGTCGGGCTAGTTGGGTGAATCCGTCATCGGAGGCCGTTCAGGGCTGGTGCCTTTTCTCCGTCGTGAGTTGGCCGGCGACGTGGGTCACCGGCCGGCAACATTGGTCGTTGGCAAGCCAAGAGGGTAAACTCTCTTCTTCACAGAAAACAGAAACCCTCAGGTTTTTTGTTCTCTTTCTGATTTTAACGGATGATCCGGATAGGGTCCAGGCCCGGGTCCATTCCGGTTCATACCGGGTCGGACCTGGATAAGGTTATTATCAGGTCTTACCCAGATCCGGTTAATATTGGGTCAGACTCGAATCTGGTTAATACCGAGTCTGCCACGAATCCGACCAATAACCGGGTCAGACCCGGATCCAGTTATAATCGGGTCTGATCCGGATCCAGCCAATACCAGGTCAGACCCAGATCCGGTTAATATCGGGTCAGACCTCGGACCCAGTTAATACCAGGTCAAACCCGGATCCAGTTCAAGTCGGGTCAGACCCATATCCAGTTCAAGTCAGGTCAGACCTAGATCCAGTTCAAGTCGGGTCTGACCCAGATCCAGTTCGAGCCAAATCTGACCCGGATCTAGTTTGACCCGAGTCCAACCTGGATACAGTTCAAGTCGGGTCTGACCCAGATCTAGTTCAAAGCCAGGTCCGACTCGAATCCAGTTCAAAGTCGGGTCCGACCCGGATACAGTTTGAATTGGTTTTGACCCGAATCCAGTAGGGTTCAGGCACTATTTGGCCTGAACCGGATCAGGGACTGATTCAGTCCCTTCTGAGACCGGTTAAGAGCCATTTTTTACCAATTCCTTCCAATTTCTCACAGGTTTCGAGATGCTAAGACCCTATTTTTATAAATATAAGAAAATACAGGGATTTTGGCATACGGTTATAGGGTTTTTATGAACCTTTGTTCATACTTGACACTGGTTCATAAGGTTTAGAACCAGTTTGGACCCTTGGATAACCGGTTTGGGGTTGTTTCAGACCGGTTTAGAGTGCTTTCAGACCAGTTTCTAGCTAAGGTCCCAGGGTTTTACCCATTTAAGCTTGTTTTTGTTATTGTTTATGCATTTATATGAAATTATGCATGCGTAAATGATTGTTTAATATCGGCATTAAGGATAATTAGATGACTTAGTGTATTCACGTCACCAAAGTGATTGAATATACGTATATCGTTAAAGAATTTCAATATTATCATACAGTTTAAGTTGATATTAACATTATACTTAGATTCGTGAAACGATAAACGACCCAAAGGTAGTTTTATCATGTTTGGAATTTAAGTAAGGTAGAATAAGGTAAATATGTCGAGATACATCACACGTGTATATCAAAAGGTACTTTGTGTCAATGGTCTAACTTCACAAGAACCTTAGTTTTACCAAATATGGTTGGTAGGCGAAGTTGTTTTGCGTGTCAGAGCTCTTACCAAAGTAGGACTCTGATGACCCCCTTCACTCGCCTGAAAATAAGCATATTAAGGGCCTTTATTCTTTTGCTTTTTTCATTAAAGTATTAGTCTCGTACGAATGCATTTTTTATACATGTCTTTTGTCGTGCAGTTTCTAGTTCTATAATTTTAGATGACTCTAGTTGTATATCTGTTTTAGATAGATCTAATTTTAGTGATTGAAAAAAGACAATACTTTTTATATTAGGGTATATGGATCTAGATCTGGCCCTAAGGATAGAAGAACTTGTTGTTCTAACTAATCAAAACACTATTGATCAAAAGACTGCTTTTGAGAAGTGGGAGCGTTCAAATAGACTTAGCCTATTGCTTTTGCAATCTAAGGTGGCTAAGAATATCCATAGTGTCATACCACAATGCAGGAAAGTTAGAGATATTTTAAGTGCTATTGAAGCACAGTTTGTGAGTTTAAAGAAGGCCAGAGTCAGTACCTTAATGTCTAAACTTATATCTATGAAATATACTAGAGGAAAAAACATTCGCCAACACATTTTAAAAATGAGGAACATAGCGTCTCAGCTAAATGACATGAAACTCATCATCTCTAATTCTTTCCTAGTGCATTTAGTTCTAACGTTCTTACCCTTGGAGTACGGACATTTTAAAATCTCTTACAACACACATAATGATGAATGAGTATTCAATGAATTTATGTTCAAGTGTGTTGAAGAAGAAGAAGAGAGATTGAAATGAGAGAATATGCAGAGTGCACATATAGCTTCACATGCACCCAAGATAGGACCGAAGAAGAATGCATTTAAGAGAAATGCTAGGAAGAAGCCAGCAGGGGATAAGTCATCACAATGGTGCTCTCACTGTGCAGACGATGACAAAGGGTGCTTTAATGGTAGCAGATGACAACAAAGGTTGCTTTGACGGCAGGGTGCATCGTCAAAGGGAGCTTGTGTTACAGCAGATGGTGCATCGTCAAAGGATGATCTGGCGGCAACATAAGAGTTTACTGATTAGGGCAAAAATGAAATGTTTGGACTTTGAAGAGTTAAGATCATCCTCTCTTTTCTGGATGAAGGACATTTTTATCCTTTTTTCGAATCGTTGTTTCATAACGAGAATGGCGGGAAAGGGTACTTAAATCTTTACAACCGCACCGAACTCTGACACTAAGTGATGCCAATAAACACGGGGATACGAGCCCTACGTGGCGCTCATTCAGACCCCCCAAAACGCACCTTGGGGCATATAACTTGCTTCATGTTTTTCTCCCTTTCTACTCGTTCCTAATTTCTTCTGTCATTATTTTATTCACTCTTTTATTTATTTTTTGCAATCTTTAGTAGTCAGTTCCCGGGTAAAGTGAGAAATGACTTCCGATAGTATAGACATGCTCACTGTTATTCTAAGATCATGATGATAGAAATGATAGAAATAAAGAGTTTTTACCATAGCTTTTGTTTAGGGAATAGGGAAGGTATCTTATAAGCCACTTGTGACTGCATTCTTATTGAGCGTATCCAGGGCTGGCAAACGAGTCGAACAAATTGGCTATGCTTGTAACGAGCCGAGACGAGCTTATGATAACTCTGAGCTAAACAAGCTGAGCTAGAGTTAACTTGTTTGCAGGAAGAAAAAAAACGCATTATTTCAACAGTTGAAATATTAGGATGTGGAATTTAAACCTATGAGCAGAGCTTGAGCTGCCGCGAGTATAGAAAAAATACATTACTTCAAAGCTAGAAGCAATAGCATTTAAATATATTGCTTGCAAGCCAAACTCCTTAACCATAGCGGGAAGCAGATCAGGTCATGTTGAACATGAGCGTTTTTGCTCATAGTGGCCATCTTATTTGCATTTTAAAAAGCTCAAAAGTCAATAAAACCACGTGGCATTTATCCAAAATGCAAACAGACGGCCACGATATCGGCATGAGCAAAAACGCTCATGTTCAGCATGATCTGATCTGCTTCCACCATAGCGGGAAGCAGATCAGGTCATGCTGAACATGAGCGTTTGCATTTTAAAAAGCTCAAAAGTCAACAAAACCACGTGGCATTCATCCAAAATGCAAACAGACAGCCACGACGTGGGCATGAGCAAAAACGCTCATGTTCAGCATGACCTGATATGCTGCCTTTATTATATACTGCACTTTGCAATATACTCAGCCGTAGACACACGTGCAGAGAGAGAGAGAGAGAGAGAGAGAGAGAGAGAGAGAGAGAGAGATGACTATTTTCAACACAAAGACATTCAATAATGTAAAAGAGAAAACGCAACTCAAAGGTTGAGAAGACACTAAACACCAATTGCATACAGAAACAAATCTTGTACACAGAATAAAAAGCAACCAAGACCGCCCAGTAGACATCCTTTCATGTCTTTGCCATCTATCTTCATACACATATCCCACCCACTACTCATTTACCTGCACTCACAATCCATATATCTGAACAATAAAACACGAATAGCACTGTCATTTCAAGAAAAGGAAAAAATAACAGTGATGAAGATTACTGTGCTGACTGCACTGCATGAACTAGGAAGTAGTAAAACAAAACAAAATCACCAAATCAGTTCCATACTTCAGTTAGGTAGGGCAAGTGAAACCAGGGGGAGGGCTCTTGCCACAGGTGACAAGGAGATTGAGTGCAATAGGAAGGATGATATTGATGTTAAGCAGCTTAAGTTTGATGGTGGTGCAAAGGCAGGCAGCAGCTTCAAGTTCGGCAAGCCCAGCAAGAATAGGACAGCATTCGTTAGTCGCTGGGTCACCAAGGCCAATGTGCACCAGACCACCCAAGAGATCAACGCAACCACCCAGCTTGAGTGTGTCAATAGGGCAAGTAGCTGGTTTCTGTGGAGGTGAAGGGCAGGGAACTGATGGGGGTGTCACCACAGGAGGAGTGTAAACCGGTGGGTTAAGTATTGGAGGTGTGACCACAGGAGGGAGGGTGATCGGCGGCTTTATGATTGGAGGAAGCGTGATCGGGGGCTTCACTATTGGAGGGAGGGTGATCGGAGGGAGTGTGATTGGCGGTTTTACTATCACCGGAGGGAGTGTGATAGGTGGTTTAACGATCACCGGAGGGAGTGTGATAGGTGGTTTAACGATTACCGGAGGGAGTGTGATAGGTGGTTTAACGATCACAGGTGGGAGTGTGATTGGCGGTTTTACGATCACCGGAGGGAGTGTGATAGGTGGTTTAACGATCACTGGTGGGAGTGTGATTGGCGGTTTTACGATCACCGGAGGGAGTGTGATAGGTGGTTTAACGATAACAGGTGGGACAGTGACTCCTCCCTTGGGTGGCTTCTTGTAGCCTCGCTTTGGAGGTGAGCAGTACCCACAAGCCAAGATTGGTGGGGTTGTGGAGATGAAGATGATGAGGACGAGGAAGAGGGCATAGAGCTTGGGGGGAGGAGAAGAAGCCATGCCTCTTCTCACCGTTTGGAGAGGACCAAACAGCAAGGGGGTGGGGGGAGGGAGCTAAGTTTGAGTGGTGAGAGAGGAATGAAGCTTGTCTTTATAGAGAGAGAATAGAGAGGGGGAACCCTAAACAGGTGCACGTGATCTCCAATCCTCCAAGGCAATGCAAGGTGTGGAGCAGCTACTCATGCCAGTTGGCACATGACAATGTGAAAGCAAAGTAACCATGTTCATGTTTTTCTTAGGCATACATGAATCTTAAAAATTACACTAGATTTTTCTCTCAGTGTTAGATTTTTTACTAGTCCTTTTCAATTGCTTTCTGATTCTACATTACCAAAAAGGCCCCCATCTTCCTTTATGTTTCATCCAGTTGATCAATATTTTACACTGACTTTCAGCTCATGTAATTGCAATTTGCAATCATGTTCTTAGTTACTTGTCTAAAGATCTAATTCTGTCCACTGAGGGGAATGGTTATCTATAATCAAATTAGCCCAGCATCACAATTTGGCACATCTTGGTATGGGCTTGGTGTACTAATGAAATTCAGCTCCTCAAGCCCATTAAACAGTAGGCTTGGTATAAAAAAAATGTTGTTGCAACTTGTAGTCTGCTGTATTTATGCATAATAGAACGTTGTCAGATGAGGTGATATGCCAAAACACAAAATTAAAGCCACCACCGTTCATAGTCTTGATCTTTGTGTAAGCATGACAACAGCACTCTACATGGGCTCTACTTTTTGTACTATGAATGACAGTGATAAGGCCATGAACAATGGTGATTTAAAAAAAAAATTGTGTTTTGGCATATCACCTTATCTGACCTCTAATATGACACAACTACATGCCCTACCTCTCTCTCCAACGAGGGCAGATCAGGTGCAATGTGATTGCATGTTTTTGGTGTGATCACCAGTGATCAGGTGCAACAGCACACCAAAAGACTTCAATCACATTGCATACATCTTCTATTGTGCCACTTCACTTGACTACCCTTCATCTTGGAGATGCAGCCTGTCAGCTGTAGTCAGCAGAAAACTTAAAGTTTGCACATGATCCACCCTCCTCTCAACCCTCCCTACAACTCTACATGCCAATAGAACATAAACATTTGAAAGGGGAAAAAACTGACTGAAAGGGTCAAGTTCTATCACAACGCGTTGCTAGCTGCATTGCTTTTGATTTAATAAAAGTGGTAAAAGAGTTTTTTGAGATAACCTCCATAACTATATGGATGGCAGCTTACTTTTTTCTTTGAAAGGTAAGCTGGGGTTAAGCAGACCCTTACCAGTTACACAACGATACCATTGGGATTTGAACTTTCAGTGTCCCAATACAAGGTGACATTTACTAGCTGCTCCTAACCGACAAGCGGACCCCCCCCCCCCCCCCTCATCAGCGAATCCCAATCATTTGCAATGCAATGTGATTGCAGGCGATCCAGCCTCCAAGATGTCATTCTCCTGTAATTGCAAATTTAAGTTGTGATCACGAGAGATAAAAGAGAGGTACAATTTTTTATATGCAGAACAGAATGACGGACGAAATTGACAAGGTAATATTTTTATTTCTTCGTCAGTAAATTAGTACACCTTGATGCCGAGGGAGATGTAAATTGCATGGACATCCCAAGGGCATTGAGGTAACTTAAGAGAAACCAATGGTTAGATTATTGTGAATAATGACAGCAAATAATTTCAGCCCTGCGCAAAAAGATACGCAATTGTTGGACGGATATATAAAAATAATTGAGCCCCTGGCGATAGTATGGAATATGCAGACTCCAGTGTCTTGTGAGTCCTGTCATTGATGGGATTAAAAAATGATAACCAAAAGTTTGGGGAAAAAAATAGTAAAAGTAAAAGGGAAAATTCTATTTAGGGCAAACCTTTTGTCCCTAATTCAAATATAGGCATTTTTTTTCTAAAAACTGTCAAACAGGGGCTTGCTTTTACTGTTGGTCTTTAACTCAGGCTAAACAATAAATCAAATTACAGTAGTGACCATCGCTAAGTTCAATCTGTTTACTTTTTCTTTTTTTGTAAGAATGAATAAGTACTTTTTAATTTTCTAAGGACAATGCTAGAAACCAAAAAAGACTCACGTTTTCTAATATGATGAATGTTTGACAGTTTCTAAAAAAAGTTTAATACTATATTCGAAATTTCAAAAACTTGTCAACATATTTGAAACTAGGTGTAAAAGGTTGGCCCCTAAGTGAAATTTAAAAAAAATAAAAGTAGAACAAATGGCATGAGCATGACCACCAAGTAAATACGAGAACATGATTTTTTCATCTTTTTATTTTTTTTTTAAAGACAATGAGCAAAAGTGAAGGAAGGGAGAGTTTTGCAGTGATCTGTGAGCCCGTGAATAGTTGCACTTGCAGCAGGGGTATGCATGGCTGGCTCACCACCTCGGTAGCATCCCTTGTGGTAAGCGGGTCCTGTGCCAAGTTGAAGGCCCAGGTTCGAATCCCTCTGCCACATAGGGCTTAAGAGATATCTGATAGGGATCTGCCTTTCAGAAAAGGAAAAAAAATGCATGGCTGGCTCGTTGTATCTTTGTGAGTCCGTAAGTGGTTCTGCTCGTGTTTGATGTGATAGGTGGGGTCGTTGGTGCCCTCACAAATTCATCACCCTCACGATTACCCATGTGCCTTTCTCTCTCTCTTTCTCATTTACCGTTGAAATTTTTTTGGTGTGGCGACGAGACAATTATTTGGGATTTGTCTTAGCATGGGATTGGATGATTCTCAGATATATACAGTCAAGGAATTGTCAGAACAGGAGTGGGGCGTACATTTCCCATGGTTGATAGTTGATACATTGAGCTTTCAGAACAGGAGTGGGGCGTACATTTCCCATGGTTGATAGTTGATATATTGAGCTTTCTTGGGTTAATTTCCTTTGGATTTTTTTCGTTAAAGTTGTGTCCTTCACGAGCCAAAAGAAAACGACACCATGGGGTCTGTGTGTGATACTTTAACCACAGTTTTCGTGGAAAGTTTTTTTTTTTATTTACACAGAAGCTGCTCTTAGGATCAGAGACCTGGCTGCGCTGCCTCTGCTTGCCGTATTTATGATCACACTGTCCTGGCAGCGTGAAACTCCATGAGCTTACTTCGTGCCCTCAACGCTTGAGCATGCAAAGGGATGATATGATGCTCATGGGATTTGAACCTAGACTGCCTAAGCCCCATCCCTCTATGCCAAACACCTTTGGAGCTCGTCGGAAGCTTTTGAAAATCTAATAATTGAGCTTGCTTATATAAAAGAAGCTCCCTTCAAAGGTGTGAAACCAATCCTTTTTTCAAGATTCCAAAACTTTATGGGAAAACCCACTTCTTTTTTTTTTTTACTGGAAGAAACCACTCCATGTGCAGATACCTAGCAGCGTTAGCTCAGCCAGACACCCTCATAGTTTCTGTCCATGTTAGCCTAAAACTCCGAGGGCTTACCCCTCGACGCCAGGGAGTCGCCTTAAGCAAGGAGGTGACACCCATGGGATTTGAGCTTAGACTGCCTGTAAAAGTCAAATGGTCTAGGCCTCATCCTACTGTGCCAAACCCCTTGGGTTTTTATAGGGAGAAAGTTAACTTTTATAATACCAATTATACCATGATGGTGAAAGCACACTCAAGTTAAATGAAGTCGACTTTCTTTTAAAAAATTATATGTTTTTATAATACCAATTATTTATACCATGATGTTGAAAGCACACTCAAGTTAAACGAAGTCGACTTTCTTTTGAAAAATTATATGTTTTTACTAACAAACCAACATATATGATAGATATTCTTAGGAAAAAGCTTTAACAAGATGCATTTTTCTAATATTTGCATTCAACCCAAAAGATTGGTATCACGCAATTCAATTGATGAGGGGATCCAATAATCACCAATGTCATAAGCAATAATATGACAAGCATCCACGTGGCAACATTACATTGGCACAACACCTGAATGCTGGGCCCATTTCAAATCAATGCATGTCATTGGTGTTATGAGCTTACTTATGAGTTTTTGTATG
This sequence comes from Nuphar pumila, assembly GCF_984573655.1. Classification (NCBI taxonomy): domain Eukaryota; kingdom Viridiplantae; phylum Streptophyta; class Magnoliopsida; order Nymphaeales; family Nymphaeaceae; genus Nuphar; species Nuphar pumila. Next base: position 97,078,245 of record NC_143254.1, read on the forward strand.
TTTGGATCCAAACTCACCCAATTGGCTCTCATATGAATGCATTGCTATTTTGGCATTCTTAGTGTAGGTGTTTAGGCAAGTGTATATGCTTGTACATTACCAAATAATCATGCATGTAGGCATGATTCTTCTTTTTCGAGAGAAATAAAAAAGAAAAATTATACCACATAATGTAAATATTCCAGTTAGTTCATCTGAGTGCCTCTACAGCCTATGATCTTTAAGTAGAGCTCTACGTGCTAGCCTAATTTTGGTAATTTTTTTATTTGTGATCCTCCAAGTTGGAAAAGAGTTCATGTAACCTGTTTGTTATTAATGGATGTCTTTATTATTAAACTAAATAGATAAAGTCCCTCTATTAATAGACATTTTATATTCGTCCAAATGGACAATGGTCGGACACATCCGTATTGTTGGCACTGGAAAATGGTAGCTTTCATCGATGCGCTTAGGGTGTGCACCAATGTTGTCAGTATCGGTCCCAATCGGTACCTTATTGGCATAAAATAAATATGATAGTAACCTGAATATGTTATTTTTTAATAAAAATGCTTAAAATTAAATTTTTTAATACTTTTTAATGATTTTAATAGGTGTCACATTCCGATTGATACAAAATATTTTTTAATTATTTTTTTAGCTAATTTAGAACGATTCACTTGAGAATCTGTACCGGCCGATTCACCTTAATCGTTCGCCGTAAACTCAAAAGCTGTATACACCTCTCGCAGTCTCTCTCTCGTTATATATATATGCAAAATCAATGTCCCTAAATATTCATAAACTTTGAAGACTAAAAATAGTTTTTTCATAGAAAATAAATGATTCGAGCATGACTCTTAGCAAATTGACCATGCCAAATGCATCTATTGGGTTAGAACCATGAAAAAAATTGCTGAAAAAACATTTCAACCAATTTTGCATGTTTCCATCACTATATATGATTTACATGAAAATTTTACATCTAAAACTGTTTTATGAAACATGAAAAATGGACGGCTCACAATTTATAACACAAAGTATTGTCAGGTTGATTTTTAGGACTATAAAAAGTGTATCTAAACATCAAAATTTATGTAAATGATAAAAATGCAATATGTAGAGCCCAATTGATAAAAAAACTTGATCCTTAGAGATAGAACGCCACTCAATTGTTATTGGGTATAGATGTTATACCTTCCTTTGGTTGCAACCAAAGCAAGATGTAACATCTATAACCAATGATGATCGGACAACTCTCTTTCTCCTGTTTCGAGTGTTTCATCGATCAGACATTATATATTTGTTCTTTATAATGCATCTAATAAGAAATAAGCATTACATGAAGATTTTAGTACAAATGATTGCACTGTATAGCTAATTCGACATGTTTTCTTAAAACTCCTACAATTTTCAATATTCTCTACATATCCAAAATTGTAAATATATGGATTTAAAAAAACCTTTTTACCTTTCGTACAAGCCAACTTTCTCTTGTATATGTGAACTTTCTCTCAAATATATGATTTTTTTTTTTGCAAAATGGACTCTGTTCTCATATGTATCTCTTCGATTCTACGTCGAAAACTTGTGGTTTTATAGTCGTTGAAAAGTTGAGACATAACCCTATAACTTTCATGCTTTGAGTTAGAACTCAAAACCTTCTAAGGTTTCTATTTATAAGTTTCAAAGCTGAAATAAAAACATGCTCTGCAAACTCGGATGATTGAATAATGAGTAGTTTTAGATGATGTTTTAACCCACAAAAATAAAGAATTCTAGAAAAATACATAAATGAACAAAGAAACTAGACTAAAATATATTTCCAACGACACTTGATTTGTTGAAAAATGATGAAAGAGCATTGAGATACATTTCCAACAACATTCCTAAAATTTGAAAAAGTCTGCATAAAATATATGTGAACTTGAGAAAGTTCCAATAAAATATGTGTGGACTTCCTAAAGTCTACATAAAAAATATGTAGACTTGAGGAAGTTCTTATATATTTTATGCTTGAGAAAGTCTGCATAAAATATGTGTGGCCTTCCTCAAGTCTACATAAAATATATGCAAACTTAAGAAAGTATGCATAAAATATGTTTGAACTTCCTCAAATCTGCACAAAATATGTGCAAACTTGAGAAAGTTCATATACAATATGTGTGAACTTTTCAAACTTTGCATAAAATATATACAAACTTAAGAAAGTTTGCATAAACATATATGCAAACTTGAGGAAGTCCACATAAAATATGTGCAAATTTCCTCAAGACCGCATAAAATATATACAGACTTTCTCAAGTTTGTATAAAATATATGCAGACTTGAGGAAGTCTGCATAAAAATATATTGTTTTCTGCGAACTTTCTCAAGTCTGTATATATTTTATAAAGACTTTCTCAAGTTTTAGGAACGTTGCCAGGGTTGTATCTCAGTGCCTCTTGATCATTTTTTAGCAAATCAAGTATCGTTGAAAAGGTATTTTTGTCTAGTTTCTTTGTTTTTTTTTTGGAATCCTTTCATTTTTAGGTCAAAATGTCTTCTGAAACTACTAATTGTTTGGTTGTTTTAATCTACAAAGCACATTTCATTTCAGTTTTGGAACTCATAAACAAAAACACTAAAGGGGTTTTTGGTTTTAACTCAAAACATAAAAGTTATAGGGTTGTTTCTCAACTTTTCAGCGACTATAAAAGCACAAGTTTTTTATATCAGATAGAAGAGAAATATATTTGAGAACAAAGACTGTTTTGCAAAAAATAATCACATATTTGAAAAAAAAGTTCGCATATATATGAGAAAGTTTGCATGTGAGAAGGATAAAAAAGTTTTTTTAATCTAGATATTTATAATTTTAGACATGAGAGAATATAAAAAATTATAGTGTTTTTAAGAAACTACATCAAATTAGTCGTACAATACGATCATTTTTCAAAGATTTTACACTTATATATGTTTTTTGAAACATGAAAAATGGACGGCTCACAATTTTATAACAAAAATTTTTAACACTATAAAAAGTCTATCTAAATATTAAAATTTTATAATCTAAAATATGTTGCTTGCTAAGTAAATAATAAAAAATGCAATATGTAGAGTTGGGTCGATAAAAAAATTGAATATTAGAGAAAGAATGCCACTGAATCATCATTGGTTATAGATATTACACCTTTTTTTATTTGCACAATCCCTCTTCTCTCTCTCTCTCTCTCTCACACACACACACATGCATATATATATATATATGGAGAGAGCGAGAGAAATGGGAACCTACTAAATGGGCACGGTATTAAATGAAACATGCTATTAGATTTTTTGTATTTTTTTAAAATTATGGTGTGGTCTATATGCTTTTTTTTATAGGAATCACTTCTTGGTGCAATTGATTCCCATGCATGGATAGATTTTTATAAGGTTTAAAAAATTAACGACAATTTTCATAAATTATTTAGGCTCTGAATACCATTTTTTAACCCAAAATACATTATCCAAATATTGATTTCTAGTAAACCAATCGTGTTGAACACATCAATCTATGGGTTTAAATTTAAAAAAAAAAACATTGAAAATCCAATAACATGTTTGATTTAATCATGTTCATTTAGTATGCTCCCAATATATATTGGGTTAATCTAACATTAAACTAGTTGTTTTTAACATTAGATAGATTCAACCTTATAAAAATAATTAAAATACCCTTAAAAGAATGATACTTTTGAAAATGCATGCCCACTTTTTTACCATTACAAGTCTTTTAAACTTGAAGGGAATTGAAAAGTCAAACACCTTTTCTAAAAAAGGAACTTTATAAATTCATCAAATTTATGTTTTTGACTTCAAAAAGTAATCATACATTTTTAAAAATATCATTTTTAAGTATATTTTAATATGGTTGAATTTATTTAATGTTAAACACAACTAGTTTAATATTAGATTAACCTATATATATATATATAGAGAGAGAGAGAGAGAGAGAGAGTATGCTTACTGGGTTTTCTTGCCCTTTGGTATTTTTTTGCAGTTCTAACCCCATAAATGTTTTGGACATGATTTATTTACGAGGAATCCACACCTGGATCATGTGTTTTTAATTAAAAAATGATATTTGGAGCCTCAAAAATTTATAAATAATTTGGACTGTTGATTTTTTAAACCTTATAAAAACCCACTCATGTACAATAGAATATAAACATAATCCTATACTTTTATTTTTTTGAAAGGCAAGCGGGGCTGAGCCCCATGTGGCAGAGGGATTCGCCTTCAGCTTTAGATAGTCCCCTACAAATGGACCCCCATCAACAGAAAATGGCTGCTATAAGTGAAATGATATCTGCTTTAGATAGTCCCCTACACAATTTGGCTTCACCAGGATGCACTAACAGAAATTCAAGACCTTCTTCAATGCACATGATGTGTTGCAGGTTTCACAGATATCTTTTGAACAACCAAAATATAGTTCCCATGATGTATGAAAGCTCTCTCTCTCTCTCTCTCTCTCTCTCTCTCTCTCTCTCTCTCTCTCTCTCTCTCTCTCTGACTCAGAATGCCGAGCACGTTTTTAGAAGAATAACGTATTTATGCACTCAGAATGCCGAGCACGTTTTACTACATCTATTAAAAATTTTAATTTGATATAATCATGTTCGGAAACCAAAGCATCAATGACCAGAACCATAGACATAAATATATGTGCTTTCTTTAATTCATTTTGTTCAAGAAAAAGCTCACCAGATACTGTTATAAATTGGAAAAAAACAACTCCAATACGTGAGTATCATGATATTTTCGTGATATTTTTTAAACTGTTTTTGAAAGGTGAAACTTTATTTTTTAAAATGATATTTAAACTATTACTTCTCAAAAAAAATCTTCTAAAAAAAGATATTTAAATTACTATTGTTTTAAATTTTAAAGAGCAACCAATACAACAGAGTAAGGGGCGTTTGTAACAACACTCCTACTTAAGGGAAGCCTCTTTCTTTTGAAAGGGCCACTTTGGAAGGAAAGTGCTTAGCCAGGGGGAGAGGTATGAACCCATTTTGACGGGAAAGTTGCTTTTTTTGCATTTTTTTTATGTGGAACCCACCGTATAATTTATCATAGATATGCTTGTTTCACACTTCTTTGGGAAAGAGAGCCTCTTTCATATTAAAGAGCTTGAAACAAACACCCCCCTTAGTAAAGAGAGAAAGAGACCAGTCTATAGAGTCCATGTGTTACAGGCAAAAAGCACATGCACCATCAACTAATTGAAAGTCAAAAATTACAATCTCAAAGAAGCGGCCTAAGTGCACTTTCAAATTGACAACACATAGGTGATGCAGAAGAAACATGTAATATTTTAGTTTCTACACACATTTGTAGCTGTACAGATACTCCATTTTGGCTCCTGTATTGAGTCCCTTTATACACACGTCATATGGAAAACCTCATAAAAATTGTAGCCATCAGGGTTCTTCTTACATTCAACAACCAGCAAGCTAAGGGCCACCGGCACATCCAAATTGACACCCAGCAGACTGGCCTTGATTGCAATGAAAATGCATGAAGTTGCTTCCTAGTGCTACTAGGCCTTCCAGTAAGCTACAGCATTTCTTTTAGGATAGGGTATGTCAACCAGGCTACTACCAAGTTAACCAACCCACCAAAAAGGTCAGCACAAGAGCTCAGCTTGAGGGTGTCTCTGGGCCTTGGCCAAATAGGTTTGGAGGGGGCAGATTATGAGCTACCTCACATCAAAACAGATTGATATGAAACACGAATACATGATTTTTATGAAAAGTAGAATACAAGGGCATGATTTTTTAAATAATTAATATAACAAATGTATTCCTACTAGTTACAATATATACATATTTATTAGCGATCGAACACAAAAGAAAGTATGAAATATATTAGAATCATGTCATAGCGTGTTCGTGCCGTGTCTCCTAGACAGGGTCACCCCATATGGCATGCCCCTCTTAACATACATTGGGAGGGAACCTTGGATCCTTGGATCTGCATGTGCCACATGCAGATGTAAGAGGCAAAGAAGTGCCAAGAAGATAAACAACACTGGACAGCCTGGTTGTGGGGTGTGAATCTGCATCATATGTTTTGTTCGGATGGGCCTAATAATGTGGGCCATATTGGATCTTATTAGCTGGCTGTGGGGCATACAAACTGGTGGAGTTTTCTGCATAGCAACACAAGAATTCATAAAAAGGAATCTGGACCAACTGGATTTTGGTATGCAAATTTGTCAGCGAGTTTCCTAACAGCCCCCCCCGCCCACCACACACACAAAAGTTAGCAGTTTAGCACAGTATTCACTCTCTTTAACAAACACTTAATTTTCTTGGAAATGCATATTCACCATTTAGAACAAAGAAATTTATCGTGTCCTGTGCGAAAGATTCAATAAACATGTCTATTCAATAGTAAGCAAATTGAGTCTGATGAGAGTTGCTGCAGGGTCTACAAATCAAGTAAACAAGAAGTGAATTAGGACCAACTGAAGCTAAGTCAAGACTGGTTTCCATTTAATTTGATGCCAGAGTTTACTACATTCCAAGAAGATAAAAGAACTTATAAATGAATCAGGAAAAGGGAAATTTTTTGCATATTGAAGTGGACTTCTCTGTAGTTAAATTACCAGGAACATGTCAAATCTGAGGACCCACATGTAAGCTCCAAGGACAAGCATGGTTTACACTTTACAGAGTAAGGTTGAAAATTACAGGATCCTCAGTAACTCCAGAGTTTTACTGGAACTAGGGCTGATAAATGAGCCAAACAAGCAGAATTTGAAGCGTTCAAGCATGGCTTATGATTGTGGAGAGCACTGAGCTCAAACTTAAGATGAGACCACAAGCTAAACAAACTGAACACGAGATGGCTTGTTTACTAAGAAAATATATTGTTTCAAAGCTGGAACTAATAGGAATTGAATTATAGACCTACTGAGCTGATCTCAAGCTGGCTTATTTACAAAAGGAGACTGTTTCAAAGCAGGAAGCAATAAGATGTTATCTCCTATGTCACATGGGTGTGGATGCGGTGATGCGGCAAAAATATAAAAAATTATATATATATATATATATATATATATATATATATATATATATATATTAAGTTTTAACATATAACAATAGTAACACTAATGAAATAAAAAACAATTATCATAATATCATCAAATCAATTCATCATCATGCATGTAATAAATCAAATTAACAATCTACAATTCTATTCTATATCATAAAAACTAACACCACAATTAAATCAACCTAACTATATTATAGAAACAATCAAATAAGTAAAGTAGAAAAGAAGTAAATTATATAATATACTAACAAAAGAAGCAAAAATGCATAATTATATACCAAAAGTATATCCTACACAATATATATGACGATGAGGTAATGGATCCTAATAATTTTTTGCTTCATCATCAAATGCATCATAAGAAGAAAGACTGAGCCCAGATAAATCTATATTTGTAATGTTGAAATCATGTTCTCCCTCTAAGTCACACTCTTCTGGGTTTACATCCCAAAATTTGGATGATTTTTGTCTGTATTACAAACTCAATTTGAAAATGTTAAATACAAGTATATTTAAATGAAAAAACTAAGAAATAGTCAAATAACTAATAGAGCAATTAGTACATGTGTTCATCATTGGTTTGCGAAAGTAGTCGAAGATTAGAATGAACATATACTAAATCATCTGCATGCTTGATGGTGAGTTTGTTTCTCTTCATGTTGTGGATTTGAAAATATGCGCTCCAATTTTTTTCACAACAGGATAAACTAGTAGGTTAAGATAGCAATCTCAATGCAAGACGTTGGAGAATAAGTGTTTTTTATCCAAATGTTGACTACCATGTGATACGATCTATATTCTCTTCCTCTCTCGCTAGTAATGATTGTCCATATAATCTCAAATATATAAATTTTCCAAACTCTTGTGTAACTTGATTTAGAATATGTGATTCTGAATAAAGTCATGTCATACACATATTTATATGCCTTGATAGCTTTGGGTCTAAATTTGAAGGGACACGACCAATACCACTTTCCTGCCACTTTTTTGCATAATATTTTGGATTAAGAGAATGTGTCATGTAATGCAAAAAAGTGTTGCTCTTATCTCATCTTCTTACTAAAATTGAATGAATATGGTTAAAAAAAATTGAATCATCCAATGCAGGATTTTTTCTTTCATGCTTGAAAACTACAACTTATATTTTTTTCAATTATATTATCTCGCATTTCCTAAACTTTATGAAGCATGTGCTCATCTTTATTAACTTCTCACAACATTTTCCAAATAGGTTACGTAAATTGAAGAAAATATATAACTTTGTCCTAAAACTCATCATCAACGATGAATTTCTTAATTTCTTGAGCCTTGACATCATCATCAACGTGATAGAATGTTCAATTCTCACCAGTCACCATGCTAACCAAAGTATTCTTCACTTCCTTAATCTTCTTCACCATCACAATAATAGACGCAAAACATGTTTCAGCGACCTTCAACAATTTTATGTCAGAATGACTATTAAATATAGCATTAGCATGATGGTAGTTGACAACAAAATTCTTAATACTTTTGACATTTTTTTTAATTCCTCAATTTATGAACATAGAGCATATGCTGGTGAATTTTTTTCTTTTTTGGGGTTGCAAATGTTCTTGAGGGTCAAATTCAAGCTGTGTGCTACACAGGGAGTCCAAAAAACATGAGGATACTCACACTTCAAACTCAATGCTACACTTTTACAAACTGGAACATTATCTATGATGATTTATACTACTTTTTGATCACACACTTCTTTTATTACTTCTATAAACAACTCATTCAAATACTCAATATTTTTATATTCTCCAGATGCATCAACTGCTTTCAAGAATACTGGGTCACTAAGTGAAAAAGCAATGAAATTAATTAGTGGACGCCTTTAAATATTTGTTCACCCATCAAAAACAACGAAAACTCAATTTTGTTCATATGAATATTTTTTAATTTCTAGCAATCTCTCAACATTTGTCCTCTCTTCTACAAGAAGTGTGGTTTGTAGTTTTTCTGAGCTTGGAGGTATATAACCACTCAAATTACAATTTGTCAAAAAAGTAACTAAATCCTTTCAATAAGGATTTTTAGCTGCATTAAATGGTAGTAAACTTGAATAAAATACATCCCTACTTTTCTATCCATCTCTTTCCTTCCATATGTATTGAATGATGCTTGTATCATTCCTCTTCCTCTATCTTCTACATCTACTTTTCTTTTTTTTTAGCATCTTCTTGGTGGCTTAAAAATGGTACACTAATTGCACAAGAATCACTCATTGTCTTCCTCTTCTCATTTTCATCTTGTATTTTCTTGTATTATCTTCGCATTGCCTCATCAACTCTTCTGCATCCCGAAATGCCATGTCTTGGTATCTTCAACAAATGAGTCTTAACTCTTGTGTAAGACCCAACAAAATCTCTTTCACAAAGTTTGCATCGAAATTTCTTGTTTCCACCACCTCCTCCAGTTTTTGCAAGTTTATCTATATGTACCCATAGTGGCTCCCCATCATCACTCCTACTACAACTATTAGCAACACTAGCAGTAGAACTCACATGTGGGGATGAGAATGATGCAAGTCCTTTTCTTTTATCCATCATTTTTGTCTTGAAAAAAAAAAAGTTATATTAAAATCAATTATGCACACAATCAAGATTGATAATATTGAGTGCAAGGTCAATAATACATATAATAAGTTCTAAAAAATATAGTAGTAGTACATATAAATAAATATCAAAAGGTATAAAAAAATATATAATAATAACATTAATGCAAAGTGAATACTCCTAAGCATGGGATTATAATATATATATATATATATATAAGTGTAGCATCTGTACTTTGTAGACATATTTTTTCACTTAGCATGCATTAAATTAGGTATCTTTAGTTTTATGTTTAAATGGGTTTATAAAGAGATCCAATTAAAATTAACTGTCTATATTGCAGCAAAACTTTGTGATAAAGAATCAAATGTTTTGGTTGAATTAATTCGATATCAAAGCATGTTTTCTAGTAACAAGCCATGATAAACGCAGCTACAATACATGCATGTTCGAATTTAGGAAAAATACCAACAACTATGTTTTTTAATTGGTGTGTGTGCATGTCACAAATATCACCCACATTTTGAAAATATTGTGATAAATTAGTGATATTTTCAAATGACAATATTATAACAAAAAATACTATTTATTATTTTTAAAATATTATCTATTTCTTGTTAAATTAATTCAATCCAAAGCATGTTGCTTAGTGAGTAAGCAATTATAAACATATCTCCAGGTTTGGATTAAGCATTAAACATATCACATGTAAATAAGAGTTTTAAAGAAATCTGAAATATATATATGAGAACTGCATATATTAGGCCTCATTTCTCATTTTGCCCCATTCTGCCTCAAAGTTTTGAAGTGTCTTATGATAGATCTGAACCATTAGATGTGTTTAGCATGCTCAGTTTAGTGAGAATCGACTCTTGGATCATGATTTTTTGATGAAAAAATATGTTTTTATGAGAAAAAAATTTGATACCTTTAGCCATTGATTTTGATTCTTGAATCACCGAAAAAAACTGTATACAGAACATATTCCGATGATCCAAAATGCGTACCGGAAGCTCAAGGAGATTGAAACAGTTCCGAAGAGAGAGATTGAGAGACGAGGGGAGAGAGAGAGATTAAAGGAGAGAATGAGAGAGACAATACGTATCAGAAGCTCGAGGTCATCATCGGCATCGGGGTCGGGAGACCGATCGCAACATTGGCTTCAGAAGGAGAGGTTGTTGCCGACGTCGGCTTCAGGAAGAGAGGTCGGGAGGATTAGGGCAAAAAAAATTTGCCCTAATCCTCCTCTCATCAGCCCATTTCATCAGGCGATTTTTGTTTTAAAGTCCAAAAGTTGGACATAAATGTTGCACTCGCACGTGCACCCGCGTTGCATCACATTATCGTGGGTGTGGCACCTGGTTGGCTGAATCCCTGTGACATAGGTTATCTCTTATTGCTTGCTAGCCAAACACTTCAACCATTCATTCCCCACTACATTATGTAATATGAATATATCTATAATTTATTTATTGCTATTTGATGAGCCTACAGGAGTCGGGCCAAGCAGAACACATGTTTTTTGTGTTCGCCTTGTCAAACCTATCTTATGAGTAACAAAAATCTCTTTACAAGCCAAGCAGCCCATCTCAATTCCCTGCCCTAAATGGAAGTTTGCTAAATATGATGGTAGGTTCATAGGCAACTAGATCCAAGCCCAGATGCTTAAGCAAACTCACACAGATCAAATTCTTCTAGCCAAGTGAAGCCTTTGAAACATTCAAAGAAAATCTTAAGCTTAGGTAAAACACCTATTTAGTATTAAAAGGAAAAATAGAGAAAGAAGAGACAAGATTTGACATCTGCATTCAAGAACCTTTTATTCACCAAGAAGACGGGACATAGCAGCCCATGGGCAGCAAGGAAACTGCATTGACATACTTGCTAGTTAATGTGCCCTTCCTAAACTGCCACACTAGACATTAATAGGATGCCATCTGAAGCTTGCCACTTCAGTCTTGTCCAACCGAATGGTAAAGCTGCAGTTGTGGCAAAAAAACTGAGGATCCAAACCTAGGACCACACCTCAACCATGGCAGAAGAAAAGTCATTGGTCCCTTCAATGCTGCAGATAAGTAGTTTGATAGAGCTGCAGCTGGAGAAATTGCTTGTTGAAATAAAGAAGCAATACCTAATGGAGCAGCAGAACTCAACTTGCACTCTGCAACAGAGAACAAGTCGAGGTTGGTTCCTGCTTGCAATAACAAACCTACTACTAATAAAAGGCAACTCATTGTGGTCATTGAAAGATCATCAACTAAATGACAAACCAATCACAAGATACTGTAAGTTTGTGCACTCTACAACCTGGCAATGACAGGAAACTGCATTGACATACTAAAAACTGTAGATATATGTATGATTCTACCATAAAAAAATTAGGTATAAACAATGAATATAAACAGGTAAAACAATAGCATGAACAGACAGCTAGAATTTAAAACTATAGAATCTAAAACCCTAGAACAAAATAAAACTTGATTAAACATGATAAAACTATAAAACGTGTAACTAAGGTCATGCATCATGATTAAATGAATAAAATAATGAAAATATTCATGAGCATGATGAAATAAAAATAAAAAATCAGGGAAGCATGGTTAAGAACTTGATTTAGCCATTAAAAGAGAGATTTGATCCATAGAGAGGTCAAATCACCTTCTTTATTCGGCCAATAACAAAATAAACGGAATATAAGCATTGTTAACGGATCGAAAATGTGAGGAGAACAACAAATACTCAGTTGATCCTCTTCTTGAATCGTAAATATGATTCTTGCATGAAAAAGTATAAAAAAACTAAGCAAGAGGGGCGGCAATGGTGGATTTGATGGAAAATTGAATAAAACAAATAAAATAATAAAAAGGGAAGAAGAAAAGTTCACCTTCGATCTTCAATGGAGGAAGGAGCTGCTGGAGCTTGGAGGAGAGGAGGATAAGATTAGAGCATGGGCTGGACATCCAGCCCATGTGGGCCTTTATAGATTTTTTTAGGTTTAAGTGAAGAGTTCTCATTTAATCGAAATTCTTCTTAATTAAAAAAAAAAAAAGATAAACCAAAAGGGGCGGGGGGGGGGGGGGGGGGGAGGGGGAGATTTTCTTAAGGAGCTCTAATGGGATTTGGCTTTGACTAAAACTAATTAACACCCTAATGAAATCCTAAAGGAATTTAAAAACTCTCAAATGTGGTGCCACCTATGTGGGCCCCATTTGGTTTTTAAAAAATGGTTTAAAATGGTGAAAATAAAGGTGCTAAAAACAAGATTTTCAAAAAGCTTTAAAAGACACCAATGTTTATAAAATTTTTGTATTTTTGAAATACATAAAACATGGAAATAAAATAAAATTGAATAAAGGTTGGAAATTAGGGTTTGATGCCCCCTGCAGGGTGGGCCCCACTTGAAGAAAAATGAGAAAATTGAAAATTGGTTGAAAAATCAAGTTTAAAACGAATCCAGATCATTTGTCTAAGCAAATGCTTTTGAAATGAGGAATGTAAAGCCCTGGGGGTTGGCCAAATGGCAAAAGTCAATTTTAAAACTCAGGTTTTTGAAATTGATTTCGAAAGAAAAGTTTTAAAATCGAGTCTGGATTTGATATTTTGAAAACAAGAGTGTTAGATCTCAAAAGTGATATGCAATGACATAAATGAAATAAAATGACATGAAATGACATGCAATGATATACGAAATACAAACCCTGGATGAGGGATTTGAAGTCTTCATCCCCTGGTGCGGACAAGGAATTGAAAATTCCCGTTTAAGGATAGAAATTGGGTATTGGATATCAGATCTGATATTGGATCTGATCCAAATATGAATTGGATCTCGGATACAGCTAAAATTTCAGAAAAGGAATTGATCTGAGCCCAGATCGGTACTTGTACCAACTTGGGAAAATGATAGAATTGATGTTTTGAATAAAATATTCTGAGAAATGATTTTGCCCCTGTAGGGCATGGAGTGACACTAAAAAAAATGAGGTTTGAACTGGGTTCTAGGGTTTCTAAACTCAAATGAACTAAAAAGACTGACTCAACTAAACTCCTGGACTGGATGATCGAGAAATGACACAATTCTCAGAGAAATGATGAGAAATGAACACTAGAGTGAAGTGGATCACAAAAATGCACTGAGTTTGAGCTAAAATAAAGGTCAGTTATACTAAAATAAACTAAATCTGGAGCTCAAACACTAGCTGGACTGACGAGACTTAGCTTAATTTCAGCTAAAATGAGCTAAAATGGACTAAAGTGAAGTCTAGGACTGTGGGAAACGGATTTGAAGTGGAACCGAACTACTTGAACTCCTGGGGAGCTTAGGCTAGACTTAGAGAAATAGAGTCGACTGAAGTTAACTGACTCAGAGACAATTGGCTTATATTCGAACTAGAAATGAGCTCATTCCTTGAGAAATGAGCCAATTTTAACTAAAATGATCATAAATAAATAGGATTTACTCATCGTGAGCTCAGGTGAGCTAGAAGTGACTAACATTCTAACTCTTCTGAACTTAAAATGAGCTTAGCTAGGTCTGGCTGACGAGGGTCTAAGGTAACCTAGGGGTAGAATGATAATTTTATTGGTGAAAAGGGGGTCAAATGACACCTAAACTAGAATGGACCTAGGGTTAGACTTCTACACTGGTCTACAGGGTTGACATCTATAAAAGGAGGGTGTCTGAAATAGACCTGGAAAATTTGGGGTGTTTACAGCATGCTATTTATAAAATCATTTATCATGCTCTTAAATGCACATTCATACACACTAAACAAGAATGCACATAATAACAAGTTTCACATGCATACGATCACATGAATATACAAGAATACATTTTTGTTTTTATGGTTCATCTCATGCTCAATATGTAATATGTGATCATGTGGGTGCAACAACAATATAAATTTCATGGCTACACATGTCCACTACATGCATATGTAAGTAACAACACTTTAAATGTCATGATCATGCATCAACAATAATTCTTTTAGCATCTTCGGTGAGGTCGGGTTGCAATACACGCACCCACCGAGTCCAACCCATGCTGCCCGAATGCGGGACAACATTGGTAGGCGCCATAACAAACTTAATTAATCCCATAAAAGCATGTATGACAATCCGGAAATGACCATGCAAAAATCTGCATAAGTGCAGTCATAAAAAATTGCATGTATAAGTTCATATTTCTGCATGCATAAAACCCAAACTTTTAACATGTACAAATATGGAATTAAGATGGGCATTTTACATGTGAAAAATACGTATATTTGGCATGTTAAGTCTGAACATACTATGATCATTCAACATATAGGAATTCAGAAAAAATCATAAGCATCCCTCATGCGATCTTCGTAAATCTGATCAGTCATTGCATAAAAATTTGAACATACTTAGCATTCTCTTTGTATCTCTCCCTTTGACCTTCATTCAGGAATGTGTGTGTGTGTGTGTGTGTGTGTGTGTGTGTGTGTGTGTGTGTTTCTTTTTGTTTTCAAGCATACTCAACTAAACTCATCCCTACCCAGCCGAACTAGGTTCGGCTAGGCCTAGCAAACCCTAGGCTTGCCCAGCCGAACCCAGGGTCCGTTGGGTTTGCAGGCTGCACTCAGGCCCACTAATTTTTTTTTATTTAAGTCTGACCAAACTGAGCCTAGCTGACCGAGTCGTTTGGGGCTCAGATCCTGCCCAGCCAACCAAGTCGGTTGGGCCTGGTCTATGCCAACTGCCCAACCGACCATGGATCGGTTGGGGCCCAGCATTACATAAAAAAAAATTTAATACTATTTTTTTCTCTATGTTTTCCTCTTCTTCTTTTTTATAGGGTCCCAGCCCCAACTGAACTCAGTCGGTTGGGACTGAACAGACCCAGTTCAGCCCAATCGGCTGGGGTCTTAAAATTTCTATTTTATAAAATTTGTTTTTTTTAAGCAAAACTGGCCAAGTCACGCCCAGTCGGCTGGGGCTCCGGCCCTACCCAGTCGATCCAGTCGGTTGGGCCTGCTCTAGTCAACTGCCTATCTGACAGTGGATCGGTTGGGCCTGCTTTAGTCAATTGTCCAGTCTGAGCCGAATGTTCATGCTGGGATTGAGTCCCTGTTGTTTTAGAAAAAAAATAAATAATATGTATATATATAGTTTTTTTCTAAAATAACAGGGACTCAATCCCAGCATGAACATTTGGCTCAGACTGGACAGTTGTCCATCCCATCCCACACAAAAACAACATCAAGTCTTATATATATTTTGTGGTTCACATCAATTTCAAGAATCACAACCCCTTGTTAATCTATTTGGAATGAACAACATGAACAAGGTTTCTGATCTATCCAGATCTGCCCATCATTACGATGGTCAGATCTGTCCAAATTTGTTCGCTTATCACATGGGACAAATTTGTCCAGATCTGTCCAAAAAATATATATCTATATACATATGTTCCTCATATGTATATGTATATATATATATATACATGAATATATGCATGTAAACTAGTGTATGAATCAAAAATATGTATTCTAAGCATGCATATATCAATTCTCATGGATCAAAGCATGTGAATATGGAATAAAATCCATGGTTTTCCTTCAAAAATATTACCTAAAGCTTATTTAGGTTCTTTTTCTCATCCGGATCAAGAGAAAACATTCATACCTTTTCTTGAAGATTGAAAAGACTGAAAAACGTTTTGGAAGACCAAAAAAATAGATGGATGCTCGGAGAAGGAGGTGGAGCCTCCCCTTCCACTTCTTTGCTTCTTCTTCCTCTTCCTTCTCTCTTTCTCTCTTTTTTTCTCTTTCCTCTCTCTGTCGCTTTCTTCCTATTTTTTTTTTTTTAGCTTTTATAGATGGGATAGGGAGTGATGCCCCCTCCCTCACTCCCCCCTCCTCCCCCCCCCCTTCTTTTTCAGCCCCTTCTAAAGTGGGCTGGAGAGAGGACTTCCCATTTGAGAGTCCTTCTCCACCTTCTTTCCATTTTTTTAAAAATTCTAACTTTGTTGACTTTTCTTTCCTAATACATGTAGTCTTTCTTCTTTCTAGACTTCTCTACTTTAAACCTCTCTCAAACTAATAAGGACTCTTCTAGGGAGTCCTAATTAGTTAGCAAATTCTGGAATTTTGAATTAATTATAATTTAATAATTATTTATGGCTAATTAAATATCCAGAAGCCTCCATAGGGTACCTTATCCCTTTAAAAGTCTTTTTAAACTCTAAATATCTTTAATTTAAATCTGTATATTAAATTTAAAGTTGTATTTTCATTAGATCTAGATCCGGATCCAAACTCCAACGAAAATATAGATTTAAATTAAAGATATTTAGAGTTTAAGAAGACTCCTAGAGGGATAAGGTACCCTCTGGAAGCTTCTGGATATTTAATTAGTCATAAATAAATAAATAAATATTAAATATTTATGACTAATTAAATATACAGAAGCTTTCAGAGGGTACCTTATCCCTCTCAAAGTCTTTTTAAACTCTAAATATCTTTAATTTAAATATGCATATTGAATTTAAAGTTGTATTTTCATTGCATCTGAGTTTTAGATCTGGATCTAAATTCATACCCAAAACCTATTTGGATCCTAAGCTGGATCAATTCCAAATTAATATGGGCCTTGGACAGAGTCCAAATCTATATTAATTTGGATCATATGCATATCCAGTTCGATCTAAATTTGGACCCGACCCGTCAAGGTGGTCCTTTTTTTAAAAAAAAAGTGATTTTCAAGCCAACCATAGCCCGAATTCAAAATAGCAAAATACCGTTGAAGTCAAAATTTTGAGATGCATCTAACGATATATAATTTGAATTTTGCTCTTCAAATTTATCTAAATTTAACCTGAATTTTGCTTGAATTTAAAGGTTAAAAACAAAACTTTTTATCACTTTTCGATTGGCTCATTTAGACCTTATCGATGAGACTTTGGGCCAAGCCTAGACTCAACTAACATATTTTTAATATCGAGCATTTACCAATTTTTCTTTCATAGCCAAATTTTTAGAAATCTCTAATTTAACTATGTGTAAAAACATGTGACATTACAAGTCCAGATCCATATTAATTTGGATCATATGGATCGGTTCCAGTCCGATCTGAATTTGGACCCAGCCCATCGAGGCAGGCCTTTTTTGAAAAATTATGATTTTTGGGCAAATCGTGGCCAAAATTCATAAAAGTAAAATATTGTTGGACTCAGGATTCTGAGGCGCATCTAACGGTATATACTTTGAATCTCTCATCTGAAATTCACCTGAATCTAACCTGAATTTTGCTTGAATTTAAAGATTAAAAATAAAACTTTTTATCATATTTCAGTTGGCTCGTTTAGACCTTGTCGATGAGACCTGGGCCAAGTCCATACTCAATTAACATATTTCTAATATCGAGCATATATCGACTTTTCTTAACACTTAGACAAATATTCAGAAATCTCTAAATTTGACTAAGTATAAAATACACGATATTACAGTGACCCCCCCCCTCCTTTCTAGTCTCTTCTAAAGAGGGTTGGAGATAGGACTTCCCATATAGGAGTCCATCTCCAACACTTCTTTCCTAAAACTCTTCTTGTTGACTTTTCCAATTCTTTCCTTTTTTCAACTCTATTAGAGTTCCTTTATTTTCCTACCTTATGCCTTTCTCATAACTATTATGGACTCTTCTAGAGTCCCCACCATTTAGCAACTTCTAAAATTCAAAATTAAATAATATTTAATATTAATTTAATTATTTATTAATAAATAAATATCCAAAAGCTTCCAGAGGGTAGCTTATCCCTCTGAGAGTCTTTTTAACTTTAAGAAACCTTTAATTTAATGTTCTATATCGAATTTAAAGTTTTAATTTTGTTGGATCTGGATTTTAGATCTAAATCCAAGATCCAAATCTATATTCAAAATCCATATGGATCCTAAGCTGGATCAGATCCTAATTAATATGGGTCTTTGTGAACACCCCAAATTTTTTAAAATCTTGTAAATATTTTCTCATTTGCCCTTGACCCCTATTTTCTAAGTAAATTGAGTCATTCTCGCTCAAAATTTCAGTTTATTTCTCGAATTTACTGGAATCAAATCAATTTTCTATATCTGATTCAATTTTGGATCCGGATCCAATATCAAAATCCAAATCTGAGCCTCGTTGTCCAAATTTTCAAATTAAAATTACAAAAATACCAAAATAATTTCAAAGAGGCTCAGACAGTCCATCCGATGTCCGTTTGGATCCACTGCTCTATATTTCTCAATTCGAGGTCAAAAACTCGAATATCTTCTCAAATTCTTGATCAAAACCCGTTTTCTGGAGAATTTTCCAAAGAATAACCTTGAATTTTCAGAAAACCTTTCTTCGATAAATATTTCCAAATTTTACAAAAATATGTCAAAAATCTTTTTGTTTTCTCATAAATTTTAGGGTTTTATCTCAAAAAAATACAAAAAAAAAATACAGAAGATACCAAGAAAATGAACAAAAATTTTTGAAATACAAAGGGAAGTGCAAAAACTTTTTAGTTTTAGAACCTTGTTTTGAAAAATTGGAGAACCCTCCTTTCGAAAAATCACAAAAATTGCAGTTGTCTCGTTTTCCCTCTCTGTCTCGTTTTCTCTTATGGTCTCGCTCTCTGTCTCGGTTCTCTCTCCCCCTATCGCAGGCCCTCCCTCCGGAAGCTTCCTTATCATCACCAACATTCTTCCTCATCTCCACCCTTGATCACCAACAACCATCACCTCCTTCATCCATTGCCAACGGCCATCGCCCTCTCGCCTGAACCCTCCATCACCAACCATCTGTCTCTTTCCCCCCTCATCCGTCGATCCTCAACGGAAGCCCCTTCCCGATCCTTCTTCTCCCTCGTTAAAAAGGCGCCGAAGGGGAAGCTTGAGAGGAGGCCAATCAGCGATCATATTGAAGGTGACCCCAATCTTCATCTTGCCACTATCGCTCCCATAGCTCGCCTACCCATCCATTTCTTTTCTTTATCCCCAATTAGAATCTGTTTTTTTTTTCTCCTTCCTGTGCCATTCTCCTCTAGCGTACTCCCTTTTTTCCCTATGGCCTCACGAAGGAGCTCTCTCTCTTACAGCAATGCTCTGAAAAGGTGTCCTTCGTATGCATCCCTCCTCCAGGAATCCATTTGTCAAGTAAGTACCCTTCTTCCTTGCATTTCGATTTGTTTTGTTTTTTTTCTTTTTTCTAAGTTTTTTTTTTCTGTTTCATCCACTTAAAGCACATTCGAAAGCATTGGATTGCCTATAGCAATGTCGATCTACCTCTGTGCGATACCGATGGAGTCTTAGAACTCCCACATTTTTTGTCTTTCTTTCTTTTTTTTACGTTATGTAATTCCATGTTTATGCTCTATGTTTCGATAGATTGCCATTTCTTTCATTTATATAATTTCAACTGAAATTCGTCGTCATCTTGCATCTGGGTATGGCTCACGAAAAAGGATGTCCGGTCTGATTCAATATCAGATCAGGCTCATCTCGTGAAAAGCCTCAATCGATCCCCTGATCTCTTGTTTTCTGGTGGTCATAATCATCTTGCTGGTTTTGTGTTTTGAATTTCCTCAAAATGACATTTTCTATCCCCCTTTAGTTATCATTTCACTATCACTTTTCATGTTTTCAATCTCTTCTTCTGAGTTATTTGGTTTTCCAGCATCTCATTAAAGGTATTTCACTGGTGTCGAAGTTTGTTTCATCATGGCCATATCAATATCATTCCTGTTAATGCATCGACTAGCGAAATTGTAAACCCCTCTCGTTCAGCGTCTCCCTGAATCCAAGTCATGGTATTCCATAACAAAGGCACTTTGTGTTGCCTTTTCACTCGTTTCAATATTCGATGCTCCAGTGTTCTGGCCTGTGGCTACTACACTATCAGATAACGGTTTTTGTCTCTACCATGGAGTGTCAGATTCTATATGTGAGTTAATGCGGTTGTGTTTCATCCAGTATCGGCAGGCAAGGGTACACTAAAAAAAGGGGGGGGGAGGGCCTTCTGTTAATGATAGTGTTTCAAGTGATTGACCCCAATATGTTGGTCTAAAAAAAAAAGAGGGAGTCAGGCAACACAATTCTATCTGTAATAATCTGGAAACTTTTGGGTTGCATGCCCGGAGGCGGTCTCTCCTGTTGTACTCTCTTGTTCATCTATTTGATGGTGTATGAATGTGATTTTACCAATACAATGATTCAGTCCTCATGTTTCTTTAATAATTGGTAATGATCAAATATCTCGTATGAGATATGTGACAAAGCCTATTGTGATTTATTGTAGCCTCGACGCTGTAAGGTAACCCACACTGTATCTGAAAATCGCTGATAGACCCCTGTAAAAGTTAGTTCTATGAAGTTATGTCCTTTGCAGTATGGTCAATCTACATCTAGGCATGCTGAGTGCTTGAACCCGACATAGGTGTGCGAAGCTTGGGTTTTCACATAACTCTTCTTGATCATCATTTAATGAATGCTAAGGCTTACAAGGATCAAATCAAGAAATTGGCATAAAACGTTGGAAGTCATACATAGAAAAACATGCATTCATTTACAGTATTGCATTCTGTGAAGAACGAATCTGTAGAGGACTGTTGCTTCATTTAGAGAAGATTTAATAAAGGGGTCTCACAGCGTCATGTATAAAATCACAAGATCAAGTTGGTGCATTGGCAAGAGGCCTCTGTAAGGCCAAGAAACTTAGAGATTTTCAGCTAACAGTTGTATTCCAGTAAATACGTTAGGCAGTTTAGTCTTTCTTTTATATGATTTATGCTAAGGGTGCCTTGATCAGTTCCGGAAGTAATTTTTTTTGTTGATCTTATAACTAAGATTGAATTTTCATGTCCTCTTCTTTGCTTTTTTTTATTATTTTATTATTTTCATTTTTTTTACCCCTTTGAGTAACCACTGGAAACTCCCTGTGCTTGTTTCTAACCTGCACAATTCTCCCTTTGTCAAGATTTTGCTCAATACTTGTTTTCAAGATGTAATCCAAATTGCCAAATCTGATGATTTCTGCCTTATTGATTATTTAACCTATCATGGCTATGTGACATTAGAAGCTGGAACATAGTGATACCCACGTGCGTCATCACTGGCATCCATCAGGTACGCGTTCACAGTACCAAAACGCTTGGGGTTTTATGCAGCACTATTGAGAGGTGGCACATCAGAAATCATAGTATACATAATCCTCATGTATTAGTTTTTATAAAAGTATTGCATATGCATGCTGCTATTTATTACATTTTCTGTGTCACAAAACCTTCACTGTAGATACACAGCACCACTGTCATTCATGTCACATTCCCACCTCAACACACCACCAGAGCATTTGTATCAGTATATCTTGCGTTATCGTCTTCTTATTCTCTGTAATTACCTACGATTCTTATGATTACTTTATAGAATGATCATTTTTCTGTTGTTGTGTGCAGATCTGACTATGAACTGCTGCCAGATTTCAATTGCACTTATTTCCACCCACACTTGACCATCTGTGTGATCGTACCCGTTAGTTCTCTTGCATGATATGCGCCTTGTATGCTGCCATAAGCCCCTAGTACATCATTTACGTCATCATCTCATTCAGCCATTCCCCTGCATCTTTACTCATATTTCATCTGCTTTCATTATTCTGATATATGAATTATTGGCTGGCATATCATTTGCATAAACATACCTAACCTCTGCATGGACTCATGATGCATTACATTCTCTACAGCCCCTCATCTGCAAATAACATTGTTCATCACCTGTGCACTTCTACTGGCACTTTCAATATTACCTCCAGCCATTGTTACACTTCACCTTCAGTATGTTGTCCCCATATTGCAATAATACTCTAGCAGCACCATCCCTGCACCCACAACACTCATTCACAGCAGCTAATTCCACTCCTTTCTATCATTTTATCTCATTGATTCCAGCATACAGTAGCATCACTGCATCTATTAATACCTGCAGCACTTGTACACAATATCATTGTACCACAACTCATACAAGCATTTATTATTGTTCCAAATATGAAATATCGGTTGCAAGAATTTGGATTGCAATAGCCACTACCTGCATACTTTAAACTTGGTAAAGCTAAGTCATTTATGTTTCATTCCTTAGTCAAACACATCAACTTATAATGGCATCCACATTTCCTCCATATCTATATACATTAGTTGTCAAACTGTGATATATGATTCCATACTTATTTCCACGCATACATACATAGTTAGGTAGATGGTCTCCATGTGTCATCTCATCAAAAGGCCCACACTTACCATGTTTTTCACCATGGACGACTTTCCCTTTCATTCTAAGGTCTCACTTAGCATGGAGCATGACACCTAGGTATTGCATGTATAGCATTGGATATCATTGTATACATTTTGGTTTTGATATAATTTCTTAGCCCCTCTTCCTATCTTGTGCATCGCTTGTATTAATTCTGTTTTTGCAGGGAAGATGTAATTCATTGAATTTCGAGACTAGGAATTTGAATTCCAGTGTAATTTCATGGGTGTAATAGCTAGATATAATGAGAAATTTTCATTTCCTTGCACTAGCTTAGAATGAATGAGCATTGTAAATATCATGAATTGCTTTTTTTCCATATCATTTTACATGTTATTCCAAAAAAAAATCACGAATGGGAACACGAATGGCACGTACACTGTTTTATAAAAGGTGATTAAATCCTAAGTTGATGATTTGCATCAATGACCATAGTCACGTTGTGAACAAAACTTAGGATTTTCATCTTTTATGGAATAACACTGGATCCACACTGGATCCCTTTTCAAAAATCATCATATTTTAAATATTTTCTTCTTTTATCAGAGTTTAACTTAAAATCAACTCAGAGTATATATCAATGGTCATAGTCAGGATATATTGAAAGTAAATTTTATTTTAAACTCTATAAAAGCACCAAAATATATTTTATTCTTCACCTGAGTTCAAATATGATTATTATATAATACATTCAATGACCATAGTCAGGAATGTATTATATCCTCAATCTTATTTTAATTCACGTAAAGAATGAAATATGCTTTTCAAATCCAATTTCAAATTCTTTAAATTCATTCATCATTTAGGATAGAATAGCATCATATTTTCAAAATTCTTTTCCAAAATCCAAGTGATCTCGAATATCTTTCTTCAATCTCTATTTCAATTCATTCTTCTATCTTATTTCAAAGATTCAAATTTCAAAGTCCAATTTGACTTTGAAATTTCAAATTCATTTTTATTTAAAATTCAATTTCCAAATTCAAATCAAATTTCAAAGTTCAATTTAACTTTGAAATTCATGATTCATCTTCTAAATTCAAACTTCAAAATGAAACTTATTCTTCATCTTCAAAGTTATACCTAAAGATTGAGTCTTGATTCTCAACTCAAAATCAAAGTTTTGAGATTGATTCTAAATCTCAAAAATTCAGTTTTTCCTAAGTTTTAAATTCAATATGGATTTTCAGAACCCAGATCCCTCTTCAAAAGTCCCATTTTGGATCTTCAAAAGATCCAAAATTCCACCTTGGGTTCTAAATTTAGAACCCAAATCCATATTGGATTCAAATCTTCAAAAACCAATCTCATATTGGATCCCAAAATTCGGATCCAAATTCTATTTAGGATTCCAGATTTCGAATCCAACTCAATCTTGGATCTCAGACTTCGGATCCAAATTCCATTTAGGATTCCACATTTCGAATCCAATTCAATCTTGGATCTCAGACTTCGGATCCAAATTCCATTTAGGATTCCAGATTTTGAATCCAACTCAATCTTGGATCTCAGACTTCGGATCCAAATTCAAATTTATGATTCCAGATTTCGGATTCAACTCCATTTTGGATTCCAAACTTCGGATCCAATTCAATCTAGGATTCCAGATTTCGGATTCAACTCCATTTTGGATTCCAAACTTCGGATCCAATTCAATCTAGGGTTCCAGATTCCGGATTCAGTTCCATCTTGGATACTAGACTTCAGATCAAAATTTCATTCTAGATTTTCAAATCTAATTTTATTTCCAATTTTCAATTTCAAAGCCTATTTCAAATCTATTTCTCAAGTCTAAATTTAAATTCAATTCCTGTTTAGATATTGAATTCAAAATCGATTCTTGAAAATCGATCCCAATTCAAAGTCCATTATGACTTTGAAAAATCATTCTTATTTCAAAAATTCCAATTCTAAAAATCCTTTTCTCTTCATCCGCAGACTTATCTTTTCAAAATCCTGA
The DNA here is from genome assembly GCF_984573655.1 of Nuphar pumila. NCBI lineage: Eukaryota > Viridiplantae > Streptophyta > Magnoliopsida > Nymphaeales > Nymphaeaceae > Nuphar > Nuphar pumila. Next base: position 97,103,147 of record NC_143254.1, read on the forward strand.
TCATTCCAAGACTTGAAAATTCAAGTCTCTTCTTCCAGATCTATTTCAAATTCTGAGTTGGATTCAAAATCTAAAATCAAATTCAATCATTTGAATCCTTTCTTCACTCCATTATCAAGTTCATCTCAGAAACACTTGGAAATTTCCAAATCATGTTCTCAAAAGAGCATACATCTTTGCATTCACACAAGCATGATTTTTTGTGCATTTTAGACTTAGGATAAATTCTTAGATGATATCTTAGCAAAGCAAAAAGGCATAAATTTGATCATTGGTTCGATTACCCCTGGTAAAGGCGTCAGGAACGGTCAAATCTCGTACCAACGAGTGAATCCCGTCTCTCCATTTTCTTATAAATTTTCAAGACGGAGGCGAGTAATTTTTAAATATTTTCAAATTTTTGATCAGATGAGACCTTGCAAAAGAGTTTCTCTCTCTCTTTTTCTCATTCTCTCTTCTTTTCTATCTTTTTATTCCCCTTTAAAAAGGGAATGGAGGTTAGAAAGGCGAAGAGGAAGGAAAAGAGGAACGAGTGGAAAAAATTTGCATGATCACAGTCTTGGACTGAGTTCAGCCCCATATTAACTTGGATCATATGGGTCAGATTTGGTCCAATCCAATCCAGACCTGGTCCCATTGAGGTGGGCCTTTTTTGAAAAAATTGTGATTTTCAGGCCAATTGTAGCCTAAATTTAGAAAAGTAATATACCATTGAACTCAGAATTTTGAGGTGCATCTATCGATATATAATTTGAATTTTACCTTTGAAATTCGCTTGAATTTAACCCAAATTTTGCTTGATTTTAAGGGTTGAAAATAGAACTTTTTATCACCTTTTAATTGGTTCCTTTCAGTCTCATTGATGAGACCTGAGTCATGCCCAAACTCAATTATCATATCTTAATATTGTGAGTTTATCGATTTTTCCTCAACACTTAGCCAAATTTTCGAAATCTCAAAATTTAATTAAGTATAAAAATACACAATATTACAGTTACACCCCCGCCTCTTGTACCGAGCTCAGTTCGGTTCAGTCGACTCGAACGGGGTTCAGGTTTGACCCCTGTGATGCAATCATCATCCCGATAAGTTTTTAATACCATCCTTTATGCAGTGCAATGTAATCTTTTAGCGCTCCATGCTGGTACAATAAACATGACATGCTCACCAAGGCACGAGCCCTTGAAAACCTATGCTCAGAATCGTCAACGAGTCTGACCATCTTTGAGGTAGGGGAAACTTGCATAAGAGAGCAAACAATAGAATACGTATAACTAAATACATATATACATATATGCATTTAACTCACAGATGTAGTTTTGCATATTCTTGTCCATTTAAAATTATGTCATTTACTTTGTTGCCACATTGTTATATGCACAGGTTATTGCTTATGCAATTTATTTGGTCAATGTACGGTTTCATATATCATGCACTGCTAACACGATTTATTTAAACAATGTACGATTTCGTGCATTGTGCATTGCTTATGCAATTTATTTAGCCGATATACAATTTCGTAAATCGTGCATCGCTTATGCAGTTTATTTAGCTCAATGTGTGGTTTCGCGCATCAAGTCTTGCTTTATGTCATTTACTTTGTCGTCATGCTGTAATGTGCACAAGCTTATGCTTTGATATATATGTATTATATATACATATATATAACTTTGTAAAGTACCTAGATTTGTGTACTCTGACCTACCTTGTATTATGCGTACATTTAAAGATGCAGATTTGTGTATCCTCACCAACTCTCTAATTTCAAAAGGTTTCCACATGCAAGATTTCAAAGCTCATATTAATCATTGTCTCGAAAAGCAAAACAAGTATTTGGCATTTGCATATTCGCAACAGACTCTTTCCCTCAATCCTACATAACAAAAATGCTTCGACTACATAGCCCTAAGTGGTACATATGTTCAATCCTTGGTTTTGGTATCCAAAATGACTCAAATATTCCTAGCCTAAAGCACGAGACTTTAAGATTTCTAAATAATGTTTGGATTTCTTCCTGAGAAACCGATATCTCTCTCATGATAGTGGTACGATCTGACATGCACATGCTAGTACTACGATGATTAGATGAGAGGTTTATGGTAACCTCGTATTATGCAAATGCATAATAATGAAAAAGAAAAATCACATAAATGGTGATGATCACCTTCACAGGCAAGATGCTCGAGTTGGTTTGAAAGACCAAAGCATGTAGAATTGGTCGTCAGTTAAAATAGAACCTGACATACCCATTCGTCTCATTGGTTTCATCAAGCGAGATGATGGGATGGTAAAAAAACTCTGATGGAAATGTTGTTTACAACTACGGTCCTTGAGTAGCAATTGAACTCAGTGTCTCCGGTCATCGATGTTAGAGGACGGGGCTACCAAAAATTATCATAGGTGGTAGATCCCATGGACTTCTGTAGAAGTTGGATGCATCCCTTGCCACAAATGCCTCTATGGAATTCTCTCTCGGTCACTGGCCGTCCTCTTAGGAACAGACTCAGCTAGTTATTCGGGGTATCAAAATACATAGCATAACAAACCCTCGGATAGTCTCAGTTGTTTCTACGTTTCTCTTGTGCATACCCCAGGACAGTTAATATCGAAACAAAATTATCATGCTCATTTTGCTTATTCTGATTGCACATCATGAAAGGAACAATGTATATGTTAGTTTTGTTCTGAATTTTGATATCTATATACCTTGGTGTGAGTTTTAGGAAATAAATTTTTAAAGATATATTTATTATAAAAACATTTTATGAAAGTCAGACACCAAATAATAAAAATTGGCTCACACTAGGGTGGAGTCTGGGTCGAACTCAAGGAACGAAAGAATAAACTTTGTATTCCACACAAATTGCAAGCTTTATTGCTTTAAAAAAAATAACTAATTAACTAATTCAAATGAAAGTGCAGCCCTCTGCGGAGGGCTTACAAAATAATAAAATAATAAGTGGCCTTATTACAAATCCAAATTAATGAAATAAATAAACCTAATCTAAAAGAAAAGAAAAAGGGTCTTCAGTTGCTTGAGCTCTAGTCTCATTGATCTTCATTGCTTCCCTTTTAATAAGCAGACTTATAAAAGCTACTAATATTTTATTCTGAGAGGCTCAAAGGGCCTTTTTAGGGGACCTTAGAGGGCTATTCAAGGGCACTTTTGAGGGCATATCGCACGCCCAACTGCTTCCCTATAATACAAAAAGACAAAATGAAAATGAAATAAAGAAAACTATGCCAAAATCTAAGGTTAGTTTTATGAAAAATCAAGAAAACAAGACTCTAACAAACTAACTAACATGCAACAAATAAGAAACTAACATGTAACACATAAACTAACTAACAAACTAAATAACAACTTGATAACAACCTAACTACTTGAAACAATAAAGAAACTAACAAATCTTGATACAACTAAAACAAACTAAATTAAAACAAGAAAAACATAAATCTATACTAACTAAATCAAAACTTAATAAAATCTAATTGAATATAAAATAAAATAACTTTTAACCAACTAGAATCAAGAAACCATGATGTTAAAACTAATTAAATCTAACAATTAACTAAAATCTAACTGACTGTGAAATACTCTAAAGTAACTTCTCAATAATTAAATATGGAAACATATTGATTCCAAAAAGATCTAAACAAGACATAGAATAAGTAAATCTAATCTAATGTATTGAACTAATTTAACAAGCAACGAATGCAAGAAAGAAAAGAAAGAGTAACTAAAAAAAATAAACATGAACTAAGCTATACCAAATTACTAACTAGGTAATTAATTATCTAAAGAAACTCGAGATAGGACCTGATCTACAATAAAAGAATAAGTGAACAAACTATACTGTAAAAAATAAAAATCGGTTAGGCTGCAAGTTCTTAAAATAAAATTTATGCTCAGAAGGTGCTGACAAGTTTGATCAATGCACGATAAAAATTTGCAGATCACGATGGGCTCATACGGCAGACCTGTTTTATATGGTTTGGTCAGATTTTGATCAAGATTGATCAGAATCGGATCAGTTAGCTTGTCACGCAGGCTGGATCGAGGACTGCACTGGAACCCGACCAGGTCTATCACTCATGGTAGATCTGGTCCAAATTCAATGAGAATCATGTTGCAGCCGCATATACTAAAACAAAACAAAACAACGTGACGATAAAATAAAACAAAAACTAACTATGCAATAGTAAATCATAATCTATGTTATTTTTCATGCAATGACACGACAGAAACTAAACTATGCTACATGCAATGCTAAACATGATATATATATTTTTTACTTTTTTTTTTGCAATCGATAAAAGCCAGCAATCTAACTCGATGCCACAAATATACGAAGATTAAACTATGCTATATGCCATGATGAAATATTATGCATATATTCTATAAAATAAATAAAAGCTCATCTAAATAATAAACTATGGAGAGATGGGAGAGAAGAAACAAAGCTCGTGGTCCATCTCCGATGAAGGGGTTGAGAAGAAGCGATCTTTTCTCTGAGTTGAACATGCCTCCGACGATGGGGATAAGAAGAAGCCGACGATAGCAGAGGTTAGAAGCAAGATGAAACAAAGGAAGAAAGAAGAACCAAGGGAGGAACCAGCCAAGATCAAAATGGGAGAAGAAGAGAAGAGAGGGAGGAAGACAGAGATTGCATGAAATCCAAGGGGAAAAGTCCCCCCTCTCTATTGAAAATGAGGTTTTTATACTAAAACAATTAAGTTAAAACACAATTTTCTAAAAGCTCAAATAAATTTTCAAGAATTTCAAATAAGCACTTCTAGAAAAATGTGTTTCATAAAAGAGACAGTTCTAAACAAAATAAAAATGTTAGTTGGAATTCCTAACTAATTAAAGTACAAACTAAAAAGTCTTAACTAATCAAACACTACAAAAATATAGGGAAGGATTTAAATATGTGATTTTATCTTTATTTTGAATTTCAAAACAGTTTCTCAAAAACATTGATAAGAATGAGTTTTTAATGCAATTTTTTGATGAATGATGCATAGAAATATATGTATAAAATTCAAAATTTATGCATGATCACACCTACCAAATTTTTATAAGTCTGACATGTTTCATGGGTACAGGTGATGATTAGGTCTGTACGACAGGCGATGGCACGATAACACTATGATATCAAAATCTCACTCTTTCCTTGACATTTTGTTGCTAACCACATTTTTTTGTAATTTTGCATAAGAATTTCCTTTGGGAAATTCCGCTTTTGTATAAACTTTAAATTATCAAAAACCTTGTTTTGGATCCATGTAGTTTCAATGCTTATACAGAGATACAAATCTATTGTGTAAAAGAAAGTTTGCCTGTAATGTGCCCAAGGTTCATTGACTTGTTATTTTAAACATCATTTTTCGTTGAACTGCCATTTTAAACTCTGAAAAAGGAATGATTACAAAGCTTTCAAATTTTTCCTAAAAAGTTACAAGTTTGAGATTTTGGGGCGTTACAACTTGGTGTCACAACGATAGGGAAAATAGTGATTCTTGATCATCCGATATTTGCATCATGTTGTGAGTATAAGTTTTACGATATATTGTGTGCTTAAATAAGACTAAAAAGAATTTTTGTTATTTTGAAGCTCATGTATGAGGACGAACTTGGAAATAAACATGTGTTGCCCATGCAAGGCATGGGTCTGCTAGCCAACGTGGAAACATCCCATGAGGGTGGCGCACGTAGGATGCATGGCCTTTCAATGAGGGGTGGGGGTTCTATTATTAGAAATAATGGACACCCAACAAACTAGTCGGATTAATGGACAAACAAACCACCCCCACCTATCTTTACTGATTCATGGGGACTCATACTCCCTCTTTCTTACCAAGATTTGTTAGTCGTTGAATGGGTTGTGGTGCACTTCAGGGAAGGTGGCCATGTTATGTCACAAGTACTGGTCGATCAGCAGATTGCATTTGGCACATGAGAGGTCGAAGGTCCCCTGAACACCCAGAACAAGTGTCTTTACTGTGTAGATTTATGGCTTTCCATTGAGTTTTGTCACCTTAAAGAAGTAAATGACAAAAGGCAGTTGGCAGCGCAGGGACTTGAGGACGCAGCTTCCTTGGTCCAGGGTGCTCTGAGAATACCCGAGCATGTTGATGAACCACCAAACTCAACGGGCACGCACGACAACTACTCGCCCAATGACTCGCAAGGCTCCCCAGTCTACACTCTGGCTTCACCCCTCTATTCACCAGACTGACCACATTATACACCCCCTACAGGCCAGGAGCCCTCAACAAAACTTTGCACCCCTCTCCTTTGTGCAGAGTTAGGCGCACTGGAAACATGAGGAACTATGTTAAATACTACACAAATCATCCTTGAGGGGAGTTGGTACTTGTGGTTTTGTTTCAGAGTCTGTGAATTCTTTTTGTTGTTGCGACAAGTTTTTCTTCTGCTTTATCAACCAATGATGTTGGGTTTTTTATGATGTTTCATATATATATATATATATATATATATATATATATATATGAATCTTGTCATTGTTTCTTTGAGTTCTTCTTTAAATCCTAACTTGAGCATTCTTTGTTATAAATAAAGAATGATGTGAAGCATGAATGTCGATTCGAGTGACGAATGGTCAGAGTAGCAAGGATTCAACATGGATTCCCTCAGTGCCTTGGCTAATGCAATCTAAAGTCAAGTTTATGCACAAAGGGATCAAGTTACGTCTTCTGAGGTGAACCATCATAATTCTATCACGTATGAGAAATTTTTGAAACTTGATCCCTCGACCTTCGCTGGCAAGGCTAATCCTAAACTAGTCGAGAATTGGGTCGAGGAGACCAAATGTGTGTTCCAAGTATTGTTTGTACCAGAGGAGAAAAAGACAGTCTTGGGGACATATCAGCTCAAGGATAATGTTCGCAAATGGTGGGATGCAACTTAGGGCATCCATTTTCTTAGAGCAACGGTTATTCCTTGGGAAGCTTCTTAGAGTGCTTTCCTAGCAAACTACTTTTCTCCTCATGCGTGGGACAAAAAGAAGGTTGAATTCCTGGAGTTATGATAGGGCAACTCAAGTCTGGTGGACTACACCATAAAATTTTAGAACTTGGATCGATATTGTTCCAACATGTTCAAAGATGATCGAGAATAGGCTAAAAAATTTATTTGGGGCCTAAAGGAAGGGCTCCAACATTGGGTCCTTACCAGTATGCCTTTGACCTTCTTTGTGACTGTTGCAGCAGCCACTCTCTTGAGCGACGATTGAGAACGTTCTAAGAGTGTCTTGAATAAGAAACCACCTACAACAGGTGGCGATCAGAAGAGGGTTCCCTCAGGTGGCCAAGTTAAGAGGCCACCTTTCCAAGGGCAGAACAATGGAGGAAAGAAGCACCTTCCTCCGACCAAGAGGCAGAGACCACATGGTGGTCCTCAACCCTGGCAGCAGTCTAATGATGTCTGCTCGAAATGTAAACGGATGCATAGCGGATAAGCATGCCCCCGTGAGACAGAAGGATGCCTATATTGTGGGAAGATGGGCCACTACATATGAGAATGCTGCAAAAAGGAAGTAGATGACCTCAAAAGAAATGGCGGGGTACCCCAGCCCCCTCGACCTTCTCAGCAGCAGCAGCAATACCAGATGAAGAATCAAAAGAGAGCGGCAGGCCATGTATATGCCACCACGATCGAACAACTGACCAAAGGAGAACTCGTGCAAGGTACCATTATGATCATTAACCAAGCAGCTTAGTATTTTTTTTATTATGGTGCCACGTATTCTTTCATTGTTGTTAAATTTGTTAACCAATTGCAAATACCTGTAAAACCTCTAAATAATGTGTTGGATGTGTACAACCCGATCAAGAAGAACACAGTTTGTGCAACCTATGTACCAGATCTGGATGTAGTCTTGACAGACAAGCATATGCTTGTTTGTGCGATTCTACTTGATATGACTAAGTTTGACGTCATATTAGGTATGGATTGGTTACACAAGTATCATGCCAAGGTTTTATGTTGTGATGGGAGGGTTGTGTTGTCTCAGCCAGGTGTTCTCAACGTAGAATTCAAACTTTCAAAGCTTGTCCTTGCGGGTCAAATGATATCATCAATGAAAGCGCAAAAGTATTTGCAAAGTGGATGCACTGTCTTCTTAGTTAGTGTCATCTTGTCAGAACCAATGCTTATACCAATCAAAGATTTGGAAACAGTCTGGGAGTTTCCTGATGTATTCCCAAAAGATCTGCCAGGACCTCCTCCGCATCATAAAATAGAATTCAACATCGAGCTATTATTGGGCATCATGTCAATCTCTAAAGCACCATATCGAATGCCACTAACTGAGCTCAAGGAGCTTAAGAAGCTGTTGCAAGAACTGATGGATCAGGGATTCATTCAGCCCAGTGTATCACCCTCGAGAGCACCAGTATTGTTCATGAAAAAGAAAGATGGATCATTACGATTGTGTATATACTATCGGATGCTCAACCAAACCAAAATAAAGAATAAGTACTTGCTACCCTGTATCAAGGATTTGTTCGATCAGCTATAAAGAGCCAAAGCTTTTGCAAAAATTGACCTTAGATCTGGGTATCATCAACTAAGAATTAAGGGCGATGACATTTCAAAGACGGCCTTTCAAACCAGACACAGGCACTATGAGTTTACCGTCATGCCTTTCAGACTCACCAATGTGCCCGCAACTTTCATGGATTTAATAAATAGGGTGTTCAAGCCATATTTGGACACCTTTATGATCATGTTCATCTGTAAAACCTGACTCTTTTTAAAAAAAAATCAGATCTGGGTGGATCTAGATCCAGACCAAAATCCCCCCTCCCCACCCCCCTCATGTTTTTCTATAAAAACACGTAGGGGTTCCCCTTTTATGCAAAAAGGGAAACCCTCGCTCTCTCTCTCTCTCTGACCTTTTCCCTCTCTCCCCTCCCTGTGCCTCCCCTCTCCTCCCCTGTGCAACATCCCCCTCACCTAAGGTTCTCCCTCTTACCGAAGTCGAAGCCCCCCTTCGTCGGGAATGACCCTCCCCAAGTATGACTCCCCCTCCCTTTACAATCTATCTATTCTCGTTTAGTGGGGGAAAGGCATCGCCCCTCCATGTTCTCTCTTTATGCCCAAATTTAGCAGGGCCCCTTTCTGCCTTCTTTTACCAGGGAAGGGGCGCCATCCCTCCCTGCTCTCTCTTTGTTTTCGTTTAGCAGGGGAGGGTCTCTCTCTCTCTCTCTCTCTCTCTCTCTCTCTCTCTCTCTCTCTCTCTCTTCTCGTTTAGCAGGGCACAGGTACAACACCTGGTTGGGTTAAACTGACCCTGGGTGCGGTCAATGCACCCAAGGTCTTAACAATCCAATTCTGGACTTTTAAAAAAATAGATGAAATGAGGTTGGGAGGGTGATTAGGGTAAAAAAATCCCCCCCTGACCCGACGCCTCCTCTTCTCCTCTTAGCCATCTCCAACACGACGACTCTGACATAGAGACTCCAGATATGTCTCCTTCAATCTCTCTCTCTCTCTCAATCTTTCTCCCTCATCTTTCTCTCTCTTCTTGGCTAAACCCCCACCCTGCCTCTCTCTCTGTAGCTTTCTCTCTCTCTTCTGTGTATGTCTCTCTCCCCTGTGCACCATTGAAGAAGTATGAAGTGGGGATGCATTACATGTACTAATGATGTAAAAGAACAGATTTATGGAAGGACCTAATAAGTGATAACATATTCTCAACACTGTTGTGGTAAGAAGAAAGACAAAAGGGAAAAGGAGAAAAAGAAGCAAGCACAATGTTGGAAGCACCTTAGCTAGAATAAGATGAGATTAGAAATTTAAGGAAAAAAGTTGAATGTCAAAAGGAAGAGAGATTATAATAAAAAAACAGTATGGAGGTTTTACTGTGTGATTCCAGCAGCATAGGACAGATGAAAAAGAGAGAACAAAAACAAAAAAAAGGAAAAAGGAAGGATGGAAAGAGGCTAGAAAGAGAAAAGAAAGAAAAAGGGGAGAAAATTGTATCTTTGACAGTTAGTGGGGTTTAGCATCCCTTACTGGTAAAAGAATATAAAGAATGAAAAAGAAAAGATCGAATACTTTTTGTTGCAGCTTTCAGTTGCTTCCTTGCAAAAGCGTCACTTACTAATCCATGTTTGTTTTTTGGGTACAGATAAAATTCCATAAATTCCATGACTGTAGTGAGTTAACTGAAGTTCTACCTGCTTAGGAGTTGGCACAATATAGTGCATGACATGGTGATATTTCAGGCAATATAGTGAGACTAGAAATTGTGATTAGATTGTGTTGCATGCATTAACTGAAAATGGTAACTAGGATAGTGTGATATTTTGCAAATTACATACAACTACATTTATGTTTTCCTTTCAATCATGCTATGATCCAACATTTAAATTCTGAAATATCTATCATTGTTTTTTTTCAAGTTTAGACCTAGGAAATGTTTCTCGATTTCATTTTTTTGGTCACAATTTCATGTTCATACAAATCTTTATCTACATACATAAACAAACAAGCACATACATGCATATAAAAAAGACAATGTGTACTCTCTCTAGAGTGAAATGCCCTTCCGAGATGTTTTTGTTGCTTACTATGCATAATACATGACTTGCAAGAAAAAGATCCTTGTGGTATTAACAGGAGATCTTATATGAAATTAGGCCATTGAAGGTGTGCCTAAGATAAAGGATGGTTATAATCCAGCAACATGGATGCTAGAGATGACCTCTCCAAAAGAAGAGAACTGCCTAGGAGTGGATTTTGCTGGTATTTACTAGAAATCTAATTTGTGCAGGTTTTGTCATTTTCTTTATCAATGCCATTTTTATAGAAAAATGAAAATTGGGTTTGATGATATTATGATAATTGCTTTTTATTTCATTAGTGTTATTATTAACTATTAAAAAATTATATATATATATATATATATATATATATATATATATATACCCTCCAGAACCCCCGCACCCAAGTTTTTTTAAAGTGTCGCATCGCCACACCCACACCTATGTGATGTAGCTTGAGACTCTCCTCACTTATTGTACTTCTTGTCCTCTTGCGGATCTTAAGTGCATCTAGTCCTTCTAATCTCTCTGTCAGACTGCCCTCTCATATTTTGATTCATGGGCTCTTCTTTTGGCTCTTGTTTGTTTCTGTCCCAATTATTCTTAAATTTCTCTCACCTTATCCTTCATCCTCTCAATATTCTGTTTGGTTTGTGCTAGCACATCCGCTTCCTTAGATCGAGCTTTGAAATGTGAGGTCTTAGGGGTCTATCTCCTAGTGGACTCACCTATGCTAGAGTTGCCCATCTCGTAACCCAGGTGAGGGACTTTATGAGACTGGTTGGGGTGTCGTTCTTTAGACCAAGCTTTGAAATGTGAGGTCTTGGGAACTCATCTTTTGGTAGACTCGACTGTACAAGAACTACCAGTCTTGTAATCCGCATGGGGGACTTTACTAGATCGATGAAGGTACTGACGTGAGCTGGACTCAAGAAATATCAGAGCCTTTCTCCTTTTTCGGTCATCCATAGTCTCATCAGGAACGTCCATATGTTTTGCATCATATAGAGTGGCATCTCGTATATGAGATTCTATAGAGGTGGTGTCTCTAGGATGGATTGGATTTTGGATTTACGGGCTTTAGATCGAGTATACATTATACCCCAAGCAATTGGTTCATATTGGCCCAAACAAGTAATCAATTTTTTTTAAAAAACAAATGATACCCTAAAAAGGTTTATCCACTTATCCGCGAGGTCTCTTTAGGTTCTAGGGTTTTACGGCTCTCTTCCAGGTCCACACTAATATACTCTAACTAACAACTGAAAGGCACTAATGTGAAAAAACTGGCTTCAATGGTACCACCATCGATATACCCCAGCTAACAGCTAAAAGGTACTAGTGGAGGGATACAAAAATCCAAATGATAGGACAAGAAGAATTGAAAAATCCCAGTAAAAGAGGATCGCTATTCTAAGAGAAGAGGGGATAAAAAAATTAAAGAGCACACAATGAATTCAAGAAATGTCTCAAATAAAACCTTAGCTTACTGGTGGTTATATTTTCCTAAATTTCTATATGAGCATGTATTTATCCAGCAAGTGTCTCTAATATGTGAGAAAAACCTAAGCCTAATATTTATACATGTATGCATCTAATACAAAAATAACTTATACGTAGGATAAACAAATTAAACAGGAAATCTATAAAAAATAAGCAAAATAAGTTACAAACATGAGGGTCTGCAGGCGGCATTGCCTGTCAGTGGATGGTAGAACTTGCAGATACGAGAATCTGAAGACGAAACTATCATACATCAGACGACAAAGCCTGGAGATGCGAGGATCTGCAGGCGGCACTGTCTGTCAGCAAACAACGCTATCAATCAATAGACAATAGAGACTTGCAGATGTTTGGGTCTGCAGAATGGCCAAACATAATCAGACGGTGTTGTCAGCAGACGACATCGTCTGGCATAACTTTCCAACAGATGTTGGCAGACAACAAAATCTGGGTGGCTAAAGGCTGACAGACAATAGTCAGCGAACGACCGAACATGACGGATGACAGCCAGTGGATGGCCAAAGCTCAGTGGAAGGCAAAACCAAGATTGTCATCCGGTAGAGACAGAAAACCTGAAAAAAAAAAAAAACAAAGTTTTTCAAAAAAAAAAATCGTAATTCAATTCTAGCTACGAAAGATTAAGAAAAAGTATGGTGTCCCATCATAGTCGCTAAAAACTGTTGATGATTATTTTTGAGGTTCGAAAAGATGGGACTTGGATTATGCAAAATTCACTTTTAAAATCATAGGGGACGTCATTACAAGCTTCGATTGTCCTTCGCCTTATCGGAAGGTAAAGACGGGATAGATTTCTTAAATCTCTGTAGCTCGAGTCGCTCCGTCATGAATTCCAATATGTAATCAAACACAAAAACATATATAAATACCTAATCCAAAGAATAAGGAAGATTGAAATAAATAGATTAAGGATCTGAAGAAATACCTTTTTCAGACTCGAAGGTCCGTTCTATCATTCAAGATTGTTCTTCTGTTCGTTAACATCTTCATGTAGGTATGTGCATTCTTTAATGGCGTATGAACAACATGTTGGTAGGGCTGAAGTAGATGTGTTATTGTAGGGCCAACACTTAGGCATAGGATTTCTCGATTTTCAGATGATTCAAGGTATATGGGTGCGCCCCTATTTATAGAGTTCAACACAGTAATCCAAGAGAGTCTCCTCATGCAAAGACTTGTCGAGGAGTCCTCCTACCCTAAAAGATGTGCAGGGTGGTTCGAACCAAATGCAGATAAGCCTTAGGGCTTATCTGCATGTTTGGTACAGCAAACAGCAGTTGGGTTGTGCCATTCCCTAGCAGACGGCACTCCTTGTTCTACCATCCAGCTGACAATGTTCTGTTTCTACCGTCCAGTGATGGACGACAGTACATTCTATCATCCGATGTGAGGTGTCCAATTCTGGTACCTGCAAAAACTTTATCTTCAACAAAAGGTTAGCAATTAGGCATCGTGAATTTTTTTGTGTCTACTGAGTTGTTTGTGAAACAGAAAGAAAGTGAGAGGGCTCACAAAGTTTTTTTTTTTATTTATAACCCAAAGAAATCACACCTTAAACAAAGATTTGGTCACTTCATGTCGGTGGCATAAAACTCCAAGGCTAGGACCATTGTACCTGGGGCTTATGCTCGGTGTCAACTTGCGCAGAGGGACAATGCCCATGGGAATCGAACCTTGACCACCCTTATAGTAGCCAAGGCCCCACCCGACTATGCCAACCCCCCTTTGGGGCAAAGGGCTCACAAAGTTAGACCCTCATCTTTAAAGGAATCATCAACCTCACGCAGTCAAACTGAAACCCTAATTCCCCACTATCCGATTAAGCCCTACCATCACAAATCATCCATAAGAAAGCTACTCAATTTCAATATATATATATATATATATATATATATATATATATATATATATATATATATATATATATATATATATATATATATATATATAATGAATGAATGCTTATTTGCCTCCGACACCATGCTGCATTGCACTCAAGGACCTCTTATAGGACTTCCCAGACACGCCACTCAATTTAACTGCATTCTGCCAATCCACTCAATTTAACTGAATTCTGCCAATCTAACAAACCTCAACAGGATAAATCCATCCGAAAGAAGAACAACCCATTTATCTAATTGTCATCAACAAGATAAAGAAATCGTGCACGCATAAAAGGAATCAGATAACAGCAAGGCCGTGTTTGGTTTCGTGGAATTTTGTGGAATAGGAATACAATTCCATGAAATTTCTTTTATTGCAAAGAGGGAAAGGAGAAGTTTACCGGAACCGGATTCCATTTCCACCAAATTCTACGGATCTGAACGGAAATCGGACTTGCGAATAGATTGACAATATCTCCAAGCCGAGATATCCAGGCAGATCACGTCCTTTCAGATCTTTTCCTGCAATTTAAAGAGAATAAATGAGATTGAAAGAATAGAAGAAAAAGAAGATTTTGGTATGAGCAGGAACTGCAGCGAGGTGGATTCAAAGGATGGCCGGATTCGCTGCTCAGGCGATGGAGAAGCCATGTCCGGCATCGACGAGGGGGCGGAGCTCCTCCGCCTTCCGGATTGATCTTCTGGGGTCTTGAGGCTGCAACCGAGAGCGGTCCATAGTGGGTGCGGTTGGGGAGGAATGGCATGTCAATCGCGGGTTTTCGACCGGGCCATCTTTGTCGTTGGGCCTGATTTCTGAATTCCCCAGTGGTTGGCGGCATGCCTTGTGGAAGGGGGGTTAGCCGTTTGGCGGGAAATCTTTTAAAAAGGCGTTTGGAGTGCCACCGACTAACGGTTTGGCAGAAGTAAATCTTTCGAGGGAAAAGGGCGCGTTTGAGTGCCTCGTGTAGAGTCCGGATCGGGTGCAATCACATGGCACAAAATTTGTGCATTAAACACCTGATTGCCCTCCATCAGGTCTGCCCTCAAGATGGAGGGTGATTAGATGCTTAATGTACAAATATTTATGCAATCATATTGCACCTGATCTTTTCACCCTCGTGCTCAAAAAATTTCTGGACTGGCCACGGTAGGATCACTCACAAAAGTTTAAAACGTCCGCAGCCAAAAACTCAAAAGAAATAGAACATAAAAAAACGTGTTTTCTTGGCAATAATAAACAAATTAATTGACAACGGCCGAGGTCGCCCTTGTGGCAGCGGGCCTGGAGAGAAGGTGCTGACCCCTTCATCTCAGGTTCGACTTTCACCAGTTGTTCTGGTGGGCTCCATAAGCAGCCTGGTTATCAGAGACCCCACCCGTGGTTTACCTGGCAGGGGGCAGTCCCATTAAGCAGTCAGAGAGGATTACTCAGTCTTCAGTAAAAAATCATAATAAACAAATTAATAAATTAAAAATATGAAAATTGTGAATAAATATATTTAAAAAATAAAAATACATTAATTTTCATGATATACAGCCCTCAAAAACATAAATATCACGTTTAAAACACAACATTTATATTTTTACGAGAAAATCGTAATATTTTGAAAATATTATCAGAAGTTAACATTTAAAACTTTTAGGTAATTTCTCTCAAATTTTTCATAAATATCATGATATTCGTCACATTGGTTGCATCGCTCTCCTCAAAGTGAGGATCTCATGTACGAGGATCTAAGATCCTCAACACAAGCTGAAATCCACGGATCTCTAATATGGTGAGAGTGCGTTTGAATAGCTCGGGTCTCAGATCATAGGGATTTTGACCGGAGATCCTTAAATTAGATATCCGAGGATCTATAATCAGTTTTCCCACTAACAACTGGGGATCCGCTTGTCTGGTAGGAGCAGCTAGTGCGCGTCACCTTGTGTTGGGAAGTTGCAGGTTCAAACCCCAATGGTATAGTTGTATAACTGGTACGTACGGGTCTGCTTAACCCAGCTTGCCTTTAAAAAAAAACTCAGTTCTGAGAACCGTCCTTTGTAAACAGGTTGATGTGATCTGGCAAATTACTTTAAGAAAGTGATATGACATCCTCACCGTTCATTGCTTCAATTCCATGGTCCCTTAAGCAAGTTGTGGGGCCACCAAAATGTTGTTTATGATGTCATTATTGGCAGCCATGACCATTTATCATCATAATGGACGGTGAGGATGCCAAATCACTTTCCTAGAGTGATTTGGCAGATCACTCGATTTGCTCTTGGGGACAACCCTATTTCTTGAAAGACTAAAAAACAGTCTACCATGTCATGGTCATCGATCGGAGTTGAATATCGATCCATGGCCCTAGCATATTGTGAACTCACATGGATCAAGTACCTACTATTGTATTTCGACATTGATCACTCCCAAGCTATGATGCTACATTAGGATAACCAAGCAACACTTTATATTGCCACCAATCCAGTTTATCACAAGCACACCAAACATATAGAGATTGATTACCACCTCGTGCGAGAGAAATTTCAAAGTGGTCTAATTCAAACATGATTCATTCCTACGCATTCTTAGTATGTGGACCTTTTCACCAAGGTGCTCAGCACCAATCATTTCACTCGTCTCAAAACCAAGTTGAGTGTTCTTAATCCGCACATTCTAACTTGAGGGAGAGTAAAAGATTCTTGATGCACATATACATTTTACTATACATGTGCACATTTTGTTTTATCAAGTTAGCCTTGCTATTGATATGGATAAGCCATAATAACGTCATTTGTAACAAGTCGGTTAGCCTTGATATATCGATAAACTCGTTAATCGATATAGCAAAGATATGGATAAGCTAGGATAACATCATTTGTTATCTGTTACAACTATAGCATCAAATGCATTAATGCGTTAAATCTTTTATTTTTTAAGGTGTGTAATATAAAATGTATATAGCATGCTTCTCATTCAAGTGTTCAATTAATTGAATAACATTCATTTTCACAATCTTGATTCTATTTTTCTTTATGGAAAGATGACTATTTAGTTGGTTTGCATCATATTGGGTCTATCACAAGAGAAGCATTATGCATTCGCTCTTGCTATGAACAGTTTCTCAATACTTCGGTTTGGTGTTTCATGTTGAACTCAGTGATACCAGAAACCGAGTCGTTGAACAATTCTCTGCAGCATATGTCATGAAAAGATCAGGTGCAATATGATTGCACAAATATTTGTGCATTAAGCACCTGATTACCCTCCATCTTGGGACAGGGCCTGTCAGGTGTGCATCCCAAGACCTGATATAGAGCAATCAGGTGCTTAATGCACATTTTTTATGCAATCATATTGCACCCGATCCAGACTCAAGTGTGAAAAGATCAGGTAGAGTTTCCATCTCCATTCTCGCTAGCAATCGCAGATGGGCAGCACAATATATTTTTTTATTTAGAAAGGCAAGTTGGGGTTAGGCTGTAAAGAAAGAAAGTCTATTACAATATCTCAAGAGTGATTCTCTTGATTTTAACAAATCTATCTGTTATTGTCATTGTTAATATTGGAGTTTCCTTTCCGTGTAATTTTCCTTTTCTGTGCATTCTTTCTTCTTCTAATACCACGATGTGTGGGATTTGCCTGCTCTGTAAAATGTATATATTCCGTTCAATATTCAATATTAATGTGAGACTTGCTTAAGCTTTTGTGCGTCCATTCTTGTGCTCCATTTCACATGGTATCAGAGCACAGATTTCAGAAGCAAGCTTTTGTTGTTATTCATCTTCTGGACTGCTAGCTGAATGTCAACCGATCGATGAGCTTTTCAGGCATTCATCGAAGGTTGCATCGAGGCTGAGTTTTTTTAGGCGTTCACTGTAGGCTGCATCGAGGCTGACATCCCTTGTTCGAGCCATCGTCAACTACTTGATCATCTCTCATTTGGTTGCAGACACAGAACTCTTTATTCTCTGGTCTCTTTGTGGGTTCGATTTCTAAAGCACGTCTGACTTCAATCTATTTGCAATGGAACTGATAACAATTCTCCTTTTTTTCTGATTGCTGTAATCCAACTTGCCTTTCTGTTGACTAAATATGGTGGCATAACAGTGGCCATCACATTTGATCTCTATGTGTTTGGCAGTTGTGAATCTCGATTCACCCTCAACAATGTCAACAACATTACAGTTACTGTTATCAGTTCTGCAAATTAAAGGTTGAGTACTTTTGGAATCAAGTGATTGTGTCCTTTTGTCATCATGAGTGATGATATTCAGTCCTTGGCAAGCTCCTAATCTTTGATTCATAATGTTGATATGGCAAGCCCATATTATCTGCATCACTCCGACAACCCAGGTATAATTTTGGTCACTCAAGTTCTTGATGGAGAAAACTATGCAACATGGAGCAGGGCTATGACAATGGCCCTCAGCGCTAAGAATAAACTCAGATTTATTGATGGTACCATTACTAAACTTGATTCTTCTTCATTTGAGTTACCATTATGGATCTGATGTAATCATATGATTTTGTCATGGATATTGAACTCTCTTTCAAAAAAATTAGCTAACAGCATGATATATGCTACCACGGTGAAAGAGGTCTGGGATGACCGCAAAGAAAGATATACTCAAAGTGTTGCACCAAGAGTGTATCAAATTCAGTATGCTATATCAAGAGTCCAGCAATAATCAATGTCGGTAGTAGACTATTTCACTAAACGCAAATCTTTGTGGGATGAACTTTCATCATACTCCACATTGTCATGTTGCACGTGTGGTGCTATGAAATAAATCAATGACCAACAACAAAGAGAAAAAGTCATTCAGTTCCTTATGGGACTGAATGACTTATAATGCTATTAGAGAACAAATTCTCCTTTTAGAGCCTCTTCCTTCGGTAGCAAAAACCTACTCGCTTGTGATACGAGAAGAGAAGCAGAGAGAAGCTCGTATTTCTCCTAGTGGGATTGAGAAAACAACATTCATCGCTCAACAAAAATTTTCTAGACCAAACTTCAAAAACAATCGATCTATCTGCAGTCATTGTAATAAAGTAGGCCATATCAAGGAGCGATGCTATTTCCTGCACAGTTTTCCACCTGGACCTAAAGCCAAAGCTTCCAATAACAGATCTTCGCCAATAAGCAATGTTGCAGCCCAACAAAAGACAGGTCAGCTGTCTACTTTAAAACATAATGGAATATCAACTTCAGTCATGGAAAAGACATCTGAAGGTAATTCTAGTGTACAGTCCAATGTTGCTCCTTCACTCACAATGAAGGAATACAATCAACTGATAAATATTGTCAAGCATCAATCATCTTCGATCAATTTTGCAGGTATGTCGTGTTCCTCTTATGCTTGCAACTGGATTATAGATTCCGGTGCAAGTGAACACATGGTAGCTTCACCTAATATGTTGTCTCGGTCTTGTCTTACATCTGAAGTTTTACCAGTCTGTGTTCCTACAGGAAAAGTGGCTCAAGTCTCTCATATTGGATATGTTAACATTACACCTAACTTATACTTGCAAAATGTTTTGTGTGTTCCCTCTTTTTGCTTCAATCTCTTTTTTGTCAGTAAAATCACAAGAGCATTAAATTGTTTAATCACATTCTTTCTTGATTCTTGTCTTATTCACTACCACTTAAAAGTTTCAACAAGTATACTAGCAAGCTTGACCTCCATAAAAATCTCCACTTTCGACCTATGGCACCAACATCTCGGTCATTCATCTCATAAGCGTATGAAATTACTTCATGATTATGGAACTAATTTTTCTATGAAAGAACATTGTACTTGTGAAGTTTGTCCTCGTGCCAAACAAACTAGACTCGTGTTTCCTTTAAGTGAAATATCGTCAAATAAAGTTTTTGAACTTATTCATTGTGATTTGTGGGGACCCTATTCTCAAGCATCGCTTACAGAAGCATATTATTTTCTAACCATTATAGATGTCTTCTCTCGAGGCACTTGGTTTTTTTTAATGCGGCATAAATTTGAAACAAAGTCTCTTCTGCAAAAAAAATTTAAGATGGTAGAAATTGAATTTAAGACGAAAATCTTAAAAAATTTGAACTGATAATGGGTCAGAATTTTTTGCCATTGAAATGCAAAACTTTTTGTCTGAAAGAGGAGTCATTCATCAACATAGTTGTGTAGAAACACTACAACAAAATGGTGTTTTTGAGAGAAAATATCGCCATCTTCTTGAAGTCGTAAGAGCTTTCATGTTTCAAGCTAACCTCCCTTTAAAATTTTGGGGAGAATGTGTTCTTACTGCTGCTTACATAATTAATCAAACTCCTACACAAAAACTTGATGAACAGACTCCTTATGAGTGACTTTTCAATAAAAAACCTTCTTATACTCATTTACAAGTTTTGGAAGCTTGTGTTTTGCTACTAATTACACTCATCATAAAACCAAGTTTGATTCTAGAGCAAGAAAATGCATAATGATTGGCTATGCTTATGCTCAAAAGGCTTATAAGCTGTTTGATTTGAAAAAACATGAGGTCTTTACTAGTAGAGATGTAATCTTTCATGAAGAAATTTTTCCTTTTCATAATCATGAAGAAAAATCCACATATATAGTTTTACCTTTACGTATCCCAGACCTCCCTCAAAGTTCATCAGTAAATCCATCTGAACCTACTGCATATGAGACCATTATTGAACCTCATTTGCCTACTCATGAATCCCTGTGTCGATCCACCCGTGAACGACACCCGTTGGTATGCTTGAAGGATTTTTATTGGTCGGTTGCTGAATCCTCATCAAATTCAATCGCTTCCAAGCAAGGTACTCAGTTCCCTTTGGCTAATTTTGTTTTCTTTAACAACTTCTCAATGTCACATAAAGCTTTCTTAGTTGCCATTTCGCATATTCATGAACATGTTACCTATAGTCAAGCCATCCAAAATCCGTGTTGGCAAAAGGCTATGTCAGCTGAACTCTGTGCCCTTGAAGAAAACAACACTTGGACTGCCACAAATTTACCTCTAGGTGTCAAACCTATTGGCAGTAAGTGGGCATTTAAAATCAAATACAAAGCAGACAATACAATAAAACGATATAAGGCACGACTGGTTGCCAAAGGTTATGCTCAACAGGAGGGTCTTGACTATCGTGAAACTTTTGCACCAGTGGCAAAGCTTACTATTGTTCGATGTCTTCTATCTATTGCTGCTATTAAAAATTGGTGCTTATATCAAATGGATGTGCATAACGCCTTCTTACATGGAGATCTTCATGAGGATGTCTATATGAGTATTTTTTAGGGCTATTTGAGGCAGGGGAGAATTTAGTGTGCAAATTGAATAAATCTCTCTATGGCTTCAAACAAGCCCCACGAAATTGGTTCAAGAAGTTTTTTGTTGCTTTACTTCAGTTTGGTTTTCTTCAATTCAAGGCCAACTACTCTCTGTTTACATACCAGAAATAGGATAGATTTATTGCACTCCTGGTTTATGTTGACGATCTAGTGCCAGCTGGTAACAATGAAGACGAAATTAATCGGGTTAAAGCATATCTACACAAACAATTTCACATGAAGGACTTAGGTCCTCTTAAATATTTCTTGAACATTGAAGCCTCTAGATCCAAATCTGGTATATGCATCTCACAAAGAAAATACACTCTTGAAATTCTTGATGAAGCAGGACTAAGTGATGCAAAACCAACTAAAGTTTCTAATGGAACAAAATCATCAAATGAGCTCATCGGATGGAGAAATTCTAAAAGATCCATCGCAATATCATCGTCTTGTGGGGAGGTTAATTTACCTAACCATCTCACAACCTGACATTATGTTTTCAGTTCATGTTTTAAGTTGATTTATGCACTCACCAAGAAAACCTCACATGGAAGCAACCTTAAGAATAGTTAGATATCTTAAAAGAAGCCCCGGACAAGGCCTGTTTTTCAAAGCTTCTTTCTTAAGCCATTTTTCGGTCTACTGTGATTCAGACTAGGTAGCATGTCCTGATACTAGATGGTTAGTAACCGGGTATTGTGTTCTTCTTGGAGAAAATTTAATTTCATGGAAAACAAAAAAAATAGAATATCGTATCTCGCTTTTCAGCTGAAGCCGAGTATAGGGCGATGGCAAATGCAATATGCGAATTAATTTGGCTGCGGTATCTTCTTGATGATCTTAAGATCTCATTATCTTCACCTGCGACTCTTTTCTGTGATAATCAGGCAACGTTACACATAGCTTCTAATCCGGTATACCATGAACGAACAAAGCATATAGATATAGATTGTCATCTTATTCAAGAACAGATAATGAAGGGAGTAGTTCGAACAAAATATGTGAATACACATTTTCAGTTGGCTGATTTGTTTACTAAAGCCATGGGAAAAGATCGGTTTTAGTTACTTGTCTCCAAACTGGTCCTTTTAGACCTGTATGCTCCAATTTGAGGGGGAGTGTAAAGAAAGAAAGTCTGTTACGATATCTCAAGAGTGATTCTTTTGATTTTAACAGATCTATCTATTATTGTCATTGTTAATATTGGAGTTTCCTTTCTATGTAATTTTCCTTTTCTATGTATTCTTTCTTCTTCCAATACCACGATGTGTGGGATTTGCTTGCTTTGTAAAATGTATATATTCTGTTCAATATTCAATATTAATGTGAGACTTGTGCGTCCATTCTTGTGCTCCATTTCACATAGGCACACCCCCACCAGTTATTATTCAAAGTACCATTGGATTTTGAACTTATAAGGAGACGTGAATTGACAGCTCCTTCTACCCATGTGAAGCCCCCCCCCCCCCCCACACACACACACACCACCGTTGGCAGGGACGACACACACACACAACACCGTTGGCAGGGACGACATTATCAGAATGCACGTTTTAGCATGATTTCTTCCCTCCAACACTTGCTTCATGTAACCAACAGGGGCTCCGCTTGTCTGGTACGAGCAGCTAGTGCACGTCACCATGTATTGAGACTTTGCAGGTTTATAACCCAATGGTATAGTTGTATAACTCGTGCGACCCCAGCTTGCCTTCCCAAAAAAATACACTTGCTTCGTGTAGACCCGATAACCTGTGTTTGGTGTGTGGAAGCATGTGCTCTTCCATCCAAGGTCCACCGAGTAGGAGACTTTTTGGTGTGGGGATAGTCCTTTCTTTGTGCATCTCCCTTCTTTTATATCACCCATGTATAGTTTAACCTTAATTATGTTTCTCTATCTTCAATAAGATAGTAATCCCCAGCTTTCTTATAAATAAAGGCAAAGAATGTGCACCATTGGCATTGACTCTGAAGGTACGTTTGAAAGTAGGAAAGATGTAAAAAAAGTAGTACAAAATGAAAATTTTCCTACATTTTTTTTTATAGAAAACATTCCTTCACCAACAGAGGTAAAAAAATGTTTTCTACTAAAAGAAAATGATATCATTCCCCATCACCCATCTCACCACCATCCACGATGATTTTTCATCCCGGAAAACAATTTTGGAGAATCTCCACCACCCCACGATGATTTTCCACCACTATCATCACTACCATTCATCTCATGACCACCTACCATCACCCACTTTTCTAAAAACCATGTCTTAGAAGCTTCACCACCACTCCTCTCTCTCTCATTTTTTTTTTTAAAATTCTATTTTATTTTTCTCATGCTACTCAAAGTAAAAAAATCATTTTAAAAAAATTATCATATCAAAACTTCTCATAGGTATTTTTTTTTCTATGAGAGTCTTACAAACGTGCCATCAATATTCTTTAGTTGAAATACCTTAGCCAACTCATCTAGCCAAGTATGAATAACCCTTGGTCGATAAAAAGATGACAAAGGGTAAAACCTGTTTTTAAGAAAACCAAGTTTTGCCTTGGAACCTGGTTTGCCAAAACCGGGTTTTTAACTTGTTTAGGTGGGGCCAAAAACCTAAAATTTAGGTTTTTGCTTATCAAAAACTTAAAAAAAAATATAAACATCCACTCAGCTAGAAATCCAAGTTAGGGTGGGCATGAATGTATATATATATATAATAATGGTCCGTGCTAAATGAAATATGTTAAATGATTTTTTTCAGGTTCTTTTTGTTTTATCGCCAAAATATGTAGATAAAAAATAGTAGAAGGGTGGGGAGAGAACGTGGCCAATAACAAAAAAAAAGTGAAAAATCAGAAAAACAAAAACAAAATTATCAGTCATTTTCGTGCCAACTACCTGCTGGAAAATGGATGGTCTCAATGGTGCTGCCCTTGCTTGGCAGAAACAGCCCGGCCATTTTTTCGTCTGGTAACTGGCAGGCAAATGATCCGGAACAAAAAACAAGACAAAAATTGAAAATTATGAAAAAAATATTTGCTAGCCATTTTCTGGCCATCTCCCTGTCAAAAAATGGCTGAGATGGTGCTG
Organism: Nuphar pumila; assembly: GCF_984573655.1. Taxonomy (NCBI): domain Eukaryota; kingdom Viridiplantae; phylum Streptophyta; class Magnoliopsida; order Nymphaeales; family Nymphaeaceae; genus Nuphar; species Nuphar pumila. The sequence goes on from NC_143254.1 coordinate 97,127,501, forward strand.
CCCTTGCCTGTCAGCACAAGCCCAGCCATTTTCTAGCCCTCCGCTGGTTGGAAAATTGCTAGAGAGCTAAACAAATAAAAAAATGCCAGTCATTTTCCAACCATCCACCAACCGGAAAATGGCCAGGCTAGCACTGTCATCTGGTGCTAGCCAGGTCATTTATGACCAATAGATGGTCGAAAAATGGCCAGTGTTAAATAAAACAAAAAATAACGCTGGCATTTTAGAAAATAGGTAGATAAAAAAATAGTAGCGGGGTGGGGTAAGCAGCGCAGCAAAAAAAAAAAAAGTCAAAAGTCAAAAAACAAAATTATCATCCATTTTTGGGCCAACTACCTGCCGGAAAATGGTCACGATGGTGCTGTCCTTGCTCGGCAGCAAACAGCCTGGCCATTTTTTTGGCAGGTAACAGAAAAATTTTTGCCAGCCATTTTCATTCATCTACCAGTCGAAAAATGACTAGATGGTGCTGCTCTTACCGATCGGCACCAGCGTGGCCATTTTTGGACCGGTAGCTGGTTGGAAAAATGGTTGGAGAGCAAAACAAATAAAAAAAAAATTGTCAGCCATTTTCCAGCCATCCACCAACTAGAAAATGGCCAGGCTAGCACCGTTAGGCGTGAACACTAGCACCGTTAGGCATGGACACTGTCGTCTGGTGCTAGCCTGACCGTTTTTCAATCAATAGATGGTCGAAAAATGGCCAACGTTAAATAAAATAAAAAAACTAGAAAATAATATTAGTATATTTTTTTTTACTAGCTGGGGCTAGGCAGACTCCTACCAGATATCTCTTAAGCCCCATGTGGCAGAGTGATTCAAACCTAGGCCTTCATCTCGACACATGACCCCGGTGGTAATAACATTGTTGTTTAAACAATGGGGGGGAGGCTCTGCTTGTTTGGTGGAGCAGTTAGTGCACATCACCCACCTTGTGTTGAGGACGTTGCAAGTTCGAATCCCAATGATATAATTGTATTACTGAATAACAATTATATCCCTCGAGCGATCTCTTCAAAACTATGAGATGAAACTCTAGCTCTACCATCTGCATCAGATTGAAAGTCTCTCAACTTGATCAACGGCTATCTGCATCAGATTGAAAGTCTCTCAACTTGATCAACGGCTACAAGGATCCAGTTCGACCATGGATTTGAATCTGCACGAAAATTTGAATCACCCTGTTTATTTTGATCTAGAATTCAGGATTCATTTGGATAAAAAACTGATCTAATAAGGAGTGCTGCTATTAGGGGGTCGGACATTCAAACGATTAGGGCGTACTCAAATCTGTCCAAAACAAGTAAAATATAGTCCCAAAGGGGTTTGGCGTAGTGGGATGTGACTTAGGCCACTAGGCAGGTGGTCTAGGTTCAAATCCCATGGGCGTCACCCCTTGTGCAAGCTGATGCATGGCAATTCTATGAGGAGCAAAGGGCCCACGGAGTTTCACGCTGCCAGGATAGCGACCGTAAGAAAACCAGGCAAAACCAGCGCGGCTAAGTCTCTGATCTTGGGGGTGGTTTCTCCATGTAAATATAAAAAAGAAAAGTAAAAATATGGCATTTCTATATCTGCTCTCTTTTTTTATTGGACGGTGGAGAAAGTTAAAATATTAAACACTTCTATGCCCAAGATCTTGAGACAATTGTCCCTTTCAACGTTCAACAGACTTAATTTATAGGTCAAACCAATCAACTTGTATCACACTCTTTAAATGGGTCGGATTTAAGTTTGGTTATAAGTCCAATATTTAGATTCCCTGGCTTCCTTGTTATGGATCGAAATGATCCAGTAAAACCCAAGGGCCTTCTTCATTTTATTAGAACTTCTTTTTAACACGAGTCAAAAGTAAACAATTATATTGGATTAGCTCCATATTGAGCACAAGTTCGGGCCCTATCAATTGGGTATGGAGGATCCAAAGCATAACATTGAATTTGCCTTTTGAAGAGTAGTGGTTCTGGATCTGGACCTGGCTTAGATAGTATATTATAATTTATATTTAGTTATAGTTCAGAACTCCTATGTTAGATCCACAGAAAAACTGGTCAAATCTATCGATTTGTATATAAGGCAAAACCAGGTTTGGGTTAGTCTTAACTCGGACACGAACCAGACCATATTTGCTTACCCGATTTCGACCCGAATCAGTTGGCCATACTTTCTTTCTGAATCCAAATTGGATTCTGATATGTAGGAATGTAATTATTTCAGGTTCAGCTTAGATATAAGACCAAATCTGCATCTTTAACCGGGTCCAGATCGGTATAGGCTCTAATCTCTATGCATCCGAATCCGAAGCCGATTATCTCATATCAGATCATATCGGACCCCAACCCGAATTGTTCACACTTATCGACGAAAAGAGTTAAAAAAAGAAGAAGGGAATATCGGACCCCAATCCGAATTGTTCACACTTATCGACGAAAAGAGTTAAAAAAAGGAGGAGGGAGAAATCGGTAATTTCGTAATTTTAATCGTTCTTATACTGTCCCTCTTTTTGACATCCCTTCCAACTCATCACCTCCTCCAAAAGAAGAAAAAACAAGAAAAAAAAACCATCGATTGAAGACGGTCTCTTTTAACACGAATCCTCCGATCGAGCCGATTCCCGCGCGCGCGAGTAGAACGATCGGAGAATCGTTGCGAATTCCGTCGGCTTCCTTCCTCGTGCAGGGTCGGACTCGGCGCCATGGCGATCCTCTTCGCTCTGGTCGCGCGCGGCTCCGTCGTCCTCGCGGAGTTCAGCGCCGCGCCGACGAACGCCGGCACGATTGCGCGACAGATCCTCGAGAAGATCCCCGGGAACGTCGATAGCCACGTCTCGTACTCGCAGGATCGGTACATCTTCCACGTCAAGCGGACGGACGGGCTCACCGTTCTCTGTATGGCCGATGAAACTGCCGGAAGTGAGTTTTCTTCCCGTTTATTTTTTCCTTTGATCGGAGCTCATGGAAACCCTAGATTGCTATTTTAGGGTTTTCTTGATTTTGATCGGAGAACGTTTATTTGACTTTTTTTTCCTCTTCTTTTCGGCGGGATTCTGGATTGATCGGGTTTGAAATTAAGATTTTTGAGGTGAAATTGAGTTGAATTTACGATTTTTTGGGGGAGAATGTCGTCGTGCTTCTTCCTTTTTTTTGAAATGATCGTGTCAACGTCAGATCGTTAGACTTGTTAAAGTAGTTCGGTACCTAAATAGCAACTTGATCGATTTGGACTCGACCGGGTACGAATTTGGGCTCAAAGTGACTGAGTCGCTGAAAATGATTGCGCTTGTCCAGAAAACGTAGACTTAGGTTCGATATCCTGATTCTACTTGAGTTACTCGCTAATGAAGCTGGTGTTTTGTGACCAACATTCAATGCTATTTAGAAGTTCCTTCGGTTCTGAAGCTTCCCTGTGCCGTTTCTTGTACTGCCCGTGTCGCCCGAGTGGCAGCAGATCTGGGGAGAAGGTGCTAACCCTTATGTCCAAGGTTTAACTCTGTGCGGGCGCCTTTTGTGAAATTATCAGACTTGCCAAACCACACAATGAATCAGATCACACACTTAAAAGCTACACACAATTTTTTAATGGTTCGATAAATGTGATCTACCTATATGATAATGGAACCTCCCTCTCTCTCTCTCTCTTTTTCTTTCTTGAATTTACCAGAGGGAGAAGACCAATTTATTTATAATGGAAAACTCAAGGGCGACTCCCCCATACAGTTTCCTACTATAGGTAGGAGTCCCACTTCACGTAGTCAGTAGTTTTTATCTTCTTTCTATAACCTTCTTGAGTATTCTTCCTTGCTCCTTTAGGACTCTTGTTAATGTGATTAACAGAGTCCTGTTGTGTTAAAGAGTCCAAACATGAGGGACGTGTGGGCTGACCATCTTCTTTCTGGATTGGATCATCTGGACCTGTGGCACCAACTGGATCTACATCTTTAGCATCCCCCTTCAAGCTCAACATCCGGTACATGACATTGAGCTTCGACTGAAAGCACTGAAACTGAGAGACCAGCAGAGGTTTTGTCAAAACATCAACAATTTGGTCCTTGGAATAGAGATTCTTCACTCATGATTGATTCTTTGCCACTTTTTTCATGCGCAAAGTGCACATCAATTTCAATATGCTTGCTTCAACTATGAAAGGTTAGATTTGTTGCTAAATATATGACACTAGCACTGTCACACCAAACAACAGGTGGAGAGCTGGTAGAGACACACAGTTCTTGAAGAAGAAATTGAACCTAGGTGATCTCATCATGAGCATTGGCAACAACTCTATATTCGGCTTCTGTGCTGAATCGAGACACTATATGCTATTTGCAGGAACTCCAAGACACCAAATTAGGCCCTATATAAACAACATATCCAGAGGTAGATCTATGATCATCTGGACACCCTGCTCAGTCAGGATCAGAGTACACAAATCCCAAAAGCTTTGGACGGCCTGAGGTGAAGTCCATACTGAACAGTGAACTTCAAATATCACAGGATATGTTTAACTTCAGACCAATGTTCTAAAGTGGGACAATACATATACTGGCTGAAGGAGATATCTAGCCGAGTCAGAGTAACATATTGTAGAGCGCCAGCGATGCTCCTATATAAGGTAGGATTATCGAACTCTGCGCCACTGCTGGTAGTGAGTTTGACAGAGAAAGACATGGGTGTGGACACTAGTTTAGCTTTTAGCATATTGGACCTCATAAGAATATCTAGAATATATTTTATTTGAGAAAGAAACAAGCCCCGTTGAGTGTATGTTGCCTCTACACCAAGAAAATAGTGAAGTCTGCCAAGATCATTAAGAGCAAACTGTTTCCCAATAGAGGTGATTAACTCACTAATAACAAATGAATAGTTCCATATGACTAGAATATCATCAACATAAACCAAAACAAAAAAATTTATTTTATCTTTATGAAAAACAAATAACGAAGGGTCAGTTTTGGAGCCAACAAAGCCTCTTCTGATAAGAGCATTACTTAGTTCTTGAAACCAAGCTCGGGGAGCCTTATTTAGACCATAGAGCACTTTCTTAAGTTTGCAAACATGCATAGGAAATTGAGGACTTTCAAAATTAGGTGGTTGAACCATATACATTTCCTCTTCTAAGGTTTCATTAAGAAATACATTATTAACATCAAGTTGCCTAACCTCCCCATCTTGCACTTAACGTAATAGTCAACACAGTGCAAATAGTGGTTGGTTTGACCATTGGACTAAAGGTTTAAAAAAATTCAACACCTTCCTGATGAAAACCCTTAGCTACTAGGCAAACTTTATATCGTTCAAGAGTTTCATCGGCTCTTCTTTTAAGTTTATAGACTGTTAAATTGTATATATATTTATACTTATATATACGGTATTATATAAGTACATGTATATATATACATACTTGTATATATATAATATTACATACATATTTATTTATCTATATAAATAATATATGTAATATAGGGAGAGTCAAACTGGGTTTGGCTGCTCCTAACAGCTAGAATTTCTAGCCCTTGGGAGCATTGCTCCCTATCTTGTTATGATCTCTCTCTCTCTCTCTCTCTCTCTCTCTCTCTCTTTCAATCCCTCACTCCTCTCCCTTGTATATAAATGGGGGTGTTCTCCCATTTGTTTTGTAAGCCTTTTGGCACTCTCTCTTTGTTAAATAAATTATATATTTTTTACTATTGTGTATCCCCTTTGTGGGGTTTGTGAGTGTGATCCTTTAGAACACTTTGTGGTTCTCTTTATGGGTGTTGTAAGTGTGTTCCTTAAGAGAACACTTTTGTTATCTACTTAAGTTGAAGATTGGATAACTTTTGGTTTGTGATTGAAGTCTTCTTGAATCTTTACATAGTATCAGAGTTTCGAAGTGTTAAAGCTCATTTGAAGTATCTTCCTCAAAAGTGTTGGTGATCTTGCAAGTGTTTAAGTGATCGTAAGATTCTTTGGTGGAATGCTCATACTCATTACCTCTCCTATATTTTATTTTTATTTTTATCTTTCTCTTTTCCTCTTCTCTTAACCCTTGTAAAAATAGATGGCAATGATAATGTCACCATTAAACCCATAAAACTCAATGATTTCAATTATGTAACATGGGCTTCTATCATGAAGCATCTTATTTGGGAAAAGGGATTGTGGGGACTAGTAGATGGATCTTATCCGGAACCCAAGCTAGTTTTCACTAAGGTAGAAGGTGAGCAAGAGGTTCCTCTAACCGAAAATGAAAAAATTAAGGCTATAATCACTTATAAAAATAAGTTGAAGGAGTGGAGGATAAGACATGCCAAGATCATGTCTTGGCTTATTGATAGTGTGGATGTGAAAAAATGTTCTGGTCTTGCCAAATTTGAGCATGCTAACAAGGCTTGAGATTATCTTAAGAGAATGTATTATCTTAAAGATATTGCACATATATGTAATGTGCAAGAGAGATAAAACTATTAGAGAATACTATATTGATTTATCCAAACTTTGAAAATAATTGTCTCTTCTAGAGCCAAAGTGACATTGTCCCGAAGACATAAAATTCCTCTAAAGACAAATAGATGCGGAGCACTATCAATTTATTAACGGTCTAAGGACAAAATTTGAATCTACAAAATTTATTATTCTCTATAGAGGAAAAGTGTCCTCTATTGAAGACAATGTAAATGAGTTGAGTATAAAAGAAAATAGATTGAAAATGCATGTAAGCAAAAGTGAAGATGACTCGGTCTTAGTTGTTTTTAGACCAAAAAACTATGTCTGTGCATATAAGCCACCTCATTATTGAAGACAAGGAAATGACAATGAAAGAAAGAAAATCATATTTATTTTTGTCATTTTAAGACCCGACACTTTTTAAAAAAAATGGATCCAGGTTGGATCCAGACCCGGTAACCCCCCCTCTCGTGTTTTCTATTTAAACACAAGGGGACCTTTTACGAAAAAGGGAAAACACCCCTCGTGTTTTTCTCTCTCCCCGACTAACCCCCTTCGCTCGCAGCTCCCACCTCTTTCCCCCTCTCTCCCTGCGACCTTCCGTCGCTCTCCCTTCTGTAGACCCCCCCTCGCTCGACCTAAACCCACCAGAACGGCCACCCGTCGTCGGCGACCTCCCGTCGACCCACCTTAGGTGAATTCCCCCGACGCTTCTCTTTGTTCTCTCTGTAAAGGCATCACTAGGAGGTCGTCGACCTCCTGCCTCGCCCTCCCTCACCTTCCCGCTCCCTGTCTCTTCTCTTCTCTTTGTCTCCCTCTGTCTCCTCGGTTCGTAGGGGAGGGGCGTCGTCCCCCTCTTCACTCCCTTCTCTCTCTGTTTGGCACCAACTGGAGGGCATCGGCCTTCCAGCCTCTTTTTTTGGCATCGACCAGAGGGCCCCAACCCTTCTGCCTCCCTGTCCGGCGAGCAAGGGCGCAACCACTGCCTTCTTTTCTCTGTTCAGTTGGCGGGCAGGGGCGTAGCCCCTCCCTCTTTTTTCTGACTGGCAGGCAGGGGCGACACTCCTGCCTCCTTTTTTTCGGCCAACAGGAAGGGCCGCCGCCCCCTAGTCCCTGTTAAAATGTAAAAAATATATATAATAATAATATTCATATTATTATTATTATATATATTTATGTAATTTTATTTTTATTTTTTTGCTATTTTCTTTTTAGCTTTTTAAGAGTCTAGTTCTAATAGAACTAGACTTACATTATTAGTTAAGTTCCACTTGGAACTTAACTAATAATGTAACTGTTGGACTAGTCCAACGGTTACATTTATAATTGTACCGTTGGATTACAAGGAGAGCTCTCCTCTCCCACTTGTATATAAAGGGGTGCATCCCCTCTTGTATTTTATTCCAATGCTTCTTAAGCATTTGGTGTTTCATATCAATAAAGAATATTTTTTATTTATTCTTTTGCTTTCCATTATACCCTTTTTAAGGGTTATGCTTTACTGTCTTTTTAGACACCTTCTCGTGTAGATCTAAGTTCGTGTTTGGAAGATCCTCATTTCATTTCATGGTATCAGAGCGAGGTTCATCCTACATCGTGAAGATTTCTTGCCTCGTTTTCTATGCCAAGCTTCCAAAGGTGTTTTATCACCTTGGTTGGGGTTTTTAAAGCCTCTTTTGAAGGAAGGAGAGAAAAGAAAGGCTTGTTGCATCAAAATATCGTGTTTGCTTTCTCTTACCCTCTCTTTCTTTATTTTTTCTCTCCTTGTTTTATCACCTTTGTAAAAGATGGATGATCAAGATAAAATCACCGTCATACTCATAAAGCTAAGCGACACAAATTATATAATGCGGGCTTCAATAATGAAGCACCACATATGGGGAAAAGGGTTGTGGGGCATAGTAGATGGTTCCGATTCGGAACCTAAACTTGTTATCACCAAAGTAGAATGTGATAAAGAAGTTCCCTTGACCGAAGGGGAAAAAAGCAAAGCCTTAGCCAACTATGAAAAGAGTTGGAAAGAATGGAGAATAGGGCATGCTAAAATTATGTCATGGCTAATCAATAGCGTTGACATAAAGAAATGTTCTAGTCTTGCCAAGTTTGAACATGTCGATAAGGCATGGGAATATCTTAAAAATATGTATTCCCTAAAAGATATTGCACATGTGTGCAATCTTCAAGAAAGGGTTAGATCAATAACCCAAGGTGACAAAACTATACGAGAATATTATAATGAATTATCCGAACTTTGGGGTGAATTGGCTATTCTAGAGCCAAAATGGCATTATCCAGAAGATATTGAGCTTCGACAAAAACAACTTGATATGAAACATTTTTATCAATTTGTAAATGGTTTAAGACCGAAATTTGAGTCAACGAAATCGACTCTTCTTCACCGAGAAAAAGTTCCCTCTATTGTCGACACTATAGAGGAATTAACTATGGAGGAAAACGGAATCAAGAAATATACTTCAAAAGCTGAAGATGATTTTGTTCTTGCTGTATCCAGACCAGAGAATCATGTACGATCATATAAACCATTTCATTTTAACCGCCAAGGTGGTGATTATGACAAGAAAAAGGTTATCTGCCATCATTGTCGTCAACCGGGACACTACATGCCTCCGTGTCCTAAACTTAAGGAGCTTAGCGAAAAGAGAGTTGTGATTACTGGATCGAAGCCCAAAGATCAAGATACACCAGCCTCTATGGCCCAACTAATGGAGATTTTCCAACCTCTCATCAAAGGAGCTTCATCTTCATCAAAAGCTTTTACTGGGGCAGCTTCTTCAACTTTTTCCGATCCAGGTAACTTCCCTTGGCTTCTTGACTCTGGTGCTTCATTTCATATGACCCCAAATGATAAAAGTTTATCCGAATGTGTTAAAAATAAAAAAGTGTGTCAAAAGTTTTAATAGCTGATGAAACTTCTCTTGAAATAGAAGGAATAGGAAATTTTAAAAAAATCCATAAAACTGAGAAATTTTTTGTTCTAGAAGTAAGATTTATTCCCAAACTAAATTTGAATCTATTATCTGTTTCTCAAATATCTGATCATCTATGACACACGGACTCGGCTCCAAGGTCGACTCACCCGCATCGACACGCACCGACACGGGTGCGGCTCGGACTCGGTCAACCCGATCCTGGGTGCGATCAACGCATCCAGGGTCATTTTGGTCCATTTTTTGGATTTTTTTTAAATTTCTGGGCTACATAATTTAAAAAAAATATATCTTGGGGGGGGGGGGGGGGCGCTGCATAGTGGACTGTGCTGTGCACACAGCACCGTCACAGACTGTGTCTGTGCTTTGTCTTTGCACTTTTTTTTTGAATATATATATATATATATATATATAGTCGAGTCCCTGTGTCCAAAAATTTTAAAATCGTGTCGCACCCGCACCCATGTGACATAACTGATCATGGTTGTAATATTTCATTTTCTTCTCATGGTTGCTGAGTACAGGATCGGCAGTCAGGAAAGCTGATTGGGGAAGGCCATAGAGAAGGAGAAATCTATTACATTGATTTTTTGGAAATGCCAAAGAAAACTTTTTGTTATAACATTCAAAAAAATGAGTTGGAGTTGTGGCACAAAAGACTCGGTCATCCTCGTATAGCCAAAATCCAACATTTTCCAAATCTAGGAAAATTTTGTAATTTTGAAACGTTTACTTGTAAAGATTCTATTCTTGGCAAAATGAAAAGATTATCATTTCAGAATAGAACTTTTGTCTCTTTAAGACCACTTGAATTAGTTCACTCGGATGTTTGGGGTCCTGCACCAATAATTTTTAAAGGAGGATTTGCTTATTATATTATCTTTGTCGATGATTATTCCAGACATACATGGATTTACTTTCTAAGACATACATGGGGTTATCCACTATCTCAAACTAAATTTGCTTCTGACATTGTTAAATTTGCTTCTGACATTGTTTTCAGGTTTGACATTATCGATGATAAGAAAGTAGATACTCCAGAAGTTGTCAATGTAAAAATGAAAATTGATGATGGAGAACTTCTTGAAGACCCTACTCCTTACAGACAGCTTGTCGGAGCTCTTTCCTGTCTATCCATTACCAGACCAGACATAGCACATGTTGTGCACACAGCAAGCCAGTTTCAACATGCTCCCACATCTGTTCACATGGGAGCAGTTTTGCGTATCATCATATACCTCAAGACCTCTCTTTCGAGAGGGCTCTTTTTGTCTTCTACTTCCTCACTTGATTTAATTGCATACACTGATGCTGATTGGGGAGGTGATCCCAACAACCGACACTCAACCACTAGTTTTTGTGTCTTTTTAGGTTAATCTTGATATCGTGGAGATGCAAAAAGCAGCAGAAGGTCTCTCTCTTGTCCACAGAAGCCGAATATCGTGCCATAGCAACCACGACCATAGAAGTAGTTTGGCTCAGACGCCTGCTTGCTGATATGGGAGCAGAAGCAACACAAGCTTCACGCATGTGCTGCGACAATAAAAGTGCGATCTACATTACAACAACCACGCCTTCATCCAAAAACAATTGGGGTCGGCGATATGAACCAAAAAATAAAATCATTCTGGGTCTTCCACATGAATCCTTCTCCTCCAATCATTTCTATTCAATGTCATGTCCTCGGTGAGGTTCAAAGCATTCATATCCTTTCCTATCATCTCCATCCAAGTCTTCTTAAGCCTACCCCGACCTCTTTTAACTAATATATTTTCTCATTTCTCCATCCTTCTAACTGGAGCATCATTAGGCCTTCACCGAATATGTCCAACCCACCGTAAACGATTCTCTCTCATCTTATTTTCAATGGATGCAACGCCTACCTTCTTAGGTATCTCTTCGTTTCGAATCTTATCTTTTATTGTATTTCCACACATCCATCTAAGCATACGCATCTCAGCTACACTCATTTTTTGAATATGATGTCTCTTGGCAGCCCAACATTCCGTATCATATAGTAAAGTGGGCCTAATTGTCGTCATATAAAACTTTCCCTTCAACCGCAATGGCATTGTATGATCGCACAACACTCCAGTTGCACTTTTCCATTTCATCCACCCAACCTTGATCCTATGATTTACATCTCCATCAATTTCTCCATACTTTTGAATGATAGATCCCAAATATTTGAAACAATCGTCCACCGGTATTTCTTGCTCACCAAGCTTCACTACACTCTCATCACTACTTCGTTGCTTACTAAACTGACATTCCATATATTCTGTCTTACTCTTACTCAACTTAAAACCTCTTGCTTCCAATGTCTGTCTCCATAATTCTAACTTAGCATTAACCCCAGCTCTAGACTCATCAATCAAAACAATATCATCAGCAAACAACATACACCACGACACATTTTCTTGAATTGATCTCGTAATCTCATCCATCACTATAGCAAATAGGAAAGGGCTTAATGCAGATCCTTGATGTAACCCAACCGTTATAGGAAAATTGGTTGTCACCCCTCCACAAGTGCGGACATTGGTTACTACTCCTTCGTACGTATCTTTAATTATACTAATGTACTTGAGAGAAACACCTTTTTCATCATTGTCCACCAGAAAACATCCCTAGATGCGGACATTGGAAAGTGCGGTCTACATTGCAAGCAACAAAACATTTCATGAACGCACCAAGCACATTGAAATGGACTGTCAGTATGTCAAAGAGGAATATCTACATGGTACAATTGTTCTGCCATATGCTAATTTATGTCATTTAATTTGCTGCCGCTCTTTTATATGCATATGCTTCTGTTTACGCATTTATTTAGCTCGATATGTGGTTTCACATATAGAGCTTTGCTTTATGTTATTTACTTTGCTTATGCATTTATTTAGTCGGGGTACGGTTTCGTACCTCGTGCATTGCTTACGCATTTATTTAGCTCGATGTGCGATTTCACACATTGAGCTTTGCTTTATACTTTGCTGTCACGCTGAAATGTGCACATGTCTGCATTATATATATACATATACATAGACATAGATGCAACTGCGTAAGACACGCAAGCGCGTATTCTATCCTACCCTGTATCATGCTTGCGCTTTTACAAAAGACACAGATTTATGCATGAATCCAGCGTAAAAGCGTTAAAGAAAAGGGTAATCTAGCGTATTTTACCCTACTCCTTACAACGTAAAAACGTTAAAGAAAAGGGTTTTCTTGCGAGAATCCAACATTCCAAAAATGCATAGTTTTGAAAAGCAAGTTTCGAATACTTGGGGGTTGCCTAATTGCAACTAAGTTTTTCCCAAAGTGGCATGATAGGCAGAAATGTTTTAACTTCGGTTTAAAATCCAACATGATCCGGATATCTCCGGTTGGGAGCATGGGAATGTGATTCAATGGGGTTTCTTCTAAGAAACCCATACCCCTTTTATCGTAAGCAGTATCGAGAGACATGCATTGTATGTTGGTACTACGATAACTGGATGAGAGATTCGTGGTGATCTCGTATCGTGCAAATGGTACAATGATATAATAGCTGGAAAGGCTAAATCATGTCAAACTAAACTAAAATGGTTACATCGTTTCTTTCACGAAACATTGGTGTTGAGGTTTCTTTCTAAGAACCGATACCCCTTTCATCGTAGCGATACTATCAGACATGCACATGTTAGTACTACGATGTTTGGATAAGAGGTTTATGGTAACCTCGTAGCATGCAAATACAAAATGATAAAAAATAAAATCACATAAATTATGATAAACAGAACATTGAAATTTCTAAATGATGTTGGGTTTCTTGCTGAGAAATCGATATCCCTTTTATCGTAGCGGTACTATCAGACATGCATGGTATGTTAGTACTACGTTGACTGGATGAGAGGTTTATGGTAACCTCGAAGCATGCAAAATGCACATTGTTGTAATCGCATAATGGTGATGATCGCCTTCACAGGCAAGATGCTTGAGCTGATTTGAAAGACCAGAGCATGTACAATAGGTCGTCAGTTAAAATAAAACCTGACGTACCCATTCGCTTCTTTGTTTTCATCAATGGAGAGGATGTGATGATACAAAAACTCCGATGGACTGGTTGTTAACAACCACCACTCGGGCAAATGACTCGGTGTCCCCAGTCATCGGAGTTAGGGGACGGGATTACAAAAAATTATCCTAGGTGTTAGATTCCATGGACTTCTGCAGAAGTATGGATGCATCCCCTTGAACAAGTGGCGTCTGGAGAATTCTCTCTCGGTCATTGGCCGTCCTTTTAGGAGCGAACTCAGCTAGCTTATCGGGTTATCAAAAATACATAGTATAACAAACCCCTGGACAGTCTCTGTTGTTTATATGTTTCTCTTGTGCGTATCCTCAGGACAGCTAATATCGAAACAAAGTTATCATGTTCATTTTACTTATTTTGACTTGCACACCACGAAAAAATAAATATATATTAGTTTGGGTTCTGGATTTTGTTAGCATGCTCGTTTTGCCCATTTTGCTCATTTTTGCTCACTCTTCGGATGTAAAACCCATAATTTTTAAGGATTATTAATAAATAAAGAACTCATTTTTTTATCTCTAAATTAGAAATGTGTTTCTAGCTTTTGAATTTCATTTATTTATTTATTAATTACATATTCATTTGTTCATTCAAGTCAATCAGGGTATAATTTGCATTTATAGAACTATTTTGGGCTATAAATCACTATTTATATATATATATATATATATATATATATATATATATATATATATATATATATATTTAAATATATTTTTGATGGAGTTTGTAAATTATTGGAGTGTGTTTGTGTGTTATTTGGCTCTTGGTAATGTTTTATAGGGTAATTTGCTATTTTTGGCTAATCTTGTTATAATTGACATTTTTTGAGTTTTTGGCATTTACGATCGCACACGAAGGGTTTTTTGTATGGCTTGGGTAGCGGTCTTTGCGGACTTCGAAACTTCTTAGTCTTTTGAGTTCGATTAATTGTTCTTCACATTATTAATGTAAGATACCTTAACTGAACTTATAGAGAGCATTTTTAGGCACTAATTGTGTAAGCATAATGTTGCACTGAATATTTTAATGAATTGCAAATACAAGTTATGCTCACACACTTCACTTAGTTGTGGATATCTAGGACTCTTGTGATTGTAGTTCGGAGATCATGCTTGTTATGATTGTAGTTAGCGGAATATAGAGTGTGTTTGTTGCAGGTACACCTGTGTGTGAGTTTAAATGCCTGTGCACTTTTGAATGTATAATATGTACGCAATGTGTGTCATTTTACTTTGGTTTGCGCATACTATGTTGCTTTGTGTGTTTGTATGAATTTGATACATGGTGCACATATAACTACTATGGATATGTATAAGTCGTGTTCGATGCATACTGTGAATGTTATATATATTGTCTTGTTATATGATGGACTCATTTATTCTTGTATAGAAGAAAGCATGCGAATGTTATAAATTGTTTTTAACTTGTATGTCTTGTTTGCTTAAGAAATATATGTGTATGATGTACGGTGTATAATTATATCTAAGGTGATATATCGATTCATGTGGTGAAAAATGCATATGACTTTTATCGTGTGTGCAAATCTTGAACTACATAGGAGTTATGTATGTTGAGGTTTAGTTGCTTCGTATTATGAAATGTGCATGTTCACGTATGCATGCATAGAACTTATGTTTTGTTTACGCATGCTTCGAGGTTCAATTTACGAAGTGCAATGTTCTTTGTGACGATGATATGATGTGTAGGATAATATGCTTATGTATGATATGATTTAAATGACACGTGAAATGAAATTATGCATGCATGCGATAAATGTTTAAGTTCAATAGTAAACTTTGGTTCATGAAGCTTTATTGGTTAAATGTGTGGTTTTATAATTTTAATGCCATATGAAGTGATGTATGATGTGATGCTTTGATTGTATACCCCGTGTTGATGGCTATCGACCCTGAGAGTGGTCAATTGTATTGATGCATGTATCACAATAGTTTTCATTGGATATGGTACTCATTGAGGAAATGTTCCCAAAGGATTCTCTGTGAGGGTGTGCATGATCAGATCAGGTAATCCGGCTAGAGCAGTAAGTCTCTGTGAGGAAGTGCATTGTCCAAGAGCGGGTAGCCCTCGAAGACGGTATATTCCTGTGAGAAAGTGCATTGTCCAAGACCAGACAGACCATCCGTCTAGGGCGGTAACTCCTTGTGAGGTTGTACATTTCTCAGACCAGGTGATCCAGCATGGATTTTGTAAATCTTTATTATGAATAAATGAAATGATATGATAAATTGTGATGATCTTCTGAGTTGATTGAGATAACCAGTTATGAATCTATAGATTTGGCTTTTCTATTATAGCATGATTATATATTGAACTCAAATATGATAATCAAATCCTTATTGATTTTAGATCTTGATATGAGGTTATGATTGTGATGCTTATATTAACGTACAGGTATCATGCCTACAAATGACTAGTTTTGACTTATTAGGTGAATGATACATCACGCCTACATAGTTTCATTGCAAATGATTGCTTTATGATTGTCTAAGTAAATATATCACACCTATCTATCATGATTGATGTGTATCATGAATATCTAACTAAATTACTTATAAGGTATGTGTGTGTGTTTCATGTTGAAATGGTCAAATATGACTTGACTTATTGTTTATAAGAATTATGAATGCATATGAAAATGATGCAATGATATGAATGTCTTATATATATATGCGATGACTTGTATGACTTGAATGCATATAGATTATGCTTTATTACGCGAGTTAAGGTTGAATAGAATATCAAGTGATGAAATGCTTTTAAATGATTTATGTTCGAATGCTTGAAATGAATGACTCATAGGACATTGTTCTCTTGTCTATCACTTGACGATGGATGAATAATATATTTTTACCTTTAAATGCTTGATATGTTTTCTTTAAGTTTGAGTTTGGGTTGCTTTACCAGACTTTAGCGAGTCTGACCCCGTTTTATGGGGGACAGGTAATGCAGGTAAAGTATGATGAGTAGTTGGAGCGACGGGCTAGTCGAGCTGCATCTTCGAGGGTCCACTCTTACCTTGCGATCTTGGTATTCATGATCTTTTCGTTTTAAGTACTTGATCATATAGAGACTGAAGTATTGTTTTCATACTCTGATTTGAAATGAAATTAAAACTCTTTATATTTCAATCTTATATTATACGTGGTTTGAAATGTGTATATCACGTACATTTTGATTTGATTGTTATCTTTAGTGTAACCGCGCTCAAAGTCTTAACCGTTTTTAAAAATCGTTTTCGCATTATAAAATCTGATTTATTTATACTTATCAAAAAAAATTTGGTCTCAAAATTTCAATATTTAAACTATAATTAAGGTTAAAAAATTTTGGCCGTTACATCGGAGACGTCTGATAATATTGGAACGATACAGAAACAAAATTAACATACTTATTTTTACTTATGTTAAATTGCATATCATGTATGAAATAAAGCATGTGTTAGTTTTGTTCTAAATTGTTATACTTGTGTACCTACCAGTTTTTCATAAAACTGACTCATCTTATAGGTACAAGTGATGATTAGGTCGGTACGACAAACGATGACATGATGACGTAATGATATCAAGATAAGACTCTTTCTCTGACGTTTCACTCCCAAAGACATTTTTGGTATAATGGTTTCTTTGAAAATTTTACTTTTCTTATAAAGTGTAAAACCTCGTTTTGAATCTATTTGATTTCAATAAATGTACGGAGTTATAAATCCATTGTATAAAGGAAAGGTTTCGCAATTAATGCGCCCAAGGTTCGTTGACTTGTTATTTCAAAAATACAATTTTTCGTTGAATTACTATTTAAAACCCTGATAAATGGATTACAAGGCCTTCAAAATTTTCCTAAAAAGTTACAAGTATGGGATTTTGGAGCGTTACAGTCATGAACCGAGACACTAAGCCCTAATGTCCTAAACTAAAAGGGACATTTGAAAAGAAGGTTGCTTCATTTGACACTCCTCAAGAGTCAAAGGACAAGGACACAGACAAGGACATTCCCACATTTCAAGAATCATCTATCAGAAGCATGTATGTGGCTCAATTAGTTGAAACTCTTCAATCTCTTCTTAGGGGGTCATCTTCCTCAGCGGGTGCTGCAATATCATCTTATTGAGACCCAGGTAAGATTTTTTGGCTTCTTGATTCTGGTGCATTTTTCTACGTGACCTCAAACAATAATATTTTATTCGAATGCTATAGCTCCAAAAATTATAGATACATTTCTAAATTAAATTTGAATCTCTTATATGTATCTCAAATATCCGATTATGGTTGTAATATCTCCTTCTCGTCAAATGAATGTTGGTGCAGGATCGCCGGTCAGATAAGCTAATTGGGCAAGGCCATAGAGAACGAGGTCTCTACTATAGAGATTTTTTTGGAGATACCGAAAGATGCCTTTTATTGTACGGTAAAAAAATGAATTTAAAATTGTGGCATAGAAGATTAGGACATCCAAAAAGTGATATTTTTATATTTCGTACTGATTCAGGGGAGAGAATTTTTGTCAAAAGAATTTAAAAATTATCTCTACTCACGTGGCATCACACATCAAAGATCTTGTTCGCACACACCACAACAAAAATGACCTAGCTGAGAGAAAACATAGGAACATTATTGAAACTTCAAGGACTTATTGGTTGCTATGTGCCTAAGGTTTTTTGGGCAGAAGTTACCCTAATTATTGTTTATCTTATAAACAAAATGCCATCTTCTTCTTTATATAATATCTCACCGACTGAAAAACTATTTAAACTCTCATTTTTTGTTGTAAATGCTTTATTTTTACCAATAAGAATGACAAGTTTTCTCCTAAAGCTATTCTTTGTACCTTCTTTGGTTATGACGATAACCAAAAAGGACATAGGTGTTATGATTTTAAAAATGGGAAATTATACATTTCTCGAAATGTTACCTTCTTGGAAAAAAAATTTTTGATAAGGATCAACCGAAGGAAGTAACCGAGTACTCTTTTTTGTTTGACCTTGAATCAAAACAAGATATTGACAATTGTGATTGTGAGCATGATTTGGAGAATGTTATTGAATCTAACGACTTTGAATCACTTGATGAATTGCCCTACAATGATCAAACTTGTATACATTATTCTAGGCAAGGAAATAAAAACCCTTCATGTGCACTTGAAAAGTTTTTTAACCTTAGTAAAGATGAATTGCAAATTAGGAAATCATCTAGTGTATCAAAGCCCCCATCAAAATTTGTATCCTATAATTCTTTTTCTTCAAAATATCAAGCATGCATTAGTCCTAATTCACTCATATATAGAACCTTCATCTTACGCTCAAGCTAAAGAACACCCTGAATGAGTTAAAGCTACGAGGGTAGAACTTGAAGCTTTGGAGAAAGCTCAAACTTAGTCTATTCAAAATCTTCCATCAAGAAAGAAACCCATAGGTTGTAGATGGGTGTATAAAATAAAAACTAAGAGATAAAACTGAAAGTTAGGCTAGTTACAAGAATACGACATTGATTATGTAAAAACCTTTGCATTAGATGTTCACATGATCAGAATTCAAACTCTTATTGCAGTAGCCTCGATTAAAAACTGGTATAGAGACACTTCTTGTATGAGTATTTCTCAAGGAAAGACTCTTCGCCTTAAAATAGGGATTATATGGGTTGAAACAGGCATCTAAAGCCTGATATGATAGATTCAACAAAGTTACGTTTGATATTGGTTTTAGATCTTGCTTGATAGATACTGTTTTGTTAAGGATTCTAATGCAGGTATTGTCATTTTGCTATTCTATATAGATGATATGATAACCTCTGGAGGCGACAGACAGGGAGTTCAATATATCAAAAATATTCTTAAAACTAATTTTAAAATGACTGATTTGGGTTTTCTATGTTATTTTCTAGGAATAAAAGTTGTTTATTCCTCTAGGGGTTATTTATTATCTTAGTCTAAATTTATTTCTGATATTATTTTTAGGTCTTGAATATCAAATGATAAGAAAGTTGACACTCCTGAAGTAAGAAATGTTAAGATGATAATTGATGATAGAGAGCCTATGGATGATCAAACTTCTTATAGACAACTTATTAGAGCTCTTTCTTACCTAACTATTACTAGACCTGATATAGCACATGATGTACACACAACCATTCAATTCCAGCACGCCCCCTCATCTATTCACATGAGAGCTGTTTTGTGTATTATTAAATATCTTAAAAAATCTTTTTCTAGATGTCTGTTTATGTCTTCCTCTTATGCATTAAATTTACTTGTATATACAGATGGTCTCTCTTTTCTCAACTGAAGCTGAGTACCAGGCCATGACTGCTATCACAATGGAGGTAGTGTGGTTGAGAAGACTACTGACTAATATGGGAATCAAGATTCTAGGAGCTTTGAAGATGTGCTGCAATAATAAGAATGCTATCTACATTGCCAACACATCGAGATGGACTGCCATTATGTTCGAGAGGAATATCTTCAAAGAACTATCGATCTGCATTATGTCACATCAGAGTGCTAGTTGATGAACTTTTTTACCAAACCTCTCTCTGCTCTTAGGTTTCACTTCCTTTTAGGCAAACTTTCGGTTATCCTACCGTAACTTTGGAGAGTTTTAAATTGTATATATATTTATACTTATATATATATAATATTATGTATATATTTATTTATTCATATAAATAATATATGCAATATAGGGAGAATCAAATTAAGTTTGACTGCTCCCTCTCTTGTTATGATCTCTCTCTCTCTCTCTTTTAATCCCTGACTCCTCTCCCTTGTGTATAAATAGGGTTGTTCTTTCCTTTGTTTTGAAAGCCTTTTGGCACACTTTCTTTGTTAAATAAATTATATTTTTTTTACTATAACGTATCCCCTTTGTGGGGTTTGTGAGTGTGATCCTTTAGAACACCTTGTGGTTCTCTTTGTGGGTGTTGTAAGTGTGTTCCTTAAGAGAACACTTTTGTTATCTACTTAAGTTAAAGATTGAAGAAAGTTTGGTTCATGATTGAAGTCTTCTTGAATCTTTACATAGACCCATTTGCAACCAACAAGATTGTGAGACCCATATGAAGTATAAGTTCTCAGGTTTTATTTCTCATAAGAGCAACATATTCTTCTTGCATTGCATGCTGCCACTTGGGATCCTTAGTTGCCCGTTTAAAGTTAGCAGGCTCTTGGTCATAGGTAAGTTCAATCAATTGGGCTATAGGGAACAAGTATTTGGACGTGTGATAAGCTTTAGGTTTAAGGGTCTCATCTTGAGTGTGTGTAACCATATGATGAGTACACTATGGAATAGGAGTATAAATGACTTCAAGGTTTGGGTTAGGAATTTTTGGTGAGGCAAAAACATGTTCAACACTAGGAGTACTAGGGTTGGTTTCTTTTGTATTGACAGGAGATTCAGGATAGACTGAGAAGAGGTTATAGGAGTTATGGATTGAGGGTCCATTGAAACACATAGAGGATGACCGGGTTGATGCGACGATTTTGGCTTTTCAATGGATTTGTCCAGCGGAAACTTGTTTTCATCAAAGACATCTCTAGATATAATAAATTTATGGAACTGTGGCTCATGACATATTTATCCATGATGATTATTATTGTATCCCAAGTGCACGTGTGGCTTAGACCTAAAATCCAGTTTATTATCTTTGTAAGGTCTGAGATTAGGAAAACACTCACAACCAAAGGTCTTAAGGAATTCGTAATCAAGTCTCTTTTTAAATAAGACCTCAAGAGGACATTTGTATTTAAGATTGGGTGTAGGCAGTCTATTGACAAGGTAAACATCATTTAAGAAGGCATAGGTCCAAAATTTTTGAGGTACACTGTCATGAGCCATAAGTAAAAGGCTTGTATCCACAACATGTCTATGCTTTCTTTCAGGGATCCCATTTCGTTTCTGTGTGTGAGGACAAGAAACACGATAGCCAATACCACAATCTTTGAAATAAAAATCAAGAGCTCTATACTTACCACCATCATCAGTGTGCAAAAATTTAATCTTTTTGCCAACCAAATTTTCAGCTAGAACTTTAAACTTTTTGAATATATTGACAACATTTGACTTGTGATTCATTAAATATTAACAAGAAGGCATCGACAAAAATAACATAATACCTATAGTGGTTTTCACCTTGAACATGGGCTGGACCCTAAACATCTGAAAAGATAATCTGCAAAGGCTCAAGATTTTCATAAGATACACGGGAAAAGGGTTAACTTACGTTGTTTACCCATCTGGTAAGCAGAGCAAATATGAACATCAGTATTAAAATATGGCAAACCAAATCTTTGAACAACTTTTTGAACAATTTTCAAACTAGGATGTCCAAGTCTACTATGCCAAACATCTAAATTAGCTTTTTCTCCTATATAATCACTTTTATTTTCAATATTACTAAACGAATCTGTAAAATAAAGACCATTATTTGCTTTTCCCCGAACTAGTTCTTCTCTAGTTCTAACGTCCTTAGCATTGCAATAAGAAGGATGAAACTCAAACACTGCTCCATTGTCTTATGTGAATCTTTGCACAAAAAGTAATTTCTTTGTTATTTTGGGAGCATGCAAGATATCACTACAAGAAATTTAGAATTGCCAGATTTAAAAATTGAACTACCAATATGAGAAATTTATAAACCTTTACTATTACCAATCTTTACCGAATCTTAGCCCTCATATTCTGAAGGAGTAGATAAGGCATTCAAATCTAGAGATATATGATGTGCAGCTTCTGAATTAGGATACCATACATCTTCTGCTAACACGCCACCTTGTGTATTGCAGTAAGCATGAGGAGGCACAAATTGGCTTTCTCCTGAAATCATCCTGCAGGTCTTGGCAGAGTGACTTGGTTTATCGCAAAACTGACAGACGATATATTGCTGCCTTGGGTTAGTGACCACCTAGGAACTGACGACCTCCATATTGGTTTGAGTTTGGGGTTTACCATGGAAACGACCTCTTCCACAGCCACCACGAGAATTGCTGGGATTTTCTCCTCGTTGAATATAGTTAGCTTCATGAGGTTCACTTTTGTCACCATCAAACTTTGGGAGATAGGCTTCTTGAGATAAAAGAAGACTATGAAGCTCGATTAATCGTATCGATGTTGACTCAGAACGAGTGCTAATAGACACTCGAAAAGAGTCATATTTACGAGGTAGACCCCGAAGCATGTAAAAAACAAGTTCTTGAACAGGCTTTTCCGCAACAGCTAGTTGATGTGAGATTAACTTTATTTTTTGAATATATTTATCAATTGATTTACTTCCTTTCTTGAAGGTTTGGAGTAGTTCTTTTAGTTGCATAACTTTGGCCCGTGAGTGTGTAGCATAGGCTTCCTTGAGAGCCTTCCAAACCTCATAAGAGGTTTCTAAGTCCACAATCTGAGTGCAGGCAACCTTAGAAAGAGAGGAAATTGTCGAGCTCAACATGAGATGATCATGTCTCCTCTAGGTAACTTGCTTTCCATCTTGAGTAATAAACTCAGCAGGTTTGTTTTTTGATCCATCAATATAACCATGCAAATCGTATGAGATCAATAAGGGCTTAAAAGAAGCCTACAATGCACATAGTTATCAACAGTAAGCTTAGTGCTCAAGAAGTTTAGTGCTCAAGAAATACTAAAACGTATTTGGAGCAGGGAGCGATGGAAAAGGAGAAGGCTCATCATCATCCTTAATATGTTTTAAATTTACGCATATTGGGAGTCAAATGAGATAGTAGCATAGCAGTATCTTAACCAATGGGTCATTAACCTGCATTAGGTTGGGACAATATGTCTTGTTCAGGTGATGCTTAAGAGTGATATGATAAATGGGGTGTAAGTTTGGTAAGCTGCTTATTACACACTTTGAACCTTTTTCTTCGTGCAGCCACAGTGCCTACTATGACTTCGGGTGTTGATCATGAGAGCTGGCTTGTTAATTATTTGGTATCTTCCCCTAGTCAGGCTAGGTTTTCGAGACTTTTGTTTTGCTAATCACATACTCAACTTGCATGATTTTTTTTTTGTTAACCTTTGACCCATTTTGTATGGCATAAATTACGAAGAAACTTTTGCTTCTGTTGTCAGGATGACTACAATTAGGACTTTAATAGTCTTAACTTCTGTTAGAAAACGGTCTATATTTCAAATGGATGTCAAAAATGTTTTTTTCAATGGAAACCTAGTTCAAGAAGTATGCGTGGAGGCACCACCTGGTATAAGTATTCTTGAGGGTAAAGCTCCTTATTTAGAAAAAACTCCTTATGGTCTTAAACAAGCACCAAAAGCCTGGTATGATAGGTTTAGTCATGTTATTTCAATATTGGATTCAGAACTTACCTGACTAACGTTGCTTTATTTGTTAAGATTTATTATACATATATTTTTCTTCTTCTTCTTTATGTGGATGACATGATCATCACCAGAAGAGACAAGTAGGGAGTAAAACATTAAAAAACTTCTTAAAAATTATTTTGAAATGACTGATCTAGGTTTATTGAGATATTTTTTAGGAATTAACGTTTCTTATTTCCCTAGAGGATATTTATTATCTTAATCTAAATTTGCTTTTGATATTGTTTTAAGGTTTGGAATCACATATGATAAGAGAGTAGATACTCCTGATGTTGTCAATAAAAAAATGTGAATTATTGATGGAGAACCTCTTGAAGATCTCACTCCTTACAGACAGCTTATTGACGCACTCTCCTACCTCTCAATCACTAGACATGATATAACACATGTTGTACACACTAGTCAATTTCAGCATACTCACACTTTTGTTCACATGGGAGCAGTCTTGCACATTATTAGATACATTAAATATTCTCTTTCACGTGGCTTCTTATTTGCTTCATCTTCATTAGATTTAATTGCTTATATTGATGCTGATTGGGGAGGTGATCCCAATAATATGCATTCAACCATTGGTTTTTGTGTTTTCTTAGGTGAATTCTTGATTTCGTGACGGTGCAAGAAGCAACAGGTTTCTCTTTCGTTAACTGAAGCTGAATACCGAGGCATGGCCACCACAATGATAGAGGTAGATTGGATTAGAAATGTAACGCCCCAAAAATTCAGGACTTGTAACTTTTAGAATAGTTTAGAAAGCTTTGCCATCATACAATAATCAGAGTTTAAATAGTACTTCAGCGGAAAATGATATTTTTAAAACCACAAGTCAATGGACCTTGAGCGCATTACAACGTAAACTTTCCTTTGTCGAATTCCGCACAACTATTGAAATCAAATGGTTTCGAAATGCATTTTCAATAATTGAGAATTTGTTCATGAGATTTTACAACTCATTATGATTGTTGAACCCAAAAAGAAGTTTACTAAAACAGTTTTAATAACTCAAGGTTTAATTAAAAGAGGAATTTTTGAAATACACTTTATACCAATTTTACCAACATGTCCTCAAGAGCGAAATGTCAGGGAAAGAGCTCTATCTTGATCTCATTACGCCATCGTGTCATCGCAGACTGTATTACCTATCCATTACATGTCCATAAAATGGGTCAGTTTCACTAAAAACTAGTAGGTGCACAAACTGGACAATATTGAACATAATTAAGCAGAATAATTTAATATGTCAAGTAGACATGCAATTATATAGCAATTTAATTTCAACAGATTCACGGAGCACCTATCATGAGCACAATGCTAAAATTATTACAAGCATTTTACTGGCACAAGTAGGCTAACTATTACAAGCAATGAACTGCATAAGAAATTTAACTAGCAAAATACAATGCTTCATCAACCACACACACAATTCCATAAGTATTGAACCTGTTGTACACTATAACTTTCATATGCACATAACTCAATAAATTGTGATCGGATTTAAATTATGTTTCGATATTAGCTGGTCAAGTGGGTACGCACAAGACACGACTCTAGAAAAGGTATTGCACGAAGTACGAAACCACACCTCAAACTCATAAGCAACTATGCAAAATAATGATCGAAGAATGAAATTGTACCTCGACCCATGAGCATGCAAACAAGAAAATACGCAATGCAGAAGCAATATAACTCTAAGCATGTCTAGCATGGCCATCTTAATTATTTCAACTTAAATAGGTTCATTTATTGCCCTTTGTGCGACTTTACCCTACCTCAGAATGTTATGAAGTTGCATTGCTGTGAGCGTTTGAGAGTATAGGCGATGCGGGGGCTCGGGTCACGGGGTACGAGTGGAATTTGTCGTGGAATCTGCAGGAAACCCAATGTTAGTATGAAAGTGACCAAAGAAGGAGCAGGAGGCCAGGCTCGACCCTCAGGCCAAGCCTGTCCTTGATCTTCAAGGAGGCTACGAGGAGTGGTGGGCTCGGCTGTCAGGCCGAGCCTGACACTAGGTTGTAGGGTACCCAAATCAGGGAGGGAGGCAGAAGAGGGAGACAGAGAGGGGCAGGGCATCACCCCTGCCGACCAAGCCAAAGGCGACAGGGGCCTTGCCCCTGTCTGTCGATGAAAGACACAAAGGGCAGGGGCGAAGCCCCTACCGAGAAGGTAAAGGTGGCAGGGGCTTGGCCCCTGCCGATCTGTCGAAAAGAGGCAACAGGGCCATCGCCCTGTCGGCCTGTTAGAGAAAACGAAGGTAGCAGGGGCTCGGCCCCTGTTGAGCTATCGAAAGAAGGGCCCAGGCGACAGGGGTTCGGCCCCTGCCAGCCTGTCGGAGGGCGAGTGAAAAAGAAATCGGCAGGGGCAAAGCCCTTGCCAGACCAAGGGAAAGCATGGCGTTGGGGTCACAGCCGCCCTCAAGGAGCCGATGGCATCGGGGGTTGCGAGGTTGGGACGCCGGTGAAAGGGGCTCCAGCGAGCTGTGCAGGACCGAGGGTGAGAACCCAAAGAGAAGGAGCAAAATGAGGGAACGAGAGAGAGAGAGATCGGGTTACCTGAGGGGGATGGCACGGTCGTCGGCAACGGCTTGCCGGAAGGGAGCTCGCAAGGAGAGGAGCGAGGCGACACGGGGAAAGCCACCAGCATCGGCTACGACAGGTTGATGAGAGAAGAGGGAGCGAGGGGAGGTGTCGGCCGGGGTTGCCGGAAATCGCAATGAGAGAGAGACGAGGGTTGGTTGCAGCTATCTCTGACAGGAACCCGCCACCTGGGAGAGGATCGACGGCGATGGTGGCAGCGGCGGCGATCGGATCAAAGGGGAGGAGGCGTCCGCGGTGCTGTCGTGCGCAGGGCACGAGGAGACTTAAGAGGGAGGGGAGGAGGAGGAGCAGAGAAGGGAGCCACATCCCCCCTCCCCTCCTGCGATACTCTTAAAGGGCTCGGGGGGGGGGGTGACAAATGGGGAAACCCTAAAGGGGTTTCCTTATCCTGCCGAGGGGGTGGAGCGGCGCGGGTGAGGTGCGGCGCACAGGGGAGGGTTTTTTTTAAAACCCTCACCCTGCGTCGGGTTTTAAAACCCCAACGAGGGCGGGCCTGGGTCGGGTCCCGACCCGACCCGGGTCCGATATTTTTTTTTAACGTGGGTTTTACAAGAAACTGTTGGCTGACATGAGAGTTGAAGTGACAAAAGCATCATGCGCGTGCTGTGACAGCAAGAGTGCGATCTACATAGCCAACAACCGAACATTTCATGAACGCACCAAACATATCAAAATCGATTGTTACTACGTTAGAGAGGAGTATTTACGTGAGACTATTGATATGCCTTACATCAGAATACCAATTAGCAGATTTCTTCACCAAACCTCTCGTCACTCCTAGATTTCATTTCCTCTTAGACAAACTTTTGAACACTGTACCGTAAGTTTGAGGGAGAGTGTTAAAAAGTGTATATATATATTTATATATTTATATATTTTTTCTTTTCTTTTCTTTTATTTTTTCTCTTTTAGTTTGTCTAGTTCATTTTGAACTAGACTCAAACTAGTCAACAACAAAGTGTATAAATAGGGGTTGAACTAGCTCCAGTGACTCTATTTGAGCCTCTTCAAGGCCCATTTTTTCCTTCCTCTCATGTGTATAAATAGGGGTGATTTCCCTCTTATTGTATTAATGGTTTTTAAGCATTTTATGTGAATTAGATAAAGATTATTATTTTACTCTTGCGCCTTCTCATTTGAGCCATTTTATGGGTTGTGGTTAATGTGTTTTTAATACACTTGTGATCATTTGTGCTTTTGTTGGCCTCCATTTCATTACACTATTGTTACTTTTCTTCTGTTTGAATAAGCATTGGGTATGTGAAAAGGAACACCTAAGCAACTTTTGTTTAATACTCAAGTGCATTGATTTCAGATTCTCCATGCTTTGTGATTGCCAAATATTCCATTGTTAGTCAGTTCTTGACAAACTGGACAATTTGGAACCTTTGAATAATCTTATCAAGTCATACATGCTCATGCCAACATCTGGGCTGATGTATCTAACAATGGTAGACCAAGAAATGTAGATTTGAGGCCAGGCCATCTAGCAGCTCTTTATCCATTTGCAAACCATTTTTATGGATATGTACAACTTGCCTTTTTCAGTGATTTTTATCTACTGGATGATTTTTTATTCAAAGTTTATATTTGCTCTGTTGTGGGACATTTACTTGTTATGGTTTCAACCATTGGTTTGACACTTCTATGCAGGGAGAATCCCATTTGCTTTTCTGGAAGACATTCATGGTAGGTTTGTTAAGACCTATGGTCGTGCAGTACATTCAGCTCTTGCTTATGCCATGAATGATGAGTTTTCTAGAGTACTAAGCCAACAAATGGAGTATTATTCAAATGATCCAAATGCAGACAGGATAAATCGCGTGAGAGGTGAAATGAGTCAGGTAATCTTTATTAGTAGAGAAACTTTAGTGCATCTCAATGGGATTGTTCTTGCCATCCTTGTGGGTTTGGTTATTGGAGAGATCCTATGGTTCCTATCACATTGTAATTATCAATTATCATAATTTATTGCACATGAATTTCATTAGAATTTTAATGCTGATTTCTGAATTATATTTAAATATGTCCTTATTCTACCTCGTGGTTGTTCTTTTGATTTCATAGGCTACAAAATGTCAATGCTACAATCATCAATCATCAATCATCAATCATTATATGTTGTATTTGTTATTTGTCAGAATGCTTCAGAAGTTGCTTACTTTGTTGTTTTCTATATTTCCTTAGGAAACAAGTGGCACATAGTCTGTATTATATATGAAAAGAAGTGATTAGACCAGACCTTTGTACTGGATCGGATCCAGATCCAAACATAGTGTTGTAATTCTATCTGTTATTAAAGGGTATTTTTGTACCCTAAAAGTATGTATTAGTTAAATACTCATACCCTAATACAATGAGAACACTTTAACGTGTTGTTTTTCTGCAGCCTCTTTTCATTATCGTGCTTTCACTTTTCTTGCACAGGTGAACCTGGAGATCATAGCATTCTAACAATATAAACTTCCTAAGAGACTCTGATCTAATAATGAAGCCAATATTGGTCAAATGAAACATGAGAAATGTATTATTTGGCTTATGAATAAAGAATTTACCTTAACAACAATAAATTTAGTTCACATAATCCAACAATCATTTTTATCTACTATATGTGTATACACACACACATAGCAGTTACTGTTGTATTGATGTGGGATGGGCTGTGTTGATTCCAAGTATCTCTTTGGGACTTGAACTGGCCTGCTAGAGAAGGTGTTTCTGAGTTGTACAACCATACACATTTTACTCCAATTTTGACCAATACATCAAGTTGGGCAGGCTAGCCTGAAGTTTGTCCTTTCTGCTTTTCTTGTTTTTATCAATTTTCCTGGTTGGCTCACCAGGTCCCAGTTCACTTCGAATAAGATTCCCCATGACTGATTTTCATTTTCTATTGCCACTCCAAATCATAAAGGAACAAGAAAAAGAACATTGAATTGGTTCAATCACAATTAGGCATTCAGGGGTGTATCCTTCCATTGTGGAGCATTCAGCATGTTTCTGTATTTTGGCTAAATTCTCTTCAAGTTTCCATGGAACGAATGTTTTTCCCTGCAGTCAACCTGTACACTGGTTTCAATCTCAGATTCAGTTTGATAAGTTGTGATGTGATAACTGATTGCTTGATTCCATGTTAATCAGTAGTTTCAAATTGGTGTTTGTTTCAGGTCTTTTGACATGTATCAATGTTGTATGTTTCGGTAGGTGCGCAATGTCATGATTGAGAATATTGACAAAGTTTTAGAAAGAGGTGATAGATTGGAACTGCTTGTGGATAAAACAGAAAACATGCAAGGTAACACATTTCGCTTCCGAAGGCAAGCTCGTCGCTTCAGGAATACAGTTTGGTGGAGAAATGTCAAACTTATGTATGCACTCTCACCCCTGATTTCGTTAGTTTTTGCTTACTATGAACTCACTTGTGCTTATATATGGGTCTTATTTTCCCC
This sequence comes from Nuphar pumila, assembly GCF_984573655.1. Taxonomy (NCBI): domain Eukaryota; kingdom Viridiplantae; phylum Streptophyta; class Magnoliopsida; order Nymphaeales; family Nymphaeaceae; genus Nuphar; species Nuphar pumila. The sequence continues at coordinate 97,157,340 of NC_143254.1, forward strand.
TCTTCTTTGCTAACTGAAAATATTTCTTTTCAATATATCACAAGTATTATGGTTCTATAAAAATGAATGATTACCTGGAGGTTAGTTGGAGGACCTTGTAAGACATGCATTGTAATAGAGTTAGAGGATCTAATGTTTTCTTAGATTTTTTTTTAAGTGAAATGTGCTGATTTGCTATCTCATGTGGTTCAGTTTCATGTAAAAGTCTCTCACTCACGGGATGTTTGGTTTCAGTCCTTGTTACAGTCAAAGTGTTTTGGTGAAGTCATTGTCACGGTCCAAGTCTTGTTTTCATTAGTTTACTGCAATATTAAACATTCAACTTTTTCCTATCCACTTTCATGAGTAATCTGGCTGCTGGAGGGTAGGGATGGCAGTGGACCGGGGGAAAGCGGGGCCCCGCCTCGCCCCGTTTGGACCGGGGATGAAGGGCATGAAACGGGGATGGAGGTGGGGACGAAGGTTAAAATCCATCCTCGTTCGGGGATGAAGGCGGGGATGGACGTACCCTTTTCCCTGCCCTGCCCTGCCCCGCCCCGCCTCATCCCCGTTTGAACTTTGAACCGGGGATGGAGGACATGAAATGGGGATGAAGGCGGGGGTGGAGGTTAAAATCCATCCCCGCCGGGGATGGAGGTTCTAATCTTGAGGCGGGGCGGGGGTGGAGACCTTGTCCCCCGCCCCGCCCCGCCACACTGCCATCCCTAGCTGGAGGCTTGCATTCATTATCGAAATATATGAGTCAATAAATCTTCGCTTATTCTAAGTCATTATGGATGGTCTGCTGTACAGCTGGTGCTACATGAAAGCCTATTTCTCGTAGAAGTGGTTTAGTTCTTTACAAACATTAGCTTGGATCTGTTTAATTCTCAATCTCCACAAAGGAACAAGTTTTGCTACTGTAAATGACTAAAACTTAAGCTGCTGTGATGCACTAGAGTTGCAGGCAAGTTTGTAATTGTACAAAATTTCCTTCTGCATCACTGTTTGACTTGATGTCCTTTTCTCCTATCACAAGATGCTAGTATCTTTGTATACGTCTCTTTGCAGGCTAAAATTTTGCAAACATTAGACCATCTTATGATTGCTAGAGTAGGCAAGCATCTATACATGTACTGCTGGGGGAATGTTTCTCTTTTCATCTTCTCATTTTCATGTTCTCAGACATTTGTGGTTTTAATTTTTATATAGCTGTTTTATTGGGATATGGTTGGGTATGTGTTTTCATACATACAATAACTTTTTTATGAATAAGACATAGCAACAACCTTGTATACATGTAGATGTGTATGCATGCATTGACAATGGTTCCATTGTTGGGTGAGGCCACAATTATTAGTAACTATCCAATTTGTCATGTCAGACATGGCTAAGTAAATTTGGCTTGTCTTGCAACATAACTATGTATGAAATATGAATAAATCACCTTATCGTTGGTTATGGGAGAGATGCCGAGTTCGTGTCCAACATCATAATATGCCTAGATCCTGGATTTGGATCAATCATGCATCATTCAAATTTGTAATTCTTCTCTTTGATTATGAAGTTTCTACTGCCTCTATATTGTTGTCAACATTTTCTTTTTCACTTTTTTGAAATCATTTGCCATGTAAATGACAGAAGTTGACATCTTCCATCAAACTCTAGGAGAAGAGAAAATTTTGAGAACCTATTTACCTGGCCCCAATGGGATATCCCCATGAACGCTCCTTTTCTCTTTCGTACCCATTTACAGAATTGAATTTAGGCTTCATTGTTGGATTAACTCCTTTTGAAGTATACATTTTTAAGTTTAGTGGTGCTTTGGCATGCTATAAGATTCAGAAAGCTTACATGGAAGGTGCTGCTCTTCCTTATCTGGGATTGTTCTTGGTCCAACATTTATGATGCTTGCTATTTGAGCTGTTGTATTTTCAAGAACCCTATGGGAACCATTATCTTAGTTTGGTTGTGAGGGCCATTACTTGGTGCAACAATAAAGTGCTCATACTGTCAAATTTGTAATGTGGGTTTTAATTCTCAGGGCGGCCACTTGTTGCAATAAGTAGGTTTGACCTCCAGCCTGCCCTTTCCAGCACGCTGGAACATGCGACTGCACTTGGCATAGCTCTTTTTATTGTAACTTGATTGTTTTTCACTACTTGGTGGGCTTCCCCGGGAGATGAAAATGACAAGATATTTAAGAACACATTTGAACACTATTCCTCTAGCCATGCACACAGATAGATTCATGTTGCAAATACACAAAATCAAAAGAAGTTTATCAACTCAGGATTGGCTTTTCTCATTTTAAAATGGAATTTTGAGCCCCACCACTGAACACCTATTCTTTTTCCTTTTTGATAATTTTTTTGGCTTTTGTATCTTTTAGATGGTATCTTATCACTCCAACCTTTTCTTTCAACACAGGTTCCTGTTTTTGCCTTGAAAAACAGTTTCTTGGTTTGATATCTAGTTTTTTGATTTGCTTGGTTTGGTAATCCGAGATTCTGCATTAGTTGAAGCTTTCTTGTGTTTAGCAAATTTTGGTTTACATTCTTAGATCATATATTTGCATTGATCTTTGAATGCAAAACAAACTACTTCTATAGTGATTTTTGGAGCAGGATGCAAAAAATATACAGTTTGCATTATTTGAGTACTAGATTGACTGAAGATGTTGGCAATAGGATCAGAAAGTTGAGTATGAGCTGCAAGATCTTGCATTATTTGAGTACTAGATTTTGAAAAATGTCTATGTAGGCTTAGAGCTGCTAACTATGTGTTATCAAATGAAATAGGCCATGTACTCAAATTAAAGTAATTGCACTTAATATGGGCAAGGTTGTAAGGATGAAATATGCTTGTTTGCATCCATGGTGATTTGTGTTTGAATGGAGTATACTGGGTGGTGAAGGTTGGGGCTAGTTCACTCTATTCATTTGCAAACTGTGTTGATGTGATTAGAGAAAACCATCTTCTTAAGTAACATTTTCTGAAATTGTCATTTGTAGCCTATATTTTTCTCATGTTTGTGGGAGTCTTACGTGGAAGAATGATGTAGGAGCGGAGCATAAAACCCGGTCCATAAAGGGTCCATATGGATCTATTTTTGTTATTTTGTTTTCTTGTATTTATTTAATTTGGATCTTAGTTTAGGATCTTGTTTTGGATTTTATTTCATATAGTATCTATCTCAGATCCATATTGGTTTGAGTCATGTTTGAATCATAGTTTTGGATTGGATCATTTTTAGATCCATATTAGGGTCTGGGTTTCTGGGGTTTTCCTTGCTTTATTATAAATATTCATTATAGAGCGGAGAAAGGGAGAGATGAATAAATTATGAGATATTTTTAGTGTTTTTCCTTTAATTTTCTGTTTCGTAGTTTTGTAGTTGCTCTAGGGTGCCTATTCTTGTGGGGTTTAGGAGCGATTCTCCTGACCACTGCATCAATTTGGTATTAGAGATTCGGTTGTTCTCCTCTATCATCAGTATTACGAAGTTCGAGGAAAGATCAAAAGGACGGTTCACCTTGATTCATTCAATCAAACGATTTTAGGGAACAACCCATCATATTCAAGATTCAACACGAGATTTCAGCTCGGGGAGCGGAATCGATTGATCGTGGCTGACAACTACTTGAAACAACTACAGGTTTGGCCGTCAGGCGATGTTGCATGGTCGCCTGGATCTTCTACGTATATATTTATCGCTGCCGCCAAACATTCGCTCATTAGACCACCATGGTTTATCATAGACCCTTCATCCGATGAGGACGTGAACGGAGATCCAATACATGTATTCTCAGATACACCATTGGTGCACCCACCGATCAGCTTTGACGTGCGGCAGCCCTAGACTCTGTCCGCCTATCTCCCTTGCTCACAATCTCCTTCCTTGTCTCCACCTTTCTCGTTCCCCTTCAACCACCCATCACTATCGTCCCCTTGTCCTTCACCATTATCACCTCGCCTTTCCTCCACCAGCATAACCTGACCACCGACACTCTTGGCCGACAACCAGAGTTTCCCTTTCCTCCACTTTCCTTTCTTTCCCTCCGTCCGCCCTTTCTTCTTGTTCCCCTTCTTACTCGACCGTCTATCACGTCAAGCATTGGTCACGGACCAACCACCTGCCGACCTTACCGCCATTATTGTCGTCCACGGTGTGTTGGGGAACACCCTAGCCACCAAAAAATGCAGCGGGAACAATCGGTGGTGGAGGCCAAGCCACCACCGGTTTCCTGTTTCAAATCGTGGGTGGCGCGGCGCCAGAGTGTCGGCCCGACGGGGGAGCCCCATCTGTGCCCTAATGCGGGTGGGGTACTCCCACCCAAGTCATCGGGTGAGAGGTTCCCACTCACAAAACTGGGTGGTCGAACCGGTTCGATCCCCCACAACCACTGTAAGGCATTTCCTGCATCCCAGACCTGGTTCAAACAAGTTTGAGTCTGGTTCTGACCCATTTTGAACCCCATGAGGCTGAGGCTGGTTTGTTTTTTCGTCCGGGTTAGGCTCAAACCCAACATTTTGGTCCTATTCATGTGAAACCGACCCAGACTTGGCCTAATCGGGCCCAAACAGAGCTTCAACTTGGTTTTGGATCGGGTCAAAACCAGACCCAACCAATTTTTGGACTTGGATCTGGTCAAGATCATACTTATTATCCCCTAAACTCGATTTAGGCTCCATCCTACCCTAATTCAGGTTTGACGACTTATCATCTATGTCACATGGGTGTGGGTGCAACACGGGTGCGGTGCAATTTCAAAAATTTTGGACACGGGGACTCGGCTATATATATATATATATATATATATATATATATATATATATATATATATATATATATATATATATAACAATAATAAGTCGGCTATAGCCCATTAGGGGACACAGCTATAGCCCTGTGCAATGCAGTTGCACAGTCAGTGCAACTGTTGCACAGACTGTGCAATGCAGTCTGTGATTGTGCAATGCACAGTCTGGCTATATTTTTTTTATATATACAGATATATATATAATTTAGTTTTTTGTCCTAAAAATGGATCAAAATAGACTCGGTCAAAGTTGACCGAGTCTATAAAGTGGACGAACTCGGCCCATGTGCGTTGACCGAGTTTGACACCTGTTGACTGAGTCTGCCCCGTGTCCGAAGCCGCACCCGTGTCTGCACCCATGTCAGGGCGTGTCGATGCAGGTGCGTCGCCTCCCCAGCCGAGTCCGTGTGACATAGCTTATCATGTACCCAATCCGATCACGATCCTGCCAGATTTTAACCGAACCCAATATCTAGAGCACCCAAACTTTGACCCAAGTCCCACCTTAACCCAAACCAACCCCAATCCAAGCCGGTTTTACATAAATCCTACACTGCCTTTACCCAAACAGGACCCACCTAAGCCTACCCAGCCTAACTTCAACTCTCTTGTTGAACCTTCTCAAGCTCAGAATAACCCACAGGCCCCAAGATCCCTATCCACTGATATCCCACACCTACGAATTCAAAGTGGAGTTCTCAGAGTTTCATGGTCTTTTGGATGAGAAGATATTCTTTTATTGGTTTTATGGTGTGTGTTTCTACCTCGAGTGACATGATATTCATCGCGGTGTCCCATTGGCAGCAACACGACTTTGAGGATTAGCCCAGGTGTGGTGGGGTGAGATGCAGAAAGATCGAGAGAACCACGGTTTGGGACAAGTTCAAATATGGGAAGAGATGCAGAGTTTGATACAAATCAGATTCATTCCTAAAACTATTCTCTAAACCCAAGTAGGTGAAACCGATTTAGAATCCAATTCATATAAATATCTGTTAGAGCCTACCCTGAATGAGCCATCATTTAAATCCATTCAATACCTATCTGAAGTCCCGGATCCAATTAAACAAATTGGATCTAAAATCTTTTAATAAATCCAAGTCCATTTTGTTGGATCCCCCAAAACCCATTATAAAATCCATTAACTCATCTGTAGGTGAAGCGGATTTGGACATGAACCTAAACCACTTACATCCAAATAACAAAGAGCTTGCTTGTATCGTATGTTAAGACATATGTAATAATATGTAATAATACATCTATATATATATATAAATATAGATGTATTTACCATAATACCCGATAGGGGTATTATGGTCTTTTCACAAGTACCCAATAGGGGTACTTGTTTTATTTCTTTTATTTTGCTGTTTTTTATTTTTTATTTTTTAAATGTATTTTGGGATACCGAAAAGGGGCCCCACAATGGAGTCGTTGGGGCCCCCAACGGTCATAATTGTGACCGTTGGGGGCTCCCAACGACTCTATTGGGAGCCCCCTTTGGTCTCCCTTCTCTTATAAATAGGGGGAACCCCCCTTGTATTTTGCATGGCTCTTAGAGAGCTCCTCTTCAATAAAAGAAATATTCTTTTATGTGTGTAGCCTTATTATAAGGCCCTTCGTATATCCCTTGGTGGATTTTCTCTCTTGTGCTTGTTTCTTTTGTCCGTGTTGGACATTGTGAATGCTTTGGCATTCTTGAATTCTTCTGCATACTTCATTACATGGTATCAGAGCCATACGATCTTCTAAGGTAAAATCGTGTCTCTCTCTACTTCCTTTCTTTCTCACATCTTCATTTTGTAGCAATGGAAGTCAAGATCGATCTATCATTCAAACTCAATGGGAAAAATTACATGATGTGGGCATCCGCAATGGAGAATAATCTCAAAGGCAAGAAGCTTTGGGGTTATGTAATGGGAACCGTTCCGGAACCCCAACTTAAGCTCACAAAGATGGAAGGAGATCAAGAGAAAGCACTTGAAGGCGATGCTCGTCTCAAGGCCATTGAAGATTATAATCACCAAATGGAAGATTGGGAGAGCAACCATGCAAAAATCCTAGCATGGTTTATGAATAATGTCGAACTCAAGGTATGTGCAAATATTGCAAAATTTCGTCGGGCAAATGAAGCTTGGTTTTTTATGAAGGGTATGTTTACCCAAAAGGATCTTGCAAGAGCTTATTTTTTGCAAGAAAAAGTAAGAACCACAAAACAAGGTGACATGAGCATACAAGATTATTATAGTGCTCTAAATCCTTTGTGGGATGAATTGGCTCTTTTAGAGCCTAAATGAGTGGCTATGGAGGATGTGGTACTAAGACAAAAACAAATGGAACAACATAGATTGTTTCAATTTTTATTTGGGCTTCGTCCCGAATTTGAACAAGTTAGATCCTTAATCCTCCATAGATCTACGTTTCCTCCCTTAGAAGAGGCTATTGCCGAGATTACTCAAGAAGAGACTAGGCATAGCATGGGTAAAAGCATAGAGGAAGTTCTTGCCGTATCTAAACCCGGCAATCATGTTAAAACATACAAACCACCTCATTTTGGTAAGCAAGGGAATGGAGGGAGAAAAATGATTATATGTCATCATTGTTATGAGCCGGGACATATTAAACCCGTTTGCCCAAAGCTAAATGGGGCATTCAAGCCAAAGGTGGCTTCCGTTGAAGAATCATCCACCAAAGAAGATGACGGCAAGAACGGGGATCTCAAAGATACTCTTAGACAAATCTTCTTGGCTCTCCAACAAATTCTAAAGGCTACTTCTTCTACCTCCGGTGCTGCCATTGCCTCATCATCACCTCCCGGTACGTACTCTTGGATTTTAGATTCCGGAGTCTCTTTTCACATGACTCCTCATGAAAATGCATTAACCAATGTGCACACCAATTCAAAAATATCTTGTGTCTCTACGGCCGATGGAACTTTTCTCAAAATAAATGGTATTGGAACTCTTGATTCTAAAAATGTTCAAAATTTTCTTGTTCCAAAAGTTAGTGTAAAAACCGTAAGTTTTGCCATTTAAATTTTTCGGGAAACATGCAATTTGGACCTGAGATCCATATTTCGGATCTCGGACCCATAAATGGGTATTGATGCATAGCTTAGGGCATTAAAAAAAAAATATTAATATTTGTAATGAAGCGAGATATATATATATATGGCGAACTCGCGGATCCACAGTTGGATCCATTTGGATCCAACTTGTGGACCCATTTTCGATGGGAAACTGGCGTAGACCCAACTCGGGGTCGGTTACCGGGTCTCGGGTCCGGACCCGGGTCGCCCCTGTGTAACGAGTAAAAAGGAAAAGGGGGGGGGGGGGGGTAACTCGATAAGGGTTGCCCGATTTTTTCTGAAAAAGGGAAAGTAAGAAGGGGAGGGTTAGGGTGCTGAGAGAAAACCCTAACCCCTATCGTGTGAGGGAGAAAAAGGGGGAAAGGTGGGCCGCAGCCTCCGGCGAAAGGGGAACGACCTCCGCCAAATTCGGAAGGCTTCCTCCTTTAAAATGGCAGGTTGGTATCCCCTTCCCCTTTACCTCTCTGTTTTTGCCCCAAATCTCTCTCACTCTCCTCGTTTTCGTGCACGTTGTTGGAGCCACATCGCCGGCAACTCCCCAACTGCGGCAGACGTACGCACCACCCTGGGCAAGCGACAGTCCTTCCTCATCCTCGTTGTTTCCCTTCAACCGGAGCTCGACAGTGGGGGTGGGATCGACCTCAGCCGATCTCTCTCTAGTTAAGCTGCCTCCGATCATCCGGATTTGCGAAACGAGGTACGGGTACCTCTTTTTTATTCTAATGGGGCATCGGTGGAGATTGGATCTCCATGCAACAATCGATGGAATCTCATGGAGAACAGCGGACCCACAGTTTCCACTGCTACTCCCTTGCACCTTCTGTGCTCTTGTTGTTTTGAAAAAAAAAAAAAGACAGAACTAATAAGCTTTTACCTTCATGAATTGGGCCCAGGTATGCAGTCGGCTGGGCTGTGTACCAGACCCAGCCAACTAGGTCAGTTGGGTGGGTCTGGCTGGGTGCTAGACCCAGTTTTAGCTGAGTCTTTTGTTCGAAATCTTTTATTTGAACTTGAATGGTTAGAATGAGTTGATATTGTTTAATGAAGTTTGCATCAGATTTATTATGTTGATAGGCATCTTTTATTTGAACTTGAATGGTTAGAATGAGTTGATATGGTTTAATGAAGTTGGCATCAGATTTATCAAGTTGATAGGCATCTTTTATTTGAACTTGAATGGTTAGAATGAGTTGATATTGTTTAATGAAGTTTGCATCAGATTTATTATGTTGATAGGCATCTTTTATTTGAACTTGAATGGTTAGAATGAATTGATATTGTTTAATGAAGTTTGCATCAGATTTATTATGTTGATAGGCATCTTTTATTTGAACTTGAATGGTTAGAATGAGTTGATATGGTTTAATGAAGTTGGCATCAGATTTATCAAGTTGATAGGCATCTTTTATTTGAACTTGAATGGTTAGAATGAGTTGATATTGTTTAATGAAGTTTTGCATCAGATTTATTATGTTGATAGGCATCTTTTATTTGAACTTGAATGGTTAGAATGAGTTGATAATTCATCCATTGTTTAATTCTGATATGTCTTAGTAATTAAATAATGTATTGAAATTGTGATTGTTGCTTAGAAACTGTTAAAGCTTAATCAGTTGGACATTTAGGAAAACCTGAGACTAAAGGGGATTGTGCCTAGTTGTTATAAAAAAAAAAAGGGTATATGAGTTAATAAAAATTAGTTCTTTGAAATCTGTAGTGCTGCTGTTTTTGACAGCATACACGGGTCCAAACTGGACCTGTGTACGTGCTGTTGGACCCAGCCGACTGGGGCGGGGGTGTGTTTCTTTCGAGAAAAAAAAAGATATATATAAAGTAATTAAATGATGGTTTTCGAAATGGGATATGCTGTCGTTTTTTACAGCATACACAGGTCCATACTGGACCTGTGAATATGCTGCCAGACCCAGCCGATGGGATCGGCTGGGCTTAGTCTTTTCACATACATATATATAGGTCTATATATATATGTATATATATACATATATATGTATATATGTAAACAGGGATATTAGCATATGGCTTCCCTTTTTGATACGTTTCCGGACAGCATACACAACCCCTGTTTTAGGCCTGTGTATATGCTGTCACACCCAGCCGATAGGGTCGGCTGGGCTGTGCTGTTAATTTCAAAACTTCTCTTATGCTGAGAACCATGCCATGTTAGTAACATAGGTTGTTAGCATATGAAAACAGGGCCTGGTTATGTGATTGGTAAAGTTAAAAATTCTAATCTTTTGATGCATGATAAATCTTGAGCATGAATTATGTACCTACAGTTTTATTTCTCTTTATGTTAGGAGTTGAGGTGGTTTACATGACTATTGGAACATGTTTACACATTGATGTACTTGACGTGTGTTGTTACATATACATAAATACATAAATGCTTCATTGTCCATCTCATACGAATCATGGTTAGAAGCATGTGTGGTAATGATTGTATAAAGATGCATGCATGTGCATTCCATGCATATGCACAGGAAAAAGGGTATAACATGGGCAGTTTAATTTGCATATGGGAATGTCATATTTCATGTTCATTATCAATGGATTAATTTGGTGCATATATGACCATACCTTGCAAGCATGTTAATACCACTGCATACCTTACATATGATCGTGACTCCTGCATTAGTGCTCCGGTAATCAAAATGAATCATCAAGGGTTTGGTGAACCCGAGTTGTGGAAATGTTTCCCTTACTCATTTCAATGCATTGCGAAGATCATGCTTTATTAATATTTCAGCTTTATTGCACTGTTCTATATGTTTCCACAGGCCGGAGTCCTGTGATGGCTCTCGCGAGGTAGACACGAGCTTTTATCTTTCTTTTTGCATATGATATTGCAAAACTTAAGAAAATTAAATTTTTAATAAGAAGTAATAATAAAGCACAGTGTAATATACCTTCTGGGATCACCCATCTGGAGAATGGGGATCTTAGGAATCCGGTCTTGGAGAGATTGTGATGATACAAAACTCCGTGTGCTTAATTTTGGTCCCCTGAACCCGATATTGAGGTTCTTTCTCCTAGCCACGGTTTTAGGGAGAGTCTGTCACTTTACCCGGGAGTGGTGTGTCTGACACAGCTGTTGTTTTTGGTACCAAGCAAGTGGCACTTGTGGGCGTGGGGTGTCCCTTGTGTCCCCGACATTAGATGTGGAGGTCTAATGTTCCGAAGGTGATTCGGTCGAGGGCTAAGTTGGAACCCAGTAATAAAATACAAATTGTGTGCTAAGCTACCCTGGAAACTTAACTTAACCTCGGGGTTTGTACCCGTTTGGTGTATCCGCGGGCAACGGTAATTAAAAAGAGAAACTTAAAGTTGTATGCATTTAATAGGGCATGCATAAGGAAATAAAAAGACTTAATGGAAGATAATAAAATGATTTGTACAAAAGACATGCATTTTTCCTGTTATGCATTAGAGCATGCATACTTTAATGGTTTCCTTAATCATTATATGATGGTAAGTGTTGAATGTGTATTTCTTGTTGCATGCTGAAGTTATAGTACATGCTGCTGCTTTACTGTCTCTGGATGTTTAGTATTTATGATTGTTGCCTGAATAAATTTCCCAAATGCTATAAGCTGTCTTGTATGCATTTCCCTCAATTGTTGCATGATATCTCATCTTGACTCGTTATCTCATTTGTTTCATTAAGAAGTAGTTGTGGTCAGGATTTCGATTCTGACACCCTACTTCATTGGTTTTTCGTAGGAACAGGTGATCAGTGAAGTCGACAGCTACTGCGAGGGCGCGGGGGTCACAATGAGTTTTGACAGTCTTCTTTGTGGACAAAGTGACTCTTTTATTTGGTTTTTCAGTCTAGTGTTCTTGTTATTTGCTTATTGTCATCAGTGTTTACGTTACGTTCTGTTGAATCAAACATTTTGTTTTGAGGCTAGTTCTTAATTCATGAATAAAGGTATTGGTTAGGTTATGGATGTTAATTGCAAGTTCTTTTGTGGTTTATGGCTATCTAGTTGGAATTGGAACTGTGAGGACCCCGGGTCTCTGGGAAGTTTTCCGCACTGGTTTAAAAAAAAAATCCGTGTTTTCAAAGGGGATGAGTTGGGGGTCGTTACAGTTAAAATAGTTCCTAAATTAAATCTTAACCTCTTTTCCGTTTCTCAAATAGCCGACCATGGATGTGAAATATCTTTCTCATCCCAAGGGTGCTTTGTGCAGGATCTCCGGTGTAACGACCCCAACTCATCTCCTTTGAAAATGCGGATTTTTTTTTTTTAAAAAAAAAAAAACAGTGCGGAAAACTTTTCAGAGACCCGGGGTCCTCACAGTTCCAATTCTAACTCGATAGCCACAAACCATAAAAGAACTTGCAATTGACATCCATAATCTAACCAATACTTTTATTCATGAATTAAGAACTAGTCTCAAAACAAAATGTTTGACTCAACAGAACGTAACGTAAACATTGATGAAATTAAGCAAATGTCAAGAATACTAGACTGAAAAAAACCAAAATAAAGAGTCACTCTGTCCACAAAGGAAACTGTCAAAACTCATTGTGACTCCTGCGCCCTCACAGTAGCTGTCGACTTCACTGATCACCTGTTCCTGCGAAAAACCAATGAAGTAGGGTGTCAGAATCGAAATCCTGAGCACAGCTACTTCTTAATGAAACAAGTGAGATAAAGAGTTAAGATGAGATATCATGCAACAATTGAGGGAAATACATACAAGACAGTTTATAGCATTTGGGAATCTATTCATGCAACAATCATAAATGCTAAACATGCAAAGACAGTAAAGCAGTAACATGTACTAAAACTTCAGCATGCAACAAGAAATAAGCATTCAGCACTTACCATCAGGTATTGGTTAAGGGAATCATTAATGTATGCATGATCTAATGCATAACAGGAAAATGCATGACTTTTGTGCAATGCATGAATCATTTTATTATCTTTCATTTAAGTCTTTTGTTTCCTTATGCATGCTCTATTAAATGCATACAACTTTAAGTTTCCCTTTTTAATTACCGTTGCCCGCAGATACACCAAACGGGTACAAACCCCGAGATCAAGTTAGGTTCCCAGGGTAGCTTAACACACAATTTGTATTTTATTACTGGGTTCCAACTTAGCCCTCGACCGAATCACCTTCGGAACATTAGACCTCCACATCTAATGTCGGGGACACAAGGGACACTCCACGCCCACAAGTGCCACTTCCTTGGTACCAAAAACAACAGCTGTGTCAAAACACACCACCCCAGGTAAAACGGCGAATTCTCCCTAAAACCGTGGCCAGGAGAAGGAACCTCAATATCGGGTTCAGGGGACTAAAATTAAGCACAAGGAGTTTTGTATCCTCACAGTCTCCCCAAGACCGGATTTCTAAGATCCCCATTCTCTAGATGGGTGATCCCAGAACGTATATTACACTGTGCTTTATTATTTCTTTTATTAAAAATTAATTTCTTAAGTTTTGCAACATCATATGCAAAAAAAGAAAGATAAAAGCTCGCCTCCATCTCGCGAGAGCCATCACAGGACTCCGGCCTGTGGAAACATATAGAACAGTGCAATACAACTGAGATATTAATAAAACATGATCTTTGCGATGCATTGAAATGAATAAGGGAAAACAATTCCACAGCTCGGGTTTACCAAACCCTCGATGATTCATTATGATCACCGAAGCACTAATGCAAGGATCATAATCATATGTGTGCAGTGGTATTAACATGCCTCCAAGGTATAGTCATATATGTACCAATTTAATCCATTGACAATGAACATGAAATATGACATTCCCATATGCAAATTGAACAACCCACGTTATACCCTTTTCCTATGCATATGCATGGTATGCGCATGCATGCATCTTTATGCAATTATCACCACATATGATTCTAACCATGAATTGTATTGAGATGAACAAAAGAGCATTCATGTATTTATGTATATACAACAACACACGTTAAGTCCCTCAATATGTAAGCACTCAAAACAAACTTTATCATGGAATAATGTGTAAGCATTTTCCAACACACATATGAACCACATCAACTCCTAACATATATGGAAATCAAGATTTCGGGTACATGACTTATTCCCAAAGTTGATCATGCATCAAGAGATTAAAATTCTAAACTTTACTAATCACACAACCAGACCCTGTTTTCATAAGCTAACACACTTATGTTACTAGCATGCTACAGTATCCATATGAGAAAAAAAAATTGTATTTAACAGCCCAGCCCGGCTGACCCTGTCGGCTGGGTCTGACAGAATATTCACAGGGGTCGGCCGGGTCTGACAGAATATTCACAGGCCCAGTTTGGGCTTGTGTATGCTGTCAGGACGTCCCACCTATACAGAAAATTTTCTGTATATAGTATAAACAAAATTTTCTCAAGGCCAAGGCCCAGGCCAGCACCAACTGACTGGGTCGACTGGGCCTGCCCCAGCCCTGCCAAAACCAACCACACACCCAGCCAAGCACTTGGTTGGGCCTGTCGGTTCGGCCAGCAGCTGGCAGTCAGCCGAGTGCCACTCGGCTGGCTGCCAGCCAACCAATCCAACAGCCGATACTTAAAACAAACAGATTTCAAAATTTTATATTTTTTTCAAAGCCACCTAGCCCAGCCGACCCTGCCGGCTGGGTCTGACAGCATATCCACAGGCCCAGTTTGGGCCTGTGTAAGCTGTCAGGAAACCACCGCATCTTTTTTTTTTCTTTTTGATAACAACTAGGCACAACCCCTATTAGTCTCAGGTTTAATTAACTGCCCAAACTGATTAAGCTTTAACAGTTTCTAAACAAAAATCAAAATTTCAACACATTATTTAGTTACTAAGACATATCAGAGTTAAACAATGGATGAAATCTTAATTCATTCTAACAATTCAAGTTCAAATAACTGATTCATATCAACATAATAATTCTGATGCAAACTTCATTAAACCCCCCCAAAACTCCACATCAGTATATATATATATATATATATATAGCCTTAACCAGAAATTCAAAACCAATTTAATTACATGCTTTGGAATACACTCGGTTAAGGAAATCTGAAAATTTAGGGAACACTACATGTATCAAAGAGAAGATTTCGAACAAAAGACCCAGCTAAAACTGGGTCTAGCACACAGCCAGACCCACCCAGCCGACCCAGTTGGCTGGGTCTGGTACACAGCCCAGCCGACTGCATGCCTGGGCCCAAATCATGAAGGTAAAAGCTTATTAGTTCTGTTTTTTTTTTTCAAAACAATAAGAGCACAGAAGGTGTAAGTGAGTAACAGTGGAAACTGTGGGTCCACTGTTCTCCATGAGATTCCATCGAGTGTTGCATGGAGATCCAATCTCCACCGATGCCCCATTTGAATAAAAAAGAGGTACCCGTACCTCGTTTCGCAAATCCTGGTGATCGGAGACAGCTTTTACGAGAGAGAGATCGGCTGAGGTCGAACCCACCCCCACTGTCGAACTCCTGTTGAAGGGAAACAACGAGGAGGAGGGAGGAGTGCCGCTTGACAAGGGTGGTGCGTATGCCTGCCACGGTTGGGAAGTTGCCGACGATGGGGCTCCGGCAACATGCACGAAAACGAGAGTGAGAGAGATTTGGGGCAAAACTGAGAGAGGAAGGGGAAGGGGATACCAACCTGCCATTTTAAAGGTGGAAGCCCTCCGAATTTGGCGGAGATCATTCCCCTTTCGCCGGAGGCTGTGGCCCACCTTTCCCTCCTTTTCCCCTCACACGATAGGGGTTAGGGTTTTCTATCAGCACCCTAACCCTCCCCCTTCTTACTTTCCCCTTTCCAGCAATATCGGGCAACCCTTATCGGGTTGCCCCCCCCCCTTTTTTTCTTTTTTTTTTTTACTCGTTACACAGGGGCGACCCGGGTTCGAACCCGGGACCCGGTAACCGACCCCGAGTTGGGTCCACACCTGTTTCCCATCAAAAATGGATCCGCAAGTTGGATCCAAATGGATCCAACTGTGGATCCTCGAGTTCTCTTTTTATATATATATATATATATATATATATATATATATATATTTCTCGTTTTATTACTAATGTTAATATTTTTTTTGTATAACGCAATTAGCTATGCATAAATACCCATTTATGGGTCCGAGATCCGAAATATGGATCTTAGGTCCAAATTGCATGGTTCCAGACAAAACAATTAAATGGCAAAACTTACGGTTTTTACATCCGGTCCGGGAAGCGGATTGGGCAAGGCCATAGGAAGGGAGACCTTTATTTTATGGATAACTTAATACTTCCAAATACCTCATTTTGTACTTATGTCCAAGACAAAAATATTGAAACTTGGCATAAAAGGCTTGGACATCCAAGTTAATCTAAAATGTATCTTTTTCCTTTTGGAAACAAGTTTTGTAAAGAAAAAGATATCAATTGCAAAGATTGCATTTTTGGAAAAATAAAGTCTGCTCTTTTTCCTATTAGAACTTTTGTGACAACAAGACCTTTTGAATTGGTGCATTCCGATGTATGGGGACCATCTCCGGTTCTATCCAAAGGTGGTTATTCGTATTATGCTACTTTTATTGATGATTATAATAGATATGTATGGATTTATTTTCTTAACTTTAAATCAGAAGTTTTTAACTTCTTCAAAGAATTTCATGCAAAAGTTCAAAATCAATTTCAAAGTCAAATATCTATTCTTAGATCCGATTCGGGTGGAGAGTACTTATCAAATGATTTTCAATCATATCTAAAATAACATGGCATTTGTCATCAAAAATCTTGCCCAAGAACTCCTCAACAAAATGGTCTAGCGGAAAGAAAACATAGACATATTTTAGAAACCACTAGATCCTTACTCATTTCTAAAAATATTCCTAAAAATTTTTGGGCCGAAGCCGTGTTAACCTCCACCTATTTAATCAATAGGATGCCATCTTCAAAATTGAACAATATCTCTCCTTATGAAAAACTTTTCAATATGACACCCGACTACAATCGTCTTCGTATTTTTGGGTGTAAATGCTTTGTTCTTTTACATAAAAGAGACAAATTGTCACCTAAAGCAATAGAATGCGTATTTTTAGGATACGGTGAAAATCAAAAGGGCTATAGATGCTTTGACTATAAGAACAATAAATTATTTGTCTCCAAAGATGTGACCTTTTTAAAAGATGAAAATGGATTTGAAATTTTGGAAAAACCAAATGAAATTGATTATATGTTTATCAATGATCTTTTAGAAGACTCAAATGATGACCTTTTGAGTCATCCGGAATTTTTAGAAAATACTCATGATAATGGTGTATCACCAACTAATGGTGACAATCTCCAAGTATACACTCGGCGTGAGGAAGCACAACCTATTAGTGCTTTAGAAAAAATCTTGCGGCTTAATGAACCCCTAGAAGAAACCTCCCTTAGGCGTTCTTCTAGAGAATCAATTCCACCTAATAGGTTTGTCTCATATGAAACTCTCTCACCTAAATATATAGTTTGTCTAATTGCCTTGCATTCCTACTATGAACCTTCCCACTATAATAAAGCAAAAAATATTCCTCATTGGGTTGAAGCAATGAAAGTTGAACTAGATGCTTTAAATAAGGTTAAAACTTGGGAAATAGTTCACCTTCCTCCAAATAAAAAAGCTATAGGATGTCGATGGGTCTACAAAGTCAAAACAAAAAGTGATGGTTCCCTAGAACGTTATAAAGCTAGATTAGTTGCTAAGGGATATTCACAAGAATATGGCATCGATTATGAGGAGACTTTTGCCCCCGTGGCTCGCATGACAAGCGTTAGAACTCTAATAGCGGTAGCATCATCTAAGAAATGACCTATATTTCAATTGGATCTTAAAAATGCCTTTCTTAATGGTCAGTTGAATGAAGAAGTATATATGGACCCTCCGCCGGGAATTAATGTTAACCAAGGTCAAACTCTTCTGTTATTAAAAGCTTTATATGGGCTTAAACAAGCCCCTAAGGCTTGGTATGATAGATTTAGTGCTATCATGTTAAAATTGGGATTTCGTTCCTGTTATACTGACACTGCTTTTTTTGTTAAACGTGCAGGTAATAGTATCATCATCCTTCTGCTTGTTGTTGATGATACATCACTGGCAATGATGAAAGTGGTATTCTTAATGTTAAAAATATGTTAAAACATAATTTTGATATGTCTGATCTGGGTTTTTGAGGTACTTTCTTGGTATAGAAGTAGCATACTCTCCTCGAGGGTATATATTGTCACAGATGAAGCTTGCTGCAGACATATGTTCCAAATCTGGGATTTCAGATGACAAAAAGGTGGAGACTCCCGAGGTTATCAATGCTAAACTTCGACTGGAGGATAGAGTTCTGCTGGATGATCCTACGCCCTACAGGCAACTCATTGGCTCCCTCACCTATCTGACTATCACCAGGTCGGATATTGCTCATGCTGTGCACTCTGCAAGCCAATTTCAGCATGCTCCTACATCTGTACATATGAGTGTTGTGCTCCGGTTCATTCGATACATCAAAAATACTTTGACTAAAGGGCTATTCCTATCCTCACTCTCTTCCTTAGACTTACTGGCCTATACTGATGATGACTGGGGAGGAAACCCAAATGATCGAATCTCAACTACTGGCTTTTGTGTTTTCCTAGGAGATTCGTTAATTGCTTGGAGGTGCAAGAAACAGCAGAAAGTCTCATTGTCTTCTACTGAAGCAGAATACAGGGCTATGGCAACTACTACAATAGAGCTTGTGTGGCTTCGAAGTCTTCTTCAAGATATGAGAGTCGAAATTACCGGTGCTTCGAAGCTTTGTTGCGATAACAAAAGTGCCATCTACATTGCCAGCAACCACACCTTTCATGAGAGGACTAAGCATATTGAAATGGACTGTCACTATGTACGTGATGAATATCTTCGTGGGACAGTTACACTGCCATATGTCACTTCAAAATATCAACTTGCAGATTTCTTTACCAAATCCCTTCCTGCTCCTCGCTTCTTGTTCCTTCTTGGCAAACTTTCGGTCATTTCCCCGTAAAGTTTGAGGGGGGGTTAAGACATATGTAATAATATGTAATAATACATCTATATATATATAAATATAGATGTATTTACCATAATACCCAATAGGGGTATTATGGTCTTTTCACAAGTACCCAATAGGGGTACTTGTTTTATTTCTTTTATTTTGCTGTTTTTTATTTTTTGTTTTTTATTTTTTAAATGTATTTTGGGATACCGAAAAGGGGCCCCACAATGGAGTCGTTGGGGGCTCCCAACGACTCTATTGGGAGCCCCCTTTGGTCTCCCTTCTCTTATAAATAGGGGGAACCCCCCTTGTATTTTGCATGGCTCTTAAAGAGCTCTTCTTCAATAAAAGAAATATTCTTTTATGTGTGTAGCCTTATTATAAGGCCCTTCGTATATCCCTTGGTGGATTTTCTCTCTTGTGCTTGTTTCTTTTGTCCGTGTTGGACATTGTGAATGCTTTGGCATTCTTGAATTCTTCCGCATACTTCATTACATCGTAAGCCCCCAAAACCCCACACCAAGAAAACTTTAGTTTAGGCTTAAACCCAGACCCACTTGATCAAACCAAAATGAACTTTCCCATAACCTACCTATACCAAAAACTATTCTGGATCCAAACTGTAGTAACCAGACCCAAAATCATCTTATATCCATCATGCCTAACACAAGCCTGCTCCCAACCTTCAACTTGTTTAAATTGGATCAGTATGAGTTTTCACATGGATGAGGCTCCTTCAGAGTGGATCCAGATTTTTACACAATCGACAACTCCAGATCCATTTCACCCGTTTCACTTCGAAGGCATCTCATGTGACTATGGTTGGTTTGGAAAGACTGGTTATTGGTTATAGTGTGTATGTTCTGATAGATCTTTTTTGGTCCGTTCAGTTGGTAGAGCATCATCGAGACTTGGTTCCATATTGTGGGTCCATAACCCACAAAGTGGAATGGAGTCGGACAAAGTGAAAGCGAGATCTAGATTCGAGGGCAAGTCTTCTCCAACTCGGGGAGAATGATGCAGGAGCTGAGCAGAAGGCCTGTGTCTATAAAGGGTCTAGTTGGATCCATTTTGGTATTTTGTTTTTTTTGTATTTATTTAATTTGGATCTTAGTTTAACATGAGATATTTTGTGGTTTTCCTTTAATTTTCTCTCAATTTCCTGTTTTCATAGTTTCCTAGTTTCATAGTTGCGCTAGGGTGCCTATTCTTGCGGGGTTCAGGAGTGATCCTCTTCATCAAGGAATCTCGAAGCATTATTGAGCCTTGCACTTTCTGGGATCTGGTTTGGACACTTTGGTCGGTACCAACATTTTGTACTAAGGATATTTACATGTTGCATATTAAACAATATGAGACTTGACTGTTCTTGAGTTGTTTTGTTAAGGAACTAGATGTGTTTGATTTTTCTACCATGTGATGTAATAAAATACCCAATTCTTATGTACAAGCCTCTTATGGGCAAGAACAATACACATGAACAAGGGCCACTTATGGGTCTAAATACAAAACCCAATCACAAATGTCTATTATGGGCAAGAACACATAAAAATTATAAGAATTTATTGGATACAAGAGGGGTTACACCCCCTATTTAGAAATAAAAGGAAGCAAAGAAGTCATTGGGAAGTGCTCCCAACAGCTCTATTCCAAGGGCATTATAAGGACTATAATGCCCTTGAGAAAAAGAATAAAATACATTAAAAAAGAAAAACCCTAAAGTGTCCTTTAGGAAGACCACTAATTACATAATGTGTAATGACTAAAATAACCCTAATTGATTTATTTTATCACATCAAGAAATATATATACATATTAATGTATATTATATACATACTCAAACAATAAGTATATATATACTTTAACATTTAACAGTGATTGGTCATTTTTTACAAGATGTTTAGTTTTAGACTTTTACTCCTGGAAAAGAAAGATGTTTATTTCTGATAGTTTATCTGAAATATTGTCATTGATCTATTTTTCTGTTTTACCCCAAGATGGCAGTCACCCATACAGGTATATTGGACTTTTCTGCGTTGGCTCCTACATAGTGATTGCCAATAATATATTACTTTTATGTGCTTTACGTTTCAGGGTTGCATTGGTAGTTCTTCTCGTGGTTGTGGTTTACATTGTGCTCATCTTCGCCTGCCATGGGTTTACTTTGCCATCCTGTCGGAAGTGAAGAACATAGCTTATTTATGTTTGGGTGCATGCCTTGTATTTGAATTTCCTGTAAAATGCTTGGAGTGCTTTTGTTTCATTTTTCAGTGTTTGATTTAAGTGGGGCAAAACTCAAATCGGCTCCAGCTTGTTTTTGGCCAACTTGATCGAGGAAAGAGTTAAACTGATCCCAGAATGAATAAAGAGAAATATATTCTGACCAAATGACAGGGATTGATAAGAAATCAGAAAAAACGTTTTGGTTAGCATGCCCACAGTCGATTCTTAGACCATCTTTGATATTGTTTTTGTATAGTAAGTACTGTTAAACTCATGGTTGATCATACTTATTTGAATCACGTGTTATCCTGCCAAAATAAAATCTTGTTGATGATATTCATTTTAAGAAACTCATTTTTATCTCTCCAAGACCTTGTTAAGACAATGGGTATAAATGCTTTCTTTTAATGCCTATGATCTCAGATCCTTAGTGATTATAGATCCTATGTATGATCTGACATGTTAGGATCTTAGTTACAATCTGAAATTAGTCCAAGTTTAGTGTTTGATTGCTAAAATCTGAAACTGAGGGCTTCCATCCCGTTTCCAAGTTTTCTGGCAAACTAAATCTCATTTCCAAGACCATTCTCATTTCTGCACTTTTTGGCACTCGAAAGCCCAAATCCAGAACCATCATCCCTGTTTCCGGAGTTATCCCATACAGGAAACCTAATGCCGTAGAAAAGTGCCCAAATTTCAGTTTTCATGTATCGATTGCTCAAAACTAGCCCTCGTTTCTGACATTTCCAGATATTAAAAACAAATTCTGCACTGTACCTTGTATTTCCTTGCTTGACCGCGTCTGATTCATCACAGTAGCCTGTCACAATGATACCACAATCACTATCGTGTCGTGTCCCCTTATATGCTAATGTGAATTTACACAACAATTGCGTGTATGGTTGGACACCGGGTCTGGTACCCAACCTGAGACGGATCGGGCTCAGGGGGAGGTGTAGGGACTGAAATATATGAATATAATACATAAATTATGACCATTTCTTGTACCTAAGTTCCGGGGCATTCAAATGCACCGGAGGGCCTTTGAAAATGTTTTACCACTTAGCTGCACCATAGTGACAAGTATCGGTGTTTCTGTTTTTTAGACAACAAAAAAAGTGAAAAATAATGTGATATTCTGCCGGACAATAAGAATGGTAAATGTCATTGGAAATTAAAATTTTCAGTTCTTCATTCTTTCTTTTGTAAACATTTGTTTTTATGTTTTTAAATAATTCTGTTTTTGGTATTTTTTATGATAGAAATGTGCGATTTTTTTTTAAACCAATTTTCATGAAAAATTGTTCGCCATTATTTTATCCTTTTGACACTATGAGCAGCAGCATTCTAATTTTGGGGGAGATAGATTTTGGGATGGGATGTCACTTTCGTTGAAAAATAGCACTTGCTGACTATATCACAAAGACAAATCAACAAGAGCTCGAAATTATTTTGGAAAATAGGACACACGAAGACATGGAATTTTTTAATTTCTAATCAATAAAAATACTATTTTTGATATTCTAATGTTAAAAATGTATTTTTATTGAAATAAAACTTTAAAACATTAAAAAAATAAAATTATATTAAAATATTGTCAGTGCATGTCAATGTCCGTGTCCCACATGTTCGAGCATGTCCGCTCATGTCACCATAGACACACCACCAGAAATGGCGTGTCCCTATGACAGTTTGCTGAGTAATATCATTAAATCTTTTTTTTAATAAATCTAGGGCATACAACATAACATATGGTTGCCTTTTTTTTTGCCTACAAAACCAATGTGGCAAATATTTGGGTCCATTGGTTTCAGGTGGCCCACGAGGGTGCCTACAAAAAAAACATTCCCACTTTATTGTCATTTGGATGACAGGGCCCCAAACCTGGTTTGGCAAAAAAACAGGTTTTCACCTGTTTGGATTACCAAAAAAGGTCAGCCACCGGACGGGAAATGGTCAGTGGAGCTAAAAAAAATGAAAACAAAAATCACCAGTCATTTACTGGCCGGCCACCGGTCAGGAAATGGCGGGAATGGTGTCGCCTGGCATGGGTGACACCATCTCAGCCGATGGCTGGATTATCATGGTTTTTTTTTGAAAGGCAAGCTGGGTTTAGGCAGACCCCTACCAGTTATACAACTATACCATTGGGTTTTGAACCTGCAACGCCCCAACACAAGGTGACGTGCACTAGCTGTTCCTACCAGACAAGCAGTTAAACTGGGTTTCCAACCCAGGGGGAGGATTTTTTTTCACTTAGCCAGCTTTCAATCTAAGTTTTGGCTAGCTCTGCCTCCCCATGAGAATGCTTTCATGGAGGATGAGATGTGAAAAGATTTGCACATAAAAAAAAGTGGTAAGGGTGGGAAAAAGTATTACAATGACACTTTTCTATCATGATGGTTTGAAGTTTTTTCACTCGTGTTGAGAAAAGAAGGAAAAGGGATGCTAGCTCAAGCAATTTTCCACTAAAAAACTACACGAAACAAGCAGGTGTATGAGGATTTTCTTAGGAGCAGAAAATCTTGTGATGAAAAAAAATGTTTTTGGGTGAAAATCTCGACAAAACATCAGTACATATATTAAAATATGCGAAAACACATTAAAATGCAAACAAAGTGTCAGCTTCACATTAAAATTCATGATATTTCTGAAATTGGCATATTTTGAAAATGCTCAAGACTGCATTCCCTTTGCAAAATATCCATTATGTGTTTGTACATAGAGCGATGTCGCATGCATTTGAGTTTTAATTCATGTGCATCCACACACACACACACAAACAAGCGCTCAAATGAACCTTGCTAAGTAGGGGTATCAACGGGTCCGGTTTACCCAGACCAAATCTTATAGGTTCCGGGTACAGTGATAAATAAGAAGACCCAATTAAGACTCAGGTTCGGTCCCGAAGGTCCAATTAATACATGAATCTGGGTATAGTTTGTGAAATTTTACATCAGACCCAGGCTCGACCCGAGTTCGGATTATGACCTGCAATTTTTCAATGTAAAAAAGATACAAAATTTTATTTTACCGGGTATGGTCTGGGTCTGGTTCATGTAGTTCTTATCAGGTCTGGGTATGGTTTCTCTTGTAGTGGACCCGATTAGACTCAGGTCCGGATCCATTACCATACCCGAATATCGGGTCTAAGTCTGGTTCCACCTGGGTCCCAACAAAATCCTACCCGTTGACACCCCTAGTGTTAAGTAATACTCTTCCCTGCTGTCATATGCACGAAACTACTACTCATGGGTGCATGAAGCGAGAGTGAACATTGGGCTGGGTGCGTGATGGCCGCCAAGTACTATGACAACTAATGCAACCATGTCTCACCTTGCTCGGTCAAATTGACCGGGTTTGGGTTTGAGTAAAAGTATCATTGTTCAACCGTATACATAAGGTTAGGTGTCGGGTCTTGGCGCGATAGGACCCAAGCCCAGCCAACTCGAACAGAGTTGACAATAGCAGCAATATTTTTTATAATATCTTGAAAATATACAATACGTCTACTGCCATTTGAAATGTTTTAATATAATCAAAATGTTGAGCATACTTTGCTTAAATGAAAATATCTCATTTTTATTGATTTGTATTAAAAATTGATTGTGTTGTTTTTTATATATTTACCGCAAAGTATGTATGATACATCAAAAATATCGCCATTTTATTACGATATTTCCAAAGGCCAATGCAATATTGAAAATGCGATATTTTAAAAAATCCATGCATTTTAAAAATATTGTGTGTGTATGTGTGTGTGTGTGTTTAGACAAGCGAAGAAAACCGCCTTACTCATCGGCGTAAAAAACCCAGGACTCCTTTACCTAATAGAGAGTGTGCACCCAGTTTGTGATGTATAAGACTCGTCCCTACCCGATGTGCGGAGCCCTTCTAGGCGATAATATTGTGTTTTATCACAATATTAACATGATAAAAATGAATTTTGTTGTGTAATTATGTTATTTATATTTATATGTTTTATTTTTTATGTACACTGATGTTTTCCAACAAAACAAACATTTTAAATTTTCACACCACTTTTTATCACAATATTAACATGATAAAAACAAATTTTGTTGTGTAATTGTGTTATTTATATTTATATTTATATTTATATTTATGTGTTTTATTTTTTATGTACACTGATGTTTTCCAACAAAACAAACATTTTAAAATTTCACACCATTTTCCCCTGCCAAGATTTTTTGAAGAATAATATTTGTGAGCATGGTTTTGGTGTCTCTAGCCTAAGGTCAGAGTTAACACAATGTTGGGTCAGCACGACATGGAGTGCTTAACAGATAAATGAGAGGTAGCAACTGCTAGGAACGGGTTGGATACCTGCCTAACCTGGATCCATATTCAGGCTTTGAGCATGAAAAACAAAGACCTGCATAAGAAATGGGCGGTATTGGGATTCTAGGTTAATACCTGACCTGATCCATATCCGGATATTGGAAGTACGTACGAACATCAGATCAGGTACCTGACTGGACCTAGTTTGGGTTTGGATTTGGATATTTTAAACATGTGGGGTCAGATAGCCAACCCAAATCCATAGTTTAAGTACAATACCTGACCCACGTATATATCTGTGTATCCAATCCAAAATATTTTGTAGACTCGTCCTAATAACGTTTTGATGCTGATCAGCAACGAACACAAGGGCGAATCAGATACTGAGCGGTTAGGCTGCACTATCATAACTAAGGATGCAAAAGGTTGGGATCCGGAACAGCCAAAAATTGCAAAATCTCAATCCTGAATTCAATCCATTTGCATCCTTGATCATAACTGAAGTGTCTTGGCCTCTTGGGTTTAAATTCCACTGGGACACTCCGTTCAAGATCACCATCCAGGCGACCAAGGGGTTCAAGAAGGGTGGATGAAACGAATGGTTTGATAGAACATGATGATGATGAAAAATTGATACATGTATTTTTCTCTTTTCAAAATTTTTAGAATATGATTGTTTTATACTGCCTCTATTTTTTCCATTTTTTTTCAAAATTTTATTGATGTTGTGCATTACCTATTGTAGCTGATATTGATTCCCTCTTCTTTTTCACAATTTTGATATGTAAGAGATCTGGACGAATACGAAGATGATGAACAATACGAAGAAGCAGAATATGATGAAGAAAATTTGATATCAAAAAAGTCGTTGCATAGAAAATAATGAAGATGGTGAACATACTTTCCTAATTGGATCCATATTCGAGACAAAAAATCATAATAAACTTGTTAAAACATGTAAAATGATGGACGGATCCGGACATATGATCCAAAATGAAGTAATACAACCCATTATCCATGACTGTCCAAATTATCCGCATATTGTCATCAAACAACGGACATTTAAAACACAATATTCGAGTAAGGTACAAATGTTGGACTTGGCACAGTTGTTACTGAACAAACAAAACCATGTTCTTTTATGTCTTTTTTGTTCATTTCGTCCAAAAATTGACAAACCATCAAACATGCCCTATGAATACATATCCTTTGCCACAAGAACAAAGCTGTATCATGGGCAAACGGGACATCAGCTAGGGTTTTTAAGCTTGTTGAGCAAGACATCTTTTCCCGAAAAAACAAGAAAAAAAATGAACACTTACAAAGACGTGAGCATGAAACTTCAACATCACTTGTATGCGATTATGCGTTGGATTTGAGTATGAATTTCAGTGGACTTCGGTATGAAAAATTAGATTTTTGGCATCTTTGAAGTCACATTATTCAAACACTATGTAAGCTTTTTTTTTTTTTGATTGGCAAGTTAGTTTTCATTATACACAATAGGATACAATAGTTGTGCTCTCTTTCTTTATATATATATATATATGTGTGTGTGTGTGTGTGTGTGTCGATTGGTCATTAGGATGCATGAGATTCCAAAAGACATGCTTCAATTTTAGGGTACTTTGGTTGCATCTCATGTGATTTGGAGTGACATAGATTTAGAAAGTTAATCTCATTCAAATAGTACCCTAAAGCTACTAAACATGAAACTTTTTCTTTTGTCACAAAACCCTAAAAACAAGTATCATAAAAAATGAGTTAACACAAATCCCAAAAGTGAGATTTAGAAAATGAATTCATTTTTCATAGGTGAGCCACCTAAGGCAAGATGGTCATGTGCCCCCACTCGGGTTTTCGTGGCTTCAGTGAGGGTTCCTCATCACAAAATTGAAAACTCCAATGGGACACTTGGTTCAAGATCGCCATCGAGGCGACCAAGGGGTTCAAGAAGGGTGGATGAAACAAATGGTTTGATAGAAGATGATGATGATGAAAATTTGATATATATATATATATATATATATATATATATATATATATATATATATATATATATATATTTCTCTTTTCAAAAATTTTAGAATATGCTTGTTTTATACTGCCTTTATTTTTTCCATTTTTTGTCAAAATTTTATTGATGTTGTGCATTACGGATTGTAGCTGATATTGATTCCCTTTTCTTTTTCACATATTTGACAATAAATAATGCAGCAGAGTGATAGAGCTCTAGATGAATACAAAGATGATGAACAGTATGAAGAGGAGGAAGAAGCTGAATATGTTGAAGAAAAAGAAGAAAAATTGATATCGAAAAGTTGTTGCATAGAAAATAATGAAGATGGTGAACATACTTTCATAATTGGATTCAGATTCGAGACAAAAAATCATAATAAACTTATTAAAACATGTAAAATGATGGACAGATCGGGACATATGATCCAAAACGAAATAATACGACCCATTATCCATGGCTGTCCAAATGATTCGCACATCATCATCAAATAACGGACATTTGGAACACAATATTTGAGTACGATCCAAAATAAATGTTGAACTTGGCACAATTGTTGCGAAATGAACAAAACCATGTTCTGTTCTGTCTTTTTTGTTCATTTTGTCCAATCCTGGACAAACCATCAAGCATGCCCTATGAATGCATATCTTTTGCCACAAGAACAAAGTTGGGTATATTATCATGGGCAAACAGGACAGCTAGGGTTTTTACGCTGGTTGAGTAAGACAACTTTTCCCATTTATCTTAGAAAAAAAAGAAAAAATAAATAAACACTTACAAAGAGGTGTGCATGAAGCTTCAACATCACTTGTATGTGATTATGCGTTGGATTTGAATATGAATTTCAGTGGACTTGAATATGAAAAATTAGATTTTTGGCATCTTTGAAGTCGCATTATTCAAATACCATGTAAGTTTTTTTTTCTTTTTTATTGGCAAGTTAGTTTTCATTATACACAATGGGATCCAATAGTTTTGCTCTCCCTCTTTATATATATGTGTTGATTGGTCACTAGGATGCATGAGAATCCAAAAGACATGCTTCACTTTTAGAGTACTTTGGTTGCATCTCATGTGATTTGGAATGACAGATTTAGAAAGTGAATCTCATTCAAATAGTACCATAAAACAACTAAAACATAAAACTTTTTTGTCACAAAACCCTAAAAAATAAGTATCATAAAAAATGAGTTAACACAAATCCCAAAAGTGAGATTTAGAAAACTAATTCATGTTTCATAGGTGAGGCAAGGTGGTCATGGGCCCCACTAGGAGTTTTCGTGGCTTCAGTGAGGGTTCCTCATCATAAAAGAAGTGAATTTCATGTGTGTAAGATTCACTTTCTTATAAGATTTATGAGTGTTTAAAAGTAAATCTCAAACATAATTTTTACATTTCACAAACACAACCAAACGGGCCTTAATATGATAAATCAACTGAACATGTGATGTGAGACCTCCCTTTCAAACATGCACTAAACTAGACATGTTTTCTTGTCACAGAAGAAGGTACCGTGTGGTGCAGCTGTAACATGTTATTCTGTAAAAAACAAATTGAACCACCCTTCACGAAAACTGAACCTGTGGAAAAGGAGGTCCAGCTTGTAAAGTGGGGGCTAATTTCCATGAGATAAGCAGCTCTCATGTGTGTTGCATTGTGACCTGCAAAAATGGCATGGGTGTTTATGCATTTCGGTGAAAAACCCTTATTTTATGTGACATGCAAACGAGCTCTTAGGGTATGTTTGATGGTGCGTTCGGTGCATCACGCCGGATGAGAATGTCAAAAAGACCACAATTTGCAACAAACGTTAGATGCGGCGGAGCTCGTCCGCTATAAAAGCGTGTTCAAATCATTCCACCTCCCCCCTGTTACCAAAATAATAGGTATGGGAGGAACATATTAAAAAGGGGGTCTCAACTGGTGCACTTGAACATTCCTCTCTCTCTCTCCTATGCAGCAGGTGAAGGCCATAATGGCGGTGGCAGTTCGTCACTAACACCAGGCGAGGCAACACCTGTAACGCCAAAAAAAATTAACTTATGATTTCAAAAACATTAATAAAAATTCTTTCAAAGTTTAAGATTTTGACTTTTAAAATCATCAACGAAAGCAACTTAGATAAGACAAGTTAACAAATTTTGGGCATGTTAGCCTTAAAATCATCATTACTCATAAAACAACTACTCAAGAGAAGTGAAGAACAAACTATAGATTATTAATGAAATTTATAATTTATTACAAAAAAAAGCATTCTTCAACAATCAAAAAAATCTAAAGAAAACCCAAAAATAGAGCCAAGACGCTAGCCTAAAGAAAGAAATTTTGAGTCATGTTGCATTATGCCATCAACCGCCTGTAAAGTCTCACTCGTCACCTGCCTATGAAATGAGTCAGTTTCATAACAAACTAGTAGGTGCACAAATAAACAATATAAAATAAAATAAAGTAGGACATTCATGAGATAGGCAGTTTATTTCATTAAAAGCAATAATTAAAATGTGTAATCTATTCTAGTAGGTGCAACATATACAAAGATCTACTGTTTTGAAAGAGATGTTCTTCATAAGATATAAACAATATTGTAAGTAGTATGGATCTCAATCATCTATAACTATTGTGAACGAAATATTCTTTAAGTTCTTATATTAACTAGCATGTGAGTACACACAGACGCAAAATATACAAACAGCCGAGACTGATCCAGAGGTTTATTATGTCAAGTGTTTTTCATTAACCCGGATGACTGACTGAGTCTGCTCCTAAGAGGCTATAAAAGTTAGCTTAACAGTTCTGCAGAAGTTGGATGCATCCATTGGAACAAGTGGCTTTTGAGGAATTCTCTCGGTCATCGATCGTCCCCTTAGGAGCGGACTCAACTAGCTATTCGGGGTATTGAAAATATATAACATAATAAACCCCCGAACTAGTCTCAATTGTTTCTACGATTCGTGCCTTGTGCGTACCCGCAAAGCCAGCTAATATCGAAATATAAATTAACCTGTTCTCATTGCTAGTTGAATTGTTTATGCTTGTTGTGGCATTACACTTGTTAGTTAAACTACTTATGTAGTTCTTTACTTGTATTAATTAGCTAACTGTGCTAGTTAACTGCACAAAATATTGCTTACATCTTGTGTTGTCTCTTTTCTTCAGTTTAGATGTTATTTGCATATGTTGCTCATATTTAATTTCTCGTAATTACAAATGTTACTATTGCTTTCAATGAAATAAACTGTTTATCTTGTGATGTTCTACTTTATTTATTGTACATTGTCTATTTGTGCACCTACCAGTTTGTTATCAAACTGATTCATTTCATGGGCAGGTGACAAGTAGGACTTTATAGACGATCGCTGATGATATGCAACATGGCTCGAGATCACCCACTTTCAGCTGACGTCCTTACTATTCTTTGTGAATAAGGTTGGTTTGTAAGCTAATGTGCCCAGAATTGTCAACTTGTTTTCTTTTCTAAAAAGAATTTGCTTTCGCTGAAGTCTTTAAAACCAAACCCTGAAATTTGAAAGGTTTTCTCTAAATGTTTTCAAAATTTACAAGTTAAAATTTTTTGGGCAAAAGAATAACCATGTACTAGCAAAACTAAGTATCTACAGTGCGACGTCAATAGAAAATAAGTACAAGGAGCAGTAACAAGAATTTTACTATATGACAAGCCTATGCACGTAGAATACGAAAAACCCATAAATTTTAGAAAAATAAAGACAAGTAAAGAACATGAGATCACAAAGTTATATGCATATAAATATCACTTGGCGTTATCTAATATCCAAAAACTTTATTTAATTCATCCAAAGTTCTCATGCAACTTTCCTCTACCTCGAGAGGTTATATCGTTGTGTGCGCTTACGAGTGTAGGTGATGTAGGGCTCGGGTTGCGGAGCACGAGTGAGATCCATCATGAGAACTGCAAAAGTGTGAATGTTAAGTATGCTATAATCATAATAAAGAACAGAAAATGGCAGTGGTAGGGTCTGCCCTGTCGACGAAGAGCATGAGCAACAGGGTGTGTGGGTGCGTGTACCATATTTTATACCTTTTAAAAGGAGTGCGAATTTGAGTACAGACACTATAGTATCGAGAAGAGGGCCTTCTTAGTGCAAGGCTCAACTACTCGAGCACAAAAGCCTACTTTTAAAGCTAGCATTCTCTCTATGAGTTGTTAGATGCATTTATCTGCACCTCGAGTCATTTACTCAGGAGAGATACTCGGATCCACGGCAATCCTAAGTCTTGTGTTCTTGTTTCATAGAAACTAAGCTTGCTAAATGAAATCACTTATGTTATATCCTACGAAACACTATGTGGAGTTATCTTTCGAGAAACCCATGACCTACTATCATAGCCAGACCCTTTAGACGAGTACAATATGTTCACTATGATGGGTAGTATGAGAGGTGGTTGAGCACCTTGAATTATGCAATGAGTACTTTGTTGCAATACATGAAAATAATGATGTTCACCTCCACAAGCTAAATGCTCAAAGAGCAATGCATGTCAAGTTTGAACTAATGAATTACAATATATTAAATGTTTACCCTCTCATCGTAGTTGTACCCTTAGATAGGTACATGTGTACTTTTAGACAAGTACATTAGGGGTGGCAAAACCTGACACGACCCGCCAACCCGCCTCTTAGGCGGGTTCGGGTTGGGCTTAAGCCAACCCATTTAATAAACGGGTCGACCCGCGTAACCCGTTTATTAAACAGGTCGGGTTCAGGTTGAGGGTATGCCAACCCGGCTGACCCGTTTAATAAACGGGTTAGGCGGGTGGGTCAACCCGCCAACCCGTCTGCCAACCCGCCAACCCGTCGACCCGCCAACCCGACCCGCGAACCTGAGAACCCGTTTACCTGACCCAACCCATTTATTAAATGGGTTGGCGGGTCGTGTCGGGTTACCCGTTTATTAAACGGGTCGGGTTCGTGTTTGCCACAGCCGACCCGTTTAATAAACGGGTCGGGTTTGGGTTGAGGTATGCTGACCTGCCAACCCGTCGGGTCAACCCACCAACCCGACACGATTGCCACCCCTAAAGTACATCAAATTGGTGTTATGATGTTTGGATGATGAGGTTGTGGCAACCTCAAAGCATGCATATAGCACAATAATGAGATCACATAAATGGTACAATTCGCCTTCACAAGCAAGATGCTCGAGTGGGTCTAGCAGACCAGAGCATGTAGAATGGGGCGACGATTAAGAAACCCCCGGTGTGCCCATTCGACCTTCACGGTTCATCAAGAGAGAGGATGGATGGTACAAAAACTCTAATGGATAGGTTGTTAACAACCACCTTATGGGCAAAAGACTCGACTTTTCCAGTAATCGAAGTTAGAGGAAATGAGATTACCATAAATTATCCTAGGTGGTAACTCCCAGGTACTTCTGCAGAAGTTGGATGCATCCATGAGCCACAAATGCCTTTTGGGATTTACTCTCTTGGTCATTGACCATCCTCTTAGGAGCAGACTCAGTCAGTCATCCGGGTTAATAAAAAATACTTGGCATAATAAACTTACGAATCAGTCTCAGTTGTTTCTAAGTTTCACGTCTGTGCGTACCCATAGGCCAGTTAATATGAAAAGTTAAAGAATATCTCGTTCACAATAGTTGTAGATGAATGAGATTCATACTACTTACAATATTGTTTATATCTTGTGAAGAATATCTCTTTCAGAATAGTAGATCTTTACATATATTGTGCATGCTAGAATAGATTATATATTTTAATTATTGCTTTTAATGAAATAAACTATTTATCTCATGAATGTCCTACTTTATTTTATTCTATATTATTTATTCGTGCACCTACTAGTTTGTTATGAAACTGATGCATTTCAAGGGCAGGTGATGAGTAGGACTTTACAGGCGGTCAATAGAGCGATGCAACATTGTAAACACCCCAAATTTTCCTCATCCATTCTCAAACAACCCTCCTCGTGCAGTGCCAACCCTGTTAGGTCAGTGTAGGAGTCAAACCCCGAGTCAGTTTCAGAAAATTACCATTTTACCCATTTTCATTAGGAAAATTACCATTTTACCCCTAGGTCATCCTGGACCCTAGTCAGTCGGAGTCAACAAAGCTCACTGGTCAGTTCAGAACATTTAGAATATCAGTCATTCCAAGCTCATCTGAGCTCACAGTGAGAAGACCTTTTTCATTTCTGACAATTCCTGCCAAAATAGGATCATTTCTTCAGAAATGAGCTCATTTCTCACTCAAATCCAAGCCAATTGTCTTTGAGTCAGTCATTCATAGTCAGTCATACTCCACAGGGTCTAACTTGAGTTCACCAGAAGTTTAAGTGCTCTAGTTTCAGTTCAAAACCATTTCTAAGCGTCCAAGAGCCCATTTTAGTCCAGTTCAGCTCTTTCAGCTGAAATTGAGTTGAGTTCAGTCAATTGAGCTAGTGTTCGAGCTTTGATTTTAGTTCATGTCAGTATTACTGACCTTTGTTATAGCTCAAACCTAGCTCAGATTCGTAATTCACTTCGCTTCAGTGACCATTCTGTACTATTTCTCTAAAAATGGCAGCTTTTCTTGAAAATTCAGTCGGAAAGGTCAGCTGAGTCAGTGCCTAGTCAGTTCATTTGAGTTCTAAAACTCTAAAACCCAGCTCAATCTAGCTCATCTCAGTTCAATCCAGCTCGAACCCCAATTTTCAGTGTCACTCTGACCCAGTAGAGTCCCGAAAACCATTTCTTGAGCTATTTTGCAAATTTTATCAATTTTAATGCTCTTTGAACTGGTACAAGTGTCAATCGGGGTCTAACATCCAAAATTCTTTATTCAGGGTCTGCATTTCGCATATCATTTCTCATCATTTCATATCATTTCTCAGCATTTCATAACATTTCATCACATTTTATTCCATTTTCGAAGTCCAGAACTCCAATTTTATAAATTTCAATCCAGATTGAGTTTTAAAAATTTTCAGAAATCAATTTCAAACCCTGGGTTTCCAAAATTGACATTTGTACCCCCGGGAGTCTAAATTTGGAAATATTTTCTCAAGAAAAATAATTTGGATTTATTTCAAACACAAATTTTTGAATTCTACACTGGATTTGCTTCGCAACGAGCTATTAAACTTCAAAATCCGAGCTTGTTTCAAAAACTGCCAAAAATAGCTCATTTCGTTTTGAAAATATTTTCTCGAGAAAAACAATCTGGATTTCTTTCAAAATTAAATTTTCAAACTCTACATTGGATTTGCTTCGCAACGGGGTATTGAACTTTAAAATCCGAGCTCGTTTCAAAAATTGCCAAAAATAGCTCGTTTCGTTTGGAAATATTTTCTTGAGAAAAACAATCTGGATTTCTTTCAAAATTAAATTTTCAAATTCTACATTGGATTTGCTTCGCAACGAGGTATTGAACTTCAAAATCTGAGCTCGTTTCAAAAACTGTCAAAAATAGCTCGTTTCGTCTGGAAATTTTCTAAAAAGACTATTTTACCCATCTAATCATCAAAAGGAATTTCAAAAGTGGAATTTGGACCCGCTCTGAGATGGCCCATCCATTTGCATTTTCTTGTTTTAATTTATAAGAAAAGAAAAAAAATATCTTTTTCTTTTGGTTTGTTTTATTTTATTTATTTAATTTTTTTTTTAAATTATTTTTATTCTTCCTAAGGTGGGACCCACAAGGGGGTCACCCAAACCTCCAACCCATTTCCTTTCTTTCTTCCTCCATTTTCTTTTTTATATATTTTTTTTATTTTTATTTTCTTTTCTTTTCTTCTTTATTTCTTTTCTTTCTTTTTTCTTCCTTTTTTTTTCTTTTTCTTTCTTTCTTTCTTTCCTCCTTTCTTTCCTCTCCCTCCATTCACGTATAGTCTTTCCATCCCCTCCTTCTTCTTTCCCTATCCTTTCTTCCCCTTTCTTTCCTTTTCCTTCTTCCCCTCTTCTTTCCTTTTTCTTCCCTTCCTTATTTCCCCTTTCTTTCTTATTCCCCTTTGGATTTTCCCCAAAAGCAATGGCTGCAGCCATTCACGTATATTCCTTCATGAAATATTATTAGTAACTTAGATTTTGAGTTAATCAAAACCTAAGTTATGATAAAAAGAAAAAAAGAAAAGAACGGCTAGGGGGATTCCTATTCAACGTCTCTCTCTCTCTCTCTCTCTCTCTCTCTCTCTCTCTCTCTCTCTCTCTCTCTCTCTCTCTCTCTCTCTCTCTCTCTCTCTCTCTTTTGGCTGCAGCTATCCTTGGCTGCAACTCTCAGCCATTGAAGCCACTTTGAAGCACCACCTGCACCAGCCTTCTAGCAGCCCATCTTGCTTCACCTTCAGCTGCACCAAGGCAGCCACCACCTTAAACCACTACCTTCAACCACCACAGCCACCTTTACCAAGGAGCTTTAGCAACAGCCTCTTCCTCCCAGCTTCCTTCAACCAAGGCAGACCTCCAGAGCTCCTCCATTCAGCCATCAGCACAACCAACTGGAAGACTCCACTCCTTTCAGCCAAAAAGATCTCTCTCATTCAACCTTCAACAAGGCACTTCCACCTTCAATTAGTTCCAACCATAGTCACCCCATCTACAAGGTGCAGCCATCCATGCCTCCACGCCCAGCCGGCTCTCTCATTGCAGCGGCATCTCTTTGAAGCCTCCAAGTAGCAGATCTCCATCCTCTGTTATACTCCACCAAGGGTTCAGTCCACCACTCGGCTACAACCACTTCCTCCAAGGCAATAGCAAGAACTGTCTCCCCTCCAACAGGTTCCCTAGTCATCTTGCTCCAACCGTCCCAGCCCTCTTCGTGGGTGTCACAACCACCACAACCCCGTCACTCCAACAGTCCAGCCTTCATCCATTGGCAGCCCCATTAACCATAGCTACCACCTTCAGCTGATCCAAGGAGGAACCCAAGGTGAGTCAATAGTTTCAATCGTCTCACCGATTTCTCTTGTTATTATTATTATTAGTATTTTTTTGTGTGTGTGTCATCTATTTAATAAAATGCCATGGATATTCTCTGTAGAAGGATGATTCTAAATGTGAAAGTCAGTTTAAAACTGGATCCATTGTGCTATTTTGTTTTCTTTAATGAATCTCTCATGATTAAGGCTAAGCAAGAGAGGTGGTCCATCCGATGCATGGATCGGACCCCCTCCATTAATAGCCTACATCAAATCGGCTTCATATCCCCTTGTTTTTTTTGTTTTTTTTTCTTTTATTTCAAGCATTAGTTTTGTATAAATTGAGTATTTTAGGCATTTTATTTGACTAATTTCACTGTTTTATAGGTAGTTTTGTTAGCTTTATTAAGGTTTGCTTAGAAATCCATAGGCTTTAGTTTGTATATGAAGTCCAGTCATCATTTCATGGATATATTTGTGTTCAAAAATCCGAAAACAAATTGTGATAACTTTAGTTGTATATCTCTGCTTTTTTGCCAAAAATTTGATGCAATTTGGGTTTCGGAACCTTCTCAAATAAATCAAATCCCAAACTGGGATTTCCTATTTCTAGAACCTCCAATTTCTGCTTTAGCAGACAAGAACCTCCGGCACCACCCTTGTGGGAGATCCGGATCATTCTACAAAAATTACAGTGGATTCATGATTGAGTTTACTAATGATCTAGAAATTTTTAGGTTTTTCCAGTTAGTTTTGCTTTCTCTAAAAAATCGGATTTTCCAGACTTCTGGGAAAATCTTTATTTTCTTTCGTCAGGGTATAGATAGACCCTAATGCACCAATTCCGCTCAATCTGTAGCCGGTATGCAAAAAATTTCAACACAAAAGTTCTTCCTAACATTATTTCCTGTCATTTCCCAAAATTTGGGAATTTTTGAATCTGTTTCATTATTTTTCCCGGATTTTTCCTTTCTATCTAACAGATTCCAGTGTCCAGAAATCTCAGAGATTTAAGTCTCTGATAACAGTATGGCCTTTTCCAAACCATAACCCGAATACCAATGGTGTAAAAATATCAAATCTTACTCTGTTTGTCAGAGACATTTTCCCACAATTTCAGCCTTTTTGTCATCTGTCTGCTATTTTTCCCATATTTTCTTTCGAAACCTGTCTGTTTCCCCTAAATCCTAGAGTCGCCGGATTCCGATCCGACTTGCCGGAGTGGCACAGCTCCGACCATAAGTCAAAACCAGAAAGTGTAAAAGGTAAAAATCCTTTCCTTACTGTCCTCTGTCACCCCATTAAATTTAGGAAATTTTTATGGAAGTTTGATATCCTA
The DNA here is from genome assembly GCF_984573655.1 of Nuphar pumila. Taxonomy (NCBI): domain Eukaryota; kingdom Viridiplantae; phylum Streptophyta; class Magnoliopsida; order Nymphaeales; family Nymphaeaceae; genus Nuphar; species Nuphar pumila. The sequence continues at coordinate 97,195,023 of NC_143254.1, forward strand.
AATCCCCTTTAGAATCAACATTTTAGGCAAAAATCACAAAATTTAGGGTTTTTATTTGAATTTCCATATTTACAAATACAAAAAAAAATATATTTTAGAGCTCCATTATGTTTATATGGTTGTTTTAGGTTTCCATGCCAAATTTGGCTTAATTCCAAGTTCATTTGCTCCATGTGTTAGTTTATCTTTAAATTCAGAAGCGAAAATCAGGCGAAAATCAGGTTAAATTTGATTTTTATGATATTTTCGTCATTTTAGGGTTTTTATCATGCACATAACCATGTAGAATCATATTAGGGTTAATTTCAATCTCCTTTGCATTTCATATTTTTCAATTTTGCAAAATTTATTTCAGAAAACCCTGGTTTCAAGGCCAGTCTTGTTATCGGGGGTATTTTGGTCATTTTGACCTAAATTTCGAAATTTCAATTTCTAATTCTCCAAAATTTCATGCATATCATCATATTTATCATATTATGTTTGATTTATTTCATTTGATTTTCAAAATTCCAAAATTTACAAAAATTCTTTCAGAAAACCCTGATTTTAAGGTCATCAGGGGTATTTTGGTCATTTTGACCTCAATTTCGAATTTTCAAGTTTATTTTCGAAATTTATTCATTATTTATCATGTTTATATCAAAGGGGGTATGAATTTGGGTTTATATCTGAATAATATCCGATAATTTCCCATATTTTCGGATAAATTCAGAAAAACCTACATTTTTGTGTTAACATTGTTTTCTAGTTTTGCAGGAACATTCAAGAAGAAGACTTAGCTTTTATTTTTTATTTTTTTCAATTCAATGTAAAAATCAATGTAATATTTGGAATAAGAGTTACATTTCTGCTTAGAATAGGGCTGCATTGCATATAGTTTAATTTATGCATATTTCAATATGTGATGTATGATTCATGCACATTATTTCAAATTCACTATGCTTTACACGAATGGCACATGCACAAGCTCTTATGGAGTTTATAAACTCGGTGGGATTCATATTTATGGCCATAGTCATAATATGAAGAAAACCAAGATTTATGATCTTTATATCAGCCACATTCAGCCTACACTCTTAGGCTAACTTCAAAATGCACTGCATTTTTCAAAGTTTTAAAAGGATTTCTCAATTCCTCAATGAAATTCCCTTTTCAAATTCATATTCATTCATTTATATTATTCAAATTGCATTGTTTTCAAATTCATTTTCCAATTTCAATTTCAAAAAAAATCAATTTTCTCAAGAATTTTCAAGTCTTTCTCAGGATCTGATTTTCTCAAAATCCTAAGTTTTCAAATGACATTTCAAAGCATTTCCCAAGTTCAAATCAAGATTTTCCTATGTTTTCAAATTTTGAAATTTCAAAATCCCAAGTTTTCAGAAATCGATTTTCTCATATTTTCCAATTTTCCTGAGAATTCATTTTCCATTTCAAAAGTCATTTTCCAATAAATTTCTTAGATTTTCTTAGAATTCTCAAATCCATTTTCTCAGAAAAGCAATTCCAAATTTCAAAATCGATTTTTCAAAGTTCAAGTTTTCCTGAGAAATCACTTTCCAATCCACTTTCTGATTTCCAATGAATTTCAATGATTTTCCCAGGAATTCAATTTTCAAGTACTTTTTCAATCAATTTTCAAGCATATTTCAATTTTCCAAAGCAAACATCATGTTTCTCAAACTTGCATTATTTTCAAAAATTCATAGCACAAGCCTGATTCTTTGTGCATTCTAGGAAGAATAGAGCATAATTTAGATATTTGAGTCAAGTTAAAGCACATAATTGGTCCTTGGTTCAATTACCCCTGGTAAAGGCGTCAGGAACGGTTGAACCTCGTACCGACAGGCGGATCCCATTCCATGGAATTTTCCCGCAAATTTTCAAAACGGAGGCGAGTAAATTTTCATAACTTTGGTCGAGTTTGACTCGCGAAATTCGTTTCTCTCTCGCAAGGGAGGGGAAAAATTTTGCGATGATAACAAACATGGCTCGAGATTTTATTTTTTCTGCTAGCGTCTTGGCTCTATTTTTGGGTTTTCTTTAGATTTTTTTTATTGTATTAAGAATGCTTATTTTTGTAATAAACTACAAATTTCATTAATAATCTATGGTTTGTTCCTCACTTCTCTTGAGTAGTTGTTTTATGAGTAATGATGATTTTAAGACTAACATGCCCAGAATTTATTAACTTGTCTTACCTTTCTAAGTTGCTTTCACTGATGATTTTAAAAGTCAAAATCTTAAACTTTGAAAGGATTTTCATTAATGTTTTCAAAATCACAAGTTAAAATTTTGGGGCGCTACAGGACCAGTCGTGAAGAAGTTGCAGGAGCAGAAGAAGGCCCTTGAGGATAAGTCGCACAAGAAAATGGTGCAGTCAGTGGTGCTGGTGAAGTGGTCACTTCTCTGCCATGACGGCGATGCCTCCTTCTCTGACTAGAACTCTGACAACTGGACAACCGGACATGGGTGTTAGAGATGGCACAAGATGAATAGTCATGAGTGTTGGAGATGTCACAAATCGAGGGTTAGTCATGGGTTTTGGTTTTCTTTTGGGGATCAAATCAAGGGTTAGTCATGGGTGTTGAAGATGGCACAAGACGGATAGCCAAACAAAATGAGTGTGTATCGATTGCTTTTAGTATAGAAAATTTATTTTTTTGCATGATTGATGTTTATTCATTGAGTGAGTTTGGTGGAATTGAGTTTCACTACTGGTTTGAGAGCTCTGATTAAGTAGTGAATCGATTTGTAAGCTATTATGTGTTTTCTAGTGTCGATTTGTGAAATATTGTTCTGTTTGTTAATATCGATTTGTAATATATTTTGCTGAATTGTTGTAAACATATGCGCTGGGTAACACAAATTGATGTTTTGCTCATGACTGTGTCAAGCATATCAACTGATTGCAGTGAAGATGTGTCTCAATCAATGGAAAGTCATGGAGCAAAGGGCATTCGTACTATCGATGCACCTGAAGAAGTGAATATGTGTACTAATGATGCACATGATAAGAAGGGTGCAGGCATTGGATTCACTCTAGATTTGAATATTCCAGTAGACGAAATGCAATTCGATAATGATATTCCAGCAGACGAAATGCAATTCGAAAATGAGGTAGACGATCATGACAATGCACTTGACAAAGGTGCAGGCACCTCAAGTCTATATAATAATACACTTGACTCTATTCCCATAGAGGGAATATAGTTTAATAATGAGGAAGTTGCATACCAATTTTACAATGATTATGCCTTAAAACTTGGCTTCAGTGTTAGAAGGTATTCTTGGGCAAAAAATACACAAGGTGTCATGGTGAGAAAGGCATATGTTTGTTCTAAGCAAGGTTGGAAGAAATCAAGTGAAAATCCAACAAGGAGCAAGCCAGATTCAAGATGTGGTTGTCCATCGAGAATGGTGTTAAAAAGACTTCTGAATGGGAAATATGTAGTTCACACTTTAATCAATGATCATAACCATGAATTAGCCTCTTCTTTTATGACTCTTATGTTAAGGTCACATCGTAAAGTAACTGAAGTGCATGTTGCAGTTGCTGAAATAGCTGATAGCATCGGCATTGCACCAAGGATGATATACAATTTGTGCGCGTGCATAGATGGTGGTCGCGAGAATGTACCATTCACACCTATGGATCTAATAAACCATTTGAGAAGGAAGAGGTCAGACAACATGAAGAATGAAGGAATATGTTCTTTGGTTGATTATCTACAGAAGAATTCAAGCAATGACCTTGGTTTTTTAGTACAATGCAACTGAATGAAGATGGGTATGTTGTGAATATGTTTTGGGCAGTTTCAAAGTCAACAGTAGATTATGAATGATCCATTGATGTGCTTATTTTTATACGATTGTGAAGATTAATACGAAACAATGGCCATTTGCGCAGTTTATTAGAGTGAACCATCACTCACGGAGTTGCATATTAGGCAGCGCTTTTTTTATGACCAGACCAATGAAACCTTTGAGTGGTTGTTCAAAGTATTTACACTGGCAATGAATGGGAACTACCCTAGAGTTGTACTTACAGATGGTGATCATGCAATTGCGGTTGTAGTGTCTCATGTATGGCCATATGCACATCATCGCCTATGTTTGTGGCATATCTTTCAAAATGCAGCAAAGTACATAGGACACATTTTTAATCAGAAGACAAGGTTTGATAAACTTTTTAGAAAGTGTGTACTTGAGAGCATGAACGAGGTCACTTTTCTATCTGATTGGGAGCAAATGATTCAGATGTACGACCTTGAAGACTGTGTGTGGTTACCAAATTTATATGCAGACAAAGAGAAGTGGGCATTGGCATATGGAAGACAATACTTTTGTGCAGATATGATAAGCACACAAAGAGCTGAATCTATGTATGCCACACTAAAAAAAAAACTTGTATTCATGTTTGACAATGTTTCGCTTCATGGAACAATATGAATTATTTGTAGACGCTCTTAGACAAAATGAGCTTGAACATGATGTGCAATGCTTCAACACCCGCCCTGTAACTTTGGGCATGAAAATATTGACGTTACATGCAGATCTGTATATACTAACTATATTTGAATGGACTAAGAAAAAGGTTATACAGGTCATGAATTGCAACATAGAAGGACGTGTGCAATATGAGAATATGCACAAATACCATGTTGTATGGGAGGGAGAAGAACAACCACAAAGAAAAGAAGCACATGTTACGTACAATATTCACAACAGAACAATTGAATGTATGTGCAAAATGTTTGAATTCAAAGGTATTTTATGCCATCCTGCATTAAAGGCACTTAATCAAGAGAAAATACAAGAAATACTTGAGTCATATATAATGCGAAGATGAATGAGACAAGCAAAGATTAAGCTGTTTGATAGAAATAATATCACTTCATCTGGTGTTAATGAGAAGTGCCACATAGCCTCTCGTTGCCAACAACTATGTAGGTCACTTATGCATGTTGCATATTTGGCATCAAAAAACGAAGAAACCTATGTATGTATGAGAAAAGTGGCAAGGGAATTACTTGAAAAAGTGTAGTTAATTCACCATGAGTCTATTGCAGCTCATGAAGACCAATCTAAGAAAACGAAATCGAACAGAGTAGGTGAAATTCATATTTCCTCTGACTCTTATGACAAGTTGCGTCAAAGCGTCAACATCATCTTCGACAAGTCAGGAGTAAACCGTGTAGATTATGATAGAAATATTCACCTAGCGAAGGGTATTAAAAGGAAACTTGCCTCTGATAGTAGTCATCTTCACTGGAATTAGTTTACAAGAAAATGTGTAAGAAACAACCAACCCTTAAGCAACCAATCATTTCACATGAACAGGTATGTAATACAGTATATTGCTTCTCATGTAAATTATATTACGTGTAACTTATCAATATTTAATTTGTGTAATTTTCAACATGCAGCAATACCCTACAGACGTGCATTACAACGTTGGAACCTGCAATCCCCCCGACCTGTTTCAGTGGAACGATGGCATGAGTTTGACAAGTCTTTTGGTATGTAACAATTTTGGGAGGATGTTTGCATTTCTTGTTGAACTTAATGTAGTACCTGATATTTTTCTATTTCATGACAGGCTCAATTTAATTCAAATGTGAGCAACGCAACACATGAATTGCGTGTGGATTCTTCAGCTAAAAAATAGTTGTAGCATTTAACTTTCATTAGTGTAAATCATTGTAATGTTTAGCATTCTATAATTCTTTGTTGTAAATCAATAAATCTTTGTTGTAATTCTATAATTCTTTGTAGTAAATCAATAATTCTTTGTTGTAATTCTACAATATAAATCATACTACAAATATCATAAAAATTGATATTAGAAAACACATATTATCTTACAAAACGATATACGGCAATTCAGCATAATATATTACAAATCGGTATATGTCAATTTAGCATAATATCCTACAAATTGATATACGATAATTTATCATAATATATTACAAATCGATATTAACAACTAAAACAATATCTCACAAATCGACACTAGAAAACATATAATATCTTACAAATTGATATACGGCAATTAAGCATAATATATTATAAATCGATATTAACAAACAAAATAATATCTCACAAATCGACACTAGAAAACACATAATATCTTACAGATCGATATACAACAATTCAGCATAATATATTACAAATCGATATTAACAAATAAAACAATATCACCAAATCGACACTGTATCGGGAAGCTTCATTCTAAAAAAGGTGGGTTGCGGAGGCAGTTTTGCCTCATTCATTTGCTCGAGAAAAGAGAGGGTGTGCTAACAAAAACAATAATCAGACTGACATTAAGAAGCCAAAGATTGAACCCGTTGATGAACCTTTCCCTATTTTATCAAAATTTGTATACACAGTCTACAAAATTTATTACAAATGTCTGTACACAAAAAAAATGGAAATTAAAATTTGAACCAAAAATTGATCTCTCTCTCTCTCTCTCTCTCTCTCTCTCTCTCTCTCTCTCTCGACAGTAGAACGTAACCCTCTTCACATTATCCTTGAGAACAATAGACGTTTAAAAGAACTTTCTATTACTAGGTAATCTTGCAGTGTGGGTTTTTGTATCTTCCTCAACTAGAAAATCCATCATTTTTTTGCATAGTTCTGTGCAGAATCCAGGTATATCATCCTGAAAAAAAAACTGAAGGGGACAATGCCTGAGTTGAAGTTTGTGAAGCATATTCTCAAGGTGCATCATTGCTAGAGTCTCTATCAGTCTCACTCCGAGGAAAATGGTGCAGTGGGCTTCCATTACTAATGAGCTCATTTTCTTGTAGAGGATGTATATGTAGTTGCACATAAAATCGTTTTGTAGTAGGAAATAAACTCGATGATGAACGATATGGATGTTTTGGTGATCTCTTCTGTAAAAATGAGTCTCCAAAAGATAGATATGCATTTGACAGAAATATCCTCCCATAAATAGCTTTCCACATTCCCGCACCTGGATTGCATTAGAAGCACATCACTATTTTGGACATGGGTTTTATACTGGTGATGACATCTGTTTTCTTTCTTTAAGATGGTCATGCATTATATCTAAGCCAAACCATTGGTCATAATGTATTATAACTAAATACTAATATTTTTTATATATGAATGTGGTTGTAAATCATGTAGATTTGTAGTTACGAAGTTACAGCGAGAACGATATGTCTTTGTGAACGAAATCGATTTTTATTTAAGAAGTTAACACATATAATCTTACAATAAGAAGTTAACACATTAAAACCCAAAATCCTTAACCCTAAACCCTAAACCCCAATCGCACAAATCGACACTAGAAAACACAAATAATCTTACAAATCGATATACGATAATTCAGTATAATATCTTATAAATCGGTATACGGCAATTCAGCATAAAATCTTACAAATCGATATACATAAATTCAACATAATATATTATAAATCGATATTAACAACTAAAATAATATCTCAGAAATCGACTCTAGAAAACACATAATATCTTATAACTCGATATACGGCAATTTAGCATAATATATTATAAATCGATATTAACAACCAAAACAATATATCACAAATCGATACTAGAAAACACATATTATCTTACAAATCGATATACGACAATTCAACATAATATATTACAAATCAGTATATGTCAATTCAGCATAATATCTTACAAATTGATATACGACAATTCAGCATAATATATTACAAATCAGTATATGTCAATTCAGCATAATATCTTACAAATTGATATACGGCAATTCAGCATAATATATTACAAATCGATATTATCAAACAAAACAATATCTCACAAATCGACACTAGAAAACACATAATATCTTATAAATCGATATACAACAATTCAACATAATATATTACAAAATCGGTATACATGTGCCAAGTTCATAATTTTGGTTTATGGATCAATGTGAATTCCTAATGATATCTTAAAAATTGATATTTAGAATCAAAACAATATCTTAAAATAATATTAAGAATCAAAACAATATCTTAAAACGATATTAAGAATCAGCATAGAAATCAATATTAAAATTCAGAATAATATCTTAAATGGATTTGGAAATTCATATTGATATCTTTAAAATCGATATTTAGAATCAGAACAATATCTTAAATCGATATTAAGAATCGACATAAAAATCGATATTAAGATTCAGAACAATATCTTAAATGGATTTGAAAATTCGTATTGATATCTTTAAAATCGATATTTAGAATCAGAACAACATCTTAAATCGATATTACAAATTAGCATAGAAATTGATATTTAGAATCAAAACAATATCTTAAATCGATACTAAGAATCAAAACATCTTAAATTGATATGAAAATTCCTATTGATATCATAAAAATTGATATTTAGAATCAAAACAATATCTTAAATATGGGTTTAGTAAGATATTAATTGTTTAGGGTTTATAGTATAAGGTTAGGTATAGTAATATATTATGGGATATATGTACCGATTTGTAAAATATTAAGTGCTTTCTAGAGTCGATTTGTAAAATATTAAGTGCTTTCTAGTATCGCTTTTACGTATCTCACAAATCGACACTAGAAAACACATAATATCTTACAAATTGATATACGACAATTCAGCATAATATATTACAAATTGATATTAACAAACAAAACAATATCTCATAAAAATCGATATAATATCCTATAAATTATAAGATGTGTGTAAACACCCCAAATTTTTTAAAGTTTTATAAAAATGACCTTTTTGACCCTGACCCCATTTTCAGAGAAAACCAAAGCCAAATTTCAGTCATTCTTCAGATTTTCTAAATTGAATTCCATATTGATATACTCAAATTCAATTCTGAATTCGAACCCAGTGTTTTAAATCCAAATTTGAGCCTCGTTGTCCAATTTCCAAATTAAAATTATAAAAATACCAAAAAATGGTTTTGAATAGCTCGAGCAGTTCATCTGGCACTCTGTTGGATCCCCAACTCTGTATTTCTCAATTCGAGGCTTTAAACCTTGAATATTTCTTCAAAATTCGGATATGAACCCATATTATGAAGAAATTTTCCCAAAATAGCCTTGAGTTCTTAGAAAGACTCTCTCTTGTAAATACTTTGCAAAAATACAAAAAAATAGTGTTTAACCTTTGTTTTCTCGTAAAGTCTTAGACTTTTATTCCAAAAATACAAAAAAATGAAAAATAACACAAAAACCAAAAAAAATGAAAAAACAACGAGAAAAACAAATGATTTTGAGCCTTTTGAAGTTAATTTTCCTGAAAACCTCAATTTTAAAACATTTTTTAAAAAAAAAATCTTAAAAGAGGACCTCCTTTTTAAAAAGAAGGAAACTTTACAACGGACTCCTCTCGCGCATTTCCCTCTCCTCTCTCCATCATTGATCTCAAACAACCCATCTTCTTCATACCATTGATCTTCAACGATCGAGCCTCCCATTCCCTTTAAAAAGAGACACCCAAGCCTCTTCTAGGCATCGGCTTTTCTTCAGAAGGAAGGACTTCAACCAATTTTCCATCCAGCATCTCCCTCATCCAGGACAATCGATCGAACATCCGCCTTCCTCTTTCCTCCTTCAGAATCTCTGCAAACCGGGTATATTCTCTTCTCCTTTTTTTTCAATTTTTTTCTCTCTTTATTTTCCTGTTTTAAGGCTGCTATTGATGCACCATTGGTGGTGTCGATACTGCTTGTGCAAGTATCGACCCATCCTGTGCGATATCAAAGGAACTCCCAAAATTCCAACATTGTTTCCTTTTTGTTTTGTTTTTTGTTTTTTGTTTTTCTCCTTATTTTGTCATTTGATTTTCCATTTACTATAGATGCACATATCGGATGGTTTGTCCTACATTTTATTTCCAATTCTATAAAAATCAGATCATCCATCTTGTTAAATGAGCTTTTTATTGCCTTTTATTTTCAGGGCCCTTCTAATGTTGCCCTCTAGTTTATTTTTTATTCCTGTTTCTCTTGTTTCATTTACCCGTTGCATAGTCTGTTTCTTTTCTCATTTGGATTTTAATTTATTCTTTTCTTTTTCTTGGGGGATTTATACCCAATTATCTGTTACATTCGATCTCCTACACCATGATTTCCACTTGTTGTCACACGTTGTTAACTATGGGTGTCGTTACTTTTAGCTTACCTGTCATTCATCGTTATGTTTCCATTATCAAGTGTATATGTACATGAGTTAAATCTGCTTAGCTATCTTTTGATTAATCCCCCTTCACATGTGATATTGATCCTCTCTTTTTTTCTTCTTTTGGGGAATGAAACTTTATACTGTAGAATCTGTCATGAATGTTTTGTTCTGTTATTGGATGGTTTAAAATCCCTGTGAAAGCAAGTCTTGCATTAGCCTAATTCATAATTCAGTGGATCACTCTTGTTGCACAACAAGCAAAATCGATTTGCTTTGAATATCTGATTTCTAATATCGATTTGTTGAGTCGGCTAGCTGTAATCAGGGGGTGAAATTGGCCTACTGCGTGAAGTCTAAACTCAAGTCTGAAATGTTGCTGGCTTCAATGTCATGTGAGAAGCTGTTTGGAGATCTTAAGTGATGAGATGTACTCTTCAAAGTTCAGCGAGTAAATGTTGATTCACTTCAGATGCAATAAACGAGTTCTATTGTATCACTGAACTCGTTTCAGATTCATCAAGCATTCGTTAAGCATAGCCCCTTTATGTGTCGTTAATTTCTACACTTACCACACCCCGTTTTGTTTCACTGATTCATGTTATTGATTTGCCTATTTTCCATCAGCATATATTATGCTAAATTCAATTCTTGTGTTTCATGTTCTCACGAGCATTAGCATAAGATTATTGTCCCATTTACATTGCCCAATAGCTTGATTATTAGTTTTTCACAATGTTTCTTTTGTTATGTTAACTTTTTCTTTTCTCCTACTCAAGCATTATGTTCTTGAAGCCTAATTTTAGTTGCAATTCATCATGCTCTATGTACACTCAGAATCACAATATTGTAGTCTCACATGGCTGTGCATTTGCTCATTCATAAACCTTTCGTTAGACCTCTAATATCAGGTACATAGCATACCTTCTCTTCATTTTGGATCATCTCCATATATATATACCCCTACTGTATATATTACATAGCATACTGTTGCACCATTTACATTCACGTTACCCACTCTTTAGTGCCTAGATACAGTATCATCTTGCTGCAAAAGCCACTGTTCATCACCACTCTCTAATCAATTAGGCTATGGAGATGTCATTGTCTCTGTGGATGGCTGCCATACCCATGATCCCGAAGAATAGATGGTGAAAACAACTTAAATTGGATTGAAAACAACTCTGAATTTTGAATACTCTAAAGACTAAGGAGGTGTTACGTGTTCTCTCTGGTAATGGAAAGGGGCACTTTGTCCTTGTTTCATGGTTAGAAGCTAACATAAATCTTCAAGCTTTACCTGAGAAATTTGGTTGTTCAAATGGGCTTAAAGCATTTGTGGTTGAAATCTCACTCAAATTCCAGTTCTCTTCAGAATATTGTTGTTCTGTGCTCACTTGTTGATCCCCACAGCAGCCCCAGCTGGCCATCTCTATGTTTCCCCAGGTCCAGCTATCATTCCCTCATACCCATTGTCATTAGCATTTCTTCTTCTTTTTAACTGCATCCACCATGTGCCGCCGCCACTGATCACATGCTAGTCAACCATATCCTGTACACAGTAGATGCACTTTATGCTCAGCTCCAGCGCACCTTATCATTTATAGCTGCTAACCTTATCATTTATAGCTGCTATACAGATGTAACTTTGAGTTACTGCGGTTGCCTGTTAATGTTTGATAGCAGACATAAGTTGAATCTATGTTGCTACAGCCCCCATGGATATTATATTTCACGGAAATTAGCACCCTCATGCATCCCTTTTATTTGTTTCACACCTCTGCACGTTCTTACATACATATAGCCACTTCATTGTCAGCATTTAGGTATGCAGTGTCACTGTACTGAGTTCACTACAGCTACCATGTTCCAATCCTGCCATATCACATATATATCCTACCTGTGAGTCACCTTCATTACATTGTGTTGCTTCGTTATTTCTTGCAATAGTTCATTCCCCGTTGCGTCACTTTCTTTTAGTTTAATGTGTTATGATATAAATATGCATCACATATAAATCAACATTACATATGTTGAATCTTGGGTTGCAATGTGGTTGAGCATTTCTTTGAATGATATCATGGTTATCTAATCTCCTTCTTATATAAATATAAAGCATCATGTGGGCAACATCAGTCTTTTATCATCAAAGCATGAGTATATATGCATATGTACCCCTGTCATGTAGGCATCTCATTTGTATATCTGCACGTAGGTTTTGATATTATCTTCCACGCTTTCATGCTAACCCTGTTTTGCAGGAAATGTGTGAAAGGGATTATTTCTCTTCTTAGATTAGGAATTGTAATTCTCATTTCAATTTCAGAAATGTAATAGCTAGATCATAATGAGATTTTACATTTCATGTTTTAGATAGAATGAATGAGCATATAAATGTTATAAATCACTTGCTTCCATGTCATTTTTATCTCATTTCTCAAAGATCTCACAAATGGAAACACGAATGGCACGTGCACCATTTTGTAAGAAGTAATTAATCCTAAGTTGATGATTTACATCAATGGCCATAGTCAGAATGTAAACAAAACTTTGGATTTTTATCTTTTATAAAATAACACTGGATCCACATCGGATCCTTTTCAAAAATCATCATATTTTTTTTTAAATATTTTCTTTTATCAGAATTTAATTTAAAATTAATTCAATATATATATATATCAATGGTCATAGTCAGAGTATATTGAGAGTTAATTTCATTTTAAATTCTATAAAAGCACCAAAAAAATGTATTTTATTCTTCACTTGAATTTAAATGTGGTTATTATATAATATATTCAATGACCATAGTCAGGGATATATTATATCTTCAAACTCATTTTTAACTTCATTTAAAGAATGAAATATGATTTTCAAAAATTCAATTTCAAATCTTTTAAATTCATTCGTCATTTAGGATAGAATTACATCATATTTTCAAAATTCTTTTCAAAAACCCAAGTGATTTTGAACATCTTTCTTCAAATTTCTATTTCAAATTCCAATTCTATCTCAATTTCAAAGTCCAATTTGACTTTGGAATTTCAAAATCATTTTATATTCAAAACTCCAAAATTCTAAATCAATTCAAAATTCAGTTTCAAAAGTTCAATTTAACTTTGAAGTTTCTTATTCATTCTCAAAATCAAAATCAAGTTTATCTTTCTATCTTTAAACTCAAAAACCACAGTTTGAGATTGATTCTGAATCTCAAAACTTGACCGATTCTGAATCTCAAAACTTGACCCCTCTTAAAATTTTAAACTCAATCTGGGTTTTCAAGACCCAGATCCATCTTCAGAAATCCCATTTGGACTTTCAGAGTCCAAATCCAAAGTTCCATCCTAATCTCAACTTGGATCCAGATTTCCAAGTACAAATCTCCACTTTTTGGATCTCAGATCTTAGATCTCAGATCCAAAACCCATCTTAGGATCCAGAATCCAATTCCATCTTGGATCTCAGACTTCAGATCCAAAATCTAGTATAGGATCCAGAATCCAATTTCACCTTGGATCTCAGATTTCAGATCCAAAATCTATTCTAGGATCCAGAGTCCAACTTTATCTTGGATCTCAGATTTCGGATCCAACTTCCATTTAGGATCCAGAATCCGATTCTACCTTGGATCTCAGATTTTATATCCAAATTCCATTTAGAATTCAGAATCCAATTTCATCTTGGATCTCAGATTTCAGATCCAAATTCCATTCCAAATTTTGGATCCAATTCCACCTTGGATCTCTGACTTCAGATCCAAATTCCATCTTGGATTCCAAATCTTGGATCAAATTCTTGGATCAAATTCCATTTAAAATTCAGAATTCAACTTTATCATTGGATCTCAAATTTCAGATTGAATTCCCATTTAGGACTCTAAATCCAGAATTCAATTTCATCTTGAATCTCAACTCTATTTAGAATCCAGACTTTGGATTCAAATTTCATATTGAATTCCAGATTTCAAATCAAACATCATTCCCAATTCCAATTTTTTAAATCTAATTCTATTTTCATTGCAGATTTCAGAAGATCAAGTTTATCTTGATTCTTAAGATTCCAAAATCCAATTCTATTTTTCAATTCCATTTAGATTTCCCAAATTTCATTCTGATTTCAAACTTCAAAGTTAGAATTCAATTTCATTCCAAATATTCATCCAGGTTCAAAATTCTAGTTCAAAGTCCATTTATGACTTTAAAATTTCCTTTTTTCTCCTTTTATCTCAACTTCAAAATCCTTCCTTTCAAAAGTCCAGATTATTTTCCCAAGCTCTGATTATTCCAAAAAAACTTAGAATTTTAAATCTTAAGTTGTAAGTTAGAAACTATTTCTTCACTCTATTATCAGATTCATCTCAAAAATACTTGGAGATTTCCAGATCATTTAAAAAAAAAAGAGCATACATCTTTGCATTGCACAAGCATGATTCTTTGTGCATTTAGACTTAGGATAAATTCTTAGCAAAGAAAAAGGCATGAATTCGACCATTGGTTTGATTACCCCTGGTAAAGGTGCCAGGAACGGTCGAACCTCGTACCGAGGAGCGAATCCCATCTCCCAATTTTTCTGAAAATATTTCAAAACGGAGGTGAGTTATTTTCTAAATATTTTCAAAATTAAGGTCAAGTGAGATCCCGCAAAAGAATTTCTCTTTCTCTTCTTTCTTTTCTTTTCTCCTCTCTCTTCTTTTCTGCCTTTTATTTTCTCTGTTCAAAAAGGAGGAAATAGAGGTTGGAAAAGGAAAAGAGAAGGAAGAGACAGAAAGATACAAGAGAGGAAAAATTTTGTGATGATCACAATGTGTCGATTTGCAAGATATTTGTATTATGATTTTGAAACGTGTGCCTGCAGAATTTACATTGTTGTGATTTGGGCGCTTGAGGTGGCGATTTGCGTATTCAACACATGTGTGCTAAGTTCACAATTTTGGTTTATGGATCAATGTGAATTTTATACATAGTCTTACAAAATTTGTATACACAGTCTACACAATCTGTTATAAATGTTTGTACACAAAAAATAAATAAAATTGAAAGTTGAACCAAAAATTGCTATCTCTCCCTCTCAACAGTAGAACGTAACCCTCTTTACGTTATCCTTGAGAACAGGTAGACACTTAAAAAGACTTCCTCTTACTCCTGGGGGCCTCGCGTCCTTCGTAGCTTTCTAGGTAATCTTGCAGTCTGGGTTTTTGTATCTTTTGCAACTAGAAAATCCTTCAATTTTTTGCATAGTTCTGTGCGGAATCCAGGTATATCATCCTAAAAAAATATTTGAAATCAGACCAATATAAAAATGTAGTCACCAATAATATAGGATAATAAAACATGTTTAAGTGTACAACATACAACAGTGAATTCTGGTGCTCGTCCATAGCATATTGCTTCAATATACTTCATTACAAAGATGCCATAATCGACACCATTATTTTGTAAAGGAGCATCCTCTGCGACGTGAAAACTCCATGGGTCAATGTCGACACCCAATATGTCTCTAAAAAATCCAACATGTGGTTTATGCAAAAGCAAGTAAATTCTAAGTCACAGTACAAGATACAGTAATCTTAAAGATAGAAACTTACCAAATGCACAATGTCACGGTCTACACCAATGTTATAATCCAAGGAGTTGTATAACCATATTTTTTGTTCTCGTACATCCAACACGTATAAGACCCAATGCTTTTTCGATTGCCACAATGTAAGAATCAATATCTGCAAATCAATTATAAAATATCTTATAAATTGGATATGAAAATGCATAGACATTAAGAATCAACATAAAAATCGATATTAAGAATCAAAACAATATCTTAAATCGATATTAAGAATCAATATAGAAATCAATATTAAGATTCAGAGCAATATCTTAATATGATTTAGAAATTCATATTGATATCTTAAAAATCGATATTAAGAATCAAAACAATATCCTAAATCGATATTAAGAATCAACATAGAAATTGATATTAAGAATCAGAACAATATCTTAAATCGATATGTTGATAGCTTAAAACTAGGTATTAAGAATCAGCATAGAAATCGATATTAGGAATCAAAACAATATCTTAAATCGATATTAACAATCTAAACAATATCTTAAAAATTGATATTTAGAAACAACATAGAAATCGATATTAAAAATCAAAACAATATCTTAAATCGATATGCAAATTTCTATTAATAGCTTAAAAATCGATATTAAGAATCAAAACAAGATCTTAAATAGATTTAACATCTTACAAATTGATATGGTCACAAACCTTTTCACTTGAACAAAAGTCTGCCAATTGGTCATCGTTACCCCAGTATTGTAGTCTGTCTAAAAATTCAGCCGCGTCTGGCATTCGACGGACAATACTCTGTTGAAAGGAACAATAATAATAGTAAGTTTAAAACACGAAGGTATATTAGTAAATCAAAAAAGAAAATAAACATATAAGATAACTGATACACCATAAAATAAGGGGTGACGACGTAGACCGACATGGTTGTTCCCTTGCTTTTTATATACATGACAAAATCGTGTATAGTCTGTTTACAACAAATATACACTTGTTAATATACATACCCATGGCATACGTAAATGTATAAATGATAGTGGTTTCATACGGACTAAAATACTGATAGGGTGTCCTTCTGCAAATTCATCTCGCATCCGGTCAATGTTCTCTTCGAGCACTTTGCTGAGTTTTCTGGCACTGAAATTAGCTGAATATTCAGTAAATGAACTGTAGCATTATATTCAGTAAACGAATTATAAACAACGTAAAAAAGATGAAGCATGTTATAGGAATCGAATGTACCCTTTTTTGTGGACGTTCGACTGAATCGCAGCGTCCTTCTTCGATATTGATACAACTTTTGCGATGAAGGAGGTTAGAGGAAATGTTGGTTTTTCTGTTCGTTACTCACGAAGCAGGTTATAGGAAAGACTCACTTTCTTCTTTAAATGAAACATCGCATGTTCCATGCTCTTAAAGGAAACGTCTTGTGTTCCTTGCATAACACACTACTGAAGTTATGTGACGCTTCATTCATTTATTCTTCACATTGTTTCATGTTCCGCCAGTTTTTGAAAATCATGCAAAAAGAATATTAATAAATAAATAAATTACATTGTGCATTAATTAAAAGACATCATTTCATTTGCTAGTATCATCAAAATGATGTTAGTACGTGTAAATGAATGACACATCGCATAACATCAGTAGCGTATCAGTTGACATTTTTCTAAACTCTAGACTCTAAACTAATGTTATGCGATGTTCCTTGCACCTAAAGAAAATGCTATAAATAATAAAACCTAAACAAGTAATCGCTTAACGATTGAACAAACCTAAGTACAAATCGCGGTAACTTTATAATCGCTATTAACAGAATCACTATATAATATAAACTCAAAACTAGTAATCACTATAGGATTTAGCAAACATAAGTACAAATCGTGGTAACTTCATAATCGCTATACCTATTAGTCGCTATACTAAGTAATCATTGTCACAGGAAACACTATAAGTAATAAACCCTAAATCGGTAATCGTTATACGATCTAGCAAAAGTAAGTACAAATCAAGATAACTTCATAGTCGCTATACTGAGTAATCGTTATTACATGAATCACTATACATAATAAACTCAAAGCTAGTAATCGTTATATGATTTAGCAAACGTAAGTACAAATCGTGGTAACTTCATAATCGCTATACCTATTAATCGTTATACTATGTAATCGCTATCACAGAAAATGTTATAAATAATAAACCCTAAACCAATAATCATTATACGATTTAGCAAATGTAAGTACAAATAATGATATTTTCATAATCGCTATACTGAGTAATCGACATATTAAGTAATCGCTATCACAGAAAACACTATAAGTAATAAACCTTAAGCTAGTAATCGCTATACAATTTAGCAAATATAAGTACAAATCATGGTAACTTCATAATCACTATACATAGTAAGCGCTATACAGAGTAATCGCTATCACAAGAATCATGATACATAATAAACCCTAAGCCAGTAAGCGTTATACATAAGTACAAATCATGAAAGAATTATATAATTACAAACCTAAGTTTATATAGTCTTGACGATTTTTCAGTGGCACTTCTGTGTTACACTTATTAAGAAAAGAATTATATAATTACAACAAAGAATGACAGAATTACAACATAGAATTATCGAGATACACAAATCACATAATATGTTTATTCACTGAAACTTGATGACTCAGATGGACCTAGAAATCGCCTCTTTTGTAGACTTGGTGGAGTCTCTTTATTCGGTGGCCTCTTCGTTCCATTGCTCTTATTAAACCCACCGGTAATCATCTAAACCAGTGACCCAATTTGTTTACTCAAATTCTGCACGTCATTTCATACTCCTTATTCTTACTCTCCATCATCACTAACCTTTGGTCGGATGATACCTTCTCGAGCTATGTTTGCTCCTTATTGTGTACTACAACAAAGGAAATTGTAGTATCCGCCAAAACGACATGATGGACGTTACGTCTATGCTGGAGGACGACATGCTCGGTGATGAGAGTGAACTCACTTTCAGGTTGCTTCTCCTCAATCTGTTAATTTCCATGCATGGGTTGCCAATATTGTTTGAAATAGTTGGGGTCATATTGTCGTTCTTTATAATCATATGGTATGGCACGAACACCTCCTTTGTTCAAGCTATCCAATTGTTTCTTGAAGCGTTCGTGCCAATTTACGTTCTTAGCCCCACCACTATTCATCTTTCTTTTTAATGCCACGAGCAATTTTGGTATCGACTGTCCCAAGCCAGCTTGTAGGAGTACTTGACTACCATGCTGCAACTCGACTTCACATTTGCTAAAGAGCCAAATATCGCAGATAGACATTCTCACAGCTTCGACAACAACCTCATCGTCCTCGTCCACCCCATCCCCATAAGGTCTCCACACAACCTGTACAATCAAGATTATAGTTTAGATATAGACATAATTATTCATGCAAAATATTGAATGCGATAACGATTTGTACTAAGGAAGATAAAATGTTGAATGTGATTATTAGTTAAGAATGCTAAGCATTACAATGATTTATGCTAATGAAAGTTGGATGCAAATGCGATAATGATTTGTACTAAGGAATACAAAATCCTAAAGCGATGATTACTTAAGAATGCTAAACATTACAATGATTTACGCTAATGAAAGTTAGATGCAAATGCGATAACGATTTGTACTAAGGAAGATGAAATGTTGAATGAGATGATTACTTAAAAATTCTAAACATTACAACGATTTACGGTAATGAAAGTTAGATGCAAATGTGATAACAATTTGTACTAAGGAAGACAAAATCCTAAAGTGATGATTACTTAAGAATTCTAAACATTACAATTATTTACGCTAATAAAAGTTAGATGCAAATGCGATAATGATTTATACTAAGAAAGATAAAATCCTAAAGCGATGATTACTTAAGAATGTTAAACATTACAAAGATTTATGCTAATGAAAGTTAGATGCAAATGTGATAACGATTTATAATAAGGAAGACAAAATCCTAAAGCGATGATTACTTAAGAATGCTAAACATTACAACGATTTATGCCAATGAAAGTTAGATGCAAAGGAGATAACGATTTGTATTAAGAAAAGACAAAATTTTAAAACGATGATTACTTAAGAATGTTAAACATTACAATGATTTTAAACTATTTACCTCAATTAATTGCAACTCATCTAAAATGAACTGAGCATTTTCCTCATTGACATTTATTGAAGCTTACTGACATATCTTGGGAAAACCACAAACCATAGGGCCACATTGAGGACGCAAGACAACAATATGCTCTCACGTCCAGGCTTACAAAAATAATATATTAGTAAGACTACAACCTTCAACGAGCTTAGTCTACAAGCACTAAATATGTAATAAACAAATACTTGAACAAATGGCCAAAACCACCCGACAGTTGTCATACCCCTACTCGTAGGGTAAAGTTAACTGTACAAGTGTGCGAGCATAGCAACACTCCATGCTCAGTTGTCAACTTCATCTAAGTCTTCCAGGAACTGCAATTACAAGTAACTTATTCTCGAACCAGAACAATCAAAAAGTAAAGTAAGTCCAAAAAAATAAAGAAGGAAGTCGTGCAACTCTTGGTTAGCTGCTTTAGATGCACATGGAGCAGACCGACCTTCTCATTTATTACGAAAAAAATGAACTTTCATCGTTGAGGAATTGCCTCCAGCAGAAATACACTCACGACATTCCTCTATCGACATTCTTAGAAGGGTCATGCAATTGTTCCTTGGGTTATAGTTTGAATCCGATGTTAGGACAACACTTCCATGGCACTTAAGACCCGTAATCCATGCCACATCTTCTAGGGTCATGGTGATCTTAAAACCTCCAAACTGGAATGTGTTTGTCTTATGGTTTCACATATTGACCAGGTGGGTCATGGTGTTTCAACAATTTTCAAAATAATGTTGGACCAAAAGGCCGCCAAAGTGCATCTTTCATAATTGGTCCTTCTGATATTCACTCAGCTTTCTCAACCACAATAGAACTACATGCCACTGACACCGCCCTTTCAGCTTTTCACCTGCTACTCTGGTTCTCTTCTTACCTGCCTGTAACACAAAATATCAAATCACAGTTAATCGCTATACATAGTAATGACTATCACAGTAATCGCTATCGCAGTAATCACTATACAGAGTAATCACTATACAGAGTAATCGCTATACATAGTAATCACCATATAAAGTAATCACTATTTATAGTAATCACTATACATAATAATACCTACAACAGTACATTGCGACATACAGTAGCGATTAACGTACCTTAGTTATACTTTTCTCCTCTTCATCTCCTCCCTTCCTTTGCTTTTTTACTTATTCCTTTCTTCCGTCCTTCGCATCCATCGTTTGCTTTTTCCTTTCTCTTTCCTTCTCTTCCTCATGCTTCTTTCTTTCTTTTTCCTTTTCTTTCTTGTCCTACACCATCCTTTCTCTTTCCTTCTCTTCCTCGTCTTCCTTCTCTTTCCTTTGTCTTTCCTTCTCTTCATCGTTCTCCTTCTCCTTCCTTTGCCTTTCATTTTCTTTCTCATTTGCCTTCACCTTTCTTTGTTTTTCCTTCTCTTTCTTGTCCTCCTTCTCCTTTCTTTGTCTTTCCTTTTCTTCCTTGTCCGACTTCTTCTTTCCCTTTTTTTGCATTTCCTTCTCTTCCCCATCCTGATGCTTCTTCCTTTGCCTTTCCTCTTCTGTCTTCATTGTTTGGTTTTTCTTCTTTTTCTCCTTCTTCTTCTTCTTCAGTTGCCTTTCTCTCTCCTCCTTATTCTTGTTTTGCTTTTCCCTCTCCTCCGCCTCCTTCTTCATTTGCCTTATCTTTCTTTGTTTTTCAAAATATTCTTGCTTCATCATTTGCCTTTCCTTCTCGTCCTCCTCCTTCTTCTTCAATTGCATTTCCCTCTCCTTCTCCTTCTGCTTCTTCTTTTGTCTTTTCTTCTCTTCTCCATCCTCCTTCTCCTTCATTTGCTTTTCCCTCTCCTCCTCCTCATTCTCTTTCCTTTGCTTTTCTCTCTCCTCCTTCTCCTTCTTTTGCATTTGCTTCTCCTCCTTCTCCTTATTCTTCCTTTGTCTTTCCCTCTCCTTCTCCTCCTCTTTTTGCCTTCGCTTCTCTTCCTCCTTCTCATTATTATTCCTTTGCTTTCCCCTATCCTCCACCTCCTCTTTCCTTTGCCTTGATTTCCTTTGCTTTTTTTCATTATCCTCCTCTTTCCTTTCATTTTGCTTCTCTTCATTATCCTTCTTTTTCTTTTTCATCTGTACTTCTTCCTCATCATTCTTCGTTGGATTATCATCTTCAATATCTGACGGATTAGGCTTCGCACTATACTTTACCAACAATTGCTCCCTTTTTTTATCATTCTCAATCTTCATTATTCTGTAGTACACTTCTAATTGTTCATACAAAGCATATTGTTGGACGATTTCATTAAGAGATTTCTCCACTAACGATGAAGTATTTCTTCTCTTAGGAATGTAAGTCATTGGTAACCTGCACAACACAAAAACTCACCGAGACGACAAAGGGTGCTCTGACAAAAGAAGATGAAGCGTTAGATTTTTTGTGGAACGTTTAGGGGAAAATATTACGAAGAGCTCCTTTTATAGCCGAGGAGTTTAATGCTTATGGGACCCGCCTAAGATTTTTTGTCGGTTAACATTTTTGGCGGTTCACATTTTATAATAAAAGATTTTATAATACCGTCTTTGTCGGCCACAAAGATTTGCCTTTGTTACAAAAATATTGTCATAGTATAACGCAATTCGATGATCAAATATTATACAAATTGATATGGAAATTATTGTTGATAGCTTATAAATCGATATACAGAATCAGGATAAAAATCGATATTTAGAATCAAGTAAATATCTTAAATCAATATTAAGAATCAAAACAACATCTTAAATTGATATGAAAATTCCTATTGATATCATAAAAATCAATATTTAGAATAAAAACAATGTCTTAAATAGATATTAAGAATCAAAATAATATCTTAAATCGATATTAAGATTTATAACAATATCGTAAATCGATTTGGAAATTTGTATTGATATCTTAAAAATCGATATTTAGAATCAAGTAAATATCTTAAATCAATATTAAGAATCAAAACAACATCTTAAATCGATATGAAAATTCCTATTGATATCTTAAAAATTGATATTTAGAATCAAAACAATATCTTAAATCAATATTAAGAATCAAAACAATATCTTAAATCGATATTAAGAATCAATATAGAAATCGATATTAAGATTCAAAACAATATCTTAAATCAATTTGGAAATTTGTATTGATATCTTTAAAATCAATATTTAGAATCAGACCAATTTCTTAAATCGATATTAAGAATCAAAACAATATCTTAAATCGATATGAAAATTCATATTGATATCTTAACAATCGATATTTAGAATCAAAACAATATCTTAAATCGATATTAAGAATCAAAACAATATCTTAAATCCATATTAAGAATCACCATAGAAATCAATATTAAGATTCAGAACAATATCTTAAATCGATTTGGAAATTCGTATTGATATCTTAAAAATTGATATTTAAAATCAAAACAATATCTTACAACAACAACAACAACAACAACAACTACGCCTTCATCCCAAAACAATTGGGGTCAGCGATATGAACCAAAAAAGAAATTCATTTTGGGTCTTCCACATGAATCCTTTTCCTCCAATCATTTCTATCCAACGCCATGTCCTCGGTGAGGTTCAAAGCATTCATATCCTTTCCTATCATCTCCATCCAAGTCTTCCTAGGCCTACCCCGACCTCTTTTAACTAATATATTTTCCCATTTCTCCAACCTTCTAACTGGAGCATCATTAGGCCTTCGCCGAATATGTCCAAACCACCGTAAACGATTCTCTCGCATCTTATTTTCAATTGGTGCAACACCTACCTTCTTACGTATCTCTTCGTTCCGAATCTTATCTTTTATTGTATTTCCACACATCCATCTAAGCATCCGCATCTCAGCTACACTCATTTTTTGAATATGATGTCTCTTGGCAGCCCAACATTCCGTACCATATAGTAAAGCGGGTCTAATAGTCGTCCTATAAAACTTTCCCTTCAACCGCAATGGCATTCTACGATCGCACAGCACTCCAGTAGCACTTTTCCATTTCATCCACCCAACCTTTATCCTATGATTTACATCTCCATCAATTTCTCCATACTTTTGAATGATGGATCCCAAATATTTGAAATAATCATTCACCGGTATATCTTGCTCACCAAGCTTCACTACACTCCCATCACTACTTCGTTGCTTACTAAACCGACATTCCATATATTCAGTCTTACTCTTACTCAACTTAAAACCTCTAGCTTCCAATGTCTGTCTCCATAATTCTAACTTAGCATTAACCCCAGTTCTAGACTCATCAATCAAAACAATATCATCAGCAAACAACATACACCACGGTACATTTTCTTGGATTGATCTCGTAAGCTCATCCATCACTATCGCAAATAGGAAAGGGCTTAAAGCAGATCCTTGATGTAACCCAACCGTTATCGGAAAATTGGTTGTCACCCCTCCACAAGTGCGGACATTGGTTACTACTCCTTCATACATATCTTTAATTATACTAATGTACTTGAGAGAAACACCTTTCTTCATCATTGTCCACCAGAGAACGTCCCTAGGTACTCTATCGTATGCCTTCTCTAAATCAATAAAAACCATATGCAAATCTTTGTTCCTCTCTCTATATCTTTCAATAAGTTGTCTAAGAAGATGTATAGCTTCCATAGTTGATCTTCCAGGCATAAAACCAAATTGATTCTCCGATATCATGACAACCTTCCTCAACCTAGACTCAATCACCCTCTCCCAAAGTTTCATAGTATGACTCATGAGTTTTATACCACGATAGTTTGTGCAATCTTGTATATCACCCTTATTCTTATATAAAGGCACCAAAGTACTCTTCCTCCACTCATTAGGCATCTTATTTGTTCGCCAAATCAAGTTAAAAAGATTTGTCAACCATTCTAAACCTTTCTCTCCCAAGCATTTTCAAGCCTCGATAGGTATACCAGATGGGCCAACTGCCCTTCTTGATTTCATTTTCTTCAAAGCCTCTGCAATTTCTTTCTTTTGAATCTTGCGCATGAAGTCACGATTTATCTCATGAAAAGGAATGGAGAAGTCTCCAAGATCTTGAGCATGACTATCATTAAATAGCTTATCAAAATAATCTTTCCATCTTTCCTTAATCTCCTCATCTTTGACTAAAACCCTTTGCGTTTCATCTTTGATACATCTAACCATACCCAAATCCTTCGATTTCCTATCTCTCATCTTTGCAAGCCTATAAATATCCTTCTCGCCTTCTTTGGTATCCAACTTGTCATAAACCTCCTTATATACCTTAGCCCTCGCGTTTCGAACAACTTTTTTAGCTTCCTTCTTTGCTATCATATACTTCTCCAAATTCTCATTATCACGACTCTTACTTAGATTTCTATAACACTCTCTTTTAACCTTAATAGCTAATTTGACATCCTCGTTCCACCATGATGTATCCTTACCTAGTGGTGCACCGCCTTTAGACTCACCCAATACCTCCTTAGCTACTTTTCTCATACCACCCGCTATCTTATTCCACATTGATTCTGAATCCTCCTCGAGACACCAATCAACTTCCTTAACTACCTGCTCTACAAACATTCCTTGTTTAGCTCCTTTCAGTGCCCACCACTTAATTCTAGGATCTATCCTATGTCTATCCCTTTTGCGGCATTGTCTAATTCTAAGATCTAAAATTAAGACTCTATGTTGTGTAGCTACACTTTCTCCTGGTATAACCTTACAATCGATGCAACAACCCCTATCTCTCTTTCTAAGTAGGAAAAAATCTATTTGACTCGTATTAACCCCACTTTTAAATGTTACTAGGTGAGACTCCCTCTTCCTAAACCAAGTGTTTGCTAAGATCATATCATAGGACAAACAAAAATCTAAAATCCTTTCTCCACTTTCATTTCTTTCTCCTATACCATATCCTCCATGGATATTCTCAAATCCCTCCCTACTAATGCCTACATGTCCATTAAGGTCACCGCCGATGAAAAGCTTTTCTCCATAAGATGTCTCTTGTACTACTCCATCTAAATCTTCCCAAAATTGATGCTTAATGGAATCATCTAAACCTACTTGAGGTGCATAAACACTAATAATATTAATAATATCCGTACCTAATACTAATTTAATAAGTAAAATTCTATCACCCTTCCTACGGACCTCAACTACATTATCTATAAACTGACGACTCATAACAATCCCTACTCCATTCCTATTCCTATTTATTCCTGTATACCAAATCTTATATCCCCAAGGTTCTATCACTTTAGCTTTCTCACCTACCCATTTGGTCTCTTGAAGACATAAAATATCAATCTTTCTCCTACACATAACATCTACTAACTCTACCAACTTACCAGTTAAAGACCCTATGTTCCAAGTGGCTAACCTAATTTTATGGTCTTGGACTAACTTCTTTACCCCCACCCGTCCAACAAAGTGAGGGAACCCTTGCCTATTTGACACCACACCCGGGCGCCGGTGTGACGCGTCGCTTCTGGGCGACGACCTAGCAACCCTTGCACATTTATCACTGCCTCCGGGCCTAGAGAGTACAGCGCGTCGCTCAGTAGGGAACGCCCCAACGAAATTCTCATATTGGTTCATTTTCATAGGATATGACAAAGTTTTTATGCTGGCTGTCACAGGCCTACCGCAACCCTCCTCCTTTATCCGGGCTTGGGACCGGCAGTGTATAACTACACAGGCGGAGTTAAAACAATATCTTAATTCGATATTAATAATCAAAACAATATCTTAAGGGTTTAGGGTTATGGTTTAGGATTTAGGTTTATGGTTAAGGTTTTAGGGTTTAGGTTTAGGCATTAGGGTTTACGGTTTAGGGTTTAGGTTTGGGGTTTAGGGTTAGGGTTTATGATTTAGGTTTAGGGTTTAGGGTTTAAGTTTTAGGGTTTTAGGGTTTACAGTTTAGTGTTTAGCAATATATTATGGGTTTAGGGTTTATTAAGATATTAAGGGTTTAGGGTTTAGAGTATAGGTTTAGGTATAGTAATATATTATGAGATATATGTACCGATTTATAAAATATTAAGTACTTTCTAGTGTCGATTTGTTAGACATTGTAGTATGTAATTGAAAACTGTACATGAGAAATTTACATTGTAGCGACATGAGGTGGCCATTTGAGTGTTCAAATCGTTGTTCATTTAGCAATTTCTATAGAAATCGCTTTAAAGCTTCGTACCTGTAATTAAATAACTGTTACATGAATCACTATCGTCAACAAGTATACATCCCTGTTTTATCAAACGTATAAATCATTCCTGCTTTAAACGTACAAATCGCTCTTTCAAACATACAAATCATTGTAGAAATCACACACTTCATAAGTACATATCCTTGTAACATTTGGGATTCAGTAGTAAACGTCGTTCCACATCCCACTCATTGTCAAAAATCAATATGCCTTGTGAGACCTGGATTCTGATTGATGATTTATGCGATTTATGCAATGACGTATATGTCGACCACAACGATTTGCCTTTGTATAGAAAATATTGGAATAGTATAACACAAATCGCAATTTATAAGCTATTATGCTGAATTTTCGTATCGATTTGTAATATATTATGCGACATGTATATTAATTTGTAACATATTATGTGTTTGCTAGTGTCAAATTGTAAGATATTTGTATTATGATATTGAAACATGTTCATGCGGTATTTATATTGTTGCGTGATTACGATGACGATTTGCGTATTCAAATCGTTGTTCATTTAGCGATTAAAATTGAAATCGCTTCACAACGTCGTAGCTTTCATTAAATCACTGTCATGTGAATGGCTATCGTCAACACATATATAGGATAAGTCGTTTCTTTAATTGAAACGGTAAATAACAACTCGATGCATAGTATAGTGCGATGCAACTGACGATCATGACAAATAACACGAAGAATGATGTTCATGTAGATTTAATTTTGCATGGTTGGGAGGAATAAATCCTTTTGCCTCATAAGTGCACGTAGTTTTCACTCTCCTCTCCCTTCTTCCTTTGCTTTTTTCTTCTCTTCGCCATCCTTCTTCTTCATCCTTAGTTCTTCCTCATATTTCTTCGTTTGCTTTTTATCTTCAATATCTGATGGACCAGACTCCACATAATAAATATCCAACAATTTGTTAATGTCTTTTTCATGGTCAATGTTCATTATATTTTGGTACTTTAAACAACCCTCATATATATCAGATTGGCGGATGATTTCTCCAAGAGTCATCCCCTTCAACGACGAAGACTTTCTTGTCTTACGAATTATAGTCATTGCTAACCTGCACAACACATAAATTTAACCGCAAATCGTTTTAGAAATCAAACCCTTCATAAGTATATATCGTTGTAAATTATAAATTGCTACTGCATTAAATGTATAAATCGTGATTGCTTTAAATGTATAAATCATGAATCATAAATCGGCTAAATCACTACTACTTGAAACGTATAAATCGTTGTTGCATCGAACAAATCGCTACTGCATTAAATGTATAAATCATTTTTAAATTCAAACTTACAAATCGTTGTAGAAATTTAGCATTCATAAGTACATATCGTTGTAATGTTTGGCCTTCATAAGAACAAATCGTGCTAACTGTTTTTCGATGCCCAAAAGGTGGATAAGTACAAATCAATTTATTTCAGTATGAAAATAGGTGTTATTTAGCATGAATAGTATAACCAGTTGTAAGATTTAGCATTCAAATTTACATAACGAAAATTAATTTGTTTACATAACAAAACCTTATACAAAACTCATCGAAAGGACACAAGTTTTGCTAATCCGACAATGGAGGAGAAACACCTAGCAGGTAGATGCAGCCGATGGTGGCAACAATGCTCCGATGGCAGTAAACGACGAAAATGGGTGATCCGACGGCAGTAGACGATGAAAAAGGGTACTTCGGCGGCAACAGACGATGATAATGGGTGATCTCGCAGCAACATACGATGTCAAAGGCTGCGTCGTCAAAGGGAGCTTCGGTTACAACAGATAGTGCATCGTCAAAGGGTGAGCCAGAATGTTTAGGGCGACATATTGTGAGGGCTTCCTGTTAAAGCAAGGGAGTTTACTCCTTAAGGCAAAAACGATGATGAGATTAACCTTTTTTGGTGGGAGGACATTTTTGTCCTTTACTCGAAACATCGTTTTGCTAATGACGGAAAATAGTACTTAAGTCTTTGCAAACAAACAGGACTCGGATTCTAAGTGATGCCAACAAACATGGGAAACGAGCCCCGCCTTCCACTGGAAGAAGCGGAAAGGGGGTTCAGAGTTGACTTCGGGTAAAGGGAACCCGGCTTGGGCTCCTGGAAAACGCATCGACGGGCGTGCGTTTCCGCAGAAAGCCTTAAAAGCCGCAGCTTTAAGGCTTTCCGCGGTATACAAACGCGCGTAGTTGTTTTCCCATGCATCGTGTATGGTCTCTTCACTCTTGACAGCCTATCAACCAATATTTCCTGAAAGCGCACCTGACACGTAATATCTCTTTCTTAACGTTCTTCAGTTCAGGATAAGAGCACAGAGACAAGAACCGAGCGATCAGAGAGAGAGAGAGAGAGAGAGAGAGAGAGAGACCCTAACCTTTATCTTTCCTTCCTCCTTTACGAAAGCGATCGATGGGTCGAGAAGGCAGATCTGGAGCGAGGAAGAAGATGGAACGTCGGCAGCCCTCCTAACGTCTCTCTCCTCTTCTCGTCACTTTGACACCATCGGGTAAGAAAGTTTCGCTTCTCTCGATCTTGGGGTTTCTTCAGATCTAATCCGTTTCTCTGCTTCCGGCGACTATTTTCTCTCACTTTTGGGTGTTTAGGGTTTTGTTTTCTTGCTCTGGTTCATCCGGAGAGTCGCCCCCTGCTCTTGTGCTTTCCTTTGTGCTATTTTCTCCTTCCGCACGGGATTTACTCTCTTTATCATCCCCCCTCTCTCTCTCCCTCTCTTTTTTGCTTTTCTACTGGAGCGATTTGGTTATATCTCGGCGTCTCTCCGCTCTCTTGTGTCTTACAAGCACGAGTGAATCGGGTGTTCCTTAATGGAAACTTTAGTGCAGGGTGGACTCGTCGTCTAAGTCTCCCGATCGATCGTAGTCTGTTTTTTTTTTTCATATTTTGATGGCAGTTTGAGTTTGGGCTTTTTTTGACCCCCTTCCTCCTCCATCTTATTCTCTTTCACACGGAAGAAGCACGCTGAAAGCTTTAACGGCTGAGTGCATGTTCAAGGGGAATCGAGTTGTTATTTATGAAATTTAGGCTTATTGTCGGCTTAAAAGGCGTTCGTGTGAGAGCTCTCTTGGTCTCGTTTATGTATCACTTGTCGGGGGAAGTAAGGGTCTGATGTTGTGCCTCTGTTTTTTTTTTTTCCTGGTAAGGTGTTCAATACACAGCTTTGATGAAGGATTCCGAAGAAGATTGCTGTAATTGAGTCGTCACGTATGTTGAAATTTGTGGTTGACACTGCGTATATGTAGAGAATAATTTTCTACCTGATATATTTGATTAAATGTTTGCGGTGCGGTTTTACTTTCTCCGTGATTGCTCTCTGTATCTAGGAAACTGCATTGAATGTTTTGTAGCTACTTTATACTTGCCTCTATCTATTATCGAATGTGGGCAACGAGCTTTTCCAGTTCTTTGAGCGTGGGGATTCATCTGGCCATTTGGTTTTATTTACTTTAGATATGAAATAAGGATGGCAGACAATGTGCATCTCTACTGCTAGAACTGAATTCGTTTGATGCTCTTGCTGCAACTCTTGAAATGGGACTCTTGTGGTTACATGGCCCCACTGTTAGGAATTACTGCGTGGTAGCATATGATAGGATATAAATAACATAGTTTAAGATGATTTATGTTGAATATATAACGTGACAGATACAAAATTTTGTCATGGACGCTATCCCACCGCCTGCTTATGGTATTCCTCAACAGAGTTTTGATGGAGAGTCATCAAATAAAAGGAAAGCGGCATACATGGGGCAACCAAGTGGATTTTATGATGGATTGCCTGGATCATCTAGGAACAAAAGAGGGGATCAGGCACTTGCCGTGCAACGAGATACTGATGAACAATTAATGGGCAGAATCCCTTTTGGGGAAAATATGCTGCTAAGTGCTGCTAGGAGGATGTCAAGTCAGAATGTGCCATTGGCCCAAAATGGAAATATGCATCCTGGATTTGGCAACAGTCAATTTTCTAATCTCAATACTCATACGACTGGCCCTTATTTGAGTATGAAACCTAGCTCCTATGATCCTGTGGAACCATTTTCTTTCTTCAGCTTACCTGTTGAGATTCCTCGTTTCCAGAATAGGCAACAGGCATCATATGATTTATCTCACGAAACTGGAAATAACTTATGCCCATCATATTCTGGTACAAAAGATATTCACATGGAAAGTGCTAGATCTTTTCTTAATTCAAGTGATGGAATAGGTTCTGGTCAGAAGGATTATGTTCCTTCAAGCAATTTCTCTCTCAAGGAATCAGGCGGCATGATTTCTTCTCACTATTTCACATCTATGAAGCCTTCAGAGAAAATGTCACCCGCAGGGTTGCTTTCACCTTTACCAGCCTCACTTGGTAAGGAATTGAACAGTGAGGGTCTTCAGAACTTTAAAAATATAGCATCTTCTGTCAACTTCAACCAGTGCATTCAAGGTGTTGATGGAGAATTAGAGAGTAAGGATCTTATGAACTTTGGAAATGTGTCTTCTGTCAACTTCAACCAGAGAATTGAAGGTCTACATGCTACTGTGACCAACCTTGTTTCGAATGTTCACACTGGATTTTCTCAATCATCCATATTCACTGGTGGAAGTGATGCTGGTATCTTTCAGCCACATTTCATAGCTGCCACTTCTGCTGCTCCTGTGGATAACTGTATAGGTTCAAATTCCATCCATGGCATAGCGGGAACCCAGCATGTCTCAAGACCACTGCATGGTGCAGTTTCTGGTGTCACTTCTGGCAGTTTGGCGGATATAAATGCTGATAACAGTGCTAACATGTCTGGGGACTCTAAGTGCAAAATTTTGGACCAGCAGACTGTCACCGACATTGAAAATGTGAAGCATGCCTTTCCAGGGAAAGTGCAAGGTCAAAATTCTGATAACACAATTATTCAGACGCCTGAAGAGAAGAAAGATGGAGAAGGTTTGC
Source organism: Nuphar pumila (assembly GCF_984573655.1). Taxonomy (NCBI): domain Eukaryota; kingdom Viridiplantae; phylum Streptophyta; class Magnoliopsida; order Nymphaeales; family Nymphaeaceae; genus Nuphar; species Nuphar pumila. The sequence continues at coordinate 97,227,036 of NC_143254.1, forward strand.
TGCACACTTCACATGATTTGGATGGAATACATAATTTTCATGAAAGAAAAGCAGTTCCATCAGCCCAGGAAACACTTTGGGATGGTTTCTTACAACTGAATGCATCTGTAACCGTTGCAGCAGTGGCTTACTTCAAGAGGTCTTATTTGTCAACTTCTCCTTTTCTGATATATGGATTAATTATTTACATTCAATCTTCCATCAGCATATTGAAATGTTTTATGATTTTGTGCTTTGCAAATGTTTATGAGTTTATTAGGCATACCTGAAGCAATAAGATGTTGGTTTTATGGCAAAAAAGTTTGTCCCATTTCTGGGAGAGATACATCTTAATCAGTATTTTTTTTATCTTAAGTAAAGTGCATATTCTGAGATGTTACTTGCACTTTAACACGATAATGTCAAGACTTTTGGACTTGGAAATTGGGAAGGCCCTGAACAGATAAAAGGGTGTTGCATTTACCCCCTCAATTCATGATCTTCCTCGGTCAAAATTAAAAACCATCCCCTCCAGATCATGAGTTTTATCTTGGGTGTAAAAAAACTTTCTGATTTATGTAATGCAAACCTTATTTATGTGCATGTTAAGTATATCAACACCTTCTGCAGTCACACGCTCATTGTGGCATGACATTACAAAGCTATAATTGAAAGTGTGCTATGGAGTTGTAATGTGTGCACTCTGGTAAAAGTGTGCTTATTGGGTAAATTAAGAGGCACCTAAATATGGTTTTTGTAATGAATTGGGGGTAAATCAAGATTTAAATGTTTAAGCATCGATATTTTGGTATTATTCATAGTTTAAAATTAGAAGATGGACTGGATTTAAGGCTAGTTTTCATCCCCCCCCCCCCCCCCCCCCCGGCATTGCACCCACTTTACCTTTTTTTTTCTGATCGAAAACAAAAGGGGTCCATCACAAATAGACTTGGGCCCATATTTGAAACAAATGGACAGTGTCATCCACACATCCAGAATTAAGTGAAAGAAGGCTTCACTTTCTATCCATAAGTTGCTGTGACCATGTGTTAACTTTAGCCTATATTTACTCGGCATTAAAATGGGTCAGTGTACGAGAGCCAAGACTGAATATACTATCTATGGTTCACCTGGCAGAGCAACCTATTGTTGTTTGGTAAACAAAATGAGAAAGGCTAAAATCATAAACCGGCAATAATGTAATTGAAACAACTTCGTGATACCAGGTATGCAATTGTCATAAAAAACAAAGCTTGGACTTCTGTCCTGAACTTATGTTAGTCTAATTCCATCATCGCTAAGTCACTTGTCTCAACCAAGAAGATTGGTACATAGAAACCTGTTTGCTTCTTTGGATGTATGTCTGGACCCACAGTAATTGATGATGGGCTGTGTACATGTATTTGTCACATGCCAGGGTCTGTCGTATCATCAAAGCTCCTGGTTTTCTACTAGCATGACCAATTCTAAAGCCCTGTAGCTACTAGCTTGCACTGTTTGTTAACTTTTGGCAATAGCTGGATGTTGATACTTAAATAGTAAGCAAATCTAGTTTATCAGTTTATTCCAGAACTGTGTAAGAACTTTCCAACATGTCCAAGTTACTTGAAGGAAAACTACTTCCATCAGGAAAAAATGAATAGAGAAATGTTTTTAGAGGTGGATAATTAGCTAAAAAAAGAATAGAGAAATGTTTTTAGTGGTCAAGTAAGTTGACTAAAAATATTGTATAGTGTTTATCATTCAGGGAGACCAGGGCCAGGACTATTCAAGAAACTCTAAGTAAAATTGCTAATAACAATCACTATCTTACAAATCTTAATTTCATTTGAAAAAAATGATATCATTTCTAACCAAATCTTCGATTCCCTTTTATGTAAGCATTAAATCATTTGACATGCAAAGCCCTTTTTCCTCTATCAATTTCAGATATACCTCTCAAGAAGGCAATGTATCTCTTAAATAATAAATGTGAGTCAGCTTGCTTTTGTATTAAAGATTGTATACCTAAATTTACAAAAATTCAGGTTCCTCTTTACAGCTATACTCACATTAAGTACTAAACCATGTTTTTTTTTTGGTAATTTGCACAATCCTTCAATTTTGTGCTTCAGAAACACTGAGAATCATATATAGATGGGGTAACTGGAACAGTATGGATGTATTTAAGCTTGTGAATCACACAATAACCGTAGCATGGTTTGACCTACGTGGATCTAACATGATCCTATACGGTGTTGTGATGAGCTAGAGCCCCATGTGAGATCCCACCAGATGTTATGTGCATAGTTGGCAAACCCGACGAGTCGACTCGGGAATCACCTGAGTTGACCTGGATCGACCCCAAGGTGGGTTGCCCATTCAGGATCACTGATCCGGATGGCCTTTATGTGTTTTTTGACATGCATCTTATGATTTTAATGCACAATGCTCATGTAAAGTTACTTTTTATAAAGAATTAAATATTGTTAAATCATAAATGTTAACAATTATGTAGAGTTGTATGCTAGTATAGCTTAATCATTGATATCATGTGCTAAATTTAGTGATTATGCAACCTCACGTTTGAATATTTTCATGTCTTATTGTGTAATAACCAAGGTTGTAAGTATTATATTGTTACCCGTATTGGTCGGGCCCAAAATGTGACACGTATCGTAAAAAACATAAATTTTAATACAAAATTTTTAAAAATTCCAAAAAAATCATGAAAAATCAGCAAAAAATCTAAAAAATCATAACACATGAAACAATGATGAATTGCATAAAATACAACTATAAAATTACATATGAAGAATTTATGTTTCTATGAGCTGTATAAGACATCATAAAACGTCAACTATCTCACAAGAACAATGCAAAATATTAAATATCTTGTAATGAAGAACTTGCCACAAGACTCATACTTTCATATTACATAAACAAAAATATTATGGCAATAGTTGCGCTCAAGTTTCACTAATTATTTGAGTGACCCATTTCCATGCCAAATCATCTGATTCCATCTGTGTTGGAGGAGTGTGGAGTTTGATTTCTACCTTGATGTAAATCCTTAAATTTCACGGATCCAACTTCTTTGAGTGAATTTTTTGTAGTTTTATAAATTTACTCATAATAAAGATTTTTTTTACCTTAACCCACTTCCTTTAGTGAAAAAATGATGGAAATGCACTATTACTTGAGCAAACCACAAAAGTTCTCTTCCTCATGAATCGGCTCCCAAATCGCTCTCATGATTCTTAGGGTTCATGGATACTCCTTTAATGACCTTTACACAAATGAGAAAGTCGGCATTCAAGAGGTCTTTAAAACTCAAAAAATAAAAAACAAGTTTTGACACTTTTTTAATGTGCACTAAAGGTGTATCAATACAATACAGATGCAATACACACTCGTATCACGATACGAGTGTGTATTGTATTGCTTTCTCCCATAGTAACGATACGTATTGTATGATACAATATGATACTTACAACATTGGTAATAACACTGAAAATTATAGTCCTAACTCGTTCGAGTCACTAAGTCAACCTGCTGACTCGCGAGTCAAGGGTCGAGCGATTCGAGTCCGAGTCACGAATTTGCCAACTATGGTTATGTGTGGCCTATGGCTGGGACCACTATACCAGTCATGTGCCTTGCACTTCATGCCTTAGCTTCTATCTTGACAACGAACCATTGGATCCCATGCTTTGAGGCTTGAGCCTTTTGGGGGCAGTTGAGGGTCATGATGGTAACCCTAGGCCTGCAAGACCTGATGTGATATATATATATATATATAAGTATATTTCACATGTTTTTTGGTGAATTTTAACTTGTAGATGCGTCCATCATTGCTTATTCACTAAAGCCATTCTTTGGATCAAATTGATTTGGTGAGAATCCTTGTCTTCTATTTCACCAAGTTTTGGTGCAATATGAGTCATTGATTTTTTATTGCTTTAAATACGTATCTAAACATGGAAAATGCCTAATCTAATGCACGTTTTCTACTAAGCAAGCTATAGAGAATACATCTATCAGTTCAGATTATGCGAACACCTGAAACTTTGTCCTTTGAAGCCGTTTATGACAGTTTAGGGGCTACTCATTACTGTCCTTCTCTCTATCTCTCTCTCTATATATGTATGTATGGGAAAACATTTGGTAATATCACCTCTGGAAGTCATAGGTGCAAGTTATTTTGATCCAATAGGACCTCATAGATGTGTTCAACATGTTCCAGCTTCCAAATAGTAGGAACTGGATTTTGAATTGTGTTTTTTCAATGAAGAAACATGAATTTATGACCCGAGAAAGTATCACACATTGTAGGCTGTTGTTTTTAAGTTGTGGTTAGGGGTGAAATGCCACTCGAACCCAGAGCTAGATGGTTCTCCCCGAAATGCGTTGAGGCGCAGCGGTTGACTGGACATCTAGGGGTTTTTGAAGCCTTATAAAAACACACGTACTTGTCCTAATCAGGGGATTCAAAAGTTGACTCCCTTTAAGAAAATCATCATCTAGGGGTTTTTGAAGCCTTATAAAAACACACGTACTTGTCCTAATCAGGGGATTCAAAAGTTGATTCCCTTTAAGAAAATCATGTACATCACATCTGTAAGGTTAGTTTCATAAAAACAACCAAAAAAATGAAAAAAATGGCATTTGCACCTCTCCACGATCAAATGTTTCCCATATATATAAGTATGTATGTACGCATATGTATATGAATGGTCCATGCCTCATTATTTATTAGTCTTGATCAGCTGAACATGATCCATTATTTCATGTGTTTTTCAGCTATCGGTCAGTCTTTCATGCCTGATGCATTGGTGCATATGGCTCAATTGAATTGCCCCTGTTGCGAAAGTTTTTTTACCAGCATTTGTACCTCTCCATGATCAAATGTTTCCCATATATATATGTATGGTCTACGCCTCATTATTTATTAGTCTTGATCAGCTGAACATGATCCATTATTTCATGTGTTTTTCAGCTATCGGTCAGTCTTTCATGCCTGATGCATTGGTGCATATGGCTCAATTGAATTGCCCCTGTTGCCAAAGTTTTTTTACCAGTTGGATTTGATAAAAGTTCCTAAGTCTATAAAATCAAGATTGTTTGAATTAATAGACATAGTAATAGAACTCCCTAAGTGCAGGTATATTCTCTATTCGGTACTTATGATCACCACCTCAAATTTATTATGATTTCATCTTATCTTTCAACATTCTGCTCCTTATTGAATTATGCATTTCTGAACTCAAGCCTGATCCTGTTTAACATGCATGATTCTCCACTTGGTTAACAACTTGAGTGGGTCATGACAATATCAGTTGGGTGCTTCAGTTGCACGTTACAACTGGTCAAATGCGTGCCTTACTGTCTTGGATACCGAAGAATGATGGCCTCTTTCAACTTCCAGGCATTCCAATATGTGTCGTGGCTGGCTCTATTCTGCCATTTATATGAGATCACAAATTTACAAGCCTAACTTATCAAAATAATCAGCATACCCATGTTGTATGAGGCATCCAAATGGGAAAAACACTTTAGGTGGGTTTTCCGCTACATATGAATGAATAAACTGTTTCCTTAATTGCAATTGGATATGAGATAAAAGTTAAAACCATTGCCTCATCATATTTAATCCAATCATATTCAGTGATCTCATAGTAGCGTATTAATGCATATTCATGGTCTACCGGACTATGAAATGAGTAGGTATAGATAATGAATCATTATTAGTTAAATAGTTCATGTTGATGAATTGAATGAAAAGGAATATGCAGGGTGACATTGATCTGTAGATCCTAACTCTTGGTGCAGCTGTCTTTCAACAAGCGATTGGTCTGGTTGCTGATCTACAAAATTCCTAAATGAACATATCTAAATCCAAGTGCATTAATAGGTTTATTGCAGTGTCAAGTGCACTGGTAGATTTGTGCTTTTTGGCTAGTGATGGGTCCTTGTTAGCATCTAAAGCGAATGATGACTCCTTGCAGTTTTGCCCTAAGAAGCTCATTTCTTTTATTAAGAAGTCCAGTGACCACCGACAAGTTGAAGGTCTAGAATTTGACATGTACATGTAGAGTCTGTTCCAGTTGCACTTGCAAGTATGACAAATTATGAAATTTCTGTGATTTTAGTTGGGAAAGTAACCTGGTGGACAAAATGGGGAGAGAGAAGGGCAATTTATCTAATTCACTAACACAAAGAAGGTATAAAAGGATAGGTTCATCCCATAGTCACCCGTATCGTTAAAGGGGGTATTTCTCGGAGAGATTTTCAAAAGTTGATAAATCTCGGGAGTTTAAAAACTTGAAAAAAATATAAATAACAACAAAGAAGCTAAGAAAATAATAAGTTTTGCAGTATTTTTCTTCCAAAAATATAAAGAAACATGTTTGAATGGTTTTAAAATATAAAAAAAACAAAAAAATACAAAATGTAAACTTAAAATAAAAGAGTTTTTCCCAAAAAATATCCCGATATTTTGTCTTCTGGCGATATTCGATATTACCTTTAATATCGGCTACTTTAAAATATCAGTATTTCTTACGATATTTTCAAAATATTGCCGATATCGGTGACAATGGTTCATCCATATTACCCTTTCTTTCTGTTGTTCCTTGTCTGCTGCTGGTTGGGTATCATTCAGCAGTCTTTCATCTGATATCACTGGACTGTTTTACTTTCCTTTTTTTCCATCTTTGTCCATACTATCTTGTTGGTTATTTCTCTTTGAGCATATTAATCATCAATCTAGTGTACATTGAGTTTCCTACATGGACCTTTGCACCATACCATATTGCTGCTTTTGTTCTTGTGGATCCTAGTGAATGATGGTACAATTGTAAAAGTATGGAGTCTTAGGAAATATTGAAATTGGCAATGATAGGAAGTTGGACATGGATTCACATATTAATTATTCCACCATTCTGATTCTCTGTTCTGAATTCTGGCAAGTGTTATTAGTAGATGGGATAGACCCGGCAGATCTACTGCCTTTGCCTCTATTCTTGATCAGATTACTATTCTGGTTTCTGTTTTCAGATTTTGGGATTGGGGTGTCTTCTTTGTCTGTACATTCCTTCTGCTGGTCTGTTTTTGGTCAATGTGGATTCTTAGTTAGCATACATAGAAAGCAAGGGTAAAGATAAATAAAATTGGGGAACATATGAGCAAATATTGTCTTATGGTTGTGATTTGAATTTTAGTCTGCCTGATATTTGTTGAGGAATACTGTTGGCTACCCTTCAGGCTTCAACTAGTTGGGATATCCTTGCTGCAGGCTACTGTCCCATTTGTTGGTCTCATTTTTTCTTGAGGGAGCTTTTTACTTGTCTTACTGTATCATCTGCGGTTCCTACAAATATGTCCAACTGTGACTCTTTAAAACAACTTGGTCAATGTCCTTTTACTGTTTGATCGAAGGTTACACCTATTCTTACTACCATATGGAGAGATTATGTTCACTTATACCATTTGGAATTGGAAGTAAAGCAGCATCATTAGACACATAATGAGTTAATCTTCTTGAGTTGGAAGAGGCTTTTTTTCCCCTGGTAGGCAATCTGGGTCAGTAACCCCTGTGGGATTCAAACACAAGACCCCTCAATTATGAATTTATGATAGTGTGACCTTATCATCCAGCTAACTCATTTGAACCCATCTTTATTGCCGACTTAAAATGTCCATATAGTCTGAAATATTGATTTGCAATATCTTCACAGGTTTTATTGGGATAAAAATATTTAGTTTTTCTCAAAATTTCTTGGAAACTATTTAAAAGTAAAAAAAAAGGAGTTAATTTTTTTTGACAAAAGTGAAAGTCGAGGGTCATATTGCAACAATATCATGATATTGTCATGATGATTTTGTGTCCCTTTATTTAACATGATAGTTAAAGTTTTTTTTTTGCCGTCATATGTGCCGATGGTGCATTTTCAACAGGTTTCTCTTTTTTTTTTTTGAGATCTAACCATGAAATTGTGATCTACATGCTTGGTTTTTTGTACGAACCGGCTCTTGGATCATCCAATTATGACTAATGAACAGGTTTTTAAGAACTTGAAAAAATTCAGTGGCCCATAATTTTTGTTATTTTTCAAGGTTAAAAAAACTTCTTTTGTCTAGAAAGCATGATCTAGGTGCTGGTTCTTAGCAAATGGACCATGCCAAACACATCTACAGGGTCAGATTTACATTTTATTTTATTTTTTCTGCTTTTAGCCTTTTATTTTTTCAAAAAGAAGTATTACTAAATTCTATTTTTTATTGTTGTATATTTTTATAGTTTTCTTTTTTTAATGAGACGATGTTGTTTAGGATTTGCCAAATATAAAAAAAAGATCTCTTGAGATTTTCCTTGATGGGATATAGATGGGACCGATGCATGTAAGTATGATACGTAGACAGTTACACACACATACAAGTACATACATACACCCGTACACACTCACAATTTCCCCATTAGTTTTTTTACTTGTGGCTAGACGATTGAGTTGCTCCATGTACTTTTGTTTGTCATACTTTCTCCAAGTCTTTTTTTGTTCTTCGCCTTCTCATGGTTAATGTGTCTCAAGTGAACTACCCATTCACATAAATGATTGCTTAAATTCCCTAAAGCATGTCCATGCCAATTGTTTGAGACAAACAATTTCAAGTTTTTTTTTCCTGGTAAAGTCTGGCTTGTATTATACACTGTCACATGGGTGCGGGTGCGACACGGGTGCGGCGCAATTTCAAAAATTTTGGACACGGGGACTCGGCTATATATATATATAATTTTTTTAAAATATATATAATTATATATATAACAATAAATTAATAAGATAACACTGGGAACGATCAAAGTAATAAGATAGCACAGTCTGTGACTGACTGTGCACACAGTATGGCTATATATATATATTTTAAAAAAATATAAAAAATTATTTTTTTAGGTTTTTGCCCTAAAAAATGGATGAATATAGACTCTGTCAAAGTTGACCGAGTCTATAAAGTGGACGGACTCGGCCCAGGTGCGTTGACCGAGTTCGACACTTGTTGACCGAGTCCGCCCCGTGTTTGAAGCTGCACCTGTGTCCGGGTGTGTCGACGCGGGTGCGTCGACCCCCTAGCCGAGTCTGTGTGACATAGATTATACATGAGAAAAAAACATAAGTTTCTTGATCTAATATTCCAAGAATTGAGTATATGATTTCCAATTTCATATTTTTCTTTTCATTACTCTAGATGTTCACCGTAGTGTTCATGTCTCAGCTACATAAGCTTTACCTTTTTTCACTCTTTGCGACCTAAGACCTCACATATTTGCATTTCGTAATTATTAGTTACCTTGTCCCTATACGAATTAAATGTCAAATTCATATGCTTTGTTTTGTTCTATTTGAGATTTCTCTTGATTTTTATGGTTCCAAGTTTCAGATTATTATTTTTCTCAACCACCTTGTCATTTGGTCAATTTCTTGAATTCTGATAAGTACGGAGGTCATTTGGTCAATGAATGATCCATAAATACCTTAATCTTCCAGGACACTTCCTGGAGGGGCATTTGTTACATCCAAATGATGGAAAATCCAGTCCCATCTAAAGGGTGACTGCATATAAGTCTTCAAGTTATAGTAGCATTAGAAGCATATATCTCATCATGTATATAGTTATAGTATACTCTATACACTTTATTTTACCCCTTTGCAAACAAGCTGCCTTTACACCTCTTTACAGTTCCGTTTGCTGTTTTTTTCTTAACCCTTGCTTCAGGGCTAATTAACATTCTTTGTGTGCATGTGTGTGAAAGCAAACCAATTCTCCACAGTAGTTTTCTGCAAATTAAGATAGTCGTAAGCTTTTATGTAACTTTAGGATCATGATGAGAATGGATAGGCATATGATATGTGCTTGTAGGTGCAGTAGGATTTTGGCTGGAACATCAAATTACAGGATGCTATTCATAAAAGGAAAAAGAAAATGAATGCAACTCCATATTAGAAAATACAACATACCAATGGTGACGTGGAAGTTGCAACAAGAAATTGCACATCCTCGAATACCAAAGCATTGTCAGTTTGTAGGCCATAATGATTGGAGAGCACTAGGGGAAAGCTTGCCATCTTTGATTTGGCATATTCAGTTAGTGGATCTTAATAATTGAACAACTCCAGGCGAAAGCTTGTCATGACTGAGTCTTGGATATGAGAAAGAACACAACCTAAAATCTGGATACTCTAACAAGAGGACTGATGAGGCATTTTGTTCATTGAATAAGCGGTTTTATATATGGTTTTTGTCTGAAAACATTTGTGCATGTAAAGCAGTCTATAACGATAAGTTCCATTATCAGAAAGAATTCATCTTAGTAGCTTCGCTTTGTTGAATTTTTCAGACAAAAATGCTGATTCAGAAGTTCCATTATTAGAAAGGATTACATGAAGCTGAAAGAGAGAAACTTCATAATGAATCATTTGTATGTTTTAAGAAATTAATTTTAAATTGGGCTTGGAGATGCATCCCCTTTCTGAAATGGGCTTTCCAGGAAGCAATTTCACAATTCTCATTCTTGGAAAAATCATAGTGAGAGAAATCTCTTGATAAGTCAAAACTTGAGAAAATATTGACACAAAAAATAAAAATAGTATGTATATATAATTGCAAAAAAAGAAATTGAAAATATAAAAACAGTTTTGATCGCACTAATATAATCATGATAAAACGCATGCCTATTTTTATATAGGTGATGTTTTGAAAATCTGTTTTTTTCTATGTACCAAAATTTGAGAATATCGCGATAAAATTGTGGTTTTCTGAAAATATTGCTGATATTTTTTACATGACAATCCAACAAGCTTCCTTCTATGCTCGGGCACTTTCTACAACTATGGTAAGAACTGTAACAATCATTAAACGTTAATAAACTGCATTAAATGGGATATTTTCCTTAGGTCTTCATAATCCCCAATTTTGAACCATGTTAGAATAAAACTACCATATAGGAATATCAATCTTTCCATAAGCCACTTGAAAGTTTTGCTTGCGAGCAATGACTAGGGCAAAAATATGCAACCCATATCCATCTATTGATGGAAATGCTGACCTTGATGTGAATTCTTAACTATGCTTAATTTTTTTTTCATTATTTCCATCATCTTAATTTAAACGGTGCTTTAAAGTAATTCACATGAATAAACTTCCCTTCTCAATAGCCTTCCCAATAATAATACTTCTGTGAAGTTGAGTAGATGCCCTTGGAAGATGTGCCTCGATAAAGTGAATAGAAGAGAAAGATAGGAGAGGAGTGAGTCCAACAAATCATCCCTTGGGAATTCCTAGAAGAGGCAACTATCATATATAAAGAATATATGTTTTGGGTTACAAAAATTCCCTTGCTTTATAATGTATTAACTTACACAATGTAACTTGAAAGGCAATATTTCCCCTAATATGCTCAAATACAACACAAACGACATGTTCTCATCGACTCATAGCTTGTGCATGGTTTAGAACTTTGGACAGTTTGCTTTTCAAGAACTAATGTCTAACAACTAACAGAGGTTTATTGAAAAGATTTGCAACTTGATCTTCTCATTGAATAAGGGATGTATTTACATATCTTCAATCTTCTCACAGGAGAAATGCTGGTTTAAGTCAACATGCTTCATCTTTCCATGTTAAACAAGATTAACATATATGGTTATTGCACTCTAATTGTCATGATACCATGGCGACTTTTTAACTTGTTGATACAATTATAAAAGATATCAAATCCATAAGACTTCGATTTGTCACTATTGTCATAGCACAACTTTTGCCTCCACACTAGACTTTGCCACTGTTTGTTATCTTTTACTTGACTAAGAGATTAAATGAGGTCCCAGATACACAACATAACAAGTTATAATTCTTCTTGTATTGGGGTCTCTTCCCCAATCGGCATTTAATGTGCAATAACTGTTGGAGACATATTTGCAGAACCCTTGAGTTCAATAGCTTTATACTTTAATCCATCATTGTTATTGTAGTTAACATATTGCATCCATATGGCTGGTTTTGAGTGAATGCATAAATTGTGATATTTGGTTCATAATATACATGGTATCAAGGAGTGTGAAAGTCATTTATTGGAGTGCACCAACTATACTTTGAAACCTCTCATGCTCAGGAAAGGGCTTATCACCTTTTTTTCTCTTGTTCAAGCGTCTTCATTAGTTTGCAATTAAGCATTCTATTTTGATTGAAGAGATCCAACACATACTTTTGTTGGGTAAAAGTAAAAGAGTCTTTATGTCTATCAACCTGCACTCGTAGGAAGTATTTCAAGGGGCCCAAATCTTTCATATTGATCTTATTGAGGATCTCCTTTAGCTCATTGATTCTGCCCAAGTTGCTTATAATCTGTATGTTATGAACATGAATTAACACCATAGTGATGCTAAAATTAATAAATGAACAAAGAATAGTCACACTAACTTCTTATAAATCCAAGTGATCGCACCTCTATATTAAAGGTCTCGAACCGAACTCCTAGACTTGTTTTGGCCATATACAACTTTCTTTAGTCGGACAATGGTCTTCACATTCCCCTCAGGTATTCAAGAGAATGCTCTATTTAACCTCTTCATGCAAGTCACCATGCAAAAATGTGTCTTGACATCAAGCTAAAATACATCTTGACCAAAAGTAGCAGCCAAAGGATAAAACAACATAAATTGTTGTAATGCGAAGAACATGACTAAATGTATCATCAAAATCCAAGCCATGCTTTTGTGTGTATCTCTTTGCAGTCTGTCCCACTTTGTGGTGGTGTACATTTTCAAATTTATATTTAACTTTGTGTATCCCGACATTCTGCTACACTCATGTGGGACATTGATCTCTTCATTCATTTCATTTGCCCGACTAGGATTTTGCGTGCTTCTCTATAATGCTTAGGTTATGGAATCTACAATAGAAATCTGAAACTCGAAAGAAAAGCCTTCATAACTCACCCATCTATTTGTTGGACAACACATTCTAGTGGAATGGCAAGCTACTAGCTACTCAGTAGGAATCATATCTTCATGCAATGTTTCAGAAATCAAATCTATCTGTGAAGTCACTTTGGGCTGATTTTTAAGGGATGTGGCACATGTCTTGGGACTGAAGTTGTGTATCCTACAGCTCCAACACAACCTACGATGCATTTGAAATGTTTTGCAAATGATCCAATGGGATGTATAAGGGCCACGACTGATCTAAAATGACTCATGGCTGAACTAACACAACTTGTGCCTGATTTGACATAGCATGAGGAATTGAAGAGGACAGTGAAAAGGTCTCTTTGGCGAAGCTTTCATCTATATCATCTTTGTCTCTAGCATGCTGCTTACATACATCTTCAAAAAACACATGCCTAGAAAGGAGTACACACCTTGCCTCTAAATTGTAGCACCTATGGCCCTTGTATTCATTATTATAGCCAACAAACTGAAATTCTTGCCTTGGGACTAAATTCATGTCTATAAAGTGTCAACATGTACAAAGCACTTGCATCCAAAAGCATGAGTAATGATAATTAGGTTGCATACCATAATGCAAGAAGTATCTCCATGCATGGTATTGAATGGCATGTGATTGATTAGGTGTGCTGTAGTGTAAAAAGCCTTTGTCCAAATGCCAAGCTTAAGTTGGCATCTCTCACCATTATGTCTCCATAGTATGCTGATGCTTTCGCTCTGAGACACCATTATGTTCATATGTCTTCAAACACGACATTCCATGCAAATTGTCATCAACATGTAGAAATTTAACGAAGTCATTGAATATGTATTCACTAACTACCTCCATCAATCTGTAGAAACAAGATCTTACGAGAAAATAGAGTTTCCATATAAGATTTGTACCGTCAGAAGGTGGATTACATTTGATTATTCTGACTTCGAAAAATAAATCCAAGTAAATCAAATATGATAATCAATAAAAATAGCATAGTAACATGATTTAAACAAAGGCATTGTTGGCACATGCAAATGGAAATGATGCTCTTTTATTAAACCGATTAAAAATTGGTCTATGGCTTGTACAAGGCCTACAACTTGAGTAAGAAAAAGCAAAATCACTAGTCTCGTTTCTAATTGTAAGAGGAACTTTATTACATAATGACTCTAGAAGACTTGAATTGCGATTACCTAGATGTTTATGACATAATTGGATCTCTTTATTGGATTGCTAGAGATTGGGCACAATCAATGAGCAAACAAATGCAAGAGGATAAAATAAGAAGGGGCTTCATTCACAACATAGACATGTCCCCACCTTTTGCTTTAAATGAGCATCAGCTTCGTGTGGCATTAGAATCAGTTTGATCGATAAGTTGTGAACAGAAATTAAGTTTCTTTGAATATCAGGAACTGAGAGAGTATTAGGCAATTTAAGACACAATGCTTGTAGGAGCAATGTTTATACCTACATGTGTAAAAAAATGTTGCTTTCCATCTTTATTGGCAACTTTATCAAAACCGTGATATGGCAATGCATGAGAAATCCTATTGGATCTCCGGCAATGCGATGCACTGTCCCATAATCTAAGTACCATGAGCCTATTGATGAACTTGAATGAGATGGTCACATGCACATTTGCTCTTGCAGCCCAAGGATTACCAATTGGATTATGGCCAATGTTTAGTTGATGGATGTGCTAAGAGCATCGTAATCCTGAAAGCTTGTCATAGGAGTATAAGAGGAAGCAAAAGGAACCAAAGATTGCACATGATTAATTGGTCAATTCTCTTTGAATGGTGCTGCTATGACACAAAATTGTGTTGGGATAATTACTGCAGAGGTTTGTATGTGTTTACGTAATGCTAATAACAATCATAATTGGTGGACCACATTTCTCATACATCTGGCATGTGACTTCACATCTTTGTCTAGGTGTTGAGGTATGAGCAAGAAACAAGGTCCACATCCAACATTGGTACCATGATATCTCTCCCAACCACATGCATCACCCCTAGTCATGGATGATGTAAGCAAGACATCATGGTATGTCTTTTTTGCATTGAGGAAATCTTGAACATGGCTTCATGCTCGAACAACATAGCATTCAATTGATCCAACGTGGGATGTGGGACTCTACTTGCATACATAGTAGTATACATATTTTATTTTGGTTTGAGTCCATGCACAATCTTGATTCCTCTGCCATCATCAAATGGAGTTGCTCCAATTGCTACAAGTTGATCCATAATAACCCTCGCCTGATTCAACCCCCCCACCCAACCATAGCAAAGTTTCAATATAGGTTGCAACTTACTAAGCTTCCAAGTGACACAATTAGCATTTTCAGTCATTTGTTAGTTGGTCTTTTGGTCTCCCTATGTCACATAGTCCTAACACATAGATACTGATCCATTGAGGTGTCCCATCAAGCCATAGCTGCTAACAAAGACAATGTTTTGTTTCTTTCTAGGTTATGAAATTAGATGAATCAAGTTTCATCACAAGCTAACTAAAAAAGAGGAGCTTATAAGTGAGGGTATAGATTCCGAGGTCATGAGGAATAAGAGTATGAAAAGGAAATATCAAGGAAGGCTCAAAGAATAAAAACAAGGACAAGAACGATCAAACAACCTAAATCTTATCAGGTTTTTTGGTTGGCGACAAAAATGATTTGCTGTTGATATAGAGGTTGGCACATAACTAAAAAGAAAATAACTTGCATTTTTTTAAATAAAATAAGAGGTGATATCTTTTGAGGAAAGGGAAATGAAAGAAAGTGGGCTGATTGATAGAAGGATATTTATAAAAGGGTTTGGTCACGTTATAAAAAGATTTAGAAGAAGAAAAACAAAGAAAAGAGGGAGGAAAACATTGATATTTTGAAACCCAAACAAGGATTCAAGAAACACAAAGAAAGAAAGAAGAAATTAGAGACTGCAGGAAGGAAAATAAGTCAACAATTATTAAAAGACGTTGGACTTACTGTTTGCCTCATTCTGATACCATGTGAAATTTTGTATATGTCCTTGGAGGACATGTCCTGAGAAGGAGAATAGAAGAGAGGAAGGAGGGGAGAAGCGAGGCAGACCAACAAATCCTTTAGGGTTTCCCATAGGGAACAACTCTATTATCTATAAATAACATTTGTGGTGGACTAAAAAATTACCCCTGCTAGGTAAGGATACATCATGGTGGAACGAAGATGTCAAATTAGCTATTAAGGTTAAAAAAGAGTGTTATAAAAATCTAAGTAAGAGTCGTGATAATGAGAATTTGGAGAAGCATATGGTAGCAAAGAAGGAAGCTAAAAAAGTAGTTCGAAACGCGAGGGATAAGGTATATAAGGAGGTCTATGACAAATTGGATACCAAGGAGGGCAAAAAGGATATTTATAGGCTTGCAAAGATGAGAGATATGAAATCGAGGGATCTGGGTATGGTTAGATGTATCAAAGATGAAACACAAAGGGTTTTAGTTAAAGATGAGGAGATTAAGGAGAGATGGAAAGATTATTTTGATAAGCTATTTAATGGAAGACATGCCCAAGATCTTGGAGACTTCTCCATTCCTTTTCATGAGATGAATCGTGACTTCACACGCAAGATTCAAAAGAAAGAAATTGCAGAGGCTTTGAAGAAAATGCAATCCATAAAGGCAGTTGACTCGGATAGTATACCTATCGAGGCTTGAAAATGCTTGGGTGAGAAAGGTTTAATATGGTTGGCAAATCTTTTTAACAAGATTTGACGGTCAAATAAGATGCCTAATGAGTGGAGGAAGAGTACTTTGGTGCCTCTATAAGAATAAGGGTGATATACAAGATTGCACAAACTATCGTGGTATACAACTCATGAGTCATACTATGAAACTTTGGGAGAGGGTGATTGAGTATAGGTTGAGGAAAATTGCTATGATATCGGAGAATCAATTTGGTTTTATGCCTGAAAGATCAACTATGAAAGCTATACATCTTCTTAGACAACTTATTGAGAGATATAGAGAGGGGAACAAAGATTTGCATATTTTTTTTATTGATTTGGAGAAGGCATACGATAGAGTACCTAGGGATGTTCTCTGGTGGACAATGATGAAGAAAGGTATCTCTCTCAAGTACATTAGTATAATTAAAGATATGTACGAAGGAGTAATAACCAATGTCCGCACTTGTGGAGGGGTGACAAACAATTTTCCTATAATGGTTGGGTTACATCAAGGATCTGCATTAAGCCCTTTCCTTTTTGCTATAGTGTTAGATGAACTTACGAGATCAATTCAAGAAAATGTGCCGTGGTGTATGTTGTTTGTTGATGATATTGTTTTGATTGATGAGTCTAGAGCTGGGGTTAATGCTAAGTTAGAATTATGGAGACAAACTTTGGAAGCAAGAGGTTTTACGTTGAGTAAGACTAAGATAGAATATATGGAATGTCGGTTTAGTAAGCAACAAAGTAGTGATGAGAGTGTAGTGAAGCTTGGTGAGCAAGAAATAGCGGTGGATGACTGTTTCAATTATTTGGGATCTATCATTCAAAAGAATGGAGAAATTGATGGAGATGTAAATCATAGGATTAAGGTTGGGTGGATGAAATGGAAAAGTGCAACTGGAGTGTTGTGCGATCGTAGAATGCCATTGCAGTTGAAGGGGAAGTTTTATAGGACGACAATTGGACCTGCTTTACTATATGGTACAGAATGTTGGGCTGCCAAGAGACATCATTTTCAAAAAATGAGTGTAACTGAGATGCGTATGCTTCGATGGATGTGTGGAAAGACACTAAAAGATAAGATTCAGAACGAGGAAATACGTAAGAAGGTAGGCGTTGCACCCATTGAAAATAAGATGAGTGAGAATCGTTTACGATGGTTTGGGCATATTCGACGAAGGCCTAATGATGCTCCAGTTAGAAGGATGGAGAAATGGGAAAATATATTAGTTAAAAGAGGTCGGGGTAGGCCAAAGAAGACTTGGATGAAGATGATAAGAAGGGATATGAAGGCTTTGAACCTCACCGAGGACATGACATTGGATAAAAATGATTGGAGGAGAAGGATTCATGTGGAGGACCCAAAATGATTTTCTTTTTGGTTCATATCGCCGACCCCAATTGTTTGGGATGGAGGCGTTGTTGTTGTTGTTACAATTACAGTGTATTAATGTATCCTAATCTAATTTGAAAGTCAGTATTGCCCTTGATAGAGCATACAAATACAAATACAAATGCAATACAAACAACCTATTCTTAACAACTACATAATGATTGATTATTATGCTCATTTGGACATTCTTCATCAAAGAAGGCCATTTTTGAGGCTTTGCATGGATCATCCCATATCAGACCTAGTTATTATGATGCACCAGATCCTGTCATTTGGCCTGGCCAATGGATAATGATTTGGTTCTAGATATGAGTTCCATGACTTATTAGTTATTTTTACATATAAATATTATTAGACTTTTACAAATATTTGTGCCGCACCAGATCATCAGATTGGGCCATATTTGGGTCCAAATCCAACATGTAAGATCAAAGTTATATCCTGGACCAATCCATTTAAGCCTGTCAATTTGGATCAATTCTGATCTCACTTGAAATCAACTTGATTGGTGCCTAGCAAAATTGTTTGCTATACTGAACATGAACTTTAGCTTCTCAAAGTTGCTCTTTTGGATAGAATGAAGAGAAAGATAAATGAAGCAACAAATAGAAGTTACCAATATAATACTGAATTTAGTATATTTTACAGATTAGCTATAATAACATAAAGTTTAAAAACTGAAAGAAAAAAATGAGGAAATGAGTCAAAAGTGTTCAAGAAGGGGCGGGGCTGTACATGTGAATAGTCAAAATAGACACAACAGGGGGTTCTCTGCTCAAAATAAATAGTTTGAGTGAATCAAAATAAAAATCATGTGTTTATGATAGCCTGCACAAAACAGCATGACATGACACTGATGAATGGATTTTAAGAAAAAAAAAAGCATAAGAATGAGCTGATATGTGCATAAAGTTGCTTTCTGATGGAGTGGAAAATGACAATTGGTTGAAGTGAAGGGGAATGAGAAAAATTAATTGGACAAGAAGAGAAAATATATGCATGACTGATACAAATAATTTTTTTTTTGAAGAGATTTTCTTTAACCTCATTTCATTCTTTAATCATTTTGGCATGGTTGTCTTTATTGCAATTATCTCACCAGTGTGTTGACTGGTTAGATCAAATAAAACAAAACATTGTTGGCTTAGACCCTCTTCACTGCACTTGTAAGAGCTTGAATGGTGGGTAGTGATGGGGGTAAACCTATTCCAAGGAGTTTGGTTATTCAACAGTGTTGCAGCATGGTATTCTTTATTTCACCAATGGGTTGACTGGTTAGATCAAATAAAGCAAAACATTGTTGGCTTAGACCCTCTTCACTGCACTTCTAAGAGCTTGAATGGTGGGTAGTGATGAGGGTAAACCTATTCCGAGGAGTTTGGTTATTCAACTGTGTTGCAGCATGGTATTCTTTAGTCTAGGTTCTCCATTAGCAGAAAAAAGTAAGAGTTAGTGGAAAAAAATGTAGAAATTATGGTGTGCAAGAGAGACTAGTTTAGCAAAAGAATTCAAATGTCACTTATGGAGATACACAATGACCAGTTATGGGTCAATTACATAAACACAAGAACTACACAAATCATCCACTTAAGGGCACACAACACAAAAATGTAGAATTGTATTGAGAAATGCTCTAAGCAAGAAGCCTTACAAGACGTGGGGTTTGAACCCCTTTATATACACAAGGGAACCAAGAGGTAGCTTTTGGGGAGATCCCAACGACTCTATGGTCAAATGACCAATGAGTCCATTTCTATTCTAGGATTTACACAATGACCAGTTATGGGTCAATTACATAAACACAAGAACTACACAAATCACCCACTTAAGGGCACACAACACAAAAATGTAGAATTGTATTGAGAAATGCTCTAAGCAAGAAGCCTTACAAGACGTGGGGTTTGAACCCCTTTATATACACAAGGGAACCAAGAGGTAGCTTTTGGGGAGATCCCAACGACTCTATGGTCAAATGACCAATGAGTCCATTTCTATTCTAGGATTTACAAAAATAAAAATAAAAAGAAAATAAATTTGAAAAAGTGTATAATGACCACAATACCCTTATATGTACAAAATGACTAAAATACCCCTATGTATATATATTGACACTTTCCCTCAAACTTACGGTGTGATCACCAAAAGTTTGCCTAACAAGAAATGAAACCTAGGAGAAGGAAGGGCTTTAGTGAAGTCTGCAAGCTTATATTCGGATATGACGGGGCAACAAAATTGTCTTCTAAAATTCTTCTCTGAAATAATGGTAGTCTATCTCGATATGCTTAGTGTGCTCATAAAAGGTATGATTCCCAATAATGTATATGACACTTTTGTTATCACAATATAACCTGGATGGTGTTGTTGATGGTATTCTCATGTCTGCCAGTAAGTTCCTCAACCAAACAATTTTTGATGTTGTGGTAGCCATAGCCCGATACTTGGCTTCTGTAGATGACAAAGACACTTTTTATTGTTTTTTGCATTTTCAGGACACTAGTGAGTCTCCTACAAAAACATAGAAACCAATGGTTGAGCGTCCATCATTGGGATCTCCTCTCCGGTCAATCAAAATATGCAACTAAAGTTATGTAATCAGTTTCTTAGTATATTTTATTTTTTTTTTGTTAATCTCATATATTTTCCAGTTATGTAATCAATTTTTAGTTACTTTTATATGTTAATCTCATATTTTTTAGTACTTATTTGAGATTTTCTATTTCTTATTGGTTGTTATTTCATCAATAACACATTTCTTTCTTTATTTATATTTTTAGATATTTTTTTATAATTTTTTTAAAGTTTTCAAAAAAAAATATTTGAGGCTTACGCTTTACGCCTTGAGGCTTACGCCTCGCCTCGGTTTTTGGTGGAGCGCCTCGCTACGCCTCAACGCTTTTCACAACACTGAGAGGAAGCAATGATTCTCTGTTTTCTGCCAGACCATGAAATAAGATGATCTCCCATGTAACTACATAGCCAGTAATTGACTTTCTCATAACCGAATCACTTGCCTAGTCTGCATCAGAATATGCTGCTACTACTAATGACATATCGTTGTGATGGTGATTAGATGACCTTTTTGTAAATCAATCCATCACTAACGGTTCCTTTAATGTATCTCAATATTCTTTTGGCAGCGTCCATATGACTTCTCTTGGGTGAGTGCATAAATTGAGAAACTTGATTCACAACATAAATTAAATCTGGTCTAGTAAATGTCAAATATGGAAGGGCTCCCACCCGACTTTTGAACTTTTCAGGTTCTTCATATTTAACTTCTTTAGGCTGGTCTTCACATAATTTAGAATTCAATGCAATAGGAGTCTTGACAGATTTACAATCAAGCATCCCAAAGTGAGTAAGCAGATCAATTGCATATTTGCGCTGTGAGAAGACTAATGCCTTTGGATTTTGATTTACTTCTATACCCAAGAAATACCTTAGCACCCCAAAAACTATCATATGAAATTTACTGCTTAGCATGCTCTTCAACTTGGCAATCCTGCCTCGATCACTTCCTTTTGTAACTATATCATCAACATAAACAAGAGCTATGGTAAACAAGAGCTATATCATTACGATGCATGAAGAGAGTAATCACACTGGCGATGAACAAACCTTAAGGACTGAATATAAGTGTTAAAAGTTTCGAACCATGCACCGTTTCAGTCCATAAATAGCTTTCTTCAAACGCAAGACGGTAAACAATACATCACCTTCTTGATACCCTACAGGGTGTTCCATGTAAACCTCTTCATGCAAATCTCCATGCAAGAATGCATTTTTCACACCCATCTGACTTAGCTCCCAACCATAAATGGCTGCTAAAGACAAAACTATTTTGATTGTCCCCATTTTGATAACCAGACTAATCGTTTCATCAAAATCCAGCCCATATTCTTGCGTGTATCCCTTTGTGACTCAATGCTTCCGTTAGCCTTGAATTTGACTTTGTATACACAACAACATCCAACAATATTTTTACTCAGCACTACTTCCCGCATCGACACTCATGTAAGGATGAAATCTCATTCATGGCATCAACCCATTTGATATTTTGGCTGGCCTCCGCATAAGAGCTGGGTTTCAAGGGCTGCAGCAAATATCTGAAAATCTACTGAGAATGACTCATAACTCACCCAATGTTGCACAAGGTGTTTTATTCGTGAAGATTTTTGCACCTGAACTGCAGAACTTCTTCTGACGTCATGCTGTGCACTAACATCGGCATTCAGCTCAGGATCTGCACCTAAATATGATGGCGATTCTTGCTGCATACTGGGCTGTTCTGGCTGCACTCATGCCTGGGAATCTGGCTGCATGTTGAGCTGCACACTATTTGGTCTCCATCTTACATAAACTTTAGGATAGAAGCTGAATTGCGTGTTATGCTGTAAGTGGATTTTCATCAGCTAATTGACTATGCTGACCAGGCTCATGACATGTGATTCTTTCTCGCACCACTTGAACTGAACCATTCAAAACTGATTGCCTTTGCTTAGGTTGACACGATGTTAAAGGCCAAAAGGTGGGAACGGATCTGTCTGCATCTCTGCAGTGCTGATAAGAAACATGCTGTGAGATTATTATTTTGTTTGTGATTGGATTAAAATACCGATAACCCTTATATTCATCATCATATCCCACAAACTTGCAAACTTGGGCCTTAGGGTTGAATTTATTTCTCCCAAACTCATGCACATGAACAAATCACCGACTCCCAAAAGTTCGTAAAATAGAATAATCAGGATGTTCCCCATATAGTATGAAATGTGGTGAGTGTCTTCCTGAAGCATTAAGAGGCATGTGATTAATCAAGTAAACCGTTGTATGAAAGGCCTCGGTCCATAAATCCATCCTTATCTGAGAATCTATAATGATGGTAAGAGTTGTCTTAGTGACATGACAATGTTTTCTCTCAACAACTCCATTTTGCTGGGAGGTCTTGGGGAAAGATAACTCACACTTTATAACGTTATTGTTTAAGTAGTTGGAAAAGGTTGCAGACTTATTCGCTGCCACCATCACTATGAAAACGGAGAATTTTTCGAGAAATTTGAGTTTCAATGAACGATTTAAACCTTTGAAAAGTAGACAACACCAGATCTTTGGACTTTAAGAAAAAAATTTGGGTGTATCTACTAAAATCATCAACAAAGATCACATAATATTTTGTCTTGGACATGGAAAGAATAAGTGTTGAGCCCCAAACATCAAAATTAATCAACTCACGAGAAAATAAAGCTCTTTTATTAGAAATATCAAACTGGAACACATATAAGATGACTGGGCGACTTTACCCTGTAAAGGAAGAAGCCCTTTATTACAAAGAATTTCAATAAAAGAGGAATTACAATAACTTAAACCTTTGTTTCACAACTCGACATCTTTATTTTGAGAAATAACATCTGACATGAACACTGATGGAAAATTGTTGACACTAGATTGGACTTCATTAATGGCGGACAAACCTCCACATCTTTCCTCAGCGAGGCTCCATTTCGTGTGAACGTCCTTCACAAAAATAGACAACGAAGAAAAGGAAATGTGTGTTAGACTGATCAACAAACTGAAACACTAAAATTAAATTGCGCCGAATATTGGGAACTAAGAAAGTATTAGGAAGACAAAGAGAATCAAAACTATTAGGGATGATGGTCGTGCCAACGTGTATAATGGAATGAAATTTTCCATCACCGGTGACAATCCTACCACTACCACGTTAATGTACAAGGTCAATAATCTTACCTAAGTCTCCCGTAACATGATACACTGCACCCGAGTCAAGGTACCATGTATTCTGAGGTGAAGTTTGCAAGTTAGATAATGCTGTTCATGCCTTAATATTTTGATCAGCCATCCAGGAAACATTTAGGGAACCATGCTGCAATCCGATCTGATTGAAAGAGGCACTCAGGGTTTCCATGTCATGGGGCTGCCCTCCTACTGATGCAGATGGAGGAGGAGGATATGATGGCTGCCCAGGATTAAAACCAGCATTGTAAGCTGCTGGTCGTGGTCCTCTAATGCTGCCAGGAGAAATAAACTGGGGGAAAACTGACAGAAATGAGCTGGGTACGATACCATAGGTGGACGGTAAGTGGGAACATACCGCCAATAGCAATTGGAGCAGGTATGCCCCTTCTTCCCACACATCCGACATATTATATTGGGGCGACCACCACTACTCTGACCAGGAGTTGGCAGGAGACCAGCATTTCTGTTGTCATAGCTCCCAAGCCCTCTTCCGCATGGAGTGTTGGCAGCAACCATAAGTTCATGTGAATGCTGTTGCGGTTTTTCTCTCTTTGGGGCCATGTGAACATAACTTCGTACTCCAGAAGCGTGGAGTGAATTTGATCGAAGTTTGGCCTTGGGTTGTGTCCCTTGTACATGGCAATAAATATATTGTACTCATCCCCTGATCCTTTCAGAATTTTAGTACAAATGTCAACATGTGATACAGGACTCCCTATTGCTGCAAGTTGATCACAACAACCACAACCTTGTTCAAGAACTCAAGTGCACCCAAATCACTTCTCTTCAATGCCCTAAATTCTGATTTGAGATGATACATCTTGGGAGTGGAAATCTGCTTGAACCAGCTGTGCATCCCACAACTCCTTGGCTCCAACTCCAGAAGGAATATGAAATAAACCTGATGCGAAGGATTGGAAGAATTGATGGGATTGGAAGACGCCATATAGAGAAAATAGAGAAACTCGAAGGATAGGAACAAACTAAGGAAAATATATATATATATATATATGAATTCTGAAAGAAGCAGAATAAAAGAGAGGGAACACAGATCAGCCCAGCAGAAAGAAAAGTGCTGACCTTAGCAAGGTTCGACTCTTTTTCTTCTTTTGGTCGAACAGGAATAACAGCACCAAATGGAAGATTGTCTCACTTTCTCCCTTTTTTTTGGGGGGGGGGGACGATGAAGAAAAATAGATCTGAAGAAACCCTCTTTTTTTGTTAGGAACTCAGATTTAAAAGAGCACAAGCAAATCTAGAAGAAAAGAAAATATTTTCTTAGGGCAAGAAAGGGATCTGATATGAATTTGAAATCATATCCGAATAAACAGTTCCTCAGGACACAAACGAGGTTAGATCTGAATTAGGTCCCTTAGGGCATGATATCAATAGCCAAGGAAAAGAGAGAGGAGAAAGGACAAAATAAAGGAAATAAGAAAGAGAGGAGGAAGAAGAAAAGAGAGGAACAAGGACAAAATAAAGGAAATAAGAAAGAGAGGAGGAAGAAGAATAATAGAAATAGAGAAAGAAGAAAGAGAATATCAATAGCCAAGAATCGACAAGGCCTTAGCCTCGACCTGCTCTGATACCATGTGAGGATTCCCTTGGAAGTTGTGCCCCACAACACAATAAGAGAAAAGGGAAGAAAGAGGGAAAAGAGAGATGTGAGAAAGAGGGAATCATGACCTCTTGGGACATCCCTTTGTGTGTGTGTGTGTGTGTGTGTCTATATATATATAATGTGACAATTTACAAAATTTTCCATACAAACAATAATATGAGACAACATAATACACCTCAATGCCAGTGGACTGAAATGTTAAAATATATACATATTCATATATGTATAGATATTATGTTCCTATGATTGTAAATTAGTAATGCCTACCAGGGGCATTTTTGTCTTTTTCTTCCTATGTAATAGGAGCTGCTCCTTAGGGGCAGCATTGTAATCTTTCTTTTTATTTTATTTTTTTTCTGTTTATTGTCCCTTTCACTAATGTGAAAGGGCATTATTGTGAACAGCCAATAGAGTTGTTAGGGCTCCTCAACAGCTAAAGTTATAGCTGTTGGGAGCTGCCTTGTAGCCTATTTAAAGAGGGCTTCAACCCCTCTTTTCAATGCTTTTCTTAAGCATTTTTATGACTAATAAAGATCTTATTTTTTACTTTGATGTGTTTGCCCTTAGTGGCCATTGTAAGCACTTGTTTGTGCTCTTGTTATTTCAATTGTTTGGCTCTTTGTATTGTCCTTTTTGAGGACTTGTGATTGTTCTTTATGCTCTTTGTATTCCCTTAGAGGCTTTTATTATTTCTGCTCAGTTGATTACATGGTATCAGAGCTTTGGGCTCTTAAAGTGTATTGATTCAAGTTTTCTTGGAGTGTGTTGACTCAAGTTCGTGATTTGTCTTAAAGTGAGGAAGCGTGGGATTCAATTTTTTGCTTGGAGGAGGATCGTGTGTTTGTGGACTCTTTTGCGTTGGAAAGCTCACCATCAACTCTCTCTTCTCCAACTATCTTATTCTATCTTCTCTCCCTCATCTATTCTCTTTTCTCTCTCTTTGCTCTTTTCCCCACAAGATGGGTGAAAAAGAATGCATGACGATGGTCACATTCAAACTTAATGATTCCAACTACCTAATGTGGGCCACCGCCATGAAAAACCATCTTAAGAGAAAAAAATTATGGGGGTATTTAAGTGTATCTACATGTGAGTCCCAACTCATACTTACCAAAAAAGATTATGACCAAATTAGAGCTCTTGATAAAGAAGAAAGAGAAAAAGCTTTAAATGAATTTCATATTAAGGTGAAAGATTAGGAGGTCGAGAATGCGCAAATCCTATCTTGGTTCCTAAATAGCATGGAACTTAAGATATCCGCTAATATTGTTAAATTTAAGAAGGCTTGTAATGCATGGGTCTTTTTAAGAAACATGTTTGTTCAAAAAGACTTGGCTAGACAATATTTCCTCCAAGAGAAGCTTCAAACCACAAGACAAGGAGATAAGAGTGTGAAAAATTACTTTGGAACTCTCTCTCCTCTTTGGGATGAAATAGTCGTGCTTTAGCCTCAATGGGAAGGACTTAGTATTGTGATGTGGCACAAACAATTGAAAAAAAAAACTCTTTACGTTCCTATTTGGGTTGAGAGCCGAATTTGAATAAGTAAGGTCTTCTATTTTGCATAGGACCGAAACTACATCACTTAGGAAGTGGGGAAGTCCTTGTCGTGTCAATACTCGGCAATTATGTAAAGTCATATAGACCTCATTTTGAAAGAAATAATTGTGGGAGAAATAACTATGGAAGAGGGAGGAAGATTATATGTTATTTTCGTAATGAACCGAGACATATTAAACCAGATTGTCCCAAGCTCAATAAGAAAGTGGCTACCGTTGAAGAATCATCCAAAAAAGGTGAAGAAGCACATAAGAAATGAGAAGATCTTAAGGATACCATCACTCAATTGACGGAAGCGCTTCAAAAATTCCTTAAAACATCCTCCACTCATACTTTCGGTGCTGCCGTCTCCACATCCTCTCCTTCCGATACGTTTTCTTGGATACTTGATTCTGGGGCCTCTTTTCATATGACTCTTGAATCTCTCTTTTCCGAATGCACTAAGCCTTTTTATAGTTCTAATGTTTCTAAGGCCGATGAAACTAATTTAGAAATCAAAAGCATTGGTATGTTTAAAAGTATTTCAAAAGATTTTCAAGTTCCCAAAGTTGAGTTCCAAGACTCAATTTAAACTTGTTTTTCATATCTCAAATTTTGGATTGTGGGTATGAGGTTTCCTTATCATCTAAAAAGTGTTGGGTGCAGGATCACCGGTCATGAGGAAGAACATAGTTAGAGAGAGCTCCACTACATGAACTTTTTTCATATTCCCAAAGAATCTTTTTATAATTTTGTTAAGGAAAAAGATGTTGATTTATGGCACAAAAGATTAGGTCATACGAATGTATCTAAGTTGTCTCTTTTTCCTTTTTCGAAAAATTCTTGTATAAAAAAAGAAATCATATGTAAGGATTACATTCTTGGGAAAATGAAATCCATTCCATTTGGCTCTAGAACATTTTTTCTCAAAAATCTTTTGAACTTGTGCATTCGGATGTATGGGGACCCACTCTAGTGCTATCTAAAGGAGGACTCTCTTACTATGTTGTGTTTATTGATGACTATACTAGATATACTTGGATTTATTTTCTTAAGCTAAAATTTGAAGTTTTCTCATATTTTAAAGAATTTCACAAAATCGTTCAAAAACAATTTCAAACCAATATTGTTACTTTTCGATCTGACTCAGGGGGAGAATTCTTATTAATGAGTTTAATTTTTTTTAAAAGAAAATGATCTTACATCAAAGATCTTGTCCAAACACTGTGCAACAAAATGGTTTGGCCTAACAAAAATATCATCATATTATTAAAACAACACTAACCTTACTCATTTCAAAAAATGTTCTAAAAAAGTTTTGGGCCAAAGGAACACTTACCGTGATTTATCTTATGAATCGGATGCTCTCATCATCTTTGTAGAATATATCTCCAATTGAAAAGCTTTATCAAACTACAAATTTAATTAAGTTGAGAGTTTTGGATGTAAATGTTTTGTTCTCACTGAAAAGTGAGATAAATTATCTCCTAAAGCTTTTGAGTGTGTTTTTTTTGGGTATGGAGAAACCCAAAAAGGATGTAGATGTTATGATTTGAAAAATGATAAATTGTATATTTCAAAGAATGTAAACTTTCTTGAAAAAGAAAATGGATTTAATATGGATAAGATTCTACAAAAAAATGATCCTTGGTAGAGACCTGCTGACTTTGACGAGGGTTAGATTAATTTGTGCATTGGCTATCTAAGCAAGGTGGTGTAGTGGGAGGTTAGGATCTTGAAGATGAAAGTATCTGTGATTTTTTTATCTGGTACAATGACAAATATTTAGGTCCCATTTGGATGAATTTTTGTCTTTCTTTTTTTTATAAGTTCATTCTTGAAGACAACTTTATTGAAAAGGAATTTTGAAAACTATTTGTAATGAACAATGTTCGGAAGACAAAAAAGTTCTCTACACGTGCTGCACCATGGAATAGAAATCCGTGTGGTTGAAGCTGGACCCTTAGGGCATGGGGTTCAAAGCCGACTGCAGTGAGTAGATTTCAGCAGTGGGGATATTGGTGATCTCAGGTTTGCACAATGGCATAGAGACCGTGACCAGTGCAAGAAGATCGCAGACCTCAATATTCTAACAATCATATGCAACTTCCAACACTATCTGATCTATTCCTTCGTCTGCAAGGTTCGTGCAAGGGGAAAGATCCCCTACTCCAGGTTAAGAGGAGGTCTCCTGATGATGGTGCCAGGTGTGGGATTGGCTTGCTTACTTCAAAGAGAAAAGGTAAAGTGCCAGGCGATGCACAGGAGGTGATGTGGCACAACGGGGTACGCTATGGTGCTGAGGAGGGTATCTGGATATATCTGGTTATAGGCAGGTTGTGGTGCTTGACAGGAGGGGTCAGCAGTGGTGTTGGGAAGATACTGCTGACGGGAGGACGGAAGAATCAATGGGGGTGAGAGCCTATTGTGAGTAAACATTTAAAAAATGAGTTATGGAAACTTCAAAGCTGTTTTTAGGGACTCAAAATTTGAAACCTTTTTTGGGAACCATGTGCACCATGTTCCCAAAATTTGTTGTGTGCCATCCAAACGTGGCCCTGAACTTGCTTCAATAAACTTCTGGACTTCGTGCAAATTGTAAACAAATCACAGATCACAAAATTCAAAGTTCTGACCTCTGATATCCTGCTGATTTCAATGTTTTGGATCCTGGATTTTCAAGTGGATACTCGAGCATTCAGATGGTAGCTATGGTGTACTTGGACACTCCATTTTGCCCTCCGTACCCGTGTCGACACGCATCGGCACCTGGACACCATTTTACCCTCCGTACATACAAGTTTGTATTCAATTTATAATTTATAATTATATTTTCAGTTTATAACTTTATATTTTCAATATATAATATATATTTTAGATATAACATATATATTTAAATTATATTCAGTTTATTTTGAATTTATTTTGTATTTATGTGATATTTAATATATATATAGCTGTGTCCTTGGACTCACATTTTTTGGAATTGCCATGTCGTACCCTCCGTACCCATACCTAGGTGACATAGGATGGTAGCATATTGTTAAGATGTAATAGGTTATGCCCATTAGGGGCATTTTTGTCTTTTACTAATATGTAATAGGTAGTGTCCATTGGGGACACTTTTTCTTTTCTTTTATTTCTTTTGTCTTTTTCTGTTTTTTTTTTTTATGTTCTAGCCATTGGGGACTTGCCCAAGTGCTAGTTGGCTAGCCCTCTATGGTGGCTGTTTGTTCTATTCTATTTAAAGGGAGTCTCTTCCTTGTTAATGCTATGCTTCTCTTATGCATATTTGGTGAATAAAAACATTAATTTTTATATTGTTGTTGTGCCCTCTTGTGTATTTTTGAACCTTTGTATTTGCCATTAATTAGCTTGTGTATTGTCCCTTGTGGACTAGTGCTTGTGCACATTTATTTGTTTCTTGTATGCCCTTAGTGGCCTTATCATTATATTCATCCTTGTTTCTTTACATGGTATTGGGATCATCTGGTGCTTCTCCAAAGATTGTGGTTGCGATAATAGGGAACCTCTTCAAGAATTAGTCTTATCCTCCAAAGATGGCTGAAAAGGAACCCATGACGGTGATCACTTTCAAACTTAATGATTCAAATTATCTTACTTGGGCCGACGCTATGGAAAACCATCTCAAGGGCAAGAAGCTTTTGGGTGTATGTGAGTGACACTACTCATGATGATTCAAATTATCTTATGTGGGCCGCTGCTATGGAAAACCATCTCAAGGGCAAGATGCTTTGGGGGTATGTGAGTGACACTACTCATGAGCCACAACTCATACTCACAAAGAAAGATGGAGATCAAATTAGAGCTCTTGATGATGAAGAAAGAGAGAATGCTCTTAAAGAATATCACATCAAGGTAGAGGACTGGGAAGCCGAGAACACTCAAATTCTATCTTGATTCCTTAATAGCATGACACTAAAAATAGCCGCTAACATTATGAAATTCAAAAAGGCTTTGTGATGCTTCGATCTTTCTCAAAAATATGTTTGTGCAAAGAGACCTAGCATGACAATATTTTCTCCAAGAAAAGATCCGAACCACAAAACAATGAGATAAGAATGTGAGAGACTATTATAGGACTCTCTTCTATGGGATTAATTGGCCTTGCTTGAACCCAAATGGGAAGGTCTGACCATCAAAATGAGGCAAAAACAATTGTAAAAGGAACAACTTTTTACATTCTTCTTTGGGTTAAGACCCGAATTTCAGCAAGTTAGGTTCTCGATATTGCATAGGACCATTGCTACCTCTATTAATGAGGCACTTTCTAAACTATATCAATTGGAAACCCAACTTGACATCTCCAAAGGAGGTGAGAAAGTTCTTGTTGCATCAAGGCTTGACATCAAAACATACAAGCCTCGTCACTTTTTAGAAGAAACTATGGTGGAGGGAGAAATGTGATATATCATTTTTGTAATGAACAGGGACATATCGAACTAAAATGTCCCAAACTAAGAAGGTGTCGACCAATGAAGAATCATCTGAAAAGGGTGATGAGGTGAACAAGAAAGGAGATCTTAAGGATATCATCAATCAATTAACAAAGGCACTTCAACAATTCCTTAAGTCATCCTCAACATGCTTTCAGAGTTGTCATGTCCATGGCTTCTCCTCTCGGTACGTTTTGTTGGATACTTGATTCTAGTTTCTCCTTTCACATGTTACCCTTGGAATCCCCTCTATCCAAATGCACTAAACCTTTTTATAGTTAATCGATGAAACCAATTTGGAAATCAAAAGCATTGAAAGTTTAAAAATATTTTAAAAGATTTTCATGTTCCTAAAGTTGGTCGTTTTCAAACTTAATTTAAACTTATTTTCCGTATATCAAAATTTGGATTGTGGGTATGCGGTCTCTTCATCTAAAAAGTGTTGGGCGTAGGATTTTCAGTCAGGAAAGTTGATTGGGGAATGCCATTAAAGGGGGCGATCTCTACTATATGGATTTTCTTCATATTCTCAAAGAATTATTTTGTAATTTTGTTAAGGAAAAAGATATTGATTTATGACATACAAGATTGGGCCATCCAAATATATCTAAATTGTCTTTTTTTTTGAAATATTCTTGTATTGAAAAAGAATTTGTATGTAATGATTGTGTTATTGAGAAAATGAAAACCATTCTGTTTGGTTCTAGAACCCTTGTCTCTCAAAACACTTTTGAACTTGTTCTTTCAGATGTATGGGGACGGACTCCCGTCATATCAAAAGGAGGACTTTCTTATTATGTTGTGTTTATTGATGATAATACTAGATATACTTGGATTTATTTTCTTAGGCTAAAATCTGAAGTGTTTTCATGTTTTAAAGAATTTCAAAAGTTTGTGAAAAATCAATTTCAAACCAATATTGTCACTTTTCGATCCGACACAAGAGGAGACTATTTATCCAATGACTTCAAAAATTATTATCTCAAAGAATATTCCAAAAAAGTTTAGGCCAAAGGTGCGCTAACTGCAATGTATCTTATAAATTGACTGCCTTCATCTTCTTTGCAAAAATCTCTCTCAAATTGAAAAACTCTACCAAACCACTCTCAATGTAAGTAGATTAAGAGTTTTTTGATGTAAATGTTTTGTACTTGTTGAAAAAAGAAGAATAAACTCTCTTTTAAAGTCATCGAATGGGTGTTCCTTGGTTATGCAGAATACCAAAAAGGATACACATGTTACTATTTGAAAATTGACAAATTATTTATTTCAAGAAATGTAAATTTCCTTTAAAAAGAAAATGGTTTTAATATTGACAAGCCTAAGGATGACTCCAAGTACTTTTTCTTATTTGATTTGTTACCGAAGAAAGATAAATCTAATGATGAATTGAAAAATGAGCATGATGGAATTATGCATATTGATGATTCTAGTCTCTTTAAATGGTGATGTGCCGAATCATGATATTTAAACTTATTCTATAAGAACTGTTAGGAATCCTCCATGTGTATTTGATAGGTATTCACAAAACCAATCATTCGAAGAACCTAGTGTTAGAAAATCCAATCGAACCTCCATGCTTCCCAACAGGTTTGTGTCCTATGAGTCTTTCACCAAGGTATAGAGCATGTTTTATGTCCATTCATTCTTTTCATGAACCTTCAACCTACAATGAGGCCAAAGTTATTCCGGAATGAGGAGATGTCATGAACCTAGACTTGAGAGCCCTAAAAAAAACAAAAACTTGGAAAATTCAATCTTTACCTATAAGAAAAAAAACCATAGGATATAGGTGGGTTTATAAGGTTAAAACTAAGGGGGATGGATCTTTAGAAAGATATAAGGCTAAGTTAGTGACTAAAGGTTACTCTCAAGAGTATGGAATTGACTATGAGAAAACCTTTGCACCTGTAGCTCACATGACTACTGTAAGGACTCTTATCGCCTTAGCATCCATTAGGAAGTGGCCTGCCTGCCAACTAGATGTTAAGAATACGTTCTTGAATGAGGAAGTGTACATGGACCCTCCTGATCTTGTGATCTAGATATAGAAAGTTCTTCGTTTAAAGAAAACTTTATATGGGCTTAAGCAAGCTCCTAAAGCTTGTTATGATAGATTCAACAAAGTTATGTTAAATTTGGGTTATAGATCTTGTTATACTACATTATTTTTTTGTCAAAGATACAAGTTCTAACATTGTTATTCTTCTATTACGTATACGATATGATTATCACTCATGAAATTAAAATAATTCTTAAAAACATTTTGATATGTCGAGTCTTATTTTTTTAAGATAGTTTTTAGGCATAAAAGTGGCTTGCTCTCCCAAAAGATATATTTTATCTCAAGTGAAGCTGACTGTAGATATCATTGCCAAGTCAGAGATTTCAGATGATAAGAAAGTAGATACACCGGAGGTTGTCAATGCGAAACTACTTCTTGAAGATCCAATACCATACTGATAATTGATCATATCTCTGACTTATTTGTTTATTATGAGACCGAACATTGCTTATACTATTCATTCAACAAGTCAGTTTCAGCATGCACCAACCACAGTGTATATGAGTGCCATTTTGAGGATAGTAAGATATATCAGAAATATTATATCCAATGAGATTTTCTTATCCTCTTCTTCTTTATAATTAATTGCTTATACGGATGCAAATTGGGAGGAAGTCCTAATGATAGAGTCTCAACTACTGGATTTTGTGTGTTTTTAGGTGACTCTGATATCTTGGAGGTGCAAGAAGCAGCAAAAGGTCTCTTTATCATCAACGAAAGTTGAATATCGTGCTATGACAACTATAGAGATTATTTGGCTTATGAGTTTTCTCAGATATATGAGAGTTGTTATCTCTAGTCCTTCGAAGATGTGCTACGACAACAAAAGTGTTATTTATATTGTGAACAATCACACTTTCCACGAACGAACCAAGCATATAGAGATGGGCTGCCACTATGTCAAAGAAGAATATTTGACAGGACTGGTGTATTTTTTTACGAAGGCCTTACCTTCACCTCATTTTATTTTTCTTCTTGTTAAACTTGCGGTTATCAAACCGTAAGTTTGAGTGTTAAGATGTTTAGGTATATACGTATGTGTATATATATGTATATAATATATAAATGTGGTTGTTTTGTAAATGTAATAGGTTATTCCTATTAGGGGTATTTTAGTCTTTTACTAATATGTAATAGGTAGTGCCCATTAGGGTCACTTTTTCTTTCTTTTGTCTTTTTCTGTTTTTAATTTTTTTTTTATGTTTTAGCCATTGGGGACTAGCCCAATTGCTAGTTGGGTAGTCCTCTATGGTGGCTGTTTGCTCTATTTAAAGGGAGTCTCTCCATTGTTAATGGGATGCTTCTCTTAAGCATATTTGGTGAATAAAAACATTAGTTTTTATATTGTTGTTGTGTGCTCTTGTGCTTGCCCATTAGTGGCTATTGTGTGTATTTTGGAACCTTTGTATTTGCCATTAATTGGCTTGTGTGTTGTCCCTTGGTGGACTAATGCTTGTGCACATTTCTTTGTTTCTTGTATGCCCTTAGTGGCCTTATCATTGTATTCATCCCTGTTTCATTACACATACCAAGATATTGAAATACCTCTAGGTCTGTAATTCTATTTAGATTGTTAATTGTTGAGAGAATTGTGTCTCTGAATATTCAACTACTGACTGCTTTTTTCATCTTCAAGATTTTCTCATCTACTGTGCTTATTTGTTTGGCTTTTGGTAGTTGTACGGCATCTCTATTTCACTAAATATTCTCAATCTTTATCACTATTATCATTGACTTCTGGACATACGATTTTCTTGAAAGAATGCTGTTTGTACCTTTTTTCTGTGACTTCATAAATTCATAATTAGAGCAATTTTTGGAATTATGTCTTGATACCAACCAAATTGGCATGCAGTGGTGAGCATAACTCAAAAATTAATTGGCCTGAACTTGTAGAAGTCAAGGGAAGAGTGAGGTTGGAGGCTTTTGAAAAGTTCATTCAAGATCTTCCCCGCTCGCGTAATCGTGCACTCATGGTATGCCTTCTGCATGCTTACAATTGCTTTACTTTATTATCAGTTAACAATACTGTCATGCTGAATCAAGTAACTGCATGATGTTGAATCATATTTATAATGGAAGAATGATGTACGAAATTGATATCAAGCCTTCAAATTTGAATGCTTGCTAGTTGTTAAAACATTGATTAAAAATGAAATGAAAATTTTAAACATTTTAAAAAGCTAAGTTGCTGAGTTATTTCTGTAATGAAATAATGTGCATACAATTTCAAATGTGCACAAATACAAGGCCACTAAGGCCAGTACACAATAAGCCACAAAGGCTAAGAACAAGAACTTAAGAGCACAAGTACACAAGCCACTAATGGGCTGAGCAGAAGATAAAAAAAAATATTATTTTATTCACCAAAGAATGCTCATAAAAAGCATGAAATATATGGGTGAGGTTCCCATATATTTATACAAGAAGAAGCGGAAGAAGGGAGGCCTTACCAGTTGGGACAAAAATACCCCTCATGGGCATGCCTATTACAAAAATAATAAAATAATAAGAGAAAATAAAAATTCAAAAGAAATCCTAAAATACAAACTATAGAAAATACATATGTATACTAATATATACTTATATGATGTATATACATATTAATATAAATATATATGTATGAAAAACAAATACTTTTAACACCTCTCAAACTAACGGGGAAATAACTGACTGTTTGTCAAAAGAAAAGAAAAATGCGGCGAAGACAATTCTTTGGTGAAGAAGACAACAACTTGGAACTCTGATGTCACGTATGGAAGCTCTATGATTCCTTTAAGTAATTCTTGAACGTAGCGACAATCCATCACTATGCTTTGTGTGCTAGTGGAAGATGTGGTTGCTCACAATGTAAACGACACTTTTGTTGTTGCAATACATCTTTGATGGAGTAGAGATGTGACACTTATCTTTCAGTAAACTTACTAGCCAAATAATCTCTATAGTGTGGTGGTTGTCATTGCTTGATAATATGCTTCATTTGAAGAAATCAACCCCTTTTGTTGCTTCTTACACCTCTAAGAGATAAGTGAATCGCCAAAAAAGATACAATAACTTGCAGTAGAAATACAATCATTAGGATTACCTCCCAAATATGAATCAATATAGGCAATTAAATTTAAAGATGAATAAGAGGATACAAAAAACTCTTTAGTTATGATGCCCTTAAAATATATGATAATGCTCTTAACAACAACCATGTGAACCATGGTGGGCGTATGTTGAAATTGACTCACACTGTGGACTGCATGTGCTATGGTAGGTCAAGTAATGGATAAGTACATAGGGATACAATCTATTGACGATAAGGAGTAGTGTTTTCTAAAGGAGTGCCATCATTGGCCATCATTTTTTGCATTGATAACCTTAGGAGTATCTATTACCTTTTCATCTGTCAAACCTGATTTAACAATTATTTCGGATGTCAATTTCATTTGGGATAGTACATATCCTCTGAGGGAGTATGCAACCTCAATGATTAAGAAAAATCTCAAGAAACCAAGGTCAGACAAAATTTTTCTTTAGGAACATTTTTAATATCATATATACCCTTCCTATCACTACTTGTCAGTGTTGTTAAAAACGTGCCTCAAGGCACAAAAAACAGGTCTCGCCCCAAGGAGGACACTTGTACCTTGAGGCGAATGTAAATAGCATACACCTCAGGGCAAGGTGTGCCTCTGCTTAAGGCACACACTATTTCAATATAGGTTCAAATGGGGGTCAAAGCTCCCACTTGACCCAAAATAAGGGGAAAAGAGAGGGAGGCCCAACCCTAATTAGGGTCAGAACCTCTCTCTCTCTCCATGCTCTCCCTCTCACTGTCTCTCGTTGTCTTTCTCATCTCTCGTCTCTCGCTCTCCCTCTTTCTCTCTCTCTGTTGAAAGGAAGAAGAAGAAGACGACGAAGACACAAGTACTCTCTCTCTCGTCTCTATGTTTGTTTGTCTCTCATGTCTCTCTCTCTCTCTCTTTGTGTGTCAGTCTCTCGTCTACCTCTCTCTGTCTCTCATCTCTCTCTCGATGTTGATCGGTCTATTACATGTGTGCATGCAAAAATGTGTGTGCTGATCCTTTTGATGAAATATTTGAAGATAAATGTATTTTAGTGCTTTAAATTAGGGACTTTTGTGTGTTTGTTAATATTCTTGTATTCTTTTGCGTGGTTGTTAATTTTTTGGTATTCTATTGCGTATATACTGAAATGAAATGGGGATCTTCGAAACACGAGCTTAGATTAACAAGAGCAAGTGTCAAGAATGACACTAAAGCATAACCCTTAAAAAGGGTATAACTGAAAACAAACAACAACAACAACAACTACGCCTTCATCCCAAAACAATTGGGGTCAGCGATATGAACCAAAAAAGAAATTCATTTTGGGTCTTCCACATGAATCCTTTTCCTCCAATCATTTCTATCCAACGCCATGTCCTCGGTGAGGTTCAAAGCATTCATATCCTTTCCTATCATCTCCATCCAAGTCTTCCTAGGCCTACCCCGACCTCTTTTAACTAATATATTTTCCCATTTCTCCAACCTTCTAACTGGAGCATCATTAGGCCTTCGCCGAATATGTCCAAACCACCGTAAACGATTCTCTCGCATCTTATTTTCAATGGGTGCAACACCTACCTTCTTACGTATCTCTTCGTTCCGAATCTTATCTTTTATTGTATTTCCACACATCCATCTAAGCATCCGCATCTCAGCTACACTCATTTTTTGAATATGATGTCTCTTGGCAGCCCAACATTCCGTACCATATAGTAAAGCGGGTCTAATAGTCGTCCTATAAAACTTTCCCTTCAACCGCAATGGCATTCTACGATCGCACAGCACTCCAGTAGCACTTTTCCATTTCATCCACCCAACCTTTATCCTATGATTTACATCTCCATCAATTTCTCCATACTTTTGAATGATGGATCCCAAATATTTGAAATAATCATTCACCGGTATATCTTGCTCACCAAGCTTCACTACACTCCATCACTACTTCGTTGCTTACTAAACCGACATTCCATATATTCAGTCTTACTCTTACTCAACTTAAAACCTCTAGCTTCCAATGTCTGTCTCCATAATTCTAACTTAGCATTAACCCCAGCTCTAGACTCATCAATCAAAACAATATCATCAGCAAACAACATACACCACGGTACATTTTCTTGAATTGATCTCGTAAGCTCATCCATCACTATTGCAAATAGGAAAGGGCTTAAAGCAGATCCTTGATGTAACCCAACCGTTATCGGGAAATTGGTTGTCACCCCTCCACAAGTGCGGACATTGGTTACTACTCCTTCATACATATCTTTAATTATACTAATGTACTTGAGAGAAACACCTTTCTTCATCATTGTCCACCAGAGAACGTCCCTAGCTACTCTATCGTATGCCTTCTCTAAATCAATAAAAACCATATGCAAATCTTTGTTCCTCTCTCTATATCTTTCAATAAGTTGTCTAAGAAGATGTATAGCTTCCATAGTTGATCTTCCAGGCATAAAACCAAATTGATTCTCCGATATCATGACAACCTTCCTCAACCTAGACTCAATCACCCTCTCCCAAAGTTTCATAGTATGACTCATGAGTTTTATACCACGATAGTTTGTGCAATCTTGTATATCACCCTTATTCTT
The DNA here is from genome assembly GCF_984573655.1 of Nuphar pumila. NCBI lineage: Eukaryota > Viridiplantae > Streptophyta > Magnoliopsida > Nymphaeales > Nymphaeaceae > Nuphar > Nuphar pumila. The sequence continues at coordinate 97,266,161 of NC_143254.1, forward strand.
ATATAAAGGCACCAAAGTACTCTTCCTCCACTCATTAGGCATCTTATTTGTTCGCCAAATCAAGTTAAAAAGATTTGTCAACCATTCTAAACCTTTCTCTCCCAAGCATTTCCAAGCCTCGATAGGTATACCATCTGGGCCAACTGCCCTTCTTGATTTCATTTTCTTCAAAGCCTCTGCAATTTCTTTCTTTTGAATCTTGCGCATGAAGTCACGATTTATCTCATGAAAAGGAATGGAGAAGTCTCCAAGATCTTGAGCATGACTATCATTAAATAGCTTATCAAAATAATCTTTCCATCTCTCCTTAATCTCCTCATCTTTGACTAAAACCCTTTGCGTTTCATCTTTGATACATCTAACCATACCCAAATCCTTCGATTTCCTATCTCTCATCTTTGCAAGCCTATAAATATCCTTCTCGCCTTCTTTGGTATCCAACTTGTCATAAACCTCCTTATATACCTTAGCCCTCGCGTTTCGAACAACTTTTTTAGCTTCCTTCTTTGCTATCATATACTTCTCCAAATTCTCATTATCACGACTCTTACTTAGATTTCTATAACACTCTCTTTTAACCTTAATAGCTAATTTGACATCCTCGTTCCACCATGATGTATCCTTACCTAGTGGTGCACCGCCTTTAGACTCACCCAATACCTCCTTAGCTACTTTTCTCATACCACCCGCTATCTTATTCCACATTGATTCTGAATCCTCCTCGAGACACCAATCAACTTCCTTAACTACCTGCTCTACAAACATTCCTTGTTTAGCTCCTTTCAGTGCCCACCACTTAATTCTAGGATCTATCCTATGTCTATCCCTTTTGCGGCATTGTCTAATTCTAAGATCTAAAATTAAGACTCTATGTTGTGTAGCTACACTTTCTCCTGGTATAACCTTACAATCGATGCAACAACCCCTATCTCTCTTTCTAAGTAGGAAAAAATCTATCTGACTCGTATTAACCCCACTTTTAAATGTTACTAGGTGAGACTCCCTCTTCCTAAACCAAGTGTTTGCTAAGATCATATCATAGGACAAACAAAAATCTAAAATCCTTTCTCCACTTTCATTTCTTTCTCCTATACCATAGCCTCCATGGATATTCTCAAATCCATCCCTACTAATGCCTACATGTCCATTAAGGTCACCGCCGATGAAAAGCTTTTCTCCATAAGATGTCTCTTGTACTACTCCATCTAAATCTTCCCAAAATTGATGCTTAATGGAATCATCTAAACCTACTTGAGGTGCATAAACACTAATAATATTAATAATATCCGTACCTAATACTAATTTAATAAGTAAAATTCTATCACCCTTCCTACGGACCTCAACTACATTATCTATAAACTGACGACTCATAACAATCCCTACTCCATTCCTATTCCTATTTATTCCTGTATACCAAATCTTATATCCCCAAGGTTCTATCACTTTAGCTTTCTCACCTACCCATTTGGTCTCTTGAAGACATAAAATATCAATCTTTCTCCTACACATAACATCTACTAACTCTACCAACTTACCATTTAAAGACCCTATGTTCCAAGTGGCTAACCTAATTTTATGGTCTTGGACTAACTTCTTTACCCCCACCCGTCCAACAAAGTGAGGGAACCCTTGCCTATTTGACACCACACCCGGGCGCCGGTGTGACGCGTCGCTTCTGGGCGACGACCTAGCAACCCTTGCACATTTATCACTGCCTCCGGGCCTAGAGAGTACAACGCGTCGCTCAGTAGGGAACGCCCCAACGAAATTCTCATATTGGTTCATTTTCATAGGATATGACAAAGTTTTTATGCTGGCTGTCACAGGCCTACCGCAACCCTCCTCCTTTATCCGGGCTTGGGACCGGCAGTGTATAACTACATAGGCGGAGTTAATAGAAAATAACTGGAAACAAAATAAAAAATAACTGGAAACAAAATAAAAAATAAAAATGTATTCTTTATTGATATGAAAAACCAATTGCTTAAGAAGCATTGGAGTTAAATACAAGAGGGGCTGCACCCCTTTATATACACAGCTGAAAGAGGACTCAATAGAGCTGTTGGGCACAATCCAACAGCTCTATTGCTAGTCAAGTCTGGACAGGACTTGACTAGCAACAGTCATTCTAGTTCAAACTGAACTAGATGACATAAAGACAAAAAATAAAAATAAAGGAAAAAAATTACAGAAAAGAAAGAAATGAAAAATGTATTTATATATATATAATAATATAATATTATTATATATACATATATATACAGTTTTACATTTTAACACCCCCCCTCAAACTTACGGTACAATGAGCGAAAGTTTGTCTAAGAAAAAGTGAAATCGGGGAGCAGCGAGAGGCTTTGTAAAGAAGTCTGCTAATTGATATTCTGAAGTGACATATGGCAGATCAATTATCCCGTGTAGATATTCCTCTCTGACGTAGTGACAATCCATTTCGATGTGTTTGGTGCGTTCGTGTAATGTTCTGTTACTGGCAATGTAGATCGCACTTTTGTTGTCACAACACATTTGTGAAGCCTTTGTTGCTTCAACTCCCATGTCAGCAAGCAGTCGTCGGAGCCAAACTACTTCCATGGTCGTGGTTGCCATGGCTCTGTATTCAGCTTCGGTGGATGAGAGAGATACCTTCTGCTGCTTTTTACACCTCCACGAGATTAATGATTCCCCTAAAAAGACACAAAAGCCAGTGGTTGAGTGTCTGTTATTGGGATCACCTCCCCAATCAGCATCAGTATATGCAATTAAATCAAGAGAAGAGGAGGAAGATAAGAAAAGTCCTCGTGAAAGAGAGGACTTGATGTATCTGATAATACGCATGACTGCTCCCATATGAACAGAAGTAGGAGCATGTTGAAATTGACTTGCTGTATGAATAACATGTGCTATATCTGTTCTGGTAATGGATAGATAGGATAGTGCCCCGACAAGCTGTCTGTAAGGAGTAGGGTCTACAAGAAGTTCTCCATCATCAATCTTCATTTTAACATTAACAATTTCTGGAGTGTCGACTTTCTTATCATCAGTAATACCAGACCTGAAAACAATATCAAAAGCAAATTTAGTCTGAGATAATAATTATCCTCTAGGAGAATAAGCAACTTCAATGCCTAAAAAATATCTCAACAAGCCCAAACCAGTCATTTCAAAATGAGATTTAAGAAGTGTTTTGATTGTTTCAACTCCCTGTTTATCGCTTCCGGTGATGATCATATCATCCACATAGAGAAGAAGCACAATGATCCATGCATCAGAATTCTTAATAAACAAAGCAGTGTCAGTTAAACAGAATTGAAAACCAATATCAATCATAACACGACTAAACCTATCATACCAAGCTTTTGGTGCTTGTTTAAGTCTATAAAGAGCTTTTTCTAAGCGAAGGACTTTACCCTTAGGAATACTTAGACCAGGAGGGGGTTCCATATATACTTCTTCAACTAGCTTTCCATTTAAAAAAGCATTTTTGACATCCATTTGAAAAATAGACCATTTTTTGATAGAAGCTAAGGCAATTAAGGTTCGGACAGTAGTCATACGAGCCACCGGAGCAAAGGTTTCTTCATAATCAATCCCATATTCTTGGGCATAACCTTTGGCTACTAAACGGGCTTTATATCTTTCAAGAGTACCATCACTCTTGGTTTTAATTTTATAAACCCATCGACATCCTATAGTTTTCTTCCCTGGAGGAAGATCTTGAATATTCCATGTAGAAGCCTTTTCAAGTGCATCTAATTCAGCTTTCATGGCTTCTATCCATTTGATATCATTTTTTGCTAGAAAATATGTGGATGGTTCTTCATATGAGTGAATTAATGCAATAACTGTCCTATATGTGGGTGAGAAAGACTCGTATGATACAAACTTTCCTGGAGGCCTCGAGATTCGGGTTGATTGTCTAGTTGGAATGTTAGAATATTTCTCAAGTGCACATGGAGGATTAGACTCTTGTCGCCTGGAATATTGAATACTAGTATCTCTATGAACTTCTTCATTTTCAACATTAAGATCAATAATTCTTTGATCATCATCAAAGTTACAGTCAAGGTCATATTCATCAGATGTTGATGTTAGATCTAGCAAAAAGGAGTACTCAGTGACGTCTTTTAATTTTCTAAAATCAAAGAAGCTCTCCTTTTCAAGAAAGGAAACATTTCTAGATACATATAGTTTATTATTTTTGAAGTCAAAACATCTATAACCTTTCTGGTTTTCAGCATATCCTAAAAAGGCACAGGGAATCGCACGAGGGGAAAGTTTATCATTTTTGTCATTAAATATGAAACATTTGCACCCAAATATTCTTAGTCTAGAGTAGTCTGGAGAAATGTACATAAGTTTTTCAATGGGAGTGATATTTTGTAACGAAGAAGATGGCATCCTATTAATGAGATAGGTGGCAGTTAAGGCAGCTTCTGCCCAAAAGTCTTTCGGGACTTGATTTGCTATTAATAAAGTCCTATTGGTTTCTATAATATGACGATGTTTTCGTTCTGCCAATCCATTTTGTTGAGGTGTATAAGGACAAGATCTTTGATGTGTGATGCCATGCAATTTAAGATAATTTTGAAAATCTGTGGATAAAAACTCTCCCCCTGAATCTGTGCGAAAAATAGTAATATCATTTTGAAACTTGTTTTTAACCATATTATGAAAAGTTTGAAAGTATGAAAATACTTCAGACTTATGTTTGAGAAAGTACATCCACGTATGTCGGGAGAAATCATCGACAAAAATAACATAGTAAACAAATCCTCCTTTAGAAATTACTGGTGCAGGACCCCAAACATCCGAGTGTATTAATTCAAGTGGTATTGAAGAGAAAAAGGTTCTGTTCTGAAATGGTAATCTTTTCATTTTGCCGAGAATACAATCTTTACAATCAAATGATTCAGAGTTACAAAATTTCCCTAGATTTGGAAAATGTTGGATTTTGGCTATATGTGGGTGACCAAGTCTCTTATGCCACAGTTCCAACTCTATTTTTTGAATATTATAACAAAAAGCTTTCTTCGGCATTTCCAAAAAATCCATGTAATAGAGTCCTCCTTCTCTATGGCCTTCCCCAATCAGCTTGCCTGACTGGCGATCCTGTACCCAACAACCATGAGAAGAAAAAGAAATATTACTCCCATAATCAGAAATTTGAGATACAGATAAAAGATTTAAATTTAATTTGGGAACATGTCTAATTTCTGGAATAAAAATTTTTTTTGTTTTATAAATTTTTTCAAAATTTCCTATTCCTTCTATTTCAAGAGAAGTCCCATCAACAGTAAAGACCTTTGACACACTTGTTTTATTTTTAACACATTTGGATAGACTTTGATTATTTGGGGTCATATGAAAAGATGCACCAGAGTCAAGAAGCCAAGAAATTTTACCTAGATCAGAAAAAGATGAGGCTGCTGCGCCGGTTGAAGCTTCAGATGAGGAAGAGACACCTTTGATGAGAGGCTGAAGAATCTCCATTAGTTGGGCTAGGGAAACTGGTGCATCCTGATCTTTAGGCTCCGATCCAGCAATTGCAGCTTTTTTTTCTCTCAGCTCCTTAAGTTTGGGACATTGTGGCCTGTAGTGTCCCGGTTCATGACAGTGATGACAAATAACTTTCTTCTTATCATAGTCACCATTTTGTCGGTTAAATTGAGGAGGCCTATATGATCGAACATGATTCCCTGGTCTAGACACGGCTAAAACGGAATCATCTTCAATTTTTAAAGAACCTTTCCGGAGACGATTTTCTTCCATTGTTAACTCTTCAATAGTTTCAACAATAGAAGGAATTTTTCCCCGGTGAAGTAGGGCCGATTTAGTGGTTTCAAATTCCGGCCTTAATCCAGTGATAAACTGGTAAAAATGTTCAGCATCGAGTTGTTTCTGACGAAGCTCGATGTCGTCGGCACAATGCCACTTTGGTTCTAAAAGGAAAAGTTCTTCCCAAAGTTCGGACAACCCATTGTAATATTCACAAATAGTTTTGTCTCCTTGTGTCATCATTCGAACTTTTTCTTGGAGGTTGCACACGTGTGTAATATCTTTAAGGGAATACATATTCTTAAGGTATTCCCATGCCTTATCGACATGATCAAATTTGGCAAGACTTGAGCATTTTTTAATGTCAACGCTATTGATAAGCCATGACATTATCTTCGCATGAGATATTCTCCATTCTTTCCATTTCTTCTCGTATGAGGCAATAGCCTTGATTTTCTCTTCTTCCGATAGAGGGGCCTCTTTATCTCCCTCCTTTTTAGTAAGAGATAGCTTAGGTTCCGAATCGGAACCATCCACAATCCCCTATAAGCCTTTTCCCCATATATGGTGCTTCATGATTGAAGCCCATGTTACATAGTTCGTATCGCTTAGTTTCATAGGCATGATGGTGACTTTATCATTGTCATCCATCGATTACAAGGAGAGAAAGAATAGGGATAAAAGAGAAACAAGAAGGAAAATGAAAAAGAAAGAAAAAAAAAACAATACAACAAGATGTGAAATCTTCTCCAATGAAGTGATAAAACACTTCTCTTCAAGTGGCGAACACTTTTGCAAACGGGCATGGAAACCCAGGCAACTTTTCCTCAAGATTTAGTACTTCCGCGGCTCTGATACCATGAAATGAAATGGGGATCTTCGAAACACGAGCTTAGATTAACAAGAGCAAGTGTCAAGAATGACACTAAAGCATAACCCTTAAAAAGGGTATAACTGGAAACAAAATAAAAAATAAAAATGTATTCTTTATTGATATGAAAAACCAATTGCTTAAGAAGCATTGGAGTTAAATACAAGAGGGGCTGCACCCCTTTATATACACAGCTGAAAAAGGACTCAATAGAGCTGTTGGGCACAGTCCAACAGCTCTATTTAGAGCTGTTGGAATGTGTCAGTCCAACAACTCTATTGCTAGTCAAGTCTGGACAGGACTTGACTAGCACCAGTCATTCTAGTTCAAACTGAACTAGATGACATAAAGACAAAAAATAAAAATAAAGGAAAAAAATTACAGAAAAGAAAGAAATGAAAAATGTATTTATATATATATAATAATATAATATTATTATATATACATATATGTACAGTTTTACATTTTAACATATACATGCAAAAATGTGTTGGCTGACCCTTTTGATATAGTGTTTTGTGAAGATAAATGGATTTTAGGGATTTAAATTAGGGGCTTTTGCATGTTTGTTAATATTCTTGCATTCTTTTGTGTGTTTGTTAATTTGTGGCATTCTATTGCATATATACATGCAAAAATGTGTTGGCTGACCTTTTTAATATAGTGTTAGGTGAAGATAAATGGATTTTAGGGCTTTATATTAAGGTCTTTTGGGTGTTTATTAATATTCTTGCATTCTTTTGTGTTAATTTTTTGGCATTCTATTGTGTATGTACATGCAAAAATGTGTTGGCTGACCCTTTTGATATAGTATTTGGTGAAGATAAATGGATTGTTGGCATTTCTTTTATTTACTTATATTTTTAGATATTTTTTAAAGTTTTTTTAAAGTTTTCAATTTTTTTAGGCTTATGCTTTACACCTCGAGGCTTATGCATCACCTCAGTTTTTGGAGTGCTATGCTACGCCTCAACGCTTTTCACAACATTGCTACTCGTGATAATCATGTCATCGACATACAATAATAAAATAATTATGCATGTTCTTGTATTTTTAACAAAGTGAGCAATGTCAGTATAACATGAAACAAAACCAATATCTGTCATTACCTTACTAAAATGATCATGCTAGGCCTTAGGGCTTTGTTTGAAACACCATACAAAGCTTTCATAAGTTTAGGCACCTTACCTTTCTCAATATCATACCTTGGAGGAGGATTCATATAAACTTTTTCATTAAGTTCTCAATTAAGAAAATCATTTTTGACATTTAATTGATAAATAAGCCATTTTTTGATAGAAGCTATAACTATTAAGGTTCTAACACTAGTCATCCTAGCCTCCAGTGCGAAAGTTTTCTCATAATCAATCCCATATTCTTGTATCTTTTAGCAAGTAACCTAGCCTTGTATCTTTCAAGAGAACTATCACTCTTAGTTTTCATTTTAGGTACATGCCTACAACCTATGACCTTCTTTATTAAAGTTAGATTTATTATTTTCCATGTGTTGGCTTTACAAAGGGCATCTAGTTCAAGTTTATTGCTTATACCCATTGAGAGTGGTTGTTGGTTTCACTATAGTTAGAAGGTTCATAATAAGAACGAATAGACATTAGGCAAGCCTTAAAATTGGGTGAAAATGATTCATATGACACAAATTGTTAAGATTGTGTATCTAATATATGTATGTAAACTAAAATACCCATCATGGGTATTTTGGTCATTTTACTTTGTAATAGTGGTCAGGGCATTAGGGACTGACTGTTTTTTGTTTTTATCTTTTTTGTTGTACATGATAGGGACAACTCCAACTAGTTGTTGGAGTTGCTCCCAACTGTCACAATTAGGGGTTCTCCCCTTGTATCTCTTTATGCTTTCTCAAGCATTTTGTAATACAAAAGCATCTATGTCACAGGGATTCGGCCAGACAGCGCGGGTGCGGCACCCAGTGCGGTCAACCCGACCCTGGGTGCGGTCAATGCACCTAGGGTCATTTTGGTCCATTTTTCGATTTTTTTTAAAAATTTTGCCCTAAGAAATGGGCTGCAGAATTTAAAATAAAAAATTCTTGGGAGGGGCGCTGCCGCCCTATAACCCCCCGCTAGGGGCGGCTCCCCCTGGATCCCCCGCGTCGGGGGGAACCCTCAGACCCCCCTTATATATATATATTTGCCGCACCCCCGCACCCAAGGTTTTTTAAAGTGCCGCACCCCCGCACCCATGTGACATTGAAAAGCATTTATTTTTTATTCTCTTGGCCCTTGTTTGGGTGATGTGCATTGACCCATAAATGGTTCTTTGTGGGTTGGTTGTGTTCTTGTAAGACCATAAGAGACACTCATTTGCTTTTGCTCTTATTTCATTACATGGTACCAGAGCCTTGGTGCTCTTGGATTATGATTCATTTGGAAAGGCCAAGAGGAGGATCACGAGATTGGTAGAGCATCAGTTCGTGGGATCATTGCATTGAGAAGCGCACCATCAAAGTTCGCTTTCACAAAATTCTTGCTACCTTCTCTTTTCTCTCTATCTCCCTCTCTTTCTCTCATTATTGTAAAAAATAGAGGATTAAAGAAATGTGGTCATCTCCATTCTCGTGAGACTTAATGATACTGTGACGTGGGTATTCATAGAAAAACATAAAATATGAGAAAAGGGTTTATGGGGTTTGGTTGATGATACCGAAAGAGAGCTTAAACTTATACTCACCAAGATGAAAAATGAAAAAAAGTAGCTCTTCAAGGAGAAAAGATATCTAAGGCCATCATCGAATACGCGAAAAAATGGAAATAATAGAGGATGAGTCATTCCAGGATAATTGGATGACTCATCAATAGTGTTACATCAAAAAATGCTCTAGCTTAGCAAGATTTGATTTTGCTATTGATGCATGGAAGTATCTTGAAGATATGTATAGTCTCAATGATATAACTTACCTTAGTTGTCAAAGGCACTAGGCGGAGCCTAGGCGGTGAGCTCCTAAAAAGACTAGGCGAGGCCTAAGCAGACTAGGCGGTACCCCAAATAAAAAATAAAAATAAAAATAAAAAAAACATACAAAATATGTAAACAAGCTACTAAAATTAATAACAAACATGTATACAACATAAAATCAATCAACAATAAGCAATAAACAAATAATATGTTGTCGAACACTGTAAAGCAATTATATTACATAAAAACAGTCAAATAGATAACTCCTACGCTTATAGATTATATGTGAATTAGGTACACAGATATGTATATATATAATTATATATATAATATAAACATATAATATTATAAATTTATAATATATGTTTATGATATGTTAATATATATAATTATATACAATTACATAGAAAACATATATATGTGTGCAACTGCGCATCAGACCAAAAGACTACCTAGGCGGCGCCTTGGCTCTGCCTTTGACAACTAAGTGGATGGGTGAAAGGAGGAGGAAGAAGAAAAAAATAAGGTAAGAAAGAAAAACAAAAGAAGAAAATGAGAGAATAAAAAAAGAAAGCTTTTAGGGCGGGAGGAAGAAGAAAAGGAAAAAAAGAAAAGAAAGAAAAGAAAGAAAAGAAATTTAAAAAAACATGACAACAATGTCGCATTAGCGTAGGCACAACTTTTGACAACTAATTAACTCACATATATAATGTGCAAAATAAGGTGAAAATTATGACCTAATGAGATATGAGCATTAGGGAATATTACAATGCCCTCTCTCTTCTTTGGGATGAATTGACTCTTCTAGAGCCAAAGTGGCATTGCCTTCAAGATGTAGAACTCCGTGAAAAACAAATTAGAACGGTTACATTTCTACCAATTTGTTAATGGGCTTAGACCTGAATTTGAAGGGACCAAATTGACCCTTCATCATAGAGGTGTACCTACCATTGTTGAAATACTTAAAGAATTAACTGTGGAGGAAAATAGGTTGAAAAAACCATCATCTTCAAAAGGGAATAATTCATGCTTGCTATGTTAAGGCCTGAAAATTACACAAGGGCTTATAAGCCCCCTCACTTTAGAAGAAGTAACGAGAATGGTAGAAATTTCAATGATTATGGAAGGAGTCAAAACGATAAAAGAAGCAATCATGAATACAAGAAGAGTGGCAAACTAATATGTTATCATTGCTATGAGCCGGGTCATATCAAGCTCTTTTGTCCTAAAAGAAGGGAAGAAAATCAAAGCGATAATAAAAAGGTGGTTTCGTTTGGACTATCTCTTGAAAGAAATGGTGTAGATGACTCCAAATTCATCCGCTCATTATCTTTGGCAAAACTTATGGAGGCACTACAACCAATGTTCAAGAATGAAGCTTCTTCCCTCTAGGGTGCGGTCGTATCCACATGCATTGACCCCGGTAAGACTTCTTGGATTTTTTATTGTGTTGCTTCTTTTTATATGACCCCAAATGAGTCCACATTATTCGAATGCCATACTAACGCAAATGATTCTTATGTTTCAACCGCTGATGAAACTTCTTTAAAAATCAAAGGTTTTGGGTTTTTACAAAAACATCAAACCTTTTTTGTATAAAATATTAAAATAGTACCAAAATTAAATTTAAACCTCTTATCCGTTTCCTAAATTGCATATCATGGATGCAAAATCTTGTTTTCATCTTATTAAAAGTAATATTCATAAATCTGGGGATGGGGTCATACATAATTTAACATAATTACGTATGCCTACTTGTAATCATGTTCCACCTAATCACCTATTTAAATAAGTGATTAGGGTTAATTAATGGGAATCAAACTTTCTCTCTCCCCCTCTCTCTCTCTCGTCTCTCTAAAATAGAATCTAGGGCTGACAGATTCAACATGGTATTAGAGCAGGTCTCTCTTCTGGGATGACGCTGCTGCCGCTGATCATGAAAGACTGGATGTCATGGATCGGATGACGCTACTGCTGCAAATTGAAAAAAAAGTTGTGCTGCCGTGAGCAGTGTTGTTTGTGTGTTGCAACCGTGATCGTGTTTCTCCCTGTGGTATCACTTGCCGTGAAAAAAAATCTGATCGTGTCCGATCATAGTGACGTATAAACAAAAGATGCTGATCTGAAAACAACGATTGGACCTGAAGCTGTTGATCGTGGTGATGAGGCTGCTGCTGATCAGAAAGTGTGAAGAAGGTTTGGATGCTATGGATCGTGATCTGCTTGTGGGTCCGTGTCTGATCATCGTGTCGCATAAGAAAAATACGTTGATCTGAAGTCACAGCTCAGATCAGATTGGTGTCGTCCTAGGTGGAGGCTGTTAAACTATGTTGCAGTCAGTGATTTGACAAAAAAAATTATTATTAGATTGTTATCGAACGTCGGCGATCAGATCATTATCGTGAAGATTAACTGGTAGGTGTTCCAGTCTTGAAGTTGGTCGTCTTTGCTGAAAAAAAAAATCCAGTCTTGAAGTCGATAGTCATTGCTAAAGAAAATTTTCAGTTTGTGGTTGGGGTGATGATCTGATCGATCTGGAAGTAGATTACACAGGAGACTCTTGTTGCCCAGAAATAGTGGAGAAAAAAGAAATTGGTAGTGTCTTGTTGGTGTCCTGGGTGAGCAAATATTTTTTTATGGCTGATTCACGTTCTCTAAATAACAACCAAAAAACAGAGGCCATTGGTGAATATAAGGCCTTTGTGAACCCCTTTTCATATGGATCCTCAGTTAAGCTAGATGATACTAATTATGCAAGGTGGTCTCACACCTTCATGATGTTTGTTTCTGGTCATCAGAAAAAGCACATACTGTTGGAATTGGAGCCCACTGAAAGAACAGGAAAATATGTCTCCTGGGACGAAGACAATGACATTGTGATGTCATGGATAATGAACAGTGTACAACCTCATATAGCTGATGGACTGATTTATTACACCTCAGCTAAACAAATGTGCGACAATCTCCATGATACATATTCTCATGAACCAATGCGAGCCGTATTCTACAAGTTGAGCAGGAGATTTATCAGTTGCAGCAAGGAGATCAGACTTTGACCCAATACTATGCCTCTGTTAAATATGCTTTTGAGAGGCTAAATGCACACAGACCCTTATGCTGCACCAAACAAAAGACCCATCAGGAGCAGACTATGGTTGCTCGGTTTCTTACAGGATTATCATCTGATTTTTCAGTTGCCAAAGTTCAAATGCTAACTAGTTCTGATGTTCCTACTCTTGCAGAAGCCTATAATCGTCTGAGTAGGCTTGCCGTCACTCTTCCTCAAACTCAATCTGAATCACAGGCATCAACCTTAGCAATCACCTCAAGTCGTGGAAGAGGTACTTTCTTGAATTTTCGAGGAAGAGGTCGCGGTTGCAGTATTGGAGGAAGAGGAAGGCTTCAATGTACATATTGTGGTAAACTTGGACATCTTGAAGATAGGTGTTGGGATAAGACTGGTCGACCTCCTATCCCATCACCTAAACCGAATGTGTCCAAGGCTCAAGTTGCTAAACTCGAGGCAGAGAACCCCACTACCTCCTCCAGCGATTCAGTTATTCTCAGTCGTGCAGAGTACGATGAATTGGTGTCTCACCGACTTCCTAGTTTGAGTGCTCCTATGCCTGTTGCTGATGTGGCATACTCTACAAGTGATAACCTGAGTTATCAAGGTAGCAGATGAATTATTGATTCGGGTGCCTCTAGACACTTGTGTGGGACTTCCCATAAATTTTCTAAGCTACATCCTATTGCTGAACCTCGCAATATTATACTTGCTGATGGGAGATCCTCTCCTGTTGTAGGCCAGGGAAACATTCCTATATCCCCCACACTTCAATTGACTAATGTCCTTCATGCTCCTTTATTTTCTCAGAACTTACTATCTGTTAGTCGTATTGCTAAGGAGAATAACTGTAGGGTGATATTTGATCCTGTGTGTTGTATTTTTCAGGACTTGCTGACAGGGAAGAGGATTGGTGGAGGCCATGAGGAGGGTGGTGTCTATTATCTACATCATCCGGTTGGATCCATGAATTTTGTGTCTGAGCCATCTTCCAGTACCTATCAGTGGCATCTCCGTCTTCTTGGTCATGTTCCTTTGCCAAAGCTTCGTAGACTTATTCCTCAGATTTCTCCATCTGACTCATTTCAGTGTGACGCCTGTCAATTGGGCAAACATCACAAAAGCTCCTTTCCTCCTCGTCAGAGTTCATCGAGTCAAGCAATGTTTGAGATTTTGCATGTTGATGTATGGGGACCTAGTAGAGTACCTAGTCGATCTCAATGTCGTTATTACTTAGTTATTATTGATGATTTTTCCAGATTGTCATGGGTTTTCTTAATAAAAGAAAGGTCGGAGGTTGCCTCCATTCTTATGTATTTTGTCATTGAAATAAAGACTCAGTTTCATTCTCTTGTCAAGATTATCCACACTGATAATGCTCTCGAGTTCAAGTCCAATGAATTGTTACAATTTTATCGAAATCGTGGCATCCGTCCTCAAACTACTTGTGCCCATACATCTCAGCAAAATGGTGTTGCTGAGAGAAAAATAGGCATCTTCTAGATGTAGCTCACACTCTTATGTTGCAATCAAATATGCCACCCTCATACTGGGGGGATGCTATTCTCACTGCTTGTTATCTCATTAATTGTATGCCATCTTTATCCTTGGAAGAACAAATCCCTTTTCAAATTCTCTATCCTAATGCTCCACTGTTCCCGATTTCTCTCAAAGTATTTGGATGTGTTTCCTTTGTTCATAAACTTGGACCTAACCGTGATAAATTATCTACCCAAGCCATCAAGTGTGTCTTCCTTGGATATCCAAAAAATAAAAAAGGCTACCGGTGTTATGATCCCATCTCCTGTCGAGAATTTGTTAGTGCAGATGTATCTTTCTTAGAATTTGTTCCTTATTTTTCTACCACAACATCCAGACTACATGTTGAACATGGTGAGGCCCTGCCTCTTCCCATTCCTCCTTTTCCCTTGGAGTCGTTTTCTCAGACTATCTCTCATTCTCAGCCTTTCCCAACCGCTTGGTATCATGATCCTCCTCTGGTGTACACTCGCAGGTGGTGTTAGCACCTAAATCACCACCTTCTTCAGAAGTAAGTTCTCCTGAAAATATTGAGATGTCTAATGTTGATGATGATAGACCTATCGCTTTTAGGAAAAGTAAAAGACAATGCACATTACATCCTATTTCCAAGTTTGTTACTGAGGCACGACTTGGGGTTCACATGAATTTTATCTCTGCTTTATCTGCCACTTCTGTCCCACTTAATCATCATCAAGCGTTATTAGATCCTAAGTGGAAGCAAGCGATGCAGGTTGAGATGGATGCCTTGCTCTCATGCGACACATGGGATTTAGTTGTTCCTCCCACTGATGCAGATATCATTAGATGTAAGTGAGTCTACACCATTAAGTATAACTTTGATGGCTCAATCGAAAGGTACAAGGCCCGATTGGTCGCTAAAGGGTATACTCAAACATATGGAGTTGACTTCTTTGAGACTTTTTCTACATTAGCCCGTCTTGGGACTATTCGGTTGGTCATATCTTTAGCTGTTCATTATGGATGGAGTTTATGTCAGGTAGATGTGAAAAACACCTTCTTATATTGGGATCTGTCTGAGACTGTGCAACCTCCCGGGTTTGAGGTTCAAGGGGAGTGTAGCAAGGTGTGCAAACTAAAGAAGGCTATATATGGTCTTAAACAAAGTCCATGTGCATGGTTTTAGAAGTTATTTGAAATTATGTTTGCATTTGGCTTCAACAGGTCATCTTCAGATCACTCCTTGTTTATCAAGAAAACCTTCACTGATATTGTGGTTATGGTTGAATATGTAGATGATATTATTCTTACAGGGAGTAGTGCAAAGGACATCTCGACACAAAGATTCATCTTCAGAAGCACTTTGTCACAAAAGATCTCGGTTCTCTTAGATATTTCTTGGGCATAGAGGTGGCCAGAGATAGTGAGAGGTTAGTTCTATCACAGAGAAAGTATGTACTTGACCTACTGTAGGAAACCGGGATGTTAGGTGCCAAACCAGCCAATATACCAATGGATCCTAAACTGCATATGTATGATGAAAAAGCAGAACCTATTGATAATAGAAGTTTTAGATCCTTGGTTGATAAACTTTTATATGTCACTGTAACAAGGCCAGATATCTCCTTAACCGTGAGCAAGATAAGCCAATTCATGGACAAACCTACTCGAGTGCATTGGTAGGCAGCTATGACGATTCTTAGGTATTTGAAATCCTCTCCTGGAAAGGGATTGCTATATAAACAAAGCTCCAACCTTGATATAATTGCATACTCAGATGCAGACTATGCAGGGGCCATCGATGATAGAAAGTCCACCACAGGGTTCTGCGTGTTTGTCAGAGGAAACTTAATTACTTGGAGAAGTAAAAAACAAATTGTGGTAGCTCGTTCCAATGCTGAATTAGAATATAGAGCTATGGCTCAAACAACTGCTGAAATGATGTGGGTTAGGTCAATTCTCAAAGATCTACAAGTGATGATTCCATCCCCAATGTTGATGATGTGTGATAATCGAGCAGCCACCTATATAGCTAACAATCCAGTTTTTCATGAGAGAACGAAACACATTGAAGTTGATTGTCACTATATACGTGACTTAGTGCAGGCGGGGCATATTTCTACTAGTCATGTGATTTCTGAAGACCAAGTTGCAGACGTCTTCACCAAGCCTCTCGCAAGTGCAGGTTTCTCAAGATGTTGCAGCAAGCTGAGCATGATAGATATATATGCTCCAGCTTGAGGGGGAGTGTTAAAAGTAATATTCATAAATCTGGGGGTGGTCATACATAATTTAGCATAATTACGTATGCCTACTTGTAATCACGTTCCACCTAATCACCTATTTAAATAGGTGATTAAGGTTAATGAATGGGAATCGAACTCTCTCTCTCTCTCGTCTCTCTAAAATAGAATCTAGGGCTGACATATTCAGCACATCTAATGATTGTTTGATACAGGATCTCCAGTTCGGGAAGCCGATTGGGCGAGGCTATAGAAGAGATCTCTATGTTATGAACAATCTTGAATTATCAAAACATACTTTTTGTAACTTTGTGAAAAAGAAATATATAGAAAATTGGCACAAGAGACTAGGACACCCTAGTGTGTCAAAATTACATTTGTTTTCATTTCTCACAAATTATAAAGAAAGGGATTTTGTTCGTGAAGATTGCACACAAATCTGAAGTATTTGATTGCTTCTAAATATTTCATTGTTATGCAAAGACTCAATTTGAAACCAATATTAAAATCTTTAGAACCGATTCCAGAGGAGAATTTGTATCAAAGGATTTCAAAAACTATCTTGACTTACATGGGATTATTTATAAAAAAATCATGTCCTTATACTCAACAAAATGGACTAGCCAAAAGGTATCCTAGACATATTGTTGAGACTACTAGAACACTTCTTATATCAAGAAATGTTCAAAAAAAAAATTGGGCCAAAGCCTCTCTTAAAACTATCGAAAACATTTCTTCCATTGAAAAATTATTTAAAACATCTCCCGATTTCAAAAGGTTGAGAGTCTTTGGTTGTAAATGCTTTGTCCTTATCGAGAAAAATAACAATCTTTTTCTAAAAGCCATCCCTTGTGTTTTCTTAGGCTATGTCGAAAATAAAAAAGGGTATAAATGTTATTAAATTAAAATGAACAAGCTATATGTTTCAAGAAATGTCACTTTTCTTGAAAACGAAAATGGATTTGGCAAATATAAAATCCAAGAGCATTGTGACTATTCATTTCGTTTTTACCTTGCCAATGAGCATGCGAGTTGTGATGACATTTATGATGTGCATGAGTGTGACAATGAGGACACCCATGATGCACATGGGAATGGGAATGAAGATCTTGATAATATAGACCAATTTCATAGTGAAATTCAAATCTATACTCGACGTACCAAAGACCATCCTCCATGTGCTGTAGAAAGATATTCTCAAAATCAAGATATTAATTCCTCTCGTGTTAGAAGATCCATGAGAATTTCAAAAGATCCTAGTCGATTTTGTATCCTATGATCCTTTGAACCCAAATATAGAGCATGTCTAATGGCTATACACCCATATGTAGAACCATTGTCTTACCATGATGGTAAAAATCATCAAGAATGGATTAGGGCAATAAATGATGAATTAAAAGCTTTAGAAAAGGCAAAAACTTAGAAAAATCAAATATTACCTAAAGAGAAAAAAACTATACGACGTAGATGGGTCTATAAGATTAAAACCTGTCACGTGGGTGCGGGTATGGGTACGGGTGCGACACGGGTGCAGGACACGGGGACATGACTATATATATATGTATATATATATATATATATTTTTAAAATATATATATAACAATAATAAGACTCAATCAAAGTTGTGCCTATTAGGGGACACAACTATATATATATAACAATAATAAGACTCGGCTATATATATATATATTTTAAAAAAATATATAAAAAAATTTGTTTTTTTTAGTTTTTTGCCCTAAAAATGGATAAAAATAGACTCGGTCAAAGTTAATCGAGTCCAAAATGTGGACAGACTCGGTCCTGGTGCGTTGACCGAGTCTAACACTTGGTTGACCATGTCCAAAACCGCACCCGTGTCGGGGCGTGTCGACGCGGGTGCGTCGATCCCCTAGCCGAGTCCGTGCGACATAGATTAAAACTAAAAGTAACGAGACATTAAAAAGATATAAAGTCAGACTAGTAGCCAAAGGATATAATCAAGAATACGAAATAGACTATGATCAGTCATTTGCTCTAGTTGCTCGAATAACTATTGTTAAAACTCTTATTTCTATAACATCAATTAAAAAATGACTCATTTTTCAAATGGATGTAAAAAATGTCTTATTGAATGGTAATCTCAATGAAGAAGTTTACATGGATTCCCCACAAGGATTAAGTTTAGCACATGGAAAAAAATTTCAGTTACGAAAAACGTTGTCTGGGCTAAAACAAGCTTCCAAGGCTTGGTTTGATCGATTCAGTAGAGTGATGACACAAATTGTTTTTAAATCTTGTTGTTACTGACACTGCATTGTTTGTTAAGTCTTCTAATGCAGACATGATGATATTACTTCTTTACGTTGATGATATGATTATTAAAGGAGGTGATAAGCAGCGAGTTAGTTATATCAAAGTTGTGCTTAAAGTCAACTTTGATATGATAAACCTTGGTTTTTTGCGGTACTTTCTTGGAATAGAATTAGCTTACTCACCTCGTAGTTACTTGTTATCGCAGACTAATTATACTACAGAGATCATCGAACGGTCAAGACTCTCAAATGAAAAATGAGTTAATACTCCAGAGGTCATCAATGCAAAGATGAAGATGATGGAGAACCTCTGAAGGATCCTACTCCATGTAGACAAATAATTAGAGCTTTATCTTATCTCTCTATTACTCGTCTTGATATTTCCCATGTTGTTCATTTTATTAGTCAATTTCAGCATGCTCTCACTGCAGTACATATATGAGTGTTGTAATGAGAATTATTAGATATATTAGAAATTCTATTAATTATGGGTTATTTCTTTCATCCTCTTCCCCGTTAGAGGTTATTTCATTATATGATTCTGATTGGGGAAGGGATGCAAATGATAGACGCTCAACTACTGGTTCTTGTGTGTTTTTAGGTGATTCTCTAATATCATGGAGATGCAAGAAGCAACAAAAGGTATCCGCTTCTGCTGAAGCAGAGTACCGTACCATGATGACAACTGCGTCTGAATTGATATGGTTGAGACAATTGTTAGTAGACTTGAGATTTCACATTGCAGAACCCTTGAGATTATGATGTGACAACTGAAACGCAATTTACATTGCAAGCAATCATACATTGCAAGCAATCATACATTTCATGAAAGGACCAGACATATTGAAATGGATTGTCACTACGTTCGTGAAGAATTTCTGAAGAAGACCATCACGTTGCCATATGTACCATTTGAGTATCAACTGACGGAGTTCTTCACTAAGGCTTTCTCGTCACCTAGATTTCATGTCCTACTTGGCAAGCTCTTGGTTGTTACACCGTGAGTTTGAGGTAGGTGTTAAGATTGTGTATCTAATACATGTATTTGTATGTATATATAAGTATATATCTATATGTATATATTAATATATATTTGTATGTAAACTCAAATACCCATCAGGGGTATTTCGGTTGTTTTACTTTGTAATAGTGGTCAGTTCATTAGGGGCTGACTGTATTTTTTTATTTTTTGTTTTTTGTTTTTATCTTTTTTGCTGGACATGATAGGGACATCTCCAACTAGCCATTGGTGCTGATAGTTAGTTGGGTTGGCCCCCTTCTCCCTCTCTTGTTATAAATGGGGGTTCGTCCCTTTATCTCTTCATGCTTTCTCAAGCATTTTGTAATACAAAACATTTATTTTTTACTCTCTTGGCCCTTGTGTGGGTGATTGCATTAACCCATAAGTGATTGTTTGTAGGTTCGTTGTGTTCTTGTAAGCCCATAAGAGACACTCATTTGCTTTTGCTCTTATTTCATTACACAAATCAGTTTGGTGGTTTTGAAAGCCGTTGAAATCTCCTAAGACTAGGTTCTTCCAAAGGTAGGTTAGGTTCATCTACGAGTTCATTTTGAGAATATTTTTCTAAGGCACATGGTTGATCCTTACTTTTACGATGAGTGTAAACACACATTTTTATGCAATAATTGATTATTATGGTTTTCAAGTGGATCATTGCCATCCATATCATTAGACATATCATTATCCACACTTTCAACATCATCATCATTCAGATTAGATACTTCCTTGGGCAAGAGATCAAACAAGAAGAGTAATCTACTTCCTCTTTAGGTTTCTCTTTATCAAAGCCATTTTCTTTCAAAAAAATAACATTTCTAGAAACATAATTTATTATTTTTAAAGTCATAACACCTTTATCCTTTTTGGTTCTCTCCATATCCAAGAAAAACACATTCAATAGCCTTTCAGCATGGTTTATCACTTTCATGTGTAAGGACAAAGCACTTACATTAAAAAATTCACAATCTTTTGAAATCGGGAGTCACATTAAATAACTTTTCCATAGGAGAAACATTCTTTAAAGACGAAGATGGCATTCTATTAATCAAATGTATAGATGTAAGAACGACTTCAACCCAAAGGTTTTTAGGGACATTTTTTAAAATAAGGAGTCCAGAGCAGAGTTACCGGAAGTGTCTAGGTAAGTGGGGAAGCGCGCTTCGGAAGCGCAGAACGTCGCGCTTCCGAAACGCGCGGGGAAGCGCCCTTTTTAAATGGGAAGTGTGCTTCCCTTTTATGGAAAGCGCACTTCCCTTTAATGGGAAGCGTGCTTCCCTTTTATGGAAAGCGTGCTTCCCTTTAATGGGAAGCACACTTCCCAACATGCTTCCTCCATTTTTTTTGTATTTTTTTTACTTTTGATTTTTTTTCGCTTCCCCCTCACTTCCTAGGTCGCTTCCGTGACTATTCCTGATTCGCTCCTAAGTGGTTCCACGTTTCCCGCTTCCTAAAATTTTGAAAGTACCTTGCTTTCCGCTCCCGCTTCCCGTATCGCTTCCCGCTCCCGCTTCCTCAACTGACAACCATGGTCCAGAGTCCTAGAGGTTTCAATAACATGCCTATGTTTTCATTCTGCAAGACTATTTTGTTGTGGGTCTTAAGATCTTTGATGTGAAAACCCATTTTGTTTTAGGTAATCTTGAAATTCTTTGGACATGAATTCAGCCCTCGAATCAGATCTAAAAATGGAAAATTACTTTGAAATTGTTTTTTAAGAAGTGTAAATTTTTTTGAAATGTGAAAATACGTCCGATTTAAATTTAAGTAGATTCACACATATCTAGTGAAGTTATCAATAATAATAACATAATATGAGTAGCCTCCTTTGGACATGACAGGAGTAGGTCCTCATACATCCGAATGCACCAACTCGAATGGTGTTTTAGAAATAAAAGATTTATTTGTTAAAATTAGAGATTTCATTTTTCCAAGTATGCAATCCTTACATATAGTCTTTTTCATTACAATTTTTTTCCAAAAAAAGAAAAAGATATAACTTGGATAAACTAGGATGCCCAAGTCTCTTATGCCAAGTTACAATATTCTTTATCTTGGACATATTATAAAAAGATTTAGTTGGAATAGTAAAAAAATCCATGTCGAAGAGATCTCCTCGTATAGTCGCGCCAAATCAGCTTTCCTGCACAGAGCAACCCTTAGATGAGGAGATTTCACAACCGCAATTGAAAATTTGATAGACAGAGAAAAGATTTAAATTCAATTTTGGAATAATTCTAACATTTGGAATAATTTTTTTTGAATTTTTCAAAAACATTTTTCCAATTCCCAATTCCCAATTCCTTGAACTTCTAAAGAGGTTTCATCAACGATAAAAACACAAGATGGATAAGAATTGGTTCATGCATCAGATAAGAGAGAAGCATTGAAAGTCATGTGAAAGAAAGCTCCAGAGTCAAGTATGCAAGATGCCATACCCAAAGGAGAGGAGGATGAGAGCGACCCGAAGTAGAAGTATATGTCTTCAAAAAATATTGTAGATCCTCTTTCAATTGTGCAATAAATAGGTCTTTAAGTTTACCTTTTTTGTTGGCATCATGCTTGTTTTGTTTGAGGTGTCTCCAACCAAAGCCACCTTTCTCTTTAATTTTGGGCAAGTCGGCTTGATGTGCCTCGGCTCATCGCAAAAATGACATAATTTTCTTTGATACTCCATTGTTTTGTTTTACAAAGTGTGGAGATGTATAGGTCTTGGTGGTGGCACCGGGTTTGGAGGCGGCAAGAACGATGTCATTTGTTTTGTCTTCCTTGTCCTCCTTCAATCTTCTTCCATATTCAACTCGGTAAGAGTCTCATAGAGAAGAAATTTTAGGTTTATGAAGTGGCATCATCTTTACTCTTTAAACTTGGGCCTTAGGCCATTAAGAAACATGAAGAATTGTTCCCTTTTAAGTTGTTCTTGTCTAAGGCAAAGTTCTCTAGGAGTCTCCCACTTAGGCTCCAAGATGACAAGATCTCTCCATAGGAGGATCATCTCGTTGGAATAGTCCCAGATGGTTTTGTCACCTTTCTTCAATGACATCATTTTTTGTGTATATTTCACCAATGAGTAATGTCCTTCATAGTATACGTCTCTTAATAACTCTCATGCTTCCTTGGCAATTTTGAATTGGGCCACACTATCAAGGATGGAGGCGTCGGGCATCCACACTACTCACAATCCATGCTAAGATTTTTGCATTGTCTATTCACCATTCTATGTGTCTTTTCTCGAACTCAATGGTGGCGGAGATCTTTTCATCTTCATTGAGAAACTTAATGTTCCCATCCACAATTTTTGTGAATGAGAATTGAGGCTCCGAACAATCACCCTCAATGTATTTGATGAGGCCTTTGGACAATATATGATTCTTCATAATAGAAGCCCAAGTTCGGTAGTTGGAGTCATTCAACTTGATGAGCATGACAAACAAAGACTCCTTCATAATGACCAATTGAGAGTTGATGAAGATGGATGGTCACTTGAAGCTTTGCCATGTTTTCTAAGAAGAGGCATTACCCCCAGGATGGTCCACCACTAAGATCAAGAGCCTATTGGCTCTGATGCCATGTAATGAAATAATGAGCATAAATACCAAGGTTGTAAGTATCATATCGTTACCTATATCGGTCGGGCCCAAAGTAACACCGTATCGTATCGTATCGTAAATGTATCATAAATTTTTAATAAAAAGTTTTCAAAAATCCAAAAAAATCAAGAAAAATTAGAAAAAATTAGCAAAATTCTAAAAAAAATCACAAAACATGAAACAATGATGAATTACACAAAATACAACCATAAAATCACATGTATGTCTCTAGGAGTTGCATAAGACATCATCAAACATCAACTAATATAGAATCATGGATAATATTGCATGCATATCTCACAAGAACAATGCCACAAGACTCATACTTTCATATTACATAAACATAAACAAAATAACCAAGTTTATGAAATATACAACAAACAACAACAACAACAACTACGCCTTCATCCTAAAACAATTAGGGTCGGCGATATGAACCAAAAAAGAAAATCATTCTAGGTCTTCCACATGAATCCTTCTCCTCCAATCATTTCTATCCAATGCCATGTCCTCGGTGAGGTTCAAAGCATTCATATCCTTTCCTATCATCTCCATCCAAGTCTTCTTAGGCCTACCCCAACCTCTTTTACTAATATATTTTCCCATTTCTCCATCCTTCTAACTGGAGCATCATTAGGCCTTCGCCGAATATGTCCAAACCACCGTAAACGATTCTCTCTCATCTTATTTTCAATGGATGCAACGCCTACCTTCTTATGTATCTCCTCGTTTTGAATCTTATCTTTTATTGTATTTCCACACATCCATCTAAGCATACACATCTCAGCTACACTCATTTTTTTGAATATGATGTCTCTTGGCAGCCCAACATTCCGTACCATATAGTAAAGCGGGCCTAATTGTCGTCCTATAAAACTTTCTCTTCAACCGTAATAGCATTCTACGATCACACAACACTCCAGTTGCACTTTTCCATTTCATCCACCCAACCTTTATCCTATGATTTACATCTCCATCAATTTCTCCATACTTTTGAATTATAGATCCCAAATATTTGAAACAGTCATCCACCGGTATTTCTTGCTCACCAAGCTTCACTACACTCCCATCACTACTTCGTTGCTTACTAAACTGACATTCCATTTATTCTGTCTTACTCTTACTCAACTTAAAACCTCTTGCTTCCAATGCCTGTCTTCATAATTCTAACTTAGCATTAACCCCAGCTCTAGACTCATCAATCAAAACAATATCATCAGCAAACAACATACACCACGCTACATTTTCTTGAATTGATCTCGTAAGCTCATCCATCACTATAGCAAATAGGAAAGGGCTTAATGCAGATCCTTGATGTAACCCATGGTTGCCAGTTAAGGAAGCGGGAGCGGGAAGTGTCTCGGAAGTGACCTAGGAAGCGTCTCAGAAGCGAGGGGGAAACAAAAAAAAATAAAAAATACAAAAAAATTGGAAAAACAGGGGAAGCGATGGGGAAGCGTGGGGGAAGTGTGGGGGGAAGCGAGGAGGAAGCGTGATGGGAAGCGCGCTTCCCATTAAAGGGAAGCGCGTCCCCCCATTAAAGGGAAGCGCACTTCCCAAAAAAGGGGAACGCTTCGGAAGCGCGACGTTTCGCGCTTCCGAAGCGCGCTTCGGGGAAGCGCGCTTCCCCTTTTAGCTAGGCGCTTCCGGTAACCCTGATGTAACCCAGCCGTTATAGGAAAATTGGTTGTCACCCCTCCACAAGTGCGGACATTGGTTACTACTCTTTTGTACATATCTTTAATTATACTAATGTACTTGAGAGAAATACATTTCTTCATCATTGTCCACCAAAGAACATCCCTAGGTACTCTATCGTATGCCTTCTCCAAATCAATTAAAACCATGTGCAAATCTTTGTTCCTCTCTCTATATCTCTCAATAAGTTGTCTAAGAAGATGTATAGCTTCCATAGTTGATCTTCCAGGCATAAAACCAAATTGATTCTCCGATATCATGACAACCTTCCTCAACCTATACTCAATCACCCTCTCCCCAAGTTTCATAGTATGACTCATGAGTTTTATACCACGATAGTTTGTGCAATCTTGTATATCACCCTTATTCTTATATAGAGGCACCAAAGTACTCTTCCTCCACTTATTAGGCATCTTATTTGTCCGCCAAATCTTGTTAAAAAGATTTGTCAACCATTCTAAACCTTTCTCACCCAAGCATTTTCAAGCCTCGATAGGTATACCAGATGGGCCAACTGCTCTTCTTGATTTCATTTTCTTCAAAGCCTCTGCAATTTCTTTCTTTTGAATCTTGCGCATGAAGTCACAATTCATCTCATGAAAAGGAATGAAAAAGTCTCCAAGATCCTGAGCATGACTTTCATTAAATAGCTTATCAAAATAATCTTTCCATCTTGTGAGAAATCAGATGTGGGAGTCACCTTACTATCGTAGCAAGAGATAGAGAGAGAGGTAAGAAGGAAGAGAGAAAAAAATGTTGGGCGTAATGTCTTCTCCCCTTTCCATTGATATTTATATGTTGTACGAGTGGTACAATACAGTACAATAGTACAATACAGTACAGTATGCTGTACAATACAGTACAATACAGTACAATAGTACAATACAGTACAGTACAGTATGCTGTACAATACAGTACAATACAGTACAGTAGTACAATACAGTACAGTATGCTGTACAATACGGTACAATACAGTACAGTAGTACAATACAGTACAGTATGCTGTACAAGTGGTACAATACAGTACAGAAATATATTCATTTACATATACATATTTAACAGCCTCCCTCAAGTTGAGGATGATCTTCAATCATGCTCAACTTTCCCTTAAGTAACCAAAATTGATGACTAACCAATCCTTTGGTGAAGATGTCTGCTACTTGGTCTTCTGATCTGACATACGAAGCCTCAATTTCTTCTGTTTCAATCTTTTGTCTAACAAAATGCTGATCAATCTCAATGTGCTTCGTGCGACAATGATGAATAGGGTTAAAAGAAATATTAATGGCACTTTGATTATCACATAAAAGCAGAGAGGAAGAGATAGGTTCATTCAACTCTTGAAGAAGATGCCGTACCCAAGTGACATCAGCTGTCCCTGCTGCCATTGCCCTGTACTCTGCCTCAGTGCTGGATTTAGCAATGGCCTTTTGTTTCTTACTACTCCAAGTGACAATATTTGGGCCAATAAAAACACAATATCCTGAAACCGACCTACGCTCATCAGGGTCCCCACCCCAATCTGCATCACAATATGTAAGTAAACGGTGTCCTGTAGTGAAGCTTTCATCTTTGTGATAGAGCAATCCATCTCCAATAGTCCCTTTCAGATATCTGAGAATACGCTTAATACATTCCATATGACAATCAGTGGGAGCATGCATAAACTGAGATGCTTGATTTACAGCATAAGCAATGTCAGGTCTTGTAAATGTAAGATATTGCAACATACCAACAATGCGGCGATATAAAGTGGAATCATGATATAATTGGCCTTCTTTTGCACTAAACTTATGATTTAAGACAGATGGGGTGCTGAGAGGTTTACAATTAATCATACAATTAAAAGAAATATTAATGGCACTTTGATTATCACATAAAAGCAGAGAGGAAGAGATAAGTTCATTCAACTCTTGAAGAAGATGCCGTACCCAAGTGACATCAGCTGTCCCTGCTGCCATTGCCCTGTACTCTGCCTCAGTGCTGGATTTAGCAATGGCCTTTTGTTTCTTACTACTCCAAGTGACAATATTTGGGCCAATAAAAACACAATATCCTGAAACCGACCTACGCTCATCAGGGTCCCCACCCCAATCTGCATCACAATATGTAAGTAAACGGTGTCCTGTAGTGAAGCTTTCATCTTTGTGATAGAGCAATCCATCTCCAATAGTCCCTTTCAGATATCTGAGAATACGCTTAATACATTCCATATGACAATCAGTGGGAGCATGCATAAACTGAGATGCTTGATTTACAGCATAAGCAATGTCAGGTCTTGTAAATGTAAGATATTGCAACATACCAACAATGCGGCGATATAAAGTGGAATCATGATATAATTGGCCTTCTTTTGCACTAAACTTATGATTTAAGACAGATGGGGTGCTGAGAGGTTTACAATTAATCATACCAGTGGTGTGAAGAATGTCAAGAGTATACTTGTGTTGACTTAGAGTGAGTCGATCATCTTGTCTATCGACTTCAACTCCCAAGAAGTATCGCAATGGGCCTAAGTCCTTCATCTTGAATTTGGCCATGAGTAAAGACTTGACCAAGGCAATATGTGCATCATCACTCCCAGTGATAATGATGTCATCAACATATATAAGAACCCAAGTAGTAACATGATCATTCTTATACATAAATAAAGAATGATCAAGTATACTCTTAGAAAAGCCATGCTGCTGAATTTCCATGGAGAAACTCTCAAACCAAGACCGAGATGCCTGTTTTAAACCATAAAGAGACCTTCTCAATTTACAAACCCATGTAGCCGCATCATGTTCACTATATCCAGGAGGTTGCTCCATAATCAATATACCAAACTCATTACGCCCAACATTTTTTTCTCTCTTCCTTCTTACCTCTCTCTCTATCTCTTGCTACGATAGTAAGGTGACTCCCACATCTGATTTCTCACACATCTCCCTTTAATCTCCTCATCTTTGACTAAAACCCTTTGCGTTTCATCTTTGATACATCTAACCATACCCAGATCCCTCGATTTCCTATCTCTCATCTTTGCAAGCCTATAAATATCTTTTTCGCCCTCTTTGGTATCCAACTTGTCATAAACCTCCTTATATACCTTATCCCTCGCGTTTCGAACTACTTTTTTAGCTTCCTTCTTTGCTATCATATACTTCTCCAAATTCTCATTATCACGACTCTTACTTAGATTTCTATAAACTCTCTTTTAACCTTAATAGCTAATTTGACATCCTCGTTCCACCATGATGTGTCCTTACCTAGCGGTGCACCACCTTTAGACTCACTTAATATCTCCTTAGCCACCTTTCTCATGCCACCCACTATCTTATTCCACATTGATTCTGAATCCTCCTCGAGACACCAATCAACTTCCTTAACTAACATTCCTTGTTTAGCTCCTTTCAGTGCCCACCACTTAATTCTAGGATCTATCCTATGACTATCCCTTTTGCGGCATTTTCTAATTCTAAGATATAAAATTAAGACTCTTATGTTGTGTAGCTACACTTTCTCCCGGTATAACCTTGCAGTCGATGCAACAACCCCTATCTCTCTTTCTAAGTAGGAAAAATCTATCTGACTCGTATTAACCCCACTTTTAAATGTTACTAGGTGAGACTCCCTCTTCCTAAACCAAGTGTTTACTAAGATCATATCATTGGACAAACAAAAATCTAAAATCCTTTCTCCACTTTCGTTTCTTTCTTCTATGCCATAGCCTTCATGGATACTCTCAAATCCATCCCTACTAATGCCTACATGTCCATTAAGGTTACCGCCAATGAAAAGCTTTTCTCCATAAGATATCCCTTGTACTACATCTAAATCTTCTCAAAATTGACGCTTAATGGAATCATCTAAACCTACTTGAGGTGCATAAACACTAATAATATTAATAATATTCGTACCTAATACTAATTTAATAAGTAAAATCCTATCACCCTTCCTACGGACCTCAACTACATTATCTATAAACTCACGACTAATAACAATCCCTACTCCATTCCTATTTATTCCTGTATACCAAATCTTATATCCCCAAAGTTCTATCACTTTTGCTTTCTCACCTACCCATTTGGTCTCTTGTAGACATACAATATCCATCTTTCTCCTACACATAACATCTACTAACTCTACCAACTTACTAGTTAAAGACCCTATGTTCCAAGTGGCTCACCTAATTTTATGGTCTTGAACTATCTTCTTTACCCCCACCCATCCAACAAAGTGAGAAAACCCTTGCCTATTTGACACCATACCTGGGCGCCGGTGTGACGCATCGCTTCTGGGTGACGACCTAGCAACCCTTGCCCATTTATCACTGCCTCCGGGCATATAGAGTACAACGCGTCGCTCAGTAAGGAACGCCCCAACAAAATTCTCATATTGGTTCATATTCATAGGGTGTGACTAAGTTTTTATGCTGGCTGTCACTGGCCTACCGCAACCCTCCTTTATCCGGGCTTGGGACCGGCAGTGTATAACTAAACAATTATACAGAGGCGGAGTTAACCAAGTTTATGAAATATGATTAAAAAAAATGACAAGTATCTTACGATATGGTATGATAGAGGGGGTGTATCGTACGATACATCAGATACAGGTACAATACACACCTGTATCGATATAGAGTGTATATCATATCGTTTTCCCCCAAAGTAACAGTATGATACTTACAACACTGACAAATACAATTTCAAATGTGCACAAATACAAGACCACTAAGGGCAATACACAATAAGCCGCATGCTAAGAACAAGATCTTAAAATCACAAGTACACAAGCCACTAATGGGCTGAACACCAGATAAAAACATATTATTTTATTCACCAAAGAATGCTCATAAAAAACATGAAATATATGGGTGAGGTTCACATATATTTATACAAGAAGCGGAAGAAAGGAGGCCTTACTAGCTGTTGGGCTAGCCCAATGACTAGTCAAACTAGCCATTGGACTATCCCAACTAACAAGAAGAGGAAGAAAGGAGGCCTTACTAGCCGTTGGGCTAGTCCAATGACTAGTCAAACTAGCCATTGGACTAGCCCAACAGCTAGTTGGGCTAGTCCCAACAGCTATAATAGCTGGGACAAAAATGCCCCTAATGGGTATGCCTATTACAAAAATAATAAAATAATAAATGAAAAGAAAATTACAAAAGAAACCCTAAAATACAAACTATATATATATATATATATATATGCATGAAAAACAAATGCATTTAACAATTTTGCTGTGGGCTAATTGGATTTCATTAAAGGAATTGTTGTGTTGTGGGCAGAGTTCTGGAAAGAAGAACAAACCTCGAGAAACCTCATGACCTTCCCTATTTCTTACTAGTCATTTCTCTTTATATTTTTTATTATGTTCATGAGGCAAGGCATATAGAATTATGAAAAAGCAAGAGCATTCACAATACTTCATATGGATAGTCATTTAGATTGGTAATGTTATTCGGCATGACCTTGAGCTGGTCATAGTTCACAAACTAATGAGGAGCCCAATCAAACATTACCATCTAGTCATCCTTGTTAAATGTGTCAGGACTTCATACTTGTTGTGCAGGTCAAAGATTTTTGTACCCTGCCATGTTGAACACACATGATTGGTCAAACTAGGAGGAAAGCGATATAGAGTTTAAGATGCTAATTCTTGCAAATGTTATTTCATTATTGTTGCCATTGAAGCAATTGTCAAACATCAGATTTCCTTTTCTTCATCAGGTGACATCACTTTGTGGGAGTGTCAGGTCCTCGAAGGCTGGGTTGATAGGCATGGAGGAGGTGGGAAAATAAGGAATCTGTTGATATATCAAGTTAATATATGGTCTTCCCTTTCTTATCCTCCAGTCAATTATATTTCAGGTGGCTAAAAGCTATGAAGAAGGGAAGAGGATAGGGTTTGCAGAACTCTCTCAAGGTATTGATCTCTATGTCTGTCCTCGCTCTGAAACTATCATTACAATACTTGCAAAGTATGGTTTCTACAAAGGTATGGCAACAACAAGAGGCAACCACTTGCTAATTGGCTGCATTGTATGGAGAAGAAACCTTAATTCCATGCAAAAATCATCTGAAAAGAGGAAACTTGTGTCCCCAGAGAAGACATTGGATTCTCCTAGTGGCTTGCGAAACATGGATTCAAAATCATCTTTACCCTCACCAGATGTGCAAAGTGGTCATTCTAACCTGCTTGTATCATCTCCTGGGGCAGTACCTGCCCAGCATGTGAATGCGCCCATAAAGAAGAATGTTCAGGGACAGTTGGCCACTCCAGTGGGTGCAATGGTACCAGACCCCGTCATTGATAAAGAGAATAAATCCATATCCAACAGTGATCTTCCAGAAGTTAGCATTCCTCTGCCCAGTATAATTCCAAAGGGGGCTAAGTCGGTGCCAGATGTGCATTCCGTTGCAGCAGTAGGCTTATCCTCAGTTACAGGGCCAGACTTGAGCTATTTGCAAAGCACTAGCAGGAAATTCATTGAAGTTGAGAATTCAAACTTGCCGGCAGTGATGCAGAGACCTGTTACAGAATCTGAACAAGTGAAAGGTGTTGAGCCCAATTTATCTAAAAATCGTTCAAATCAACAGTTGTTGGATTCATCTGACGATGATGACCTTCCAGAGTTTGATTTCAGCACTACGTGCAGCCTTAAAAAATGCACGATGAGTGTGCCTCTGAAAATCCAAAGTGAGTACCAAACCTTTGATGTTCATCCATCTGACAATCTTGGGATCAGGAAATCTGATGACCCTGTATTTCCTGCATTGCTTAATATGAAGCAAAAGCCCCCATTGGTTCCGCAAGATTCAGAGCTTCCCAGGCTTCCCAAGCCTCTACTAAACAACATTCAAGGAAGTTCCCTCTCAAATGTGTTTGGAAAATCTGACTTTGAAGCGTCACGTCTGCTCCCCCCTCAGGCAAAGCCTCCAGCCGAGCAGTTGAGCAGAGCCAGTTTAGCAGATACATCCATGACTATGACTGCGGCAACCCCATCATCTGCCTCACATCTTAGAAGGTTGTGGGATGATGATGATGATAGTATGCCTGAATGGTGCCCACCATATCTGGAGCAGCAGAATCCGGAAGAGTTACCAGCACCACCTGCAACCAGACCGCCACCTCCAGTGCCAGTACCTCAACCAACAATTCAAAAGATACCATCTGCATCTCCTTTGCTTCCACTGCCACTAACACAACCAACAATTGAAAAGCTACCATCTGAACCTCCTTTACTTCCATTGCCAGTACCTCGACCAACAATTGAAAAGATACAATCTGGATCTGCAAGGGCGTTTCAGTCTACGCCGCATTCGCATATTCATCCCTATGGTCATCCTCCACCTGGTATAAGTCCTGCCAGAAACACACCATTTCCATCGCTGAAGAGAGGCGCACCTGAGTATGCTGGCCCAAGGAATCTGGGCCCGAATCATGCTTCAAATCCTGCTTCAAGCAAAATTTTCAGGCCAAGTTCCAAATCCAAATTAGGGTCCAAGCCTCCTGTTAACAGAAGAGGATGGAGGCAATGAAATTTGAAATATGCTACGCCTGCTTACATGTTAAACATGGATGAAGAAGGTAGGTCTGGCCACTCAATTCCCAATTATACTTGGAGTCCTAAAGGTATGCTCGGACAAAATGTAGACAGTGCTTCTCTTTGTACAGAGGTTCTACTTAGGAAGCTACTGTAGTTTGTTTCTTTATTATGCAAAAGTTTTTAGAAGCTCATGCCTCCTTTGAGGTGCCTGGTTCAAATTTTTGAATGTTGTCTGCTTGGACAAAGCTATTAGTTCATATTTCATGGGATGTTTGATTGCCTCTGATCACCAATCTCGGATCCCTGGATCTCTGGTCCAAAACCCAAACCCCTGCCAGGTTCTAATACCCCAACCCAGACCTGGATTAAGCTGGACTGCAACGGCTTGGCCCAGTGGGCTGCCTCCTGTTGCCCACTCCTATATAGGGCTGTAAATGTGGACCTAGATGGATACAGGTTCAGATTCATTAATTAAAGCTGGATTTTGATCAA
This sequence comes from Nuphar pumila, assembly GCF_984573655.1. Lineage (NCBI taxonomy): Eukaryota > Viridiplantae > Streptophyta > Magnoliopsida > Nymphaeales > Nymphaeaceae > Nuphar > Nuphar pumila. The sequence goes on from NC_143254.1 coordinate 97,299,174, forward strand.
TAATTGATCCTTGAAGTTCGATCCAAATGTGGGCCCAGTGTTAGCATGATACATTTTGTAATCGTACAAAATTTGTCTTCTAAAATATGGGTCTAAATGTATTAAGATTTGAAGTTTCTACATTTGAATGTGGACGTAGGTCAGGGCTGGTCCACGTCCAGTTCAGATCCTATCCCACATCCAAACAAGCCTATGGGTGACCCCGATTCCATTCTTGCCAGGTCAAATCCTGGTTGGTTTTTGTAGGATTCTGCCTGTTGATTTCAGAATATCTACCAGCCATATAAACCTTTTTCCATTTTTGGATATATGGGGAAGCTCGCTTCTTTGAAAGCATGCCTTGGAAAAGGAAAACTTCTCGCTTCTTTGAATTTGGGGGAAGCTTTGGGAAACCTGCTTCTAAAATATGAGAAACATGCTTCTTCTTCACGAAAAACTTTCTTATCCTCTGGCTTACTGTTTCTCTTTTGTTTCTTGTCACTCCCACTCACTTTTTACGTCTTTCATATTAAAAAATTAACAATGTTTTTATAACAAGTTTATGTGTTGATTATATCGCTTTTTATTAATTTTCATGTCCTTATTAGCTTCTACCCTTGCTTCATATTGCTTCCTCGATATTTCCTTTTTGTTTCACATGCGCTTCCATAATCACTTCACAGGTATCTCCAGGTGTGTAACTGGGTTGGGTATACCCGACTTAACCTGATTTTAGTGGGCCCATGGGTTTGGGTCGGGTTCAAAGTATAGACCCGTAATGAGAATGGATCAGGTCTTGGGTATTGCAAATGAAGACTCAAACCCGCTTCGACCCAACCCATTTTTTACCTAAATGTTTCACTATATTGTGAAACCGAATCGACCTGATTATATACCCGAACTCATTTTATTCTTGAATCAACCCAAACCCAAACCCGCTTTATACCCGAATTGAACCAAACTCGAATCGATCGTGTACCCAAACCGGTTTATAAATATTCTTTTTACATTTAGGTTTTGGCATTAATTAGAATAGTTAATGAACTCTCATTTGTTAGCATATCATCTTTTTGATGAATAGTTGATTCTAGTAATTTACATTTTTGGCAGGTAATTAGATTTAGAATACCAATCATATCAAGACCCGAGCTGAAACCCAAACCCATTAAGACCCTAGCTGATCACACCCAAACTCGTTAACCCATATGGGACTACTTTTTTCAGCCATACCTAGACCTAGGGGTGGGCAACGGGCTGACTCAACCTGCTAATGGATCGGGCTGCCCCGGTCAAAGCCCAACTCGTCAATTAATAGGCTAGGGCAACATCACAATTTGGGACAGCCCATTGGTAAAACCCTGGCCCATAGTCCACCCATTAGGCCCATTTAAAGGAATGAATGTATTGGCAGGATTTTAGGAATGAATGTATTGACAAGATTATAATATATTTTTACAAAAACATGAGATATATAAATAACATATTTTTTATATTGTGTTTGAATATATGAATGTATTAACAGGGTTTGAATAAAATGGCAGTAACTTAACCTCTCAAATGATGATGTTTGCATATTAGTGTGTGTGAATATTAAGACATTTTTAAAGTAATTTAACCTCCCAAATGATGATATTCACACATCAAAGTGTGCAAACATCAAGACATTTGCATAGTAACTTAACCTCTCAAATGATAATATTCACATATTAGAGTGTGAACATCAAGGCATTCACGTAGTTACTTAATATCCCAATTCGATGATGTTCGCACATCATAAGAACATTTATATAGTAATTTAACCTCTCAATTCTATGATGTTCGTATATTAGAGTGTGTGAACATCAGGACATTCATGCAATAACTTAACGTCCTAAATGATGATACTCACATATCAGTGCGTGCAAACATCTAGACATTCACATAATAACTTAACCTCGAATGCTAGAATATTCATGCAATAACTTAATCTCACAAATGATAATGTTTACATATCAGTGTATGCAAACATTGTTTTGCACAATAACTTAACCGCCTAAATGATGATGTTTGCATATCCGTGTGTGTTAACATCAAGTCATTCATGCAGTTACTTAACCTTCTAAATTTAATGATGTTCTCATATTATAGTGTGTAAACATTAGGACATGCACGCAATTACTTAACCTTCTAATTCGATGATGTTCACATATTAGTGTATGCGAACATCAAAACATCCACGTAAATACTTAACCTCATTTGGAAAGTTAAGTTAATATGTGAATGTTCTAATGTTCACACACACTGATCCACAAACATCATCATTTAAGAGGTTTAGTTACTACACGAATGTCCTGATGTTCACATACTCTAATATACGAACATCAACATTTATGAGGTTAAGTTACATGTCATGATGTTTACATACATTAATATATGAATATCATCATTTGGGAGGTTAAGTTACTATCATTATGTCATTCATTCAGACTCTGCTAATATATTCATACATTTAAATACAATATAAAAAAACTTGTTATTTGTATATCTTATGTTTATGTAAAAATACATTAAAATCTTGTCAATACATTCATTCCTTCAAATCCTGCCAACATATTCATAAATTCAAACCATATCAATACATTCATTCATTTAAATTCTGACAATACATTTATTCATTCAAACATAATATAAAAATCCTATTATTTACATAACATATCATGTTTATCTAAAAATACATTAAAACCTTGTCAATACTTTCATTCTTTTAAATTATGCTAATACATTCATACATTCAATCAATACACTCATACATTTAAACACAATATAAAAAAAACCTATTATTTACATAACATCTCATATTTCTGTAAAAAAAATAAAAAATTATAACATTCTAAAATATATGTTATAAGTAACTACCAATACATTTATATATATCAATCATAATATAAAAATATATATTATATACAAAACATTTCATGTTTATTTAAAAATTAAAGCACATATGAATTCATTTCAATGATTTCCACATTTCTTCAAGAGCATCCATTATTAGCAATCATCGTCACTGTCTTGGCTGCCTTTGTATTTTTTTCCTCTTCTTGCTTCACCTTCTTCCTTTTCATATCCTCGCAGTATTTGACCATCAACAACTTTATGTATTTTACATCCTCCTAAAAATGTTATTACCAAACAACTAATTAGCTTACATTTCAAACACATAATAAAACTATTTATGACAGTGTACCTGCATGAAACTAAGTTGCATCCCCTTGCCCGAGTATTTCATATACATTAACACAAATATACCAAATCATATATATAACAATTGATTGTCAAAAATATGTGCATGTACATATTTGAGTTAATAATCATATATGAAAGTAATTACTGATTATTTTATTGAGGAATCCCATGCATTGGACACATTTACCATTTAGTATAAACGTCATAGTCAAACTGTTTTGCAAAATAATATACTTGAAACCTAACATTAATCCTACGTAATATGGGAGCAAGCTAAATACAATATTGAATAAGTTAACAATTTTTACTAGATCCTTGATGTCTTTACCTGCATTCGTTGTGGTCTCAATAAAATGGTACAACCTGAACTCCTTTGTATTCATGTCCATCTCCCAAAAGATCCAATGTTCATTGCTCTAGATGACAAAAATTAAGATCAACAACATAAATTGGGTTGAAAACATAAACACACATCGTATGTACTGTAAATGAATACGTAAGTGTGCACTATAATAAATACCTAATACACTATGACATATATATTGTCACTTTTTGTAAAAGGATACCAAGAAAGCATGAGTCCCAAATCGCCCATTAGGTTTGCTAATAATTTATTGTGAATAATAACATTAAAGAGTTAGTTTATGCAAGTCTGGAGAAAAATTGGACTATCACTTTCGGGACTCACTGAGAACCATAGGTTAAGGTAAATGGTTTTTGGTAACTTATTTTCTATTGATTGCTCTAACTCATGGATGCGTTCAATTCTGTTATGAACATTTCTAGATATTACAAAAACAATATTTGTAATACATTCATATTAGATTTAAATCAATGTATATATACAAACAAATAAACATGTAAACCTAACACTTACATCACTAGTCAACAATGTCTTGATGCCAAATGCATACTCGTGCTTTGATTCTTTTGGTTGTTGTGTTGGTTGATTCTCATTCACATGTTTTCATGGAAATTTGCAATTGAATATAAACACACATATATACTACAAATAAATATATAAACACATAATTTATTTTCTTATACATCTTACCAAAATTGGTTGCATATTTTCAGACGGTTGCTTGATTGCAACCTTTATTCTGCCATGTTTTTCTTTAGATGTTTTAACCATGTCTTGTCTCTTTACTGCAATTTATTAAAAAACTCTCAATAAATACATATAAATAGCTTATTTAATAATTATTAATAAATACACACACAAATACATACATGTTTCACTATAAAAAGTACTCAAACATATTGTTATGCATGCTTCTACCTATTATGACCAACCCCATCATATATCATGCGTTTGTATAACACATCACTTTCGATGGATAGACTCAAATAAGAGCCAATGGAAGATTGTGTAGGACATTATTCACCGTTGGAATAAATGAAAATGTATGATATACAACTATATACGAATCAACTTTGAAGTATTTGTTGCAGTAATTTTATAGTAGTTTGCCCTCATAAAAAATGCATGCAACATGTTTGCATAAAATCTCACTCGCATGCCACTCATTATAAGAGTGTTTGCCCTTCTCAAGATCAACGTTGCAACCGTGACATCGGTCACGGGCCTCATACTGACGTTTGTGGCAATATATGATAACCACATATAGTTGTGCTTTTTTAATGCATCTACCTTTTCTTTTACCTCAAGCACAATGCCTAATATTTTTTGCCTAATATTCGTTATTTTCTTAAATAGTGTCATCAACATGATACAAAGCCTCTCGAGAAGAGCCACTAGGGGCTTGTCACGTATGTTGAGAATCCTTGAATTGAAGTTTTATGCTATATTAGATGTTAAACACCTATATCTTTTTCTTAAAAAATGAGATGTAGTTCAAAACATTGGTTTCATGTCAGTGACAATATAATCATATGTGATGATCTTGTTTTCACAGTTTTTAAAAAAAATATGTATATTATTGTCGTGTGGCTACTCGAGTTGCACTCTATCAAAGTGCATTAAGTGGTGCACCAAATTTTCTAGCAAAATTTTTTGTCAAGTGCTTCATGCAATATCCAACATGACAATTACACCATGTGTAGGAAACCACATACAAGAGCTCTAGGTGCCTATCTGAGATAATTTTCAGTTATCTTTTTCACTAAACTCATTGTAACACATGAGTTCTTATTTTAGAAACTCCAAAAACCATGACCATGACCATGACTTTTTGAACTTTTTATTTATAACTGCAAATGATATATGAAACATCTTATTAGAATGGTCAATATTATGCACTGACAATAATATACCAATATATTTTTCTTTTAAAAATGTGTCATCTATCATGAGAATTGGAGGGCACCCTTTTAAAAAGCATTGATTCATGGATGAAAAGATAAGAAAATGTGCTTAAATCGATCTTTCTTATCTGTCTCAATAACTCTTAGAGTTCTTGGGCTTGACTTTATCAAATAATCCAAATAGGCATGAAGCATCTTGAAGGACTCTTCATATGTACCATATAACACTTCCTTCATGTGTTCCTGTCAACATCATGGTTGTTTGTAACTAATCTCTATATTTTTCTTGTGGTTGATGTCATTGATGATTTCTCTTACAATTATCTTTAGGTTATCATGCAGATGCTTGCGAATAACACTTGCAATCAATGTCGAAGAAATTTTTTTCACTCGAAGGTTGGCCAATAAACTACCATAATATGCTCTCATTTATACATTTTTACTTGGAAGAACATTATTTCGTGCACATTTATGCAATGGATCTTTTAGGAGCTATTGTTCATAGTCTCTGGGTTCTTTCTCGTGCATGCAATAATCACTCTATTACTGCAGCTCTTACAGAATTTTGTTTTATAGTTATGGTTAATTATTTGATCTTTCAAAAATTTATGATAATATTTGAGATCATTAAACCTTTGACCGACAATAATGTCTTCATCATTTGAGTATATTGTTAGCGATTAAAAAGTTTTTTTGTCTTTAAGTTTTTTGTTATTCAACTCGTTAATAATTTTATATGCCTTCGCTTCAATATTTTTTAATTGCTCTTTATTATATGAGAAAAAATCAATTCTATTGACCAATAAATGTTAACGTAGCTTACACAACATGCCAATGGTTCAACTTTTCAATTGTCATTTTTGTATCATTTGCATACATCATTAATTATCGCATATTATATGTGCATTGGTTCCCTTTTATCGTTTGAGTCGCCATCATCCGACACAGTATAATCATCATCATCATTTGATTCTCCATTGTCTACATGATTGTTGCTACCACTAATTGGTTATTCGAATTCAGAAACTAAATCACAAGACATTATATTTATCTCTTTATTTACTTGAATGGATGCATTGTTCCTGCATTTTCAAATTTTATGATTAACCATAAAACTAACAATACCTACATCATAACATATACATGTCAAGCATAAATTACACAATCTCATTATGTCATCCGCCTTAGAAGGTTGGATGTTATCTGTATGATTGTAGTGAACATCAATAACACTAGTTTGCTGATGTAGTTGTACACGTACTTTGATCATGTATAACATTAATTGTTTGTGAAAGTTGTTCATTGCATGCACATACGACATCTATATCCCTAATTAGTTGGGGCAACTGCATGCTCTCTGCATGCATGTTACGAATATCTATATTGCTAACTGTTTGGGAGAGTTAGATATTCACCTCATGATTGCTCTTAATAGAAATTGCCTCATTTATATGCACATTCTTTACATGTTTTCATCATTGTTTGAAGCATTGCTCTTTTGGTGGCTATTTCGTTCATCAATTGCTGCTTAAAGATCACTTTCAACTGCTTCTTGTTTAATTTTGTCATGTAGTACATAGAAACAATTAAGTAAGCATCATTACTGTATAACATAGTCTACATCATCATCATCTATAGCAAGTATAATTATTTTTTGACTTTCAATGTCTGTAAAATAACTATACTGAAAGCTCAGATATTTTTCAGTAAAATTGATTTTATGAGACATCAAAATCATAAATTTTTTAAGGCTATTATTTTTTGACACCATTATAAATATCCAATGAGAGTAGGATTTTTGTAACGTGTCTTGCGGTACTCTTCATGAGTTTCACAAGTGTTTTGAAATTTCACTATCTTTTTTAGAATGTTACAACCTCAAATGTGATTTTGTTGATGAGTTTCGTGGGTCCATCCGCTTTTAGCATTGTGACCCACGAAAATAAAAAAAAATCATAGTTATGAGGGGTAAAAGCATTAAAAAAAAGTAAGAACCTACACAATTGTCCATTTGGCGGATTTGGTAAATTGTGGAGCATTTTTTAAAACACATTTTTTTTACAGAACTATCGTTTTTCATAAAGAAAACCTTAATGTAGTAGAACAATATATAGAACTCACTTTTTATCCTAAGTTTTTGGTAGCCGGAAGACAAAAAAAGTTGACCAAAAAGTTGCTATAACCTCACTAGAATGTTGCATGATGAAATGTTTAGAAATCACCGTAAGGAGAGGGAAAAGGAGTTAGGGTTTTAACAAGAAACAAAAAAATGAAAAAAAAAAAATTACCAATGATTTTATATATGAATAAAAAAGCATGTGAAGGTAAGAATGTTCACAAAATGATATGTGCATGTTAAAATAGATTGGCATTGCATTAACAGGAGGTTTGCATGCTATATTTGCAAAATTCACGTCATTGCATTAACATGAGGTTCACAACACATATTTGCAAAATTGATGTCATACATTTGTATACATCCTAACTTTGTGCAATTTTAGTTAAAGGAGGTTCACATGGTATCTACGTGAAGGTCACCATATCCATAAATGTGTGACATGTATGTCTAGACTTTATGTGAGTTTTTAGTTAAAGGAGGTTCACATGGTATCTGCGCGAAGGTCGTGACATCAACAAATGTATGATAAACCTTCACAAATGTCTGTTGTGAATGACCCTACCTTCACATGTTTTCTAATTCGAGCTCGTGCTAAGGTCATGGTGTTCGCAAATATGTGACATGAACTTGTTGAGCTCGAATAAGAAAATATGTGAAGGTAGGGTCATCTACAACAAACATTTGTGAAGGTCGATCATACATTTTGCAAATATATGCCTTGAGTTTAGGCATGTTTTTAGTTAAAGGAGGTTCAAATGACACCTGCGTGAATGTCATGATTGCCGCAAATGTATAGAGCAAACCTTTCGAGTTGAAACTTTTAAATTTTAGAAGGTTTGCATTGGACTTGCAAATCTCAAAAGATCCACACATTTTAGATGTGAATCGCCTATGTTAGGATTCAAATTGGCCATCTTCGCAAATACTTTATGTGAACTTCATTAGGTCTGCAAAATGTTCACACAAATATCCTTTTTATTGAGATGTTGTGACCTTCAGGCTACATACACATCTTTCACTCAAACATCAGCAAGTTTGCTTTTGCAAAGGGTAAAAATGTAATAAAAAGTCAAGAATCAGAATTTTAGACAAGGAAATGATTTCGGTAAATTCTGAGGCATTTCTGAGATTGCATCATTTTACATGGACAATACAATCATTTTTTGTTAATATTTTTTTATCTTACAATTATGCATAATGCAACCTAATAAAAAATTGTTTAAGCTAAGATTTTAAATTGCTTACACTAAGCTCACTTGTTATACAACTTTGCAATTATTCTACTCATTGTTAGAAATACTATATTAAAGATCCACAATTCACTAATTAGAAAAGTTTCTAAATTGTGTGGCTTCATATTTTGTTGATAGTGCGAAAAGATATTAGTGAAGCACTTAAAACGTATTTTCTATTAGCATATGAAAGCATGAACAATTTGTTCTAGTGTTTTATGGGGATTTTTACTTTAAAAGGAAAAGTCCTTTTTAATTAACTTCATTTAGTATTTTGTATTATATATGTTATGAGTAACTAGAATATGAGAACTAGAAATGAGGGCATTTTCAACACTTGTTTTGCAAATCCAACCATGCGGATGTGCTTGGCATGGTGAATTTGCTAGGAATCAACCATTGGATCATGTATTTTCAATGAAAATATGTGATTTTTGAATGCTTGAATATTTATGAAGATTATAAGCCATTGATTTTAAAACCTTAAAAAAATCACGTTTATGCATCAAAATCAGATTATTCAAGACACAGTTTTTATAAATCCAAGCATGCAGATCACATCTGTACGGTTAGATTCAAGAGAAAAGAACAAAAAATCCATGAAAATAGCAGTTCACACATTAGTTCTCATGTTTCCAGTTCTCATATTGTAGTGATTTCTATATGTTATTACACAATATTCTTTCCACTATTAGAATATATAAATAAAAAATGAATGCTGGTTTCATTTTTCGTATTGGACTAAGGACTAAATACAATAATTGATTTCTTGCCTACACACATACAAAGCTTACAAACTTTGTGTTCAAATACACCTGAGGTTATGTTAAACTTAATCAGATGAATTAGAATTTATACAAATCTTAGTTGGATAAACATATTAATGTATAACAACAAAAATAAATTTGGCCGTTAATTAGAGTCTTCTTTTCTAGGTACGGGTTGGTGACTTAGTAGACCTATACTATGTTATTTATGCAATTGATAACATGAACAAAATCAACTTGAATCATTGATCCTCCAACCAAAAAAAAGTTTTGTTTTGTAATTTGGATCGATAAGAAAGATTAGTCTATAGCATGCAGTTGATACTAAGGGCTAACTAATATGTAGTTTATTATAGCACTTAATAAATGCATTTAACCGCTATCAACAAAGCTATAGCATGATACAAATTTAGTTAGATTGAAATTAATTTAAACTTAGATAGCGTACACCATTCGGGATAGGTATTTCCTCTAGTTGATTGAAAACGGTTTTAGCATGTTAGAGAAAACAATAATTGCCATTTGATTAACCGCAAAAAAGCCACAAAATGACACTTATTCTAGACTGGTTAAATGTTGGTCGAACCGTAATCTGTTATAGCATTTTTAGAGCCATTATTATGGGTTTACGGTATTATCATTATGGGTAGTTTTTTAATCATGGGAAGTGTGGACAGTTTATGATTCCCCATTGTGTAATACCTAACTACAAATCATTTCTATGACTCTGCTACATAATAACACAAAACAGATGAAAATTGAATGAACATTAGCAGAAGTTTCCCAGTGTAGTTCATAGCTTCTATGATGTCATAATTATTTTTAGCATATCAAGTTAAAATCTTATTGGAAAAACATTTCATCATATGACCAAGAGATAGTCCGGTTAGAAGTCCAAATATTTGATCAATTGGACTGCAGTGAAAGACAGTATGTAGTTAATATAAGAACAGTTGTTACGTAAGTTGCAACTTACTCGTGAAAATGACTGATAAGTTGCCACAGTGGGTCCTTGGGCATTCAAATTGATAGCATTCGTTGATGTTGCAAATCATATTGCAACAATTTGAGGAGCTTAAGACACATGAACGTTTGAATGTAACGGGCAACCTATAGTATGAGCTGTTAATGTCATGCAAAAGGATTGCATAGAAAATTTGTGAAGTTGATCTATTCGTGTTTAAAGCATGTTATGTTTACTATCTTAAAGAGAGATGCATCCATGAAATGATGGGAATACTCTATTAAATAGTTTGCATCTGTCATTCCCTGCAGCAAGTTGCATGCCCACCAAAGAATCCTATTGGAGGGCACTTCATGCAGCAAAATGCATGGCCACTCAAGAATCCCAATGAAGAGGATGGAACTGCACATGACACGTACAAAAAACAAGCGATAACCAATTGGGCTTCTGTTACCTCATCCCTTCGCTTGCCAAAATCCAGAAAACAATCATAAGTTCCCAAGATCCATCATTCCTTTGACATCATCATGTGTATTATCACATGCACCACAGAAAGTTCATAAAAAAAGATAGCACAAACTCACTAGGGTTTCTTTCTCTCTCTCTCTCTCTCTCTTAGAAGTCGTCATCTTTGGGGGAGGCTCATGTTTTAAGAAAAGAGAAGAGCCATCCATATTTTAATACCATAATTTTTTATTTTCCAGAAAAATGACAAAACCATTAATCTAACTTTGTCCCAATAGCACAATAGCACGACCTCTTACCGTCTCACCACCCAAACGCAAACCCAAAGCCCAATTTCTACCAAACCCAAACCCAAACTCTCTCTCTCTCCACACTGCGAGAACCCACCCATCGAGCCGGGTGCCTAATCGTCTCTTTCTCTCTCTATAATCAATCAATCCCCTTTCTGGAGACTAGAGATGTTTCCCTCCAATCCGAGTACCATCGTCACGTTTCAACGTCAGAACGATGAAGGAATAGCCGAAGAGGTGGAACTATGAAGTTTGGGCAAGTGGGTGTCGATCAGAAGAAGCGGGAAACGACATGGAGACGAAGATAAAGGAGGGGATGATCAAGTGCGGATTGAAAGAGGTCATGGAAGCGATGGCTTCCTCCTCGGGTGGGATTTCGGAGCAGTCGGTCTCCGGACGTACCGAGAAATCCGTGGCCAGTGGCGGGGAGAATGCGGAGGAGCCGAGGGAGGGCGGGCAAGAATCGGTGGTGGTGGAGAAACGCGGCGACTACGCCGCCGGGTGCCGCTGGACCATCGGCCAGTTTACGAAGACGAAGGCGAGGACGCTATGGAGCCGCTATTTCGAGGTGGGTGGCTACGATTGTCGATTGCTCGTCTACCCGAAAGGTGATTCTCAGGCTCTCCCTGGTTATTTCTCCATCTATCTGCAGATTACCGATCCCCGGGGTTCGTCTTCGTCGAAATGGGATTGTTTTGCTAGCTATAGATTGTGTATTGTAAATCAACACGACGATTCCAAGTCAATCCTGAGGGATTCTTGGCATAGATTCTCAAGCAAGAAAAAATCTCATGGTTGGTGTGATTTCACCCCCTCTTCCACAATCTTGGACCCTAAATCTGGTCTTCTATTGAATGACTCTGTCGTCATTACCGCCGATATCTTGGTGTTGCACGAGTCGGTATCGTTCTCGCGGGATATTGATTTCCAGGGAGTGGCTGGTCCTGTTCCTGATGTTCTTAGTGGCAAATTCACCTGGAAGGTGCACAACTTCTCTCTGTTTAAGGAGATGATCAAAGCCCAGAAAATTATGAGCCCAGTATTCCCGGCTGGAGAGTGCAATCTGCGGATTAGCGTCTATCAATCGTCGGTGAATGGAGTCGAGTATCTTTCGATGTGCTTGGAGAGTAAAGATACCGAGAAGTCGGTTATCCAAGAGAGGAGTTGTTGGTGCCTTTTTAGAATGTCTGTTTTGAACCAGAAAGCTGGTTTGAACCATATGCATCGGGATTCTTATGGTCGGTTTGCAGCAGATAACAAGAGTGGAGATAATACTAGCCTGGGATGGAATGATTATATGAAAATGTCTGATTTTATCTCTACAGACATGGGTTATCTTGTGGACGATAATGCAGTCTTTAGTGCATCATTTCATGTGATCAAAGAATCAAATAGCTTCTCGAAGAACACAGGGCAGCTTGGTGGTCGGGGTAATGCAAGAAAATCTGATGGGCACCTGGGGAAGTTCACGTGGAGGATAGAAAATTTTACAAGATTGAAGGATCTTCTGAAGAAGAGAAAAATTACAGGGCTGTGTGTGAAGAGCAGGAGGTTTCAGATTGGCAATCGAGACTGTCGTCTGATTGTTTATCCAAGAGGTAATGATTTTCACTTTTTCTCGGAATGCCTGGTAAAAGTGAGCTTGAGCTCTTCTTGGAGGCTGAGAATTTTGCAAATTGATCAGGTTGTTGTGTTCAATACTTGCATTGTGCATCTGTAAATTCTTTCTTTGAATTCTTAAGAAGTTTGACTGATCTATTCTACATTCTATCTGTTCATACATGGGAACTTTACATATCAGGACCAACCTGTTACATTGTTTGAGTTTTACGCTTATTCAAGCTTTTCTCATTAGTGGACATGATCTGGTTAGTCTGATTGTTCTTCTTTTGCTTAGAGGGAATCTGTAACTTGTCTCTTTTTGCTTGGCACCAGGGCAGTCTCAACCACCATGCCACCTTTCAGTGTTTTTAGAAGTTACAGATTCTCGTAATACATCCAATGATTGGAGTTGCTTTGTGAGCCACCGCTTATCAGTTGTTAATCAGAAAGCAGAAGAGAAATCTGTTACCAAAGAGTCTCAAAATCGTTATTCTAAGACTGCCAAAGACTGGGGATGGCGCGAATTCGTGACACTCACGAGTCTCTTTGATCAGGACTCAGGGTTTCTTGTGCAAGATACTGTTGTATTCTCTGCTGAGGTTCTTATCTTGAAAGAGACTTCCATGATGCGGGAGTTCCCTAAGCAGGAAACCAATATCAATAATGGAGGCTCCCAGACTGATGTGGTTAGAAGAAGAGGAACTTTCACATGGAAGGTGGAGAACTTCTTGTCTTTCAAGGAGATCATGGAAACCAGGAAGATCTTTAGCAAATTCTTTCAAGCTGGTGGATGTGAGCTGCGAATAGGTTTGTGGTGACACTTGGTTGGCTGTTATTTTATTGCTTTAAAGGATAAACCTGTGTATTTGTTTCCCTCTAATCATTTTTGCATAAGTTTGTTATGTCTGGGTAAATTGTCATGTGGCTGCAGTTTCTCTAGGTTCTTTGTGTTCCAATATTTGATGGCGTTGCAGGTGTTTATGAATCTTTTGATACAATATGCATATATCTAGAAAGTGATCAATCGGGGGCGAGCGATTTTGATAATAACTTTTGGGTCAGATACCGGATGGCCGTGGTTAATCAAAAGAAGTCATCAAAGACAGTATGCAAGGAGTCCTCAATCTGTACAAAGTCATGGAATAATTCCGTGCTCCAATTCATGAAGGTCTCTGATTTGTTGGAGGCTGATACTGGGTTTCTTGTACGTGACACTGTTGTCTTTGCCTGTGAAATTTTGGATTGCTGCCCATGGTTTGAGTTTGCAGATTTGGAGGTATGACCACAAGTTTTACCTATTTATTCTTCTTCCTGCCATTTATTATGATTGGTGGTTTACCACATTTTTATTGGATGGAATTTAATGTGGTTGACCACTATGAACATGCTTTGCTAAAGTATTATCAGGTAAACTGGTTTTATGCTCAAGTGCTTAGTGTTTCTCTTGTCAGGTTTTGGCTTCTGATGATGACCAAGATGCCTTATCTACTGACCCTGATGAACTTATTGACTCAGAAGACAGTGAGGGAATTAGTGGAGATGAAGAAGACATTTTTAGAAATCTGCTTGCAAGGGCTGGTGTCCACCTCACTTATGGAGATAATCCCTCACAGCCTCACGTCACATTGAGAGAGAAGCTTCTTATGGATGCTGGTGCCATAGCTGGTTTTTTGACTGGCCTTCGTGTTTACCTTTATGACCCAGTGAAAGTAAAGCGCTTACTTCTTCCTACCAAGCTACCAGGTAATGCTGGTGGCAAGAACGATGCTGTCAAAAGTGATGCAAGTTCACCCAGCCTCATGAACTTGTTGATGGGGGTTAAAGTGCTGCAGCAAGCCATTATTGACTTGCTCTTAGATATAATGGTTGAATGTTGTCAGCCTTTAGAAGGAATCAAAGGTGATGATGCTTCTGATGAGAGGTCAAAATCTGTTGGTGATAGCGTCTCAGCCGCATGTCTTGTAGAGCCTAATGTAATAAATGAGGTGATAGAGTCTATGCATTATCCTGTTCAGCAACGCTTGGATGCTGGACTAGATGAAATTAGCAATGTGCAAGCTGTGCAGAGCTCTGACATGAAAAGAACGGATTCACATGGAACCATTTCTGGGCATTCTATCTCTCCCCCAGATACGACTGCAGCTGATGCTTTGGCTGATGATGCATCAAATAAAAATTCAAAGGTAATGGCATAAAGTTCAAGTGCTTCTATAAATTGTTGTCTATACCTTTTGCATGAAGACATTAAACTGTTGTAGCACGTATATTCAGACGAAGTGGCCAGAGCAATCTGAGGAGCTTTTAGGGTTGATTGTGAATTCACTAAGAGCGCTAGATGGTGCTGTTCCTCAAGGTTGTCCAGAGCCTAGGCGAAGACCACAATCTGCTCAAAAAATTGCTCTTGTTCTTGATAAGGCACCAAAGCATCTTCAGCCGGATCTAGTTGCCCTGGTGCCTAAGTTGGTTGATTATTCAGAACATCCACTTGCTGCTTGTGCCCTGCTGGATCGCATTCAGAAACCAGATGCTGAGCCTGCACTGTGGCTGCCTGTAAGATATGTGCATATATCAAAGATATTCTCCTGCTACGAAACTGCTTATTTTCTTTTGATGAGAGCACTTGCTAAACACCCTGATGGAAAATCTGATCCTAACTCCTAAGACTGTATTCTTGGGTATTCAGGTTTTAGGTGCTCTTAGCCAGCTGGAGTTTGGTGGCGAGGTGTGGGAGAGAGTGTTATCCCAAGCACTTGAACTGTTACCAGATTCAAATGATGAGCCACTTGCAGCTGCTATTAGTTTTGTTTTTAAAGCTGCCTGCCAATGCCAACATCTGCCTCAAGCTGTACGCACAATCATGGAAATTTGATTATTCTACACACATTTCTGTTTGTGTGTGTGTGTGTGGATTATTCCTTTAGACTCTTTTCATTGCCTCCTCTTCTTCTTCTTCTTCTTCTTCTTCTTCTTCTTCTTCTTCTTCTTCTTCCTCTTGCTGCTGCTGATATATTTGATTGTCTCCGTTGTAGGTTAGAGCAATCCGTGCTAGATTGAAAAGTTTAGGTGCTGAGGTGTCACCCTGTGTCTTGGATGTTGTAAGAAAGACTATTGTTGCTTGGCCAGATGTTGCTGAAGCTATGCTGAGGGATATTGATTCTGACCCTTTTTTGGTTAGTAGTTGCATTACAGAGCCGCAGGGAATTTTTGCTTGTGGTCAACATGGGCTTACTGCTCAGCAGTTGCACATTGCAGAAGAGCAGGTTCTTGCTGCATGCCATCAAATGCCTGATGTTTTTATCTTGTTTGAAACACTATCTATGCCTAGCCTTGCTATAGAAGCATCACGGATATTTGAGAGGGCCGTTGCTCAAGGGGCAATTGGGGAGCAAGCAGTTGTTTTAGTCCTGGAAAGACGACACTCTCAGAGGTTAATAGCAAATTCCCATCCTGTGGTCAGTTGTCAGGATAAGGATATACTTGTGTCTGCCAAAGTGATCCAACCATTGCCTGAAGAGGATGATGATTTTGCCCCAGTTCTTAGCCTAGTTGAAGCTTTGGTGCCCTCTAGGAATTCTCGAGTGCAAGAATTTGTGAGGATGCTATATGCTATCATGTTCAAAATATATGATGACGAGGTTTGTCATGGAAGAATGCTAAAAGGGCTTGTTGAGCGTGCCACCAGTACTGCCGGTGAAGTTGATCTAGATCTGGAAATTCTGGTGTTCCTTGTGCATGAAGAAGGAATTGCAAGACCTGTTCTAAGCATGCTGCGTGAGGTTGCTGAACTTGCAAATGTTGATCGTGCAGCACTGTGGCATCAGTTATGTGCAAGTGAAGAGGAAAACATCCGCACACATGAAGAGAGGCAAGCTGAGATTTCTAATCTTGTTAGAGAGAAAAATATTTTATCTCAAAGGTTAAGTGAATCGGATACAGTAAACCATCGTTTCAAGGTATCATGTTTGAATTGTTGATATGGATGTTATACTACATGTTCTAAGATTGGTTAATTCTTTAATACAACATGTTAATTCTTCTTGATCATTGCAGACTGAAATGAGAGCTGAAATAGATCGCTTTGCTAAAGAAAGGAAGGACATGTCTGAGCAAATTCAGGAAGTAGAAAACCAACTAGAATGGATCAGATCAGAACGAGATGATGAAATTGCAAAGCTCTCTGCTGACAAGAAGGTCTTCCAAGACCGTCTACATGATGCAGAGACACAGCTTTCACAGTTGAAATCTCGTAAGCGGGACGAGTTAAAGGTACTTTTATGATTTTATCTATCTGAATTGTTTAAAACATGTGGATGTTGGCTTAAAAGTTTGGTTCGTCACTTCTATGCATATTTCTTTTTATATTATTAGTTCTATCTTTTCCAAATTAGATAATCCTTATTACTGTGTATGAGCAGGAATAGTAACATGTTGGTTCTCAAAATTATAGGCTTGAAATAGTTTTATTTATTTATTCGAGATTTCAATATTCATTTTTGAGATGAAGAGATGGCTTATATCTTGAAATTGAAGTGAAGGTAGAGAAAAGATTAACCCGAAATTTCAGCAAATTTCCTTGGAAATGTTCATCTGGTACACATGGTCATATCTTGTATTTTGGCCACGGTCGTGAGTGACTTTAGAGTTTAGGGGACTAGGCTTCATATATAGAAATTGATAAATGAGATTTTTCTCTTGAAGTGCTGGTGGCAGCTATACACTTGGTGGACTGCAATAATGAAGGCAAAGTATGGTTTAATGGTCTTCTGAGCAATTGGAACTTTGTGCCTGGAGAAATGGTTCTGGACTGTGGAAGAGTGGTTAGATGTTCTTCATAGGTTTAAAGAAAGCATTCATTGTGGTGGGTAAGGGTTTTATTGTCAAATTCTGGATGGACTCCTGGTTAGACCATACTCCTTTTTTCGGCAACTTTTCTTCATTGTTCAACATTTCTCCAATATAAGAAT
The DNA here is from genome assembly GCF_984573655.1 of Nuphar pumila. Lineage (NCBI taxonomy): Eukaryota > Viridiplantae > Streptophyta > Magnoliopsida > Nymphaeales > Nymphaeaceae > Nuphar > Nuphar pumila. The sequence goes on from NC_143254.1 coordinate 97,317,046, forward strand.
ATGATGATCTCAGATTGCTACTTAGGTATTTAGTATCTGAGACATCAAGTTTAGAAGAAATTTGGCAGATTTTAAGTTTGCTAAATGGTAGGTTGCTGAGTACTCTTGAAAGATGCACTAGGGAAGAACGTGACAACATTAAATGGATTTATGCATGAAATGGTTTATTTTCAGTAAGGTCAGATTATTATTCATTGTGTGAGCCCAGTATTTTTATTTATCTCCAGATGTGATGCAGCAGAATTGATTAGTCCAGGATTGATCACATTGGCTTGGAAGTGGAGGATACTAAAAGCAACCTTTCCTATTTTGTCTTTCTTGACTGTTATTCATCTAATTTCGTTTATTTATGAGAATTTCTTTTTCTTTGCATGGCTGGGCATTTTCAATAACTTTGCTAGATCATCTGAAGGAACAAGGGTGCTCTTCCTTTTTGACACTTGCGAGAAACTTTTGATAAGTTTTAGAACCGGGCAACAAAGTGAAGATGATGAAAATTGAAGATGATTGGAATTCAATAACAACAACAAACAACAACAACTACGCCTTCATCCCAAAACAATTGGGGTCGGCGATATGAACCAAAAAAGAAAATCATTCTAGGTCTTCCACATGAATCCTTCTCCTCCAATCATTTATATCCAATGCCATGTGCTCGGTGAGGTTCAAAGCATTCATATCCTTTCCTATTATCTCCATCCAAGTCTTCTTAGGCCTACCCCGACCTCTTTTAACTAATATATTTTCCCATTTCTCCATCCTTCTAACTGGAGCATCATTAGGCCTTCGCCGAATATGTCCAAACCACCGTAAACGATTCTCTCTCATCTTATTTTCAATGGGTGCAACGCCTACCTTCTTACGTATCTCCTTGTTTTGAATCTTATCTTTTATTGTATTTTCACACATCCATCTAAGCATACACATCTCAGCTACACTCATTTTTTTAATATGATGTCTCTTGGCAGCCCAACATTCCGTACCATATAGTAAAGCGGGCCTAATTGTCGTCCTATAAAACTTTCCCTTCAACCGCAATGGCATTCTACAATCGCACAACACTCCAGTTGCACTTTTTCATTTCATCCACCCAATCTTTATCCTATGATTTACATCTCCATCAATTTCTCCATACTTTTGAATGATAGATCCCAAATATTTGAAACAATCATCCACCGATATTTCTTGTTCACCAAGCTTCACTACACTCCCATCACTACTTCATTACTTACTAAACCGACATTCCATATATTTTGTCTTACTCTTACTCAACTTAAAACCAGAGTTACCGGAAGCGCCTAGGTAAAAGGGGAAGCGCGCTTCCCCGAAGCACGCTTCGGAAGCGCGAAACGTCGTACTTCCGAAGCGTGAGGAGAAGCGTCCCCCTTTTTTGGGAAGCGCACTTCCCTTTTATGGGAAGCACATTTCCCTTTTATGGGAAACGTGTTTCCCATTTATGGGAAGCACGCTTCCCCCGTGCTTCCCCCGCGCTTCCCCCACGCTTCCCCCTCGCTTCTCCATTTTTTTCTTTTTTTTCGCTTTCGGTTCGCTTCCTAGGTCGCTTCCAAGACGGTTCAAAATTTTCTTCTAAGTAGTCCCACGCTTCCCCGCTTCCTAAAATTTTGAAAGTGCCTCGCTTCCCGTATCGTTTCCCGCTCCCGCTTCCTCGACTGGTAACTCTGCTTAAAACCTCTTGCTTCCAATGTCTGTCTCCATAATTATAATTTAGCATTAACCTCAACTCTAGACTCATCAATCAAAACAATATCATCAGCAAACAACATACACTACGGTACATTTTCTTGAATTGATATCGTAAGCTCATCCATCACTATAGCAAATAGGAAAGGGCTTAATGTAGATCCTTGATGTAACATAATCGTTATAGGAAAATTGGTTGTCACCCCTTCACAAGTGTGGACATTGGTTACTACTCCTTCGTACATATCTTTAATTATACTAATGTACTTTAGAGAAACACCTTTCTTCATCATTGTCCACTAGAGAACATCCCTAGGTACTCTATCGTATGCCTTCTCCAAATCAATAAAAACCATATGCAAATCTTTGAAATTCAATAAATTCCTGAAATTTTATATGTTAGGCAAATTATTGAGAAGTTGCAATTTCCCTAAGTTATATATGTTAAATTCAATTGCATCACCTTTACATAAAAATGTATAAATGGCAAATTACAATTTTATTATTGTTGGTATAGATTTGTCATTCTTTACAAATATGCACATGCACCATTTAGGGCTAATAACACTAACATGAAAAAACTTGCAAAAGTGTGTATTCTTTGGCAAATAACTGTTGACACACAATTATTTTTGTATAATATCAGTATTGAAACTTCAGTAAGGTGTTAAAAAGTAATCCCACACGTTGTGATCAAAGACTTGGTTACACTTCAAAAATTTCTTCTTTTTAATCTTTTCATAAATAAAATCTTTTTATATTTTTCATAAAATAATCAATTTCCATATTTTTCATAAATAATCAGTCCTTGTATTATAAAATTTTGGCATGTTATTTTCTTTTTGGACTTGTTATTCTGAAGTTTTAATTTTACAAAATTTCCATTTTATCACACTTTGAGTGCTTTTATTTGTTTTACAGTGTAACGCCCCAAAATTTCGAACTTGTAAAGCTTTCAAAATAATTGAAAGAGACTAGAAAATCTTTTATTCTTTTCAGAGTTTTTGTTTTAGTGAATAAGCGGAAAAGGTTTTTCGAAAATAAAAGACAAGTTGACAACCTTAGGCACGTTAGTGTAAAAACCTTCATTTCACAATAGATTGAATCTTCACAAAGCATTCAGAAAACCATATGCATTAAAAGAAAATAACAAGTTTATACAAAATGAAATTTTCTGAGGAAACCCTTATATAAAATGAAAAACTTCAAAATGTATCCCGAACGCGGAATGCCAATAGAAACAGTGGGATCTTGAAGCCATCTTGCAATCGCGTCATCGCCCGTCTCATAAACCTAATCATCACCTGTACCCATAAGATGGGTCAGTTTCATGAAAAACTGGTAGATGTGCATTTAATTCAATACATGGTACGCAATTCAACAAGTAATACAACAAATATGGTATAAGCAGTTATTTAACACATGATGTGCAATTCAACAATTAATACCACAAAGTTAGCATGAGCAGTTAATTAATACATGATACACAATTCAATAAATAATGTGAGCAAGATAACTTTGTTTCGATATTAACTGGCTTGCGGGTATGCACAGACGCGAAACGTAGAAACAACTGAGACTAATTCGGGGGTTTATTATGTCATGTATTTTCGATACACCCAATAGCTAACTGAGTTCGCTCCTAAGGGAACGACAAATAACCAAGAGAGAATTTCTCAAAGGTCATTCGTTCAAGGGATGCATCCAACTTCTACAGAAGTCCATGGGGTCTACCACCTAGGATAAATTTTGGTAGCCCTGTCCCCTAACTTCGATAACTGGGGACATCGAGTCATTTGTCAGAGGGGTGGTTGTTAACAACCTGTCCATCAGAGTTTTTGTACCATCCAATCTTCTTTCTTAACGGAAAAAAATGGGGCGAATGGGTGCGTCAGGTTTTATTTAACTGAAGACCCATTCTGCATGCTCTGGTCTTTCAAAGCAGCTCGAGCATCTTGCCTCTGAAGGCGATCCATTATGTGATTTCAACAATGTGCCATTTACACGTTTCGAGGTTGCCACAAACCTCTCATCCAATCATCGTAGTACTGACATGTCGTGTCTGTCTAAAAGAACGGCTACGATGAGAGGGGTATTGGTTTCTCAAAAGAAACCCAACATCATTTAGAAATTTCAATGTTTCGTTTATCACTATTTATGTAATTTCCTTTTTATTATTTTGTATTTGCATGCTACGAGTTTACCATAAACCTCTCATCCAAACATCGTAGTATTAATATGTCGTGCTTGTCTAAAAGTACCTCTACAATGAGAGGGGTATTGGTTTCTCAAAAGAAACCCCAACTGTATTGTTTCATAAAAGAAATGATGCAACAAATATTTAGTTTGACATGATCTAGTCTTTTTAAAACACTTGTACATTCTTGTGCAATTTGCATGATATGAGATCGGGGATCTCTCATCCATTTATTGCAGTATCAACATGTTGCACATGTCTTGCGATACTAATTGCGATAAACGGGGGTATGGGTTTCACAGCAGAACCCTACCCAAACACATGCTCATGCCCCGAACCGGGGTTATCTGAGTCATATTGGAAGCTCAAACCGAAGTTGTAAAACATTTCTCCCAAATGCGCCGACTTGGAAAAGTTTAGTTGCGATTTCGCAACTTAAAAGCGAACAAACTTTGCAATGCAAAAATACATATTTGGAAAGTTGGATTCTCGCAAGGAATCCCTTTTCTTTAAAACTCTAGCACCCATGCAAAAAATCCATATCTTTAAAAAAGAGCAAATGGGAAACAGGTAAAAAGAATATGCACTTGCATGTCGTAAGCAGTACATGTATTACATAATATGGCCTATGCTCATTGCAGCGCGATGACAAGAATATAAGCAAATAAGTGCGTAAGTAGTGCACATGGTACGAAACCATACCCCGACTAAATAAATGCGCAAGCAGTGCACAAAGTACGAAACCGTACTCCAGCTAAACAAATGCGAAAACAATAGCCTATGCACTAAAGCACGACGACAAAGTAAATGACAGAAAACAATAAATGCGAAAACAATAGTTTGTGCGCTAAAGCGCGGTGGCAAAGTAAATGACAAAAAACAGTAAATGCAAAAGCAGTAGCCTGTGCACTAAAGCGCGATGTCAAAGTAAATGACATAAAGAAAAGAACAAGAATCACAAAACTGTGTCCTTGAGTTAAAACACACACACACATACATATATATATATATATATATATATATATATATATTATTTTTGTTTAAATGTTAAATGCTTAATTTAGTTCGTCCATTGTCCTTTGCGCAACTTTCCCCTACCTCAAAGATGGCCGGCCTCGCAAACGATTCCGAGTGTAGGTCTTTAAAGGCTTATTCCTTGCTGCGCGTGCCACGTCCATTGCGCCGATGGGGGGCGCTAAAAGATATTTTATGGCTCTGTGAAAGAAATAATGCAACAATTTAAATTAAAAGAATAAGCAACATTTTATGTCGCACGAATCAAACCCAAACCCAGTTCAAGCCGAGCTCATGCCGAGAGTGAACCGAGCTGAGCTCGGTGATAGCCAAGCTCAGCTTGGCTGCGTCTAACCAGCATAAGACGTGGAGGGGCCGAGTTGGGCTCGATAAGGACCGAGCTCAACTCGGTCAAGTGGGCTGGTTAGGCCCCAACAGAGCCGGACTCAGTTGGACCCCTAACCGAGCCGGGCTCGGTTCCAACCAAAACAGGAAACAGGGGAAGGGGGTGGGCTCGACGTCGAGGCTGGCCTGGCCCTCAGGCTTGCGATAGGGTCGAGCTCTCTGCTCGGTTCTTCTGCAAAACAAAAAGGTGGGGGCTGACCCTGTCGAGGACCAGCTCGGCTGAGGGGGCTGTGGCAGGGAGTGGGCTTGGTAGTCAGGTCGAGCTACCTACTACCAGCTTGCCGAGAAAAAAAAATGCGCAGAGAAGAGATAGGGAGCAGCAATTGTTAGTCTGCTGCTGCCGAGAGGGCTCCCTAGTAGCCGAACCAAGACCGGGCCCCATCTTGGAAGGGACCGAGCCTAGGCTCGGTCCTTTAGCCAAGCGAACCGAGCTCAGCTCGGTAGGGTGGCTCAAGCATGACCCAAGATAGGTGGATCTGTCGAAGATCAGAGAGGAAGAAAACGAGGGGGACGAGAGATGAGGGGCTCCGGTGAGAGGAGACAACGGCGTCCGGCTACTGTGTTCACACAGAGGGAAAGGAGGGGAAACAAAGATGGTTGGGGGGTTGGCCCGTCTGGGTCACCTCCAGCTGAGGAGAGGGTGGTTGGGGAGGCAGAGTGACAGGAGAGAAGGGGTTTCAAGTTCTCAGGGAAGAAAACGTAGGGGGAGAGGGGACAAGGAGGTACTTGAGGGAGAAGGCTGCCAGCGGTGGGATTGGGTGAGGGAGGCGTCGCCGGCGCAGGGTGGGCTCCGACGAGGGTCCTGTCGTGCTTGTGAGTTGAGGTCGAGGGAGGGGGGGGGGGGGAATCGGGGAGAGTGAGAGGTCTCCGGCGAGTCGAGAGAGGCGGGAGACGCAGAGGGAGAGGTGGCATCGGGGAGGGGGAGACATGAGCTGAGGGCTATCGGGGAGAGCTCGGAGGTTGCCAGTGCAGGGAGTCCGACGGTCATGCAAAGGGGTTGAGGAGAGAGACTATCAGGGGGGGGTTGAAAAACTCGGATTTTACATATAGCTTTGTGCATTTCGACACATTGGGGCAAAAAATATCTTGTCTTTTATGTGAAACGGATATATCTTATTCTTGGAGATTCTATTGGACTTGAATTTTCCATTTCTGCTGGAAATTTTGTGTTTTGATTGTCCATTAAAGGGAATCCCATTGAAGAAGGGTCAGCCGAGGCTATTGTTGTCAGTTCCTTTGAGGACAAGTGCATTTCTTCTGGTCTTATCCATGTCAACAGGGTTATAGATCTAGTTTCCTTCATCATTAACTAAGCATTCTATGTATATTACTGCAGAAGAGCGGTATGGATGGTGCTTGGCCTTTGGAAGGAATCATGAAAACAATTCCTTCATGGTCGTGTGTTTGCTGAGGTCCTAATCTTTTAATGATGTAAACATATTCCTAAGATTATTGAAGTGAAGACTGCTCTGTCTTAGCAAGCATTGGAGCTGATTTGTTATTCAGTTCAAAATTAGTGAAATTTGATGGATGAAACTTGAGAGCTTGCCATTTGTAACCTTGTTCAAACTGAGATGGATTTTTTCTATGTTTTGTTGTAGCTCTTAGTAAGTTAAAGTTTATTATCTCATAAAAAAAGTTGTGCTTTTATTGTGCTTGTTCATTTAACCACAGTTTGGGGCTCCACATATTTAATCTTTGTTCTTAATCACATCTTCCGTCTTGCATGTTTTTTTCTATGTTGTTGGCTAGATTTGTAGCTCTTAGTAAGTTAAATTTGTAATCTCATAAAAAAATTATAACCCTTTTTCTTGAAATGTCTAAGTTGTGCTCTTATGGTGCTTGTTCGTTTAACCACTGTTTGGGGCTCCACATATTTAATCTTTGTCTTAAGTTAAATTTGTAATCTCATAAAAAAATTATAACCCTTTTTCTTGAAATGTCTAAGTTGTGCTCTTATGGTGCTTGTTCGTTTAACCACTGTTTGGGGCTCCACATATTTAATCTTTGTCTTAATCACATCTTCCATCTTGCATGATTAGTTTATGTTTTAGTTTTCACTAAAACTGAGTTTTATGCTTCAGAGAGTAGTGAAGGAAAAGAATGCACTGGCCGAACGACTGAAGAATGCAGAAGCGGCACGAAAAAGGTTTGATGAGGAGTTGAAGCGCTTTGCTACAGAGACAATCACAGGCGAGGAAGTAAGGCAGTCACTCGAAGATGAAGTCCGGAGGTTGACACAAACTGTTGGACAAACTAAGGGTGAAAAGAGGGAAAAGGAAGAGCAGGTTGCCAGATGTGAAGCCTACATTGATGGACTGGAATCAAAATTGAATGCCTGCCAGGTTTGCTCTCTCTCTCTCAGGTGGCAATATAATTGATTGACTATATTATCTAAGGTAATTATTATAATTTCATAGGCGGTCTTCATTTCTGAGTTAGGGTAAGGGGAATCCTCATTGGTGGAAGACTTTTGTTGATTAAAAATTAAAAATTTCTTGATTAATCCTTCTTGCAGTATGGTATCAGAACAGTTTCCAGATTTTTACCTAAAATAAGGATCAAGTTGGTTCTTTTTGTCTTTCTTCTATACAGCGCTTATCTCTTGCAAAGGCTAGAAGTAGTTAGTAGTATCACTTAGCTTGAGATTTTATATCCAGGTCCAACTGGTAATAACAGTTAGTTAATATCTGTGGAAGAAAAATATTGTTGTGGTTGTGGTGTGTCATCAATATTTGCGTTCTCATGCTAGAGAGGGAAACAGAAAGCCGTCTTTAGAGGATCCAAGTTGCTCCTTGCAAAAACAACTTAATGTTCTGTTATTATAAGCATTTAGTGTGTAATAAGCTTCATAATATCATACATCTTTTAAATCTTTGTCTATGACCGTGATTTAATAACTTGTGTGTTTTGCATACTGCCAGCATCAACATTTTTAAGATTAATGTAGTGCTCCAAACATTATTAATTTATGTAACTCCAAATGGATTTTTACTATTAGCATGCTCCAAGGGGCCACTTCTTACTATCTACGGTGTATTATTTGATGTGCACTCGAGTTCAGTCTTTTTGTACTTGATCCTCGAAATCCATTAGCTGGATTGCATAATGGCACAATATGGTTGATATGAAAACTATTGTGTTTTCAGTGCCTTCTTCAATGTGCCATATAAGAACAAGATTTGTGCCATAATCACAACTATCAATGATATTTTGAATATCATGATTTTCAAGGGACGATATTATTCCAAACAAAAAGGATATTTTCAAAATATTGCCTATTTTAAAATTATTGCATTTTTAAACATGTTGAAAGCACCTTTTGCCTAGTTCTTTTATTTATGTTTTCATTTTTAATTTTATATATTATATATTCTATTTATGCATATACTGATTTTGTCAAAGATTTTCCCAAGAAAAAAACTTGTCTCTTCACAATATCACGAGATTTTCTGTCACTGATTATTATCCATAGAATGAGATTTGTGGCTGTGATTTCTATCCTTGTTTATATAGGCTGGGCCAGTTCATGCTATACAAATTCAAGAAGATAGGGCATACACCATGAAAATAGAGAACTTAGAGAAGAGTAGGAGAGAACAAAGAAACTTCATTGTTTTGAGAACAAAGAGCTCTTCTACATAAAAGGGACGACCCCCTTTTTGGTTAACACTACAAGACAAAAACTGACTGTTGACCCTCTAACCTCCTACACAAATACAAAAGTACTCATTAAATAATACATGTACAACATTGAGAAGGTAGCACAAATAAGCACATACAAGTAGTAATACAAAAGATATATCAATGTATTACACTTCTCAACACATGAAAGCCCCTGTGTGTGTGTGTGTGTGTGTGTGTGGCTCTAATAGAGGATGACACTAAATCTTTCAATTGAGAGGAATGAAATGGGAAAAAGATAAGAGAAAGTTGCAATAGTTTTCAATCAAAGGGGACATTTACAACATCAGATAGATATTTGAGTTTACAGAGACCGATAAAAAGTAAGAACGGATGCCAATGAAGGTGTAGGAACACAGTTAAAGACAATAACACGTGAATGGCCACTTTTGGAACCTGTGATGATGACACGGGTAATGATAGTGAATTGGTGTCACAAGGATATTTCTGTGCTGATTTGTGAAAATTGTATTGGCTGAGTACTCTTTCTTGATAGCCCCTTACAGGTTGGCATCTCACTTCTGAGCCACCTATATTAATCTCATGAATGAGGCTGGTCAAAATATTGACAGCTCGACTTCAACAAACTTCTGTTTCTCGATCTTCATGTTGCCCTAAATGAGGCAATGATCTATTTGCATCATGCTTTCTCGTATTATAGAGGGATATAATCATTCAACTCTTGTAAGTTGCACATTTTTTGTCATGAAAGTATTCCTAATCCATGTAGCATTCAACTTTGCTGGCTGCATAGTTCTATGTTTGACCTCAAAATTGAAAGGTCCTGTCCTTCATATGCCATGAGCTAAGATTAGGTGGTGGATCATCTTGGTAGGATCTCCAATCCCAAGCCACATTTAAAAGGGAAAAAGAAAATGTTCCCCTTGATGTTGAAGAATCTTTTTGTGGCTTCAATATATTTTCTCCTTGTATCATGCAAAAAATTGACCCTCTTCATTAACTGAATGGGTGATTTCAGGTTTGTGAAGGTCATATATTGAATATTGGTAACTATGTATTTTAGAATGCTCACTACCTTTTTTATGGCATTATTATTTTTGAGGATTGAGAAGGAATGATCTAGACATTGGCTAGGATATAGGATTTGATCATAGCAGATATCCATGTTGGATACTATAGGAAATGGTTGTATGGTGACAGGCCAATCATGACAGCTTATGCCACAGGAGAAGATATGGTTGTTGTAGGGTACGGGATTTGATTATACAGACATTCATGTTGGAGACTCTAGGAAATGGTTGTATGTTAACAAGCCAAGCACGTCAGCATATGCTAGAGGTGAAGAGAGTTTTGGGATGTGGACCGAATGGAAAATTGTAACATTGCCTCGTTCATTTTTTTATTCTTTTAATACTCGTTAAACCAAAGTTATTTGAATGTTTCTCTGATATATGGTGTGGATAATTTTGTGATGCTACTTTTCACCTTACCCATTGCAACTTGCAAGGATGGTTCGATCAATAACTTAGTGGTAGTGTTATTTTTATTTGATATTGTCTTTGTCATCTGAATTGTTTGGTTGCCATGTCATGAATGTCATAAACTTCCATTAGGTTTTGATAGTATATGATTCTGGATATAGCTGTGGAGGGGAAGATCGGTTTATGAAATAGTTTAAGAGGCCTCTCTGGAAGTCTTCTATTTTCTTTATTGTTTTCTGTCGTGACTGCTGTGTTGACTGCCTGATTTGCCCCTGCAGCAATATATCCATACACTTGAAGCCTCATTGCACGACGAAATGTCTCGCCATGCCCCTCTTTATGGTGCAGGCTTGGAAGCTCTTTCAATGCAAGAGCTGGAGACATTATCACGCATCCATGAAGAAGGACTCCGGCAGATACATGCAATTCAACAGCGCAAGGGAGGCAGCAGTCCTCTCACAACCAGCCATTCGCTCCCTCCCCCCCTAGGTCTATATGGAACTGCCCCTCCCTTAACTGTTGAACTACCCAATGGAGCTGGAATCCACAGCAATGGGCATGTAAATGGTGGCGTAGTCAGCCCATGGTTTCCCCCCACGTAAACAGCACTGCTGTGCCTGTGCATCTCCATGTAAGTGGAAGCTTTTTCTCATTTGTCTGGCCTCTGTTTTACCAGAAGCTATGATTCATATAATTGATTTTGTGTTATGGGATTATTGTTATCTGGTAGAACTGTTGGTCCCAGCTTTGACTATCATACAGTTGAGGGCTGTCAAATAAATAAGGAAAGGAAATATATAAGTATAAATGATTGAAAAGAAACTCAGTGCTGCTTTTGCAATTGAGCTAGCAGATCATCCTTGTGTGCATTTTTCAAGTTAAAACAACAGTGCCATAATGTTTATCATTAAACAAGATGGTTGTCCTGTCTTCTTTCTGTATTTCGCTAGCTGAGATTGGGATTGATAAGGTGGTCAGAGATGTGTGGGGTTGAGATGCTTTTGGATTGACCAAGCTGGTAAGTTGAAAATGACTTGGTGTTCTAGGGTTAGGGTGTCTGCCCAAAGTACCTGGGACTCCAGGGAATTGGACCACTGTTCCACGTTCATCACCTTCATGGCTGACAGCCTCATCCGACTCCTCGCAGATTTAACAGCATTCATGTGATGCTTGCCGGTGCGTGGAACACTTTCACTGATTTCCCTCCATACTTTGATCCATCAGCTCAGACAGAGATTGTTTTCCCGGAACAGCTGGGTGGCTTCAAAGAGCAGGCCAAATTGGCTGTGGGCACATGGTGCGTGCCGACAATATGTCATACAGTCAAGATTCAGCAAGTTGGCAAATAATTCAAATCGATCACTCTGATGGCTCGTTCACCTTGCTACTCTGTGGTCTATGGGTTTCCTGTGAAAACCTGTTCATTACCCTTTTCTATATTTTTTTTCCTAAAGCAAGTGTGCAGGTTCGTGCCTTTTGTATGAAACCATTTCTTTTCCCATCTCTGAAACAAACGGGCACCTATGAAACTGGAATGTCAATGAATCGAATCTGGTTGGACATTGGATCCACCTGTTTCCATTTATCTGGAGGCAGTAAAAATCCCTTCGACAATCAATTCACCAGATGATCTACTGTTTTTACTGATCCAAAGAAAGGGGAAGAAGAAAAAATCCCTGCGTACTGCATACTGGCGATGCTGCAGACCTTGTCAAATGACTAGCATGGCCTATCCTTACTGACCTTTGAACACCCCTTCTCTTTGCGCCCATAAATTGCTTTGCTTATAATGTTCCAAACTGGGCTACCATTGCGCCAATCCCGGTTGGGTGTGGCCCACCTACTGTGGGCCCACTCAGAGTCCCAGTCCAACAGCATCAGCAAGTGCAGCAAACGATCTGCACATGCAATTGGATAATTGTGAAACATATTCAATCAGACCTGCCTGATACTGGTTCTCTCTTTCCTTGAGCACTGCAGAGAGGTGGCCCTGAACATCTGCCAGCTGACCCGAGTCCTCAGTCCAACCCAAGGTTGACGCATCAATCGTATTGACAATGCAGGCCAATGGGGTATTGTGGATCTACGCATACACGTCCACCATGTTGCACATGAGTTCGTTTGCACGGCCAAGATCTCAGTGGAATGTCCTGGTTGGTCGCTTCAAGCCATCTTGGTAGTGGACTGGTCCAAGGTAAATCCGCCATGCAGCGTGCACGTGCCTGCAAGATTGTCCCGTCAAAGGGGGGCTCCGTGTGGTTGGTAGGAGCTATCAGTGCACGTCTCCCTATGGTGGGACATTGCAGGTTCAAAACCCCAGTGGGATGTTGAAAAATAACTGGGTCTGCCTAACCCCAGCTTGCCTTTCAAAAAAGAAAAAGTTGCCTGCAAGAAGAATAGATGTATGAACTGCCATTCACCTCAGGGGTGTGTGGGATTGTGCAGCCAAAAATATGAACCTATCCTTTAAAGACAGGCCATTGTAGGCAACTATACGTGTAGCCTTGGTTGCTTAAGCACTCAGAATGTGTGGATGTGTTTGCCATGGCATCATCTGATGCTGGATATAGGTCCAATAATAACTCTTGGGAAATCCTGTGATCATCTCAATACACAATCAGGCATGAACTTGTAAAGTAGATCCAAGAAGCTAACGGATTGAGTCTGAATGGTTTGAATACTAGTTGGAGGTGCACCCCGTTTGGGCATTCATAAACCAGAAGTAGGTCCAATTAAGATCCAGGTAATTTGTGTGTGAGATGTACAAAATGTAGGGGGTTGAGCCAATTAGCCTGCATGTTCTTTTGGATCAAGCACTTAAAAATCCATTTCTTGAAATTACATCGTGCAATTTACACCATAAAAAACTTCCATGGGAAGCTGTTTTGACATTAAAATCATCCAATCAGAAACAAGTTTGCACAAATTGAACAATACCAAAAGAATCTACATGCCCAATCCTTTTGAGAAGCATGAATGTGGTGTTTTCATCATTGCGTTGAAGCTTATTTGAAGCTTGGGTGGAAACATGACCATTTTCAGCCTTATCGACGTCCAAAAAGGGAAAAGGAGATGGGCAAAAATAATTGCAAAGGTTTTTGTTAAGTCTTCAAGTTAAAATTAGCATCTCAATATTGTTGTTGTGACCAATAAGCTAGCATGAAGAAAAGCTTGGGAATCACATGACATAATATGAAAGATTAATATAAATTAGGTTCAGTCTACTTCACCATGCTTGTGGAAGTAGAAACTAACTAGACTAGAGAAAATTTACGAGGCAAGAAAGAAAAGATGGCAAGTGAATTTACATATCCTGAAATAAGTGGTAGCCTACGAGTGTGTAGTTCGCCAATCAAAGTCATCAATACAAACCCAGTCATCTAACCCTTCAATAACTGAATTTCTTTTACTATCTTCCCAGCTCAGGTTTGTACCTCTTTGAGCATCAACAGCAGTGAATCCAGCAAGGTGGACTAGTTCCTGCTGTGGATCGTGTGAATTAAATAGGTCAAGCCACGTCTCCTTTAACCTATCATGATCAAAGTCCTCAAGATCACTGAAGGAAACATCAGATCCCATTTCATTCTGCAAACTAAAACACTGAGAAGTTGGTTCATCTTCCTCAGACTTTTGGCTTGATTCATCTTCATTCTCCCAATTTGAGGTAACCACAACAGTGCCCTTCCAAACCTCCTTTTCATCAACTTCAGTTGGCTGCTCATCGGTGCTACTGCAGTTATTGATTCCTTCCACATTTAACAGCCGGCCGCCTGAAACTTGTGAGCCAGACTCGTTCTTTTGCAACTGTTGTAACAGGCCTCTAGCTTCCAGTATCTGCAAATGGAAATTTTAACCTTACTCTAAATATTGAACTAATGAAGGCACCGCATTGTGTTTCAGGCATAGAATAACAGTGCCAAAAATCACCCATTGAATCAGACAAGTTGACATTGTAGAGTACTATATGGTCTAAGGTGTAATAACCAACACAGTGTGTATATATATATATATATATATATATATATATATATATAGAGAGAGAGAGAGAGAGAGAGAGAGAGAGAGAGGTAACATCTTATCTCATGCAACTATTACTTGCAACTAAGTAGATTATGTAGTGCATCAAGTAGACCAATCCTTTACAGGATGACTATATAAGTGGTAAATCAAGACAAAAAACCAATTATAAAGACGTGAAGAAGCTCACCTGTGATGTCGATAGAAGTTCAGCTGCATGATTATCCAATCTAGAATGCAGCAGGACAAAATATATTTTCCAAAAGCATGCCTCATTCATATGCTGCGGACATAACTCCAGCCTCATAGCTGCTAGCTTTGGAACAAACCGTTCAATAGAGGCAACATGATTCTTCTGTGTAACTGTCATTATGAATTCTGCCAAGGTAGTTTATTAACATTAGCGAGAAAATATGTCAAATACCCAACAGTAAATAGCCACTGCAGAAACATATATTCAAAGTTGATGTTTCAATATTCTCCTCGGAGTTTATATTTCTTAAGGATAATGTACTCGCAAGTAGAAAGTCTCGGTTGCAGGTATTATTTAGTAATCAGACCTTGTAAATGTGCTTACCATGGTTTTTTTAGTAAGAAACATACTTTGGATTAATTGTTTTGATGCAGAAATTGTTTCTTTTTCTGTTGTAAAAATTTAGGGCATAGTAGGCTCTTTTTTAGATTCCTTTAACTTGTCTACACACCAAGATTTCTTAGGTCAAAGATAATGATGACATAGGTTGTTTTCTTAAAAGTTAGATGTTTATTTTAATTCCCACAAGAATATTGTTGATTCTGTAAAAGTCCCGAGATAACGAAATTAAAACTTCCGGGATTTATGAATTCTTCCTTTTAACAGTAATATATATGCCTCCTTGGAAGATTTTTAAACTTTTACTTGCTTGGTTGATAACTGATCTAGAAGACTATCCTTGATAGAATTCGAACATGAGACCCCTAAGTCAAGGCATAGTGCTAGTCCAACAATCCAGTTACAGCTGAAGATGCATAAATCATATAGTCACTATTTATGAACCCATGATCAATTTCTCCTCACATAGTCCCTGGCTCACAAAGAAACAGACACATGTGCCTATATAACGAGCTGTTCACTTAATACCAACATACCAACATGCCATATATAGGATGAATAAGAGAATCTGATAACTATTTGCACATACAAAATTTATGTCAAAAGGAATTGCAGAGTCCCATCAAACAATTACTAGCTACAACAGTCTTCGCATCTTAAGTAACCAACAAGCAAGATTTTCAGAAGGGTAAACGTGCAAAGAGTCCCATATTCTACCACGTTGGGCGCTCGAACATTAACATTATGTCCATATACAATTTACCAACAAAAGAACACCTCACAATTGGTGTATCTGAAATTCACTCTATGACTAAAAACACAGACAAAAGGGGGTGAAGAAAACCAACTTGCCTTCAGAATTCTCTTTGTTAGGCAGCAATGGGAACTCCAACCATGTCTCGGGGTGCACAGAAATAATGCGGGCAAACTCCAAAACCTCCTCTGAGATTAAATCCTCCCTCTCTGCTTCTCCCTCTTCCTCGCCGGCTTCCGGCGTCGTCGAAAGGCTCGACGCCAACCAGGAGATTCCGGAGAAGAGCTTCTCCCCAAGTTCCGAGAGATTTTCACGAATACCCACCATCAGATTTCCATCCTCCGCCGATTCTAAGAAGCGAGTGACGCCCCATAGTTTGTTGCCCATGGCGTCAGCGAAGTCTCTGAGGTCTTCTTTCACACCCTTGCCACCACCACTGCTTTCTGAAAGATTTTTCTCATACCCATCTTCCTTTTCTTCTTGTTCTTCCTCCTGAGGATCGAGTGTGAGAGAGTCGGCTAAGGATTTCAGAAGCCAGGCCATTGTGGCAAGAGGGTGGTTCAGGTGATCACTGTGGGAGAGTTGATGCAGCAGCAGAAGGGATAATCCTCTGCTGCTTTATTGATGGGATTTGATAAAATTACAAGTACGTTAGGTGAATCTCCCACCACCATGTGGTAGAGTTGTACAGTGATGCAACTTCTTTTTATTCTGTTGTGTTCTCTGCTTTTTGCTTCTTTCGAGTTTCGACTGGCTTTCCTGTTTTTTTCTGTTTTAGGCTTTTAGCTTGTTTGTTGTGGTTTAGACTTCTAATGGGATTTACTGCTTATCATGTTGTAGAGTTGTACAGTGATGCAACTTCTTTTCATTCTGTTGTGTTCTCTGCTTTTTGCTTCTTTCGAGTTTCGACTGGCTTTCCTGTTTTTTTTCTGTTTTAGCTTGTTTGTTGTGGTTTAGATTTCTAATGGGATTTACTGCTTATCATGTTGTTTAAGTACAAACTTTCAATTGAATGTCTATTTTAAAGATAAAATTACAAAACACCGTCCAAGTTTTTAATTATTGCAATTAGCTGCCTTCTTATAAACACATTTCAAATACTGACTTATATAGTAAGAGAATTTTTCAAATACCCACTAAACTTTCAATCTAGTTCATGTGCATACCAAACTTTTTAGGGCTTCAAGTCTGGCAAACTCGCCGATTAACTTGGTGAATTGGACGGGATCATACTCACACCACAAACGGTTCAAATTCCAAAAGGGCTATCCCTCATTTTTTTTTAAATTTATAGCTAGAAGAAACCACCCCCCTAAGATCTGGTCGTGTTGGCTCAGCCTGTCATACCTATGATCGCCGTGCTTGCAGCGGAAAACTCCGAGGCTAGGACCCTTGCCCCCGGGGACTATGCTATGCAGTAGCTTGCACATAACCCCCCCCCCCCCCCCCGCTTGAATAGTAAAAACAAAATTTATGTGGCAACACACTTTTTCTAAATTCTCCAACTCAGTGTGAGGTTACCGATACCCAAGCTCTTACCGGGCCTACCAAGAAAAGGCATCCACACATCCGGTGAGAGTCGAACTTGAGACAAAGGGGCCAACACCTTCGCCCCAGGCCCGCTACCACTCGGTCAACCCAGAGGGTGTTTATGTGGCAAAGTAGCCGGAGCAATCTGAGGGGCTTTTGAGGTTGATCATGTGGCAACACACAATTGTAACTACTTTTTTCAATACAGGTGGATATTAGGTCAAGAACCCTATGAGTTTCCAGTTAGCCGACTGGAATGAGCTTAAGTTTGAGCTGGGTGTGCACTAGAGAATCCAAGTTTGAGTCAGCCTAACTAATAGAACTAGGCTGGGTAGGTTTGGGTTAAATAGCCTTTTAAAATGACCTAGCCCTACTTTAACCTATTCATGCATTTTCCAGTAGATAGGGCTGTGTTAATCACAGTTTATCATAGTCCATTTATTACAAATCGTATACTACATCCAATAATTTGTATGCTAAAACCCTTATTTCTAAATTATATTAGGGTGCAATCCTCACTTTTTACTGTCATCTTTCCTTAAACTGCATTTCTAATACTGAATAAGCTCAAAGTGTGCTCTAGAGTAAATGAACCATGACAAAGCCATTTCTTTTCTTTTTTTTGGAAAGGCAAGTTGGAGTTAGGCAGACCCATGCCAGCTATACAACTATACCATTGGTTTTGAACCTGCAACGTCCCAATGCAAGGTGACGTGCAGTAGCTGCTCCTACCAGACAAGCAGAACCCCCATTGGTATGATAAGGGCCTGTTTGGAATCTGGGCGCTGGGATGGGTGTTTATGCATTTAGTGTTCCCGAGGAAAAATCTTGGTCAAACGCCCATAGTAGTCCCATGTAGAATCTCGGCGCTAGGATGGGCGTTTATGCATTTGGGATGGGAAGTGAGACCCTTTCTCCTTTGTATTTACACTAAAGGATTTATTTGGCAGCTACAAAGCTGGCAAAGCAGCTGCCACTTTCTCAAATGCATAAACTCCATAAACGCCCATCCCAGCTACCTATCCTAAACAGGCCCTAAAGTCATTTCTTTAGCGAGATTTACTCCAAAATGCACGAGTATTACTCAATAATACTAAATTCGTGGTGCCACTGCACAGATTCATATCACACACACGCACATTGGGTTGGACCTGCAGTCAGCTCAACCCAGTTCTTATGAGGCTTCAGACTGGGTCGTGACCCAATCCCATGGCCATGTGTATGGGTATTAGCAGAGCCGGACCTGTCAAGAGGCCAATGAGGCTTGGGCCAAAAAAATTTTAGGGGCCCATTTTTAAGGCCAGAGCTTCCCATTTGTTTAGAAAAGGTTCGAAGCTTATATTATATTTGTTTAATGTGAATGCAAATTTTATTGTTATTTTGATTCTTTAAAAAAAAATTAGAGGCGCTGCCCCGAACTCCTACTATTAATAGGGGGCCTATTTTTTCCCTCCGCCTCAGGCCCCATAAAACACAAGTACGGCTCTGGGTATTAGAGTAGAAGTGGGACCGGGGCGTGGTTTTTTTTTTTGGCCCCTCGGACTGGAGCTCCAACTTGATTAACTGTTTGGGTCTGGCTGAGCCTATTGTGGATTAGGTACCCGATGGCACATATTCATATATCATCGTCATAATTAATCCTTTTTCTAACTACATAGGGCCGGCTTTACAAGTCCTATTTCTTCATTCCTTCTTTCTTAAAGACTCATGATCATGGGATGTAGCTAGAGTTGCCACTAACGTCAACCCTCTTTTATACAATTAGCAATAGTAAGGAAGCTAAACCTAATTGGAATCTCATGATGCAAGTTATTTCGACTCAATCTAACCTCATACATGCATTCAGCATTGGTCAAATTAATTGGCATCGACCCTTTGATCATATTTTTTCTAAGAAAAATGTGTTTTTTTTTAGTTAGGAAAAATAGATGGATTTGTAGCCATCATTTTTTGTATCTGGAAAAAACTATATATAAGTCGGATTTCAGCAATCCAAAACCAGTCCTTATTAAAAAAACATGTAAATCATATCTATAATGTTAGATGTGACCCAAAAACAAATCAGTCAATCATAAATACAACCAACTATATATATATATAGGGCTACAAGAATACGGAATCGAAAATACGTGAACTGGAGTGTCAACTAAGTATTTCCAATACATTTTTTGCAAATCCGACCCTGCAGGTGTGTTTGGCATGGTCCATTTTTAGGAATTTACTTTTGAATCATGTATTTTCAAACACAAAATACCATTTTTGGATGATTTAATATTTTTACAAAAATTATAAGCTGTTGATTTTCAAGACTTAAAAAATATTGCTCATGAACCAATAGCCAGTTTCTATAAATCCAAGCATACAGATCACATCCATACAGTGAAATTTAAGTAACAAACAAAAAACAAACCATAAAAATCTCGCAGTCCAGTTCACATATTTTTAATTAACATAGTATAGTGGCCTTGGGGATACTGGAAATATGAGAACTAGGCATTTTCAATAATATATATATATATAGAATGTGAGAGAAATCAAATACAGATGGCATATAATTTACCCAACGGAAGGAATACATAGTACAAATATTACCATTGGGGATGAATCCAATTGGTAACCGGCATCCCCTTATTCGCGTTCAATTCAAAGAGTCCTCTCCACAACAAATCAATGCCCTCTCACCACAGGCATTCGTACAACTGAATGATATTATACACCCCTCTCTCTCTCATCCACAGCACCACATTATCCCCATCTTGTAAACTGCATCTCTCTCTCTCTCTCAACCTCCCCCGAGTGGCCTAAATCAGGGTACCATATGAATTATAAGCTGGAACAGGCATGGGTGAGCCATAGGGGTGAACTCCAATGCCACCATATGGATTACCAAATGGATTGAGAGGCTGCTGCTGTTGGCCAAGCATCATCTGCTGCTGAAACATGAGGGCCTGCTGCTGCTGCGCCAAAGCTGCCATCTGGACAGCTTGAGGTGGAGCAACCATATTCGATGCATAAAATGGATCATGAGCAGTACGCTGAATCTCAAAGGGATTTGAAGCCTCCTGCCATGGCTGGTAGCTTCCATTTTGGTTTGCTCTTCTGGAAGTGGCATCATCATATAAGCTATCCAACGTAAGCCTGTCCAATCCTCCAGCCTACTTGCAACTAAAGGGCATTATGATATGCCACAGGAATTGGTCTAGAAGTGGATGATGAATTTAAAGACCAAAAGCAGGAAAAAAAGTGGGGATGCTGAAGTAAAATATATCTGCAGTGTGGAACTTTTCAGGGAAGTTGGTAAAAGGACTGGAAGAAAAAGAGGCACGGAACAAGTGTGGACGTGTGTGTCAGTGTGTGGACATGCACAGGTTTTGTTGGAAACTTGTTCATCGTTTTATATTTCTCTATGCAACACCTTTTTCTTCATTACTCGGGGTAATTTAAGCTAACAGCAACCACTGAACTCAATCTTGATGTTTTACATGATATATGCAACCTATTGTTTGAGATGCTATCCAATTTATCTTTTGGTCCTGTCTGCCGATGGGCCTATAATTTAGTTTTCAAGGCCTTACTTGCAGCTATTGTCGGTAGCAATTAATTACAGCAAAAAACATAACTTGACAAAACCTTACAAAACTTTGATTGTTCACTATTTAAGGGATTTCAAGCTCAGTTTTAACCAAGGTTGCCAAACTAGGAAGCGGAAGCGAGGCATTTTAAAATTCATACAAAGGAAATTTCAATTTAAAAGCGAAATATGAATAAAAAATGAAGCAGTATGGAATCAAACAAGAAACAAATAAAAACTGCAATAAAATTGATCATTCTTATATTTCATGATTTTTCAGTAAAAGAGTTAAATTTTTGTTAAAATCTAACAATGATGGTTACCAATTTAAAGAAAGTACATGAAAAGTGAGTCAAAGCGTGAGAGAAAATACATGAAAAAGGTGAAAAGAAACGTGAGAAGTATATAGTATGCATAGACCATGTCTATGAGAAGCGTAGAAGAAGCGTGGGGAATCGAGCTTCCCATGAAGTTTTGAAAGCGAGGAGTATCGCGCTTCCGAAGCGAGCTTCCCACCTACCTAAGAAGCTTCCGGTAACTCTGGTTTTAACCAAAGTTGATCCATGTCACATGTATATATATATATAACACCTTACAATAATGGATAAAAATAAGCCTTTATGCACCTCAATATGGACGAAAACAAGTAAAAGATTCAGGTCTGGATTGGGGCGAACCCAAAACTTGTTTGACCCATACCCACTCAAGTACCAATACCAGTACCAGTACCAGTACCAGTACCAGTACCTGTGTGGCACCCTTTCAGAAGTAATCCGTGGTTACATAGAAATTGCTAGACATGGGAGTGGAAGTGAGAATGCAGAACTTTTATAGGTCAATGCAAAGTGGAAAGCTAAAAGGAAATAAGAAGCATTTGAGAGGTGAATTAGAAAGTTTTTGTACGTTCAAAAGTAAACAAGGCCAAATTTATCATGCCATATGGTATTGCCATTATCCAAGGTTAACTAAATTTTTATATTAAAAAATTCATGATATCTAAAATAATTTTCTTATTTTCAACTATATGATTATAAAATTAGCCTATTATACATCCATTGAATACAAACAAGGAAACTGGTATTAATGTCTTGAATCCAAAAAAATCAAGTGGTTAGTACCATAATAAGTAACAAAGAATATATGAACTTTAGCATAAAAGTCTATAAATAATATGCATAAGTACACAAGGGGGTACATGTTCTTATAATAAGCAAAAAAATTGAGCATTTTTGCCTGAGTTATTCTTTTCAGTAGAATATTGTTGAATTCTATTAAAACTACAGATTTCTTGCTATAGGAATCACAATTTTTCAGTAATACAAGTCTATTACCTTTTAATGAAACTATGTTTTTGATGTTTAAAAACATGATTCCCATTTCCTTGAAAGCATGCCACCCCATGACATGAGGAAGTGATTTTTCAAAGTACCTAACTTCTAGTTTTGAGAGTAGCTTTGAAGGAAATGGGTTTCCACGAATATGTACCAACTTCTAGTAATAATGGTTGTAACTTGTAACATATTTCACTAGATTTATTCAGTCCCTTACAAACCATGTTTTGCACCTTCATCTTCTACAAGAGGTCTCTAGAACACCAAAGGCAACAGTTCCATTGCTAGATGTTGCAACTCCGTTACTTAAGGTGTTTGGACATCCCAAAAACATCACCTTTGTTTTTCAAGATTTAAGGCTGAAATGATTGTCGTAAGTGCACATGCAACAAATCTAAGGTTGACACTTCTGCTAACAGGACACTCCATTTTAGCTTCCGTGCCCATGTCAAAACATGTAAATTTCACCACTAGCTAAACAAATCCTTTTCCATCCATCAAACATGTATGCCCATATAAATGTGTAAGGAAATCTGCACCAAAAATTTTACCAGCTTTGGCGCACTTGCATAGAGAAATATAAGCCCACATAGACTGGCAAACTTTAGGCACACTAATTTTCAATAACACACTGGCATCTTATCAAAAAAAAAAAACAGACTGGCAAGATCTATGGATCAAATTCATCTAGATTTAATAAATGCCATTCCAAATTCATGAACCGTCACCTATACCCATGTTACTCTATATTTCAATGCCTGTAATGTGAATTGACGTCATATGGGAAATTTTCATAAGGAACATTCACTCCTAAAAACTATAATAAAGCAGGGACTTGGAAGGATATAAAGTCATTTGTAACTTAAAAATTATGTTCTTTTCTATAACACATACTGGCAGGGTATCAGGAAGTTATAGCACTGAATATATGTTTCCTGGATTGAACAATCAATTTAAAAGATTTGAACAAATCTCTTTTTATAGAGCTTTTATCAAACAATATCTTTGCAAATACTTTTAGAGCCCCACAATATTACAAGTGATTGAACTCTTTTAGTGATATTAATGTTGTCTTCCATTTGGTGCAGCAATCTCCCAGCATTGCTTTGACATTTATACAATGTTGTAGAAAAGGATATCAGTGGCTTACATAATGTTTGGCTGTTTAAAATGAACATGAACAAGTGCTCAAAATAAATACATCCAACCACCAGCTAAATCACTCAAGATAGTCCACACAATTCAAAAGCAAACAAAGTGAGCTTCATTCTTCTGTGATATCACAGAAGTAACACCCTAGGTAATTGAAAACACTATAATTCCCTTATAGCTTTAAACAAGGTTGTCTATATCGTACCGTAGTGTATGATCCAGGACGATACACGTATTATTACTATGAAAAAAATCGATACGATATGCACTCAGTATCGCGATACAAGTGTGTATAATATGTATCGTATGATACATGCCCGTATCGTACGATATATACTCGACGCACTTTAAAAAGGGCTAAAACATAATTTTTTTATTTTTGGGTCATAAAGATGTCTTGAGGGCCAACTCCCTCATTTGTGTAGAGGCCATTAGAGCACCTTAGGACTCATGAGAGCGATTTGGGGGCCGATCAATGTACAAGAAAGAGGACTTTTGCGATTTTATCAAGAGTGCATTTCCACCATTTTTCTACTCAAAGGAAATGGGTTAAGGTAAAAAAAAACCTTCTTTTTGCTTCTTATTGAGCTTTTTGGGTGGAAGATGGCATCAAATGATCAGGCATGGCAATGGAGCACTAGAATAAAGAGTGAAAACCGGTTGAAAATCGAGTGCAACTATTGTCGTATTGTTATTTCAGGTGGTATCTTTCAGTTGAAGCATTATTTAGTTGGGATACATCTAAATGTTGTGGTCTGCATGTCAAGGACTTTGTCGAATACCATGAAAATGCTAGCAATTACTTACTGGTTTGAGAGAAAAAGGTATGAGTGAGGCATAACTGAGGTATGTGCAACTTTGGGATGACTAATATAAGCTCCCTATTTTTTATCCTACAACCCATAACGTAGCATCAGAAGTAGGAAGTTTTGTAGCAAAGAGAAAAGGTGTGACCGGTGCTAGTAGTAGTAGTGTTGCGGGCACAAAAAGAAGAGGAGGAGGAGGGAGTTCTTCAAGAAGAGGTAGATCTAGAGGCTCTATTAAGAGTTTTTTTCTTCCTAGGATTGTCCCTGGGGTGCAGCCCAACATTCGTACTGCTATAACTCCTCTACATTTAGATGAGCAGACGAATGTCGTGGTTGAAAAATGGTTTTATGATGCCTACGTTCCTTTTAATGTGGCAAATTCATTTCATTTTCAGGTCATGGCAGATGTCATAACCAATATTAGTCCTAGATATAAGATGCATTTATATCATGCTTTGAGAGGAAAGATTGTAGATGCTAATGTGAATGAAGTGAAGGCTTATTAACATCATGGCAAATGGGTAGACAGAGAGTAAATTTTCTTGTTTATTGCCGAAAAGGAACCATGTTTTTAAAATCAATTAATTTGTCTAATACGCCTATTGCTAAGAGTTTTTGAATAGGTTGTGGAAGAGGTTCAACCTCAAAACATTATACAGTTCATTACTGATAATGCAGCGAATTATAGAGCAATAGCTAAAGACTTGACAAAAAATTAAATGCCATTCTTTTGAACCCCGTGTGCTACCCATTGCATAGACCTCATGCTTGAAGACATTGGCAGCATGGATGAGATACGACATACAATTGAATGCTGCCAAGAAATTACAAAATTTATTTATAATCATGCATGGGTTTTGAGCTTAATGAGAAAGTATACTAATGGTACCGAGTTGATTCGTGGCGTAGATACTAGAATTACTACGAATTTTTTGTCAGGCAGAGTCTTGTAAAGAATAAAAGTGCACTTAAAAATATGCTTTCTTCAGATGAGCTATGTAGTCAAAAGTGCTAGGCGATGCCTAGTCGGTAGAACCCTAAAAAGACAAGTCGAGGCCTAGGCGGGAATAGTCGATACCCTAATTAAAATATAAAAAAGTATGCAAAATATACATAAAAATACGTTTAATTTTTTTACTAATAAGATGTTTTAATTACACAAGTACAAAATTACACATGCTTTCACAAAATATATTAATATACATAGCCAAAATATACATAAGTATAATTGTACACACACACACACATATATATATATATATATATATATATATATATATAAAATACCTGATAGGGGTATTTTTTATCATTTCACAATTGTTTCTAGAAACAACTATGTTATTAAATAAGGTATTTTCTATTTTTTACTTTTTTATTTCTCTCTTTTTAAATTCCCTTTTTTATATCATTAGGGGTCCCACATAGAGCCGTTGGGACCCCCAGCGGTCATAAATATGACTGTTGGGGTCTCCCAACGACACTATAGGGAGCCCTCAATGGCCCCCTCTTCACCTCATTTGTTTTGTATAAATAGGGGTCTCTCCCCCTTGTATTCCTTAAGCTTTAGAGCTCTTCTCTAATAAAAACTCTTCTTATTTTTATTGTGTTGCCTTTTAAAGGCTTGTTGTATTGTCCCATAGTGGACTTCTCTCTTATCTCTCTATCTTGTATTTGTCCATTGTAGGACATTGTGAATGCATTAAGCATTCTTTATATTTTCGCATACTTCCTTACATGGTATCATGAATGTAAAATATTTTTCTCATCTAATAGTTGCTTTGTGCAGGATCTCCAGTCCGGGAAGCGAATTGGACAAAGCCATAAGAAGGGAGACCTCTACTACATGGATCATGACTCTCCCTACAAATTCTTTTGTACTTGTATCCAAGATAAAAGTATTGAAACTTGGCATAAAAGACTTGTACATCCAAGTTACTCTAAAATGTTATCTTTTTCTTTTTGGAAACAAATTTTGTAAAGAAAAAGATATAAATTACAAAGATTGTATTTTTAAAAAAATGAAGTTTATTTCATTTTCAACTAGAACATTTACCTCAATAAGACCTTTTGAATTGGTGCACTCGGATGTTTGGGGTTCATCTCCGATTATATCTAAAGGTGATTATTCATATTACGTAACATTCATCGATGACTTTACTAGATATGTATGGATTTATTTTCTTAATCTTAAATTGAAAGTTTTTTATTTCTTCGAAGAATTTTGCATGAAAAATCAAAATCAATTTCAAAGTAGCATATCCATTCTTAGATCCGATTAGAGAGAGAATACCTATTCAATGATTTTCAATTTGAAGCTACCTATTCAATGATTTTCAAGATTATTTGAAGCAAAATGAAATTTGTCATCAAAGGTCATGTCCTAAAACTCTACAACAAAACGGGCTAGTGAAAATAAAACATAGGCATATTATAGAAACCGCTAGAACATTGCTTATTTCTAAAAATATTCCTAAGAATTTTTGGACCGAAGTCGTTTTAAATTTCACCTATTTAATAAATCGTATGCCTTCATCAAATTTAAAGAATATCTTTTCTTATGAAAAACTTTTTAACATTACACTCGATTTCAATCGCCTTCTTATTTTTTGTTGCAAATACTTTGTTCTTTTGCACAAAAGGGATACGTTGTCTCCAAAGGCGATTGAATGTGTTTTCCTTGGATATGGTGAAAATAAAAAAGGATATAGATGCTTTGATTACAAAAATAATAAACTTTATGCTTCAAAAGATGTGACATTCTTAGAAGATGAACATGTGAAAATTTTGATAAGGATGATGAAATTAACTATATGTTTTTATATGATCTTTCACCAACGGAAGATATGAATGATGATTCTTTGAATCATTTTGAAGTAATGGATGATACACACCATGGAGTATCTAATATTGAAAAATCACCAAGTAGTGATAACATCATTGATAAAAATCTCCAAGTTTATATCTAGCGTGAACAAGATAAACCTATTAGTGCTCTAGAAAAACTTTCTCAAAATACTGAATCTATAGAAAAAACCTCTCTTAGGCGATCCTCTAGAGAATCCATTCCACCCAATAAGTTTGTGTTATATGAATTACTTACACCTAATTATAGGGCTTGTCTAATAACTTTGCATTCATATCATAAGCCCACATATTATAATCAAGCAAAAAATACACTACATTGGATTGAAGTCATGAAAATTGAACTAGATGCTCTAAAAAAGGCTAACACTTGAAAAATAGTTAAACTCCCTCCTAACAAAAAAACCTATTGGGTGCCGGTGGGTTTTTAAAATTAAGACTAAAAGTGATGGTTATTTAGAACAATATAAAGCAAGATTAGTAGCTAAGGGATATTCACAAGAATATAGTATTGACTATGAGGAAACCTTTGCGCCTATAACTATAACGACTAGTGTTAGAACATTAATAGTTGTAGCATCAACTAAAAAATGGCCTATATATCAATTAGATGTTAAAAATGTTTTTCCTAATGAAAGACTAAATGAAGTTTATATTGATCCTCCGTCGGGATTTAACATTGGACAAGGTCAAACTCTTAAACTTTTAAAAGCATTATATGGTCTTAAGCAAGCTCCCAAGGCTTGGTATGATAGATTTAGTGATGTCATGATTAATATGGGCTTTCGTTCATGCTATACTGACACTGCTCTCTTTGTAAAAAAATGCAGGAACTAGTATTATTGTTCTTTTACTTTATATCGATGATATGATTATTACAGAAAATGATCAAGTTGGTATTTGTAATGTTAAAAATATGTTAAAAGATAGCTTTGTATGTCTGACCTAGGATTCTTAAGATATTTCTTAAGAATTGAAGTCGCATATTCTCCCAAAGGATATATATTTTCGCAAATGAAGCTTGCTGCAGATATATGTACTAAATCTGGAATTTCAGATGACAAGAAGGTGAAGACTCCTGAAGTGATCAATGCTAAACTAAGACCGGAGGATGGGGTTGTTCTAGAAGATCTCACACCCTACAGACAACTCATTGGTTCTCTCACTTATCTTTTCATTACCAGACCGGATATTGCGCATGTCGTCCACTCTGCTAGCCAGTTTCAGCATGCTCCTACAATTGTGCATATGAGTGTCATGCTACGGATCGTCAGATACATCAAAAATACCATCACTAAAGGGCTATTTATATATTCATCCTCTTCATTAAATTTACTTGCTTATACTGATGTTGATTGGAGAGGTAATCCTAATGATAGAATCTCAACTACTGATTTTTGTGTCTTTTTAAGAGATTCTTTAATTGCTTGGAGATGCAAGAAGCAACAAAAAGTCTCGTTGTCCTCTACCGAAGTTGTGCTGTGATAACAAAAATGCAATTTATATAGTCAACAATCACACATTCCATGAGCGCACCAAGCATATAAAGATGGACCGTCACTATGTTCGTGATGAATATCTGAGTATCAGTTGGCGGACTTCTTCACTAAAGCTTTTTTGGTTCCCCGATTTTATTTTTCTTTTTAGCAAACTTTCGATCATCTTCCCCTAAAGTTTGAGGGGGGTGTTAAAATACATGTGTATATATATACTCAATAGGGGCATTTTTATCATTTCACATAGTTGTTTCTAAAAACAACTATGTTATTAAATAAGGTCTTTTCTATTTTTTATTTTTCTCATATTAAATTCCCTTTTTTACATCATTAAGGGGTCCCACCTAGAGTCGTTGGGGGCTCCCAATGACACTATGGGGAGTCCCCAATGGCCCCCTCTTCACCTCATTTCTTTTGTATAAATAGGGGTCTCTCCCCCTTTATTCCTTAAGCTTTAAAGCTCTTCTCTAATAAAAACTCTTGCTATTTTTATTGTGCTGCCTTTTAAAGGCTTATTGTATTGTCCCATAGTAGACCTCTCTCTCTCTCTCTCTCTCTCTCTCTCTCTCTCTTGTATTTGTCCATTGTAGTACATTGTGAATGAATTAAGCATTCTTTATATTTCCGCATACTACCTTACAATATATATATATATATATATTCAATTATTCATAAATATTCAGTATAATCAACAAAATATGCTTTTAACCTTTCACATAAGCACAATAACACATACATATATAAATAACATATTACATAATTCATAATACTAACAGGCTTTTATAGAAAAATTCTTCATAAACAAAGTAACACACATATATAAAAAATATAATCAATTAAAATTAACTGGGCATGCTTTAAATGTTTCACAAAAAAAAATCTCAAAAGCAAAGTAGCACACACACACACACACACACACATAATAACTAAGCATGTTTTCATGATTTCACAAAACAAACCACACAAACACACACACACATATATATAATTATATATACAAAAAATAACAAAATATATATAAGAATAATAAATGACTAAACTGCCCTCGTGCCTAGGCGAAGGCAGCTTAGTCGTCGACTAGGCGCCTTAGTCAGTGCTTAGTCGGCAAAATTGGTACATTTTAAGGTACCCACCTAGGAATTGCAAAGCCCAGGCATTTTACTTATGCCTAGACCGACTAGTTGGTGCCTAGTCGAGGCTTTTGACTACATAGAAGATGAGTGAAATGCATATCCCCATTCTCAAAAAAGAAAGTTAAGAGAAATTATAGATATTGTATTTATAAGTGAATTTTGGGATTCGTGTGTTAAGTTGTTGCGAATAAGTATACCTTTGGTGAAGGTGCTTCAATTGATTAACAGTAAAGATAGACGAGCTATGGGTTATCTCTATGAGGCCATGAATAAGGCAAAAGATGTCATTAAAGATAATTTAAATGGAAAGAAAACAATGTATTTGTCTATATGGAACATCATTGACCATAGGTGAACCGAACAACTTCATCAACCTCTTAATGCTGCAACATATTATTTAAATCTTGCATTTAGATATGCTCCTACACTTAAGATGGACAGGGGAGTCAACAAGGGTCTATTGGATTGCATTGAAAGGTTGAATCCTGATTATGTCATTCAAAATTAGATTCATAAGGAAATGAAAATTTACGATAATGCATTGTATGATATGTGGAGACCCGTAACAGTGTAAAATTGTACAACAATGCGCCCAGGTAATTTATTTGTTTATTTCAATTTTAATTTCATATTGTTATTTAGTTATGATGTTTTGTATGATTTGTATCAATTATTGTCTCACTGACTTCTCATTTTCTTGTTTTTTCCAGACGTGTGGTGGACTAAGCTTGAAAGTGATGTTCCAAACTTGAGAGCTTTTGTTATTCGCATCATAAGTCAAACATGCAATGCAAGTGGATGCAAAAAAAATTGGAGTGTCTGAGTAGATTCATACAAAGCAAAGAAACAGATTAAGAGCACAAAAAGCTCAATGACCTCATGTATGTTCGCTACAACCTATGACTGAGGCAAAGGTAATTTTAAAATTATAAAGTTTATTTGTCATATTCATGTGTTATTTAATATTTTTTATGCATATAAAACTCAACTAATTTTAAATGTTTGTGTTATCTTTTTAGGCAAATACAAAAGTTGTTATAAAGGAGGCACAAAGAACAATTTGATCCCAGCAGTTTAGAGAACTTCGATGTATTTGATGAATGGGTTCAAGAAGCAATGATGAGGACATTCAATGGATAAACGTGGAGGGAGCTCAGGACGTAGATGACGACACGTATATTGGAGATGATTTGAATGTCGAAAGAGGAAAAGAACAAGAAGATAATGATGACAATGATGATTGATGGTATACTTCTTAAAACTTAGTTATGTATTGTAATTGTAACTGTTAAGTATTCATAAACTTGGTTTTTTGCCTTTTGATGAATCTTGTAGCATGTTCTTAATTTAAGATATTACTATTTTAATATTTTGCATTGCTCTTATGAAATTTGATGATTGATAATATGTTATGTAGCTCATAGAGACAAATGCTTCACATGTGATTTTATGGTTGCATTTTGTGTATTTCATCATTGTTTTGTGTGTTATGATTTTTTAGAATTTTTGCTAATTTTTTCTGAATTTTTATGGTTTTTTTTAATTTATGATTTTTTACATTACGATATGGATCTTATTTTAGGCCCGAACAATGCGGGTTACGATATACATACAACCTTGGTTTTCCATACTGCCAAAAATAACATTAAGAAGCCACTAAAAACACAACAAAGACTAAGCCATTTGGCATGAACCAGGTCCAAGTACACTGGAGAGGACTGAAGCTTATGAATTTTCCAAAATTGTAACGACATCTAGGATGCACAATGAACTGAGCCAGCTCGGTCTAGCTCAGCTAGGCTCGGTCGTGCTTTAAATGAATCGAGCTTGTACATGGCTATGAGGCTTGGACGAACAAACGAGCCGAGCTTGATCGGCCAAACGAGCTCGATAAGGCTCAGATACAAGTATATATATAATTTGTTTGTAGAAAAAATCAAAAAGTCATTGCTACCGTAATGGGTAGGGTGTTAGTTTTTCCTCAAAAGTTGTCGAATTTGAATCCCATTTTTACCTTTTCCGCTTTACGTTAATCTGTAGGATTTTTAATATGTATATATTTTTTTTGGTCTCAATGAACAAAATACAAGCTTTGGCTTAGTGGTGGGTCACATGTGAAACGTTGAAAGAGGTTGGGGTTTGAATCCCACCTTCTCCAAAAATTTTAAAAGATCATTTTTTTTTGGAATGCTATTGAAGCTCGGCTCGGCTTGAGCTCAAAACCAAGCTGAGTCTAGACAATACCATTCAAGCTCGAGCCGAGCTTGGACAGAGGTATTTTGAACCGAGCCGAATTTGAACAGCCCAGGCTTGGCTCAAACTCGGCTTGTGTGCATCCCTAGTTCTAACCTTAAATTAAATTGTTTGACATGCTTATTTTATGATATAGGAGTATTGATACTATAGATTTACTTGGAAATTATCAGTGTATTTGATTGAAGTTTTCAAAACGTCAAATCCATATGTTGAGAAAAAAATGGCATGTATTTGATAATATTTGTACTTCTGGAACTAATGAATGAACAACTGAAAATACACTCCAGCAATTGAATGATGTGTGGCCGTTTAGGATGAACTTAAAGCAAAGACCAACCTAACCCTAATCCAATTTCTTTTAAAATCAAAATTATTAAAAAAATCTGATTTAACTTCTTTTCTTTCTTCATTTTGGATGATTAACGACATATTCTGTTATGCCCTTTATAGAATGCCACAAATGCTAAAAAGTAGGGGTCATTACCAGCTTGCTTTCTACTAAAGCACCATCATTGGTACTTGGAGTAGTCACAAGTGCCAACTCCCAGCCAGTGGTTGTGGTTGCCAAATCAGGACCAGTTGGTTTCGTGTCTGTTCACAGAAAACAAAGCATATTAACCCTATTTGCATAAAGTGATCATAAATTTCTCTAGGTCCATTGAATAACTAACCAGCAGGAACAATTGCGAGTGCTAAAGCATTTTTCTCATCAAGAGCTGATGTGTCCGGTTTGGAGCCATTCAATCCCTAGAAACCATTTAATTAAACGAGACATTAGGATTCTTCCATCTAAAGTGAAAAGTGTATCAATCTTACAATGTTACATTGACAAAATGAATATTACCAACAAATCAACTTGTTCAGACTTAGGAATCTCTGTTTTCACTGGCTCTTCCACTGGTTGTGGAGATGGAACAGGTGCCTCTTGCACCTGTACTTCCTCAGACTCTGGCAACTTCTTATACTCCAGAGCCAGAACAGCTTTGGGAGCATCCTTTCCATCACTTGCCTGTGGTCCCAAAAAAAGGGAAAAAGACTTGCATTATGATTAAATGACTGTAGCATGAGGTACATGAATGGCTATGAGGAAACATTAAAAACAAATGTAACACTTCATGAAACTTTTAACACAAATCTGAAAACAGTTGAAGAATGCAGCTCAACAGGCATAATGTTTATATCCCGGTACTAGACTATGACGAGATATTGCAGTATATGACCATAACCAGGAAACCAGCTTTATGGCAATCAGAGAATTCTGAAATTTAGCAAATCTACAGTGCAGTTATTATAAACACAATGACAATCCATTTTTCAGTTATTGTTTTTGTGAGAATCCACAAATTTGACACGTAAACTTGATACTGTAGAGAAAGTTTATTTGCAGATTTTGGGAAAAGAATGCACATAATTCCTTAATAAGCCAGAAAGCTGGTTTCCAGGATGTCTTCTAACTTGTATTCTTGTTTTTTCAGTGTAATAATCTCATAAGATTATGGTTAGGCTGGGATCATACTTACGTAACTACTCATTTAGTGCTTTAAGTCTGTGCTATATCTTGCACAGCAGCACTAGGTATCAGTACCAGACCAATTAAGGGGACATTCCTTCAGAAAATGTACTAGACAAAGAAATCCTTATTTAAAAAATGAAAATCAGAAATTCACATTTTGTAAGTTTCCAAGGTTTTTCTCTAGCTATCAAGGGCTCTCTTTCCACTGTGGATTAAGCAAGAAGAAACTGCCTAAGCAACAAACCCATATTCAGCATTGTTGATTGTATGATATGCAACTGCTAATGAATAGAAAAACAAACGAAAATGACTTAAAGGGTCTATCCATAGAGGAAAAGCCTAAAAAGTAATGCCCTTGTCGAGATTTGGACAAGCTTTTTGAATGATTAGAAAAATATACATGCTAACAATGTTATCATTTTTTTAAGATTTCCTCAATGCGCCTCTTATTCATGCCCTTGTTTATTTTATTTCATTTTATTTAATCTTTCACTTGAAGAAGAAGTTTTATATGGGAATGTTTTGGGAGTATCAACCTTTGGGGAAAACCAGCCCAATGTTAGAACAGGAGTGGATCTTATTGGCTCAAGCCCATGGCTGGTGCTAATCAGTTACAAGTAGCATGCGAATCAGACTAGGCAAGATCAGGCCAGGCCATAATGAAAAAAGTTTGCACCCATATCCAAGCAAATTGTGCCAGGGCCTAGGCCAGGCTAGATACTTTACCATACAACTGGTTTTCCTACCAGCAAAAGGCAGTTCATTGGATACTTGCGTCTAACAACTTTAACTTGAAGCAAGCATCAAGATTCAAGATCCACTACTTGAAATCATCATGCAGCATCATGATCCTCACATCAGAAATGCAGATGCATATATAGATGCAAGAGAAATTAAGTCTGTACCAGATCCCTGCGGTGGACTGATGAAGCATGTGGAGCTTCCTTCACATACTCCTCCATTGCTGTGAGGAATGATGCAGGTGGCTGCATTAATAACCAGGAATTAAATGTCAACTATCGGTTGTGACTTGAACAAATGAAAACCCAATTGATGGATTTGTCTTAACAAAAAACAATTCAAGTATCAAAAGAAAGGGCTAGAGAAGAACACAAAGGACCTGTTCAATCTTGATAAACTTTTCTCCACGTCCAACATCAAGGCCCTTACATACTTCATAAAATTTTGACAAACTTTCAGCCTGAAATTAATAAAACAAGGGTTGAGAGAGAGAGAGAGAGATTTTAATCTCACACAAGTAACAATTTAGAAAAATAGTAAAATAATGCTGATAAAAGTACCTGCTGCCCTGCTCTTCGGTAAATATCAAGAGCTCTGACAGCATCATGGTGTTGCATCTCAAAGAACTGAAAGAGTATCAGATGTCAATGTATCCTTCAAGTAACCACAAGACAAGTAAATTACAGACACAAAATTTACCTTATCAACCAAATTGATAGTGCCATCACTAATGGCATTATAAATCTTTATGCTTTCTTGAGCAACCTAAGCCACATTATGTGAACAAGAACATGAGGAGACATGAGATGATTAAATAGTATCACCAAGGAAGAGATCCATCATCCATCACTATTTCCCTTGGCATAAATCCTTTTCTTTTTCACAAATTAATAAAAAAGCTTCAGAAATAAAATAGATGCATTGTTGCAGATGTAACATAATATACAACAAAAGGACAGCATTAAGATACCAAATAATTCAGCAGTTATTTACCATTGAAAGTGCTAACTGGATGACAAAATTATATACAGATGCCCCTTGTGGCTGCAGAAACATCAAATAAAAAAGATTCTTCAGTCAAAGCGACACCAAAGCCTACTGATCCTACTTGCTTTATCGAAACATGCTCTCAGAGTACGAAAGCCAAGTGAAGCAGTTATAAATTTAGTGAAACTCTTACCTGGCAAGCAAGAAGTCGGAAAAGGAGCTGTTGCATTGCAGGCAATTGATCAAATAAATCAACTGTGTCCAAGTCCCTTGTTCTCTGCCAATAAAATTCCAGTTCATATGTATTGTTGTCTATTAGGTTAATGTAACAAAGCTTCATTGAACAACATAAATCAAAACAACAAAAAGCATGCGGACACAAATAGGCTAGCAGCTCAAACCTCCAGGTTCCTATGTTTAACATAAACTATTTGAACAGTCCAAGAAGTAGCTTCAAGTTTATTGACTGAAATTGGAGGGGAAATGGAAAATTTTGACAAAAGAAAAATTCATAAATTAAACCCACTTTTCTGCCTAATCAATTATCCATTTCCCTTAAACAGAGAAATGTCATATCGACAGCCAAAGGATTTAGTTCAATTAAGAGATCAGAATGTCATTGAAATGAAATCTTAAATAGCATTAATAACATGAATGACTAGAAATAAAATTAATTCATAAAGCATTCACATAAGGTTGCTTTTCTTGAGAAAATAATAAACACTTGAGAAGATCAGCAATGCCAGCTGTTAATAGAGTGGAGATGGGACCAAAAGGTGTGCATCACGTACAGCTGGGAAGTGAATTCTGGGAGTCGAAGTGCCTAGAGAGCCAAGTACACCACTCAAGCAAAGTGTGTGTGCATGCACGTCTGTGTCTGCATGTGTGCATGTGTCCAGAGAGAGAGAGAGAGAGAGAGAGAGATGTTTACCAAGTTTTTCTACCCCTAACAATTCTTAAAATACCATGGTGGCAAGTTGCATTAGTTAGCCTAATAATGGCATTTTATCAAGAAGAAACTCAATTTATTCCAAGGTCCAAGAGCATCCACATCTCAAGATAAGTTTCCAAAGAAAGAGAATCGGATAGAGATTTGAACATGAAGCACTTTGCATCATTCAGAAAGAAAATATCAAGTATTATTGCTAACCATAATATATGGAGATGTTGCTTATTACCATATGCAATTAAAAGATAATGCAACATGAGTGACAAAACTTGAATGCTCACAACATATAAATCAACAGAACAGGTACAAAAAAATAGCCTAAGAATACCAAATATCAAATTGTCATTAATTGAAATTATGACAGAAAAATAAAGGCAGTTTGAAAAGACCATCTGACTTTTTATGCTGCAGCTATCTGTATTAGTTTTCATAGACATAAGAGAAGGCATGAAGATATTGGAAAGAAAATGGTTATATGAAAATGTGTACCGGTCGGTCTGTCTCAATGTCATATTTGAGAACACGGAAGCATTCCATTCTCTCTTCTAGAAACAAAGCATAAAGCCTCACCCATGCAGAGTGGTCCCATGCTAATCAAAAGATGACAAAAGGAAAAATCAAAAAAAGCCTTAAATATTGGAATAAGAGAACTGTTCAGAGTGTGGATTACCATTTGGACTTGAATCATCCTTAAAATGAGACAAGTTGAGCATATGACCCTTAATTCGGCTGTAATTTATAAGTTCTTCACGAAATGTGGGATCTACTTCCCTCAAAGCACGATGAATAACAACAAGGGTCTTTAGTGCAACCTGAGGCACAAACACACATTAATTCAATAACGGTGCTGGTTCCCAGATAATTTAAAATCATGACCAGAGTAAGGAGCAGATTCTCGTTCAATTTTGAGGCAAACATTAATAGTGGCCTTTTCAGATAAAAGCAACTCCGTTGATCAGTTATGTTTCACAAAAAACATATTGGACATTAAAGCAGTTGATCAATTAGTCTGGTACTTCAGAGTTCAGATGTCTACTTTGAGAAAAATAATAGCCACAATTAAATTAAGAAGCTCTAAACATGCATAACAAAAATGGTGTAAACTCGTAAAATACGGGCCAAACCATGCAGGCTAACGGGAATCCTTTCCTCTTAAGTTCCCTTATTTTCAGAAAAGGAACTCAATGGATGAAACATTTTTCCATAAGCACATTTGACAGTGGGGAGCACGTCAGCAGCATTGAAGAGCCCTCTGCTGCTTGTTACTAGAATCCTGAGTTCCATTTCATGTCAGCACTAAGCCATCAAAAAATAATTGGACATCTATCAATTTAGCTGTATTGTCCAAAACTGCAAGTGGTTGAACCAATAAAATGACAATGACAAGATTGGCAGGGTACGATAAGATCACAATCGCCAAAAAGTTTATGCATTCAAATGCATGCCATCTGAATCCTACAACTCAATAAAAAATAGGATGCCCACAAAAAAAAACATTTGGGGTGCCAGATCATCTTTCTATATGTAAAATGTAGAGGCCCATTTTTCACTACGCTTTCTAGTTTCAGGAGTTTTGTTAAAGGACATGTTCCACAATTTCTCTCCGAAATCTGAAGTATACATCTAAGTAGGCATCGACTGCATCATCACCATTATCCTCAACTTACACGGAATCAACAAATGGCATCTCATGTCTCATCCATATCTTGCTTACTTTTGCAAAATCTGGGCCTTGATAGACGTAGATCCAATCATATATATCTGAACAGCATTCATCACTATCGATGAGTGAAGCACCAAGTAGAATTCAGTTTTGCAAAAAGCAGGTAATTAGCAAAATGCAGTGACCAAAAATTGAATTGAATTAAGCTGTCGGAGGTCCGCCGATAGGACGCCCAACTGTTTGGTTCCATTGATCGATCTTAGGATCGGAGGTCTTAGGCCCAGTTCACCATTTTTATCCATCAGCAGCAACAATTGGCAGGTAGAGAAAGAAATAAACAGCCAGCCAACCGATTCTCCACACGAAAAACACTACGCAGAAAGAATTACTGCTCAATTCAACAGAACTAGCGCAGGATTGAGAGTGCATGACAGCATACCGCCCAATTATGCGTCTTAGCAAGCCGCCGTGCAAGAGCGTGAATGCAGTACGCGACGTCCGCCCTAGGCCTCGAAGCAGAAATTGCCGAGAAGATAGCTGCCGGAAACGGAAACAATTTCCACAATCAAACTCCATAAAACAAGAAACCCATAACCAAAACCTAACAATCGATTCTTAAAACTAAAAAAAGGAAGGGAAATTTCCTAACCCTGAATGTGCTTCTCTTTGGCCGGCCGCTCCACGTGATTCGTCGCCTTCACGATCGCAACGTCCAGATCCTTTTAACAAAACCACACAATCAAATCCCAAAAGCAAGAGGTAAAGAAAAGGAATCGGTGATAGAAATCAACTGTGTGTGTGTGTGTGCGTGTGTGTGTGTGTGTGTGTGTGTGTGTGAGAGAGAGAGAGAGAGAGAGAAACCCTAACCACGAAGTCGCTGTTGACCTTGGCGAGGCTGACGGTGGTGGAGTCCTTGAGGGCGCCGAGGGCCTTCCTCAGGCTCTGCTGCGTCCCGCCGCTCGACATCCCTTCCCTCCTCTGGTCGACTCCTTCAGCCGGAGACCCCTCGGAACGATCCCCCGACTCGCCGGGAAACTCCTCCTCCAGCAAACTTTCAGGCGTTCCACTGTTCGTCACAGTGTTGGTCGACGCCGGCCTCCTCCTCCTCCTCCCTTTTAGTGGCGTTGAATTGGGGTGTGGTGTGGTGTGGTTGGTTGGCTGGTCCAAATAAATTAAATGAACGTTCAAAATCCCGAGGAGACGACGATTGGGTAGTTCCCGTGTCTAAGGGATGCGACACGACATAATGAAGAAGTAGATCACCCATCACATTTTCAGTAGTTTTTGTATTTTTATTAGTTATTTTTTAGATAATATTTGATTCTGGTATATATATCTTGAACAAAACGACTGTGCAAGCATAATCTGTTTTTTTCTTCGTAAAAAAACTATAATTTTTTTTAATTATAAAATTTTAATACGTTGTGAGCTTCTGATTTTTTAAATTGTGATTTTGTGCCTCAAAACTCATGTTCTAGTTAACAAAAGATGTAAAGCACATTTATAGAGTCAGATCCCAAATAAAAAATATAAAAAATTTGTAAAATGTAGTGTTTCCTTCTAGATTGTATAAACAACCATATTTATTACACGTATAATTGAATATTGATAATTCAGAAATTATATCTCTAAGTGTTATTACTCAAAAAAATGCGTTTTCTCATATCTTGTTTTTTATTAAAAAAAAATCAAGTATTCATTCATGTTTCGTGTCTGAATCACATCCGTGTCGGTAGCTCTTTGTTTTTTACTTTTTGTTGGTGGCGCGCGTGGTGTACAGTCCAGTCCGCTTTCCACCTCTCCGAATGATGATTGGTTGACGTTTTCCTCCTCATCAAATGAGAATCCGACACGTCGACTCGGTGGACTTGGAAAATCGATGTTCTTTGATTGACAGAAATGTCCTTTCCGTGCGTACGAGAGTTGGGGAAGTCGCATTCTTCGCTAGAAGGTCAGCGTCTTTTGCCCTAAATGACCTACATGTCCTCCGCATCGGTCTAGGATCCATTTTATTCGGATCCGAAAGAGTTTCTAATCTTGCTCCGGCCCAAACCCAGCCTTGCCGATTAATTTGGAAACTGGATTGGGTAATATTCATTACCACCATCATCAGTGAACCCAATAATTCACTCTCATATAGATGAGTCAGATTTGGTTTGGATGTAAGTACCATTGAACCCAACGTGATTGATCGCGTATAACCAATGGAATTTAAAGCAGGATATGTAGTTGGATGGATAAAGCTGTAACCGAATAAGGATCCGATTCGCTTATAACAGCTAATCTGATAAACCTTTTTGCATGCAGATGGATCCAAATGTTAATTAAATTGGTTTGAATGTAAAACTTAAGATATGATTTAAGTGTACATTTAGCAAGAAAGTAAAAAAAGAACATAGAAATGCAACAATGACTCCCAATCAAATCTCATGAACCAAACATCAGAAAGTCTGGATCTATTATCCGGATCCAATGGGCTCCACTAAACACTCATCTGCGGAAGCAGATCAGGTCATGCTGAACATGAGCTTTTTGCTCATGCCAACATCGTGGCCGTCTGTTTGCATTTTGGATAAATGCCACGTAGCATATAACTGTTTTGTTGACTTTTTATCTTTTCAAAATACAAAATGGACGGCCACGATGTTGGCATGAGCAAAAAAGCTCATATTCAGCATGACCTGATCTGCTTCCCCAACTGGATACAAGTCCCGCCCAACTCGATACAAGTCCCGTACCACCTGATTCGGGAGCACTCATAACCGGGTCGGACATTTCATCAGCCGACCCGATGTTGGATCCACCGATATGAGGGTATTTTTGTCATTGCGTCAGTTTACCGGTGCTTGAGCGGAGAACAGCAGGAGGGCATTTCTGGCAAATTACCATCAGATTTCCCCAAATTCGTCCTTCGTGACCATTTTCTGTCCACGTGGCTCGATGGGCATTATTAGACGGTGGGCTCCACGGATGAGCTGGTGCGCCGACGCTCTTTGTCATGGTGTGTGACAGCTCAGCTTGGTGAGTTGGCAGAGCCGGTGGGCACAGTTGACGATGAGGATTCTTAGTGCAACCTGGACTCGCATCGGTTCTTAATTTCCACCCGATCCACCATCACAGACATTTTACATATGCCCGGAGAAGACCCAAAAAAAAAGTAAAGGGAAAAGTGATGGACGATCAGTCGTGTCATGTAGGGATGTAAACGGTTCAGATTCGGTGGTGCGGACCAATTAATCGGGTATTGGCTAAACGGTTCAGACAGTGACAAGCTAATACCAGATCCATTTTTTACATGTAAATGTCCATCAAATTCAGTAGCAAAAACTTAAAACCATATTCACATCCCATTATAATGGGACGTGGTTTTGGCTTACCAAATGTAACTAAATGGAATCAAATTGGGTAGGATGCAGCAGATTCATTGACATCCCTAACCTCAAGAGTTCAGTCATAGAAAAATAAGAAAAAAAAGTTCAAAGAGAGGGAAACAAATGGGTTGGATCCAAGTCCAAATTACAAATTACTGGATCCTACACATTCAGATGTGATCTAAATGCATTGAAGACCATCTTCACTCCCTGTAACGCCCCAAAATTTCAAACTTGTCAAACTTTCAGAAAAAACAGACAAGAGACTAAAAAGGAATCTCTTCATTTCAGAGATGGTTTACGAAATCAGCGGAAGACTATATTTTTATTAATTTCAGAAAGGCAAGCTGACAACTTTGGGTGCGTTAGCTAAAAAAACAAAAACGCACAACCCATGCTACTTGCAAATACTCGGAAAAGCCACTTTCATTTAAGAAGTTCTCCAAATAGTACAAAATTCGGATATTCCAAGGAAAATCCGTTACAAAACCCCAAACAACAGGACGCGAGCTAAGAGCAGGAAGAAGAATGTCTTGGAGCCATCTTGTCATCGTGCTATCGCCTGTGGTGTACCTAATCATCACCTGTAACCATAAAATGAGTTAGTTTCGCGAAAAACTAGTAGGTGCACAAGAGAGACTACAAGGAACTGAATTATGTAAATTTAATTCAGTAGGTTACGCAGTTTAAAGCAGATATGCAGTCAAACAGGTAAGCAATGCACGAGGTAAAATAGTGCAAGTGCGTAAGTAGTACAAGCGAATAAGTAGTGCAAGCGAGTCAATAGTGCTAGCGAGTCACACGAACTAACAACCAGTGTAAACAGACCTTATGTTTCGATAATTACTAATCTGCGAGTACGCGCAGGCAAAATATAGAAACAACTGTGACTAGTTCGGGCGTCTGTTATTCTATGTATTTTCAATAACCCGAATAGCTAGTTGAGTCCGCTCCAAAGGGTCGGCTTTAGCCGAGAGAGGATTCCCCAAAGGAGGCAATGTCACGGATGCATCCAACTTCTGCAGAAGTGTTGAGCTAACTATTGTAGCCCCTTTCCCCCAACTCCAATGACTGGGGAGGCCAGATCGTTGCCCGTAGGGTGGTTGTTAACAACTTGTTCATTGGAGTTTGTACCGCTTTGTCATCTCCCTTGACAGACACATAGAAGCGAATAGGTACGTTAGGGGTTGCTTAACTAATGACTCATTCTATGATGTGGTCTTTAAACCACTCGAGCATCTTTCCTGTGAAGGCGAATATGAGGTCATTTATGTGATTACAGCATTGTTCATTTAGCACTATTCAAGGTCACACGACCGTCTCATCCGATCATCGCAGTACTAGACGCGTCGTGCACGACTACAAGTACTCTAGGATGAAGGGGGTATAGCTCATCAATAGAAGCCTCAACAAGAGTGTTTCACCAAGATGTAAAGTTTATCAACTTTACTTTATTTTTTGAAACAGCAGTACCTTGTGCCAACATTACATATGCGATTTCCTAGAACCTCATCTGCTATCGGGGTATCTACATGCCTCGCATGACTCGATACCGGCCTCGATAGACGGGATACAGGTTTCTCAACAAAACCCCTGCTAAGTAGCTCGCTCGAACCCCAACTCGTCTGCAGGACTGCATACTCGAAGAGTCAGGATCCTTGCAAGGTATCCCTCTCCTTAGACGAGGATGTAACACTAGCTCCCAACTCAACTCTCATCGCAAGAGAGAGGGTAGTAAATGCCCCTTGCATCCTCCACGAGGATGCCTTTAAGG
Source organism: Nuphar pumila (assembly GCF_984573655.1). Taxonomy (NCBI): domain Eukaryota; kingdom Viridiplantae; phylum Streptophyta; class Magnoliopsida; order Nymphaeales; family Nymphaeaceae; genus Nuphar; species Nuphar pumila. The sequence goes on from NC_143254.1 coordinate 97,359,987, forward strand.
CATACGCAAAGAGCAAGAACTTGCACGTCATCTGCAATAGCAAGGCAATACCAACACATATGCAAAAGCAAGAGCCTAGGCGCAGAGCGCGACGTAAGGTAAAGGCGGTAAGCAGAAGTGCAACACTAAACCTCGACGCAATACGTGACGGCAAGTAGAAACTGATAGAAGGTGAAGGGCAAGGATTGCGAAACTGCATCCTTGAGTGAAGTGCATACTCGTATAAATATATATATTTGTATATATATATTCATTTAATAATCGTTTTTAGTTTAATTGAACTTAATTCAATTACCCAAGTCTTTCGTGCAATCTTCCCCTACCTTGGAGAGTTATGAGTTCGCTGGCGTCTGCGGATGTACACGATTGATGGCTCGGGTCGCGGAGCGCGAGTGGGATCCATCGTAGCAGCAAATATGCGATATTAACATGCAACCCAGACAAAAGCAAAAGCAAGGAGAAGGCTCGACTTCTCTTATCGATAGAGCTGGGGCCAACCGTCCCAATTGCCTTGAAAAAAAAGGATGGGGCAGGGCCAAAAGACCCTTGCTGCCAAAAGAGGGACGTAGTCAAAGCGAGATGATGACTTACGCTAACTGAGAATTCTTCGTTGAAGACCAACTCTTACAATGATCCATCCCCATCACGATGTAGTTTCCGAAGATTACCCGGCCTGTCGACCAAGGGTACAGACTCGCGCACAAAGCGCAAGGGGCCATTGGCCCCTGTTGGCAAACAAAAAGGCAAGGGCCGATGGCCTCTGCTCGCACAACAAAAAGGCAGGGGCCGATGGCCCCTGCTGGCACAACAAAAAGGGGCAGGGAGGAGGAGCTCGGCCCCTCCCCTACCATAGCAGAGAACAGAGAGAAGGGGCTTGACCCCTCCCCTACCGTAACGGAAGCAAGGAGGGGGCTCAACCCCTCCCCTGCCGTAACGAGAGAAGGGAGGAGGCTCAACCCCCTCCCCTATCGTAACGAAAGCAAGGAGGGGGTTCAACCCCTCCCCTGCCATAACGAGAGAAGGGAGAAGGCTCAGCCCTCTCCCCTACCGTAACGAAGAGCAGGGAGGGGTGTCGTGCCCCTCCTCTGCTAAAAGGGGGCACAGGGAGGGGGTTTGACCCCTCCTGTGGCCACACAGAGAGATGAGGGAAAGAAAGAGAGAAGAGACTGAGAGGGAAAAGAGGGGAAAAGAGGAAGCGGTGGCGTACCAGGGGGTTTTCGGAGGAAGCTCGCTGAAGAGGAGCTCGCCGGAAGAAAAGGGGGGTCGCTGATGTCGATGGCGGTGGTTGTCGGGGGTCGCCGACGTGGGTGACAGTGGACGAGCGAGAGAGAGAAACAGAGAGACAGAGGGAGACAAGAGGGTCTGTGAGGGAGAGAGAAAAGAGAGCGAGAGGCGGTGAGGGGGGTTTCGTAACCCTCCTCCTGCCTGCCTGCCTCGTTGTCTTTTAATGACAGCGAGGGGCGGTGGCCCGGGTCGGGTCCAGATCCGGCCCAAACCAAAAACCCTTTTTTTTTGTTATTACACTCCCAACTCCATTTCCTTCTTCGTCTCATCTCTCAAATTGAGTCTAATCAGATCAAGAAGGCCTTACCAAGCTCCATTGAATCAGTTTGGGTCTGTTGGATGTCTAACCCAAAGGAGTGTCATTCTTTTTTTTAGTATTTACATAGAGAAACCCTCCTTATAGGGATGGCAGTGAACCGAGGGAAAGCGGGCCTTGCCCCACCTTGCCCCGTTTAGACCGGGGATGAAGGCTATGAAACGGGGATGGAGGCGGGGACGAAGGTTAAAATCCATCCCTGTTCGGGGATGGACTTACACTTTTCCTCGCCCCACCCCCGCCACGATCCCCGCCTAGCCCCATCCCCAATCCTTCTAAAGCATGGCAATAGACTACGGGGAAACGGGCCCCACCCTGCCTCATCCCCATTTGAACAGGGGATGGAGGACATGAAACAACGATGAAGGCGGGGGTGGAGGTTAAAATCCATCCCTGTGCAGGGATGGAGGCGGGAATGGAGGTTCTAATCTTGAGACGAGGCAGAAATGGAGACCCTGTCCCCCGCCCCGGTCCATTGCAATCCCTACATCCCTAAGATAAAAAACTTAGTCATGTTGGCTTTGTTTGTGGTACTTACAGTCGTTGTCTTGGCAACATAAAACATTGTAGGCTTTCCCCTTGCCCCTAGGGAGTCGCCACACTTCTGCTTGCACAAGGAGCTACTCCCATGGGATTTGAACCTTGACCACCTGCCTAGAAGCTTAGGTCTCATCCTACTATACTAGAGGTGTCAGCGAGTCCAGTTTGGTTCAGACCCAGGTGAAACCAAACTTGGCCTTGATTTTCTAGTATGGTATTGGGTTAGGACCCTAGTTTAATCAGGTCCACTATAAGAAAAGCCATACCCGAACCAGATAAGAACTACATGAACCAGACCCAGTAAAACCATAGTTTTTTTATCAGTTTTACATTGAAAATTTGTGAGTCTTAATCGAAACTCGGGTCAGGTCTGGGTCTAGTATACATTTTCACAAACTATACTCTGGTCCATGTATTAATTGAATGTTTGGGGTCAGACCCAGATCTTAATCGGGTCTTCTTATTTATCACCATACCCAGACCCTATAGGGTTTGGTTCAAGTCAGTTCTAGGTAAACCTAACCTGTTGTCACCACCACACTATGCCAAACCCCTTTGGGACAAAGGGGTTCCTTTCACAATCTTAGTTTTTTACAAAAGAAAGATCAACATGCATGTTTAAAAATTTTAAGGTTCTAAATAATTGGTATAGAAATTAAATGCATGTTTGCTTGGCCCCTCCTCACATGCATTGGATTTTTTTTATGACCAACAACACTCACTGATGTGAGGGAAAACCCTGGGTGGGGGCCCACAACCACCCAAGCTTACATGGCTCACTTTTGAAAGCCATAGACACATGCATTGCCCTCATTTGTTTCATGCAACTTACATGGGAAAGTGTTGAGCTAGAAACTTATGTGTGGTTGGATCTAAGATTAAGTTTTATGGGCTTAGGTGAGCTCGGTTAGGTCAAGAGTTTGGTCAAAGTCAAATTCAGGCAGACAAGATTATGTTATTCTAATAGGTTTCAATAGAAAATTTACTATGCCCAAACAGCGCCATAGAAAATCACAAATGTTAAGGGATGGTTCTCAACACCGTAGACTAGGTATGGGTAAAATTTGAGAGCCAAGTGACACAAGGACAGGTGAATAAGACTTGGACAAGTGGTAGATTTTTTAGGGTTTTTTGCAGGTTGACTGGGTTTTGGTTCAAGGAAACCTGAATTAAAAAATTAATTTCCCAGAATTGATAAACGATAAAATCATGATTTTTGAAGGGTTGAAAATAGATATCCTAACATAGACTAAGTCAAAATTTCAAACCCAGAGGCTCTATGGTTTGGATTGGGCAATGTTACGAAGTTTGACAAAAAATTGGTTATGTCAAAAGTCTGGTTTTGGGTAGAATTGGATTTAGGTGCTTCTAAACTTGATTTGGGGTTAAGGAAAGGTCTGGGATGACTTTTTGAGATTTGGCTGAGTGGGTGAGGGTCTACTACAGTCTTAGTTCAGATAGAGAATGTTGGGGTTTCATGGGTTGGGCTTGAGAAGGTAGAGATTGTCGTTGTGTTGGAATTGACTGCACTAGTTCGAGTAGGCCTAGGTTGAAGCCTTGGTCCTTGGAAGAACAGACCCACTAAAGATAAACTCACTTAGTGAGAAAATGGACTATTCCTTAGATAGTGAAAAACTAGTCTACAGAGTAAGGACTAACAATAGAAAGAAAGAATCGAACCAAGAGAGAGAGAGACTCAAGCTAGAGATAGAGAGAGTGAAATGATTTTAAGAGAGGAATCAAATTCAAGTTCTTTCATGCCTTTACATCACAAAATGAGGCCATATATATAAGCCTAAGAAGGGGTTCTTAAAGCCTGCACAAAGTTACAAGCAATAGTAAATTAGAAAAACTTAATTCTAGTTGACACCTTAGAGCTTAGGCTAACTTTGGGTAAGCCGACATGGACTATACCTAAAAATAAAGTCCACCTCCAAAATTAGGTTTAGCCCTTGGACTCCCTTGTGACCATTTTTAGAGAGGGACTTCAAGAGGGCTACACGAGTTTTATGAGGCTTTAAAGGAGGTGGGGGCACTAAGGTGGTGGGTCTGATTGTACCACCACTCTCTAATTCTAGATGGAGTGACCCACAGGTGGGTCCCACATGGTCTTCAATGTTGGGTTGATGAGGTGGCACCCCTAGGGTGGGTCCCATAAGCTTCAATGCTTAGAGTTTGGATATGAATCTACAGGAAATGAGTCTGCATCAAGTACTTGGAACGCTGAATTCAAAGCTAGATCTTCCTCACCTAGGTCTATATCTTCCCCTCCCTCTTGAGAATTTTTTAGTCCACTAGGCAAGGGTCCTTCCTTATAACTAATCTCATTCGTTGGCACTCCCTTGGTTCTTACTTTATTCATTCACTGAGATAGAGCGTCGATGACACAATTCTCTTGGTTTTTATTGTACTGGAGCTCAAAATCGTACCCTATCATTTTGGTGACCCATTTATGCTGCAACAGAGTCAAGATGTGTTGCTCCATGAGGTGTTTAAGGCTTTTGTAGTCAGTGCAAAGCACAAAGTACCTTTCGAGCATGTAGGTCCTCTATTTCTCAAGGGTCAATATAATTGTGAGCATCTCCTTCTCATATGTCAAGAGAGCCTTGGCACGGTTGGCGAGACTCTTGCCGATAAAAGCCAATGAGTGGCATTCTTGCATTAGCACAACTCTAATATTGATAACACACGTATCAGTTTCTATAATGAAGACCTTAGAAAACTTAGGTAAAGGGAGTATTGGGGCTTCACACATGGCTCGTTTGAGCTTTACGAAAGCAAGCTTGACTCCTTCCAACCAAACGAAGGTGTTTTTCTTCAGCATTGCTATTAAGGGGGCAAAAATGACTGTAGTTTTGCATGAACCTTCTATAGTACTCGGTGAGTTTGAGAACCCTCTCAAGGCCTCGATAGAGGTAGGCTTAGGCTCAAAGAGCATCACATTTATTTTCTCAAGGTTTGTGCTAATGCCTTGCTCATCCACGATATGGCCAAGGTAGGATATGCAACGTTGTCTGAAGCTGCACTTGGATCTTTTGGTCACAAATTGATGCTTTTACGAGAACAAACTTTATAAGTATCAGTCGAAAGACACTGTTTGTAATCCTTTGAAAGTTGGCTCATTCGTTAACCTTAAAAGCATTACGAGGAACTCAAATTGGCCATCACGAGTCTTAAATATCATTTTCGGTATGGCATCCTTTGTCATCCTAATTTGGTGATACCCAGTTTTAAGATCAATCTTCATGAACACTCGGGTGCCATACAACTCATCCAATAACTTGTCAATGACAAGGAATGGATGTTTGTCTTTGGAGGTTACTGCATTGAGAGCATGATAGTCAATACAGAATCTCCATGTGTTGCCCTTCTTTCACACCAACAATATCATCGATGAGTAGGAGCTTAAACTTGATCATATTATCCCAATATTGAGCATTTTTCGAATGAGTCTTTCTATCTCACAATTTTAAGAATATGCATACCGATATGGTCTAACGCTAATGGGTCTCGCACTCAAAATGAGAGTGATATGGTGATCTTGGGACCATTGGGGAGGTAAGGATATTGGTTTTGTGAACACATCCTCAAACTCTACTAGCATTTCCTCCATCTTGAGATGGACTTCTTCTACTTCATCGTCCCCTAATTGTTCTGTGGCTTGGACCATGCAAAGCAAGGCTACCTGAGTTGCCCTACAGATTTTAAGTGTCTCGACCAAGCTTATCTTGTCACCACTCTCAAGCCTATGGACCTTGAGGCATATGATCTTCTTTCCTTTCTTGAAGCTCGTATTTATCTTGTCGAATTTCTACTGGACTCTTCGTAGGGATCAAAGCCAACTCATCTCTGATACTACATTGGTACCCTTCATTGACAACATGTAGAGGTCTACCTTGAACTTAGATCATTGGAGATCCAAATTCACTTTGGGGCAGACATTGGCACACTCAGGGTGATTGTCCTCTCTAACCATTACATTGAACATGGGTTGGTCTGTGACACGACATCCAAGGATCATCACAAGATCTTTCTGCACAAAATTGTGGGTCTATCTGGTGTCAACGAGTATCTCAACTTACTGTTGAAAGGGCGTGGAAAGAGATTCCAAGTCTTTAGTCCAATTCCTCATCCATTTCTCCTAAAGTTTGAATTGGTTCGCCCTCATTTTCTTTTTCTTCACTCTCACAAACAATGTACATATTAGGGGCTTTGCATTTATGCCATGGGCTCCACTTCTCATCACAATTATAACACAACCCTTTGTTGCATCAATCTGTCATTTGAGACTCGCTCACAAATTTGATTTTGATGAGGGGTTAAAATTTGGGCATAACTCCCTCTTCCTTGACTTGGGTACACGTTCTCAACCTATTGGGGGGTCGAATAGGCCTCTTTATATAGTCAAAATTTTTCAATCACTCCTCTACTATCTGTGCCTTCGCATAGCACTCTTCCAATGTTTGTCATAAGTTAAACCCTATCTCATTCTTAAGTTCGCCCATGAACACGTAGACCAAGGCGGGTTCAAACCAATCACTGCACATAATGCTTAGATCTTCAAACTTCGCTTGGTACTCTTAAATAGACTCTTTTTGTTTCAATTTTTTTATCTTCACATTATGATTAACATATGGAGAGGGTCCAAACATCATCAAGAGTTCTCTTTTGAAAACTATCCAAGTGGCATTTATGTAGCGTTAATCATGCCAATGGTACCACTTAAGTGCTTTACCTTCAAGGTGAGCAACAATGCAACCTATCCTATTTTTGTGGGGTAGTGTTTGGTTTATATAATATTGCTTCACTTTGTACATCCAGTCATGGGGATCTTTCTCCGAAACAATAGAATTTTTTTTTTTTAAAGAGCGAGAGAAATGCTGGCATGGTGTGCTCTTGAATTGGTTTTGCACTCGTTCAGGTGCGGTCCAAGGATTGACTCGTGCACATCCTCATCCTTCTCTCGATTGTCATGCTCCTCGTGAGAGTCTCTGCCTATGCCTTCGATGTTGGACTGCAGGTGTTCGGTGGAGACTTGAACGGTGGTTTGGAGTTGCTGCAACATTTAAATAATGTTGACTAGGTTGGCCTCGAATGTGGCCATTCAGTTTTTTACACCTCCTATTTTAATGTCGGTGTCTTCTACGAATTGGGTGAAGGTTTTGAGGTTCATTCCAAGATTTTGGTCTTAGTTTTTCTTGAGAGACATAGAAAGTTTGATTTGACAATAGTTGATGTGTGGCTAAGTCTAAGCTTAGGTTTTGTAACTTATGTCGGCTCAGTTAGGTGAAGGGTTGGATCAAAGTCAAATTCGGGTAGAAAGGGTTATGTTATTCTAACAGGTTTTGGTAGAAAATTCATTATGCCCAAACAACGTAACAAAAAAATCTTGAATTTTAAGAAATGGTTCTAGACACTTTGAACTAAGTTTGGGTAAAATTTGAGGGTCAGGTGACGCAAAGACTTTTAGATATCACCTGGACAATTGTTGGATTTTTTTAGGGTTTTTTGCAGTCAAACTGGGTTTTGTTTCAAAGAGACCTGGATTGAAAAATTAATTTATCTGAATTGAGAAATGATAAAATCATTAATTTTGGAGGGTAGATATTCTAAGGAACAATGGATCAAAATTTCAGACCTAGAGCTGACAAAAAATTTGTTATGTCAAAAGTTTAGTTTTGGGCAAAAATTGATTTAGGGGCTTCTAAACTCAGTTTGGGGTTGAGGCAAGGTTTGAGACAACATATTGAGAATTGGTTGAGTGAGGAAGAGTCTGCTAGAGTCTTGGTTCAACAAGAGAAGGCCACGGTTCCATAAGCTGGGCTTGAGAGGGACAAAATTATTGGTGTGTTAGAGTTGCCTGCACCGGTTCAGGTGAGGCTAGCTTGCAACCTTGATCCACTTGGAAAAATAGGCCCACTAGGGATCAGCTCGCCCAGAGAGAGAAGGGACTAGCCATTGGAGAGAGAGAGAGAGACGAGTCTATCGGTAGGACTCACAATAGAGAGTGAGAAAGAATTGAGAAAAGAAAGAAAGAAAGAGAGAGAGATGAGCTAGAGAGATAATGTGTGTGAGATGATTTTGAGAGAGATCAAATTCAATTTCTTTCATGCCTTCACACTACAAAATGAGGCCCATTATATAGGCCTAGAGAAATCTCTTAAAGCCTACACAAGTCACAAGCAATAGTAAATTAAAAATACCTAATTCTAGTTAACACCTTAAAAGCTTAGGCTAACTTTGGGTATGCCCACTTGGACCATACCAAAAAATAGGTCTAGCCCTTGGAATCCCGCGTGACCATTTTTAGAGAGGAACTTCAAGAGAACTGAGTTCCATGAGGCCTTAAAGGAGGTGGGGGTGCCAAGGGGGTGGGTCTCACTGAGCTACCACTATCTAATTCTGGAGGGGGCACAGGTGGGTCACACATGGTCTTCAATGTTGTGCTGCTGAGGTGGCACCTGTAGGGTGGGTCCCATAAGCTTCAATGCTTGAAGCTTGGATCTGGATCTATAGAAAATGGGTCTACATCAAGTATTTGGACTATTGGATTCCGGGTCTTTCTCTGTTAGGTCTGCATCGTCAACTTTGATCTAATCATTTAACATCATGCATGAAATGAACATTAGATCATCATGGTGGAAAAGTGCCATGGTGGCACAGTGGGCCCCAGTTTTTTCCCACCACCAACTACTTTTATACGTAAGTCCATTCATACCGACCCCTATAAATTCAAATAGGCTGATCTGACAATACTTTTTATAAATTAGTGCACATTCTCATGTATAGCCCTTCCTTCACATGGGGAAAGGAGGAAAGGGCCAAGAAAACATGCTCTAAATATCTGACTTTGCAGTCCAAAGACCCCCTTGCACACACACACACACACACACACACATATATATGGAGATGTTCTAGTGAGACCCTTGTGGGTAAAACCCCCCAAGTTAGAACTCATAGGTGGAGGTTGTTTTGACAAAATCTGACCCCATGGATGATAGGTGGAGGTTGTTTTGACAAAATCTGACCCCATGGATGAGTTCAACATGGTCAAAAAGTGGGAATAAACTTTTGGATCATAGTTTCTGCACATAAAACCATGTCTTTTTGAGGTTTGAAAATTGTGTACATGGTAGGCTGTTGATTTTTCAACCCTTGAAAAATAAAGACCAGTTTCTAATAAACTTGATATGTTGATCACATCTGGAGGGTCAAATGTGCAAAAAAAATGTAAAAAATAAAAATATATTTTTTTTGTTGTTAGGGGTTCTTCAAACATTAATTCATATATATATATATATATATATAGAGAGAGAGAGAGAGAGATTAATTGTTTAGACCTTGTTAATCCAAATGGTTGGCCCTCTTCTGAACTGCACCAGCTTCAATTCAGTTCTAGAAATTGCGCTTCTCAGCATTTTTCTTTGAACTGCAATTTTTCAATTTTCAATATTTATTAGATTATGTATAAAGTGAAAAACATACATAAAGTGGATTTTGTTAAGTTTGGAAGCACGCAAAGCAAAATTTTGGGAGTTATAAACCAACGAAGTCTACCTTACACTCCTCTTGGAACCTCACATGATTGATGATTAAGAATGCAACAAACAAAAGTTTGGAAATCATGAACTTGGGTACAACTGAACCATTAGTCCTTTTGTGAACACCTATGTTGTAGATTGCCCAAACTTCAAGCAAAGATTGACAGCTTACCCACAAAGCAGGGCCAAGAATGGCCACAAAGTCCACATCATTGGTTCCATTTTGCATAGGACTCACAAGATTTGTGGCATCAACCAAATCTTGTTCACAAGAAATGCAAAATGGTGTGCTATTTGAAATGCCTATCAATTTGATAAAATCCCTGGCATTTTCTAAAATTTCAAATTATGCCTTTTTAGGACATTTTGCCCCTTCGCAAATATAGCACAACATTTGCAACTCATTGTTGTGAATGTCCCCAAAATATGCAAACCACATTTAAAAAAAAATGCATAAGAGGGACAGTGAAGAGGACCTCCACAAATATGGCATGCCTACGAGTCAGGCTTTAGCCAGATTCAGGTGAGCTCAGATTGTGTGATCGGAGCAGTTTGTGCAAGTCATCTTATGTTGGGGACATTGCAAGTTCAAAACCCAATGGTACGATGTATGACCGGCGCAATACCCTAGAGTTTTACTATTGCCATGAATTAGGATACATCAAACCCTTTTGTCCTAAGTTAAGGAAAAGGAAGAAAAAGGTGGCTACGGTTGGTCTATCTTTAGAGACTAAGGACATGAGCAACTCTCAAGATACATCTGTCAGAACCATGTTCTTACCCCAATTGGTGGAGATGCTTCAACCTCTTCTTAGAGATTCATCTTCCTCAATCGGAGCCTCAATCTCATCTTATTTCGATTTTGATAAATCTCTTTACCTCCTTGACTCTTGTCCATCATTTCATATGACTTCAAACCTTGATATCTTATCTGAATGTCATACTAATTCAAGCATGGCTAATGTTTTCATTGTTGATGTACATCTCTTGAAATAAAAATAATGAAGAATTTTGAAAGAAATCTTGAAAACTCAAAAAATCAATTCAAAAAATTAAGTATATTTTTAAACTAAATTTAAATCTTTTATTTGTCTAACGTCTACTTATCATCAAATGGTTGTTGGGTGAAGGATCGTCAGCTATGTAGTCAAAAGCCTCTACTAGTCCACATAATCGGTCTAGGCTAAGTAAAACGCCTAGGCTTTGCAATTCCTATGTGGGTACCTTAAAAGGTACCACAATATTAAGTTTCAGTTGCCATGTATCAATACCCCAGAGTTTCCTAACAGATTAAGTTTCAGTTGCCTATAAGTTTAGAATCTCTGTTTGGAAGGCCACCACAAACCGCAATCCTAAAACTTTTGAGTTTCCTAACAGCACCAAAATTATGATTGGTGACATTGAAATCCAGGAATCTCTAGAATTTGGCTTGCTTATAGTAGCAGCAGCTAGAATAGGGCTGTCAATAGGTCTGGTTTGTCTCAGGTATCCAACCTAGTTGAACCGAGATACCCAGATAGGGGCATAAAAAAAGCAGACCTGAACCTGACTGAGTGACACGTGGGTCGGGTTTGGACTATCATTTTGCCGAATATCTAACCTGGCTGATCCAAGTTTTTCTTATATATTCTTACATATTCCAAATTTATGTGGATTGGGTTTGGGATTGTATTTTCTTGAAACAACCGAACCCAACCTAAATCAAAGTGCTTGTTATTTGGGCCGGTCTGGGTGAACCATGATGGGTCTGATATGTAACCCGTTCAAAGCTCTACAATAATAGAATTTATGGTATATTCCATAACACTGCATGGCCACAGATGAGATTAGGGATGTCAACGGATTGGAGCTGGTTCAGACTCAGGTGGGACCAAACCCAGATCTGATTTGAGATGTTGGTATCGGGTCCGGACCTGAGTCCAATCAGACCCACTATAAGAGAAACCATACCCAGATCCTATAAACATTACATGAACCATACCCAGTAAAATAATATTTTATATTTTTTTTTACAGTGAATTTGTGGATCTTAGTCCAAACTCTGGTCGGGCCCAGGTCCGGTATGAAATTTTACAAACCATACCTGACTCCATATATTAATCAGACTCTTTCATCCTGACGTGGATTCTAATTGGACCTCCTTGTTTATCCCCAAACACTGACCCTATAGGGTTTGGTACAGGTCGGGTCCAGGTCAACCCCGACCCATTGAGACACCCCTAGGTGACATGGATCTGTCATTTGGGGCTTCACTGGCTTCATTGTCGCCCCCCTACAACAAATGATTGAAATGAGCACCAACCCAGCGACTAGTAGGTGCATATCAGTTTGGTTCAACTGTGGCACCAAACAAGAAGCTTGACAAACTCCACTGGGCTTGAAAAATATAATAGTCCAGGCTTGTTACACACACGGTAAATGGAATGGGTCTTAAATCCATCAAAGAAACGTTTGGAGTTGTCAAACTTTGTCTTAATAGATGTGTAGAAGTAAATAAAATAATAAACCTTACGTAAGCATTGAATTAAGTTTTTTACTAGATTTTAAAAACAAGAAAAAGAATTTCAGCAATGATAACAGACCATGAATCTTTCAATGATGAATTGCAATACCTATTGCAAAGAAGTTAGTTCTAGAATGTTTAGATCAGGCAAATTTTGACATATACTTAATACTGGAAGCTACAATTTTATATAAAAATCTGTTTAGCTAGATATCGAAATTCGGGCACCCTTAGAACCCTACTCCAAAATATGAAAGTTGAAAATGTAAAATTTGCAAGCGCCTGTACTCGTTAATTTTTGCTAATAGAAATAACTCGATTTCCGTTGTGAGCTTGAAAGGCTTTTCTGGTGTTGGGGTACACTGAGGCACGTCCTGAAATCCTTATAAATGCCACAGTTAAACTCACATTTTGAATCTTACTCCTCCACTGTTGAATTCTTTGTGGAAAAGTGCCAAACTGTGACGCCTTTTTGCCAAGTGCTGGCATGTCAAAATACTCCCATCATCGCTTTTTTATTATAAAGTGAGTGGCAAAAATATCTTATAATTTAGAATTTTTTTGGGTAATCCAAGGGAAACCCCCTCCATCACCAACCGCACATCTCATGACATTTTTAAATTAGCACTTTTATCATGAATTTTTCAAAAATAAAATTCAAAATATAAGAATAGCTGTAACTATGGATATCCTAGGGCTGTCAACGGGTCAGGTTTGTATCAGATACCCAACCCAAACTCAAATTCTCGGATATGGGCATGCAAAGTGCCAACCCAAACCCAACCCAAGCAATATGCGGACAGGGTTTGGGTCATGATTTTTGCTGGGTAACTGACCCGAGTATTATATATATATACTTGATTATGCTCATGCGTGCACTGATGTGCACAGGCAATCAGACTGCACACACACACAAACACAAAATTTTTTTTATTATTATTATTATTATTATTATTATTATATCATGCAAAAATAAAGGTAAAAGATAACATTGGTCTCATTAGACTGGTATACATCATACAAAAATAAAGGTAAAAGATAAAAACATTGGCCTTATTCAACTAAAACAACATTCTAACCAAACTTTTTAACATGAACTGGCTTTAGCCGTTCCCGAGTTTATTAACAATTTCTTATGAAGGTTACAGAACAAACTCTCGCATTTTACAACAATTTCCTCCATGACAAGGGGGGAAATTTTTGTAGCTGAATCAAGCAGTTTATACATGGGGTGGCAACAAAATTGTAGGGCAAGAATATAAATACTGCACCCGACCAACATGGTGCAGCAGTAGCACTACAGCATGACAAACAAAAATCAAAAACTCATTTTGGCAATTAGGATTAGCATGAGGGAAGATGATAAAGACAATGATTAATGCATACTGAGCACTCGTATATGCTGCCCCTGAAGACTGGCAATAAATAGCTCTATGATGAACTAATCATGCATCAACGGTTTTGATTCATAAGGCCCAACATCAGAGGCTCGATCATCTTCTAAGCTCTCTTCACGACCGCAACAGCAAAGGAAGAATGATGGCTGAACACGAATGATATCTCGAGGGAGGGGTCGCAGGCACCAACTTGGTGGATAACATTCGATGCAATCCTGTTGTGCTCAGCAACCTGTTCTATTTGGCGAAGCTCCAACAGTCTCTCGGGGTCTCCAGAAAAGCTACCCTTGAGCTCCTTGGAAATCCTTTGGATGTCTCGGAAATAATTGTATTTCACTATAGCCTGTTTTATGCAATGTAGGAGAAAAGCAATGGTCTAAATCACAAAACTTTGGTAACAAAACAGATACATCAGCATTATTTAACACTATCACTTACAGAGAAATTCACATGGGCAGTTGAATCCTTGAAAAGGAGATATGAAATGCCATCAGGCACACGTGCTTTCAGTAGCAGATCGAAGTGCTGCAAAAATCTCTGGATAGGGCAGGAAAGAGTATTTGAAAAAAAATAAACTTTTCCTAGGTACATTTCTTTTCAGATGAAAAAAGAAGCCAAGATAAAAGAATAAAAATTGAAAAGAAAAGGGGCACATGCCTCTTGCTCAGTGCTAAAAGCACTCGGATTCTTAGATGTTTGACGTTCATTAGCCAAAGCCGCAAGCATCTAAAGAAAAAAATGGACTAGTCATTTGTCATAAATGCTGTAAACATCACTTATTTCAACTCTACATGGAAGCTCAATTTACCATTGCAAGCCCTTCTGAAAGACAAATGTAGCATTGAAGCAACAACATGGTTGGCGAAAGTCGAACCTCTCTTGCCGTGTCCTTGGGGACTTCCCTTTTCTTCTTCCCTTTTCTTTTGGCTGATGATGATAAAAAAAGAAACCGAGGTCTTCCATGTAAGCTCATAATCATAGAGAACAACTGCGCCAAGCCACCACATGATCCTGTATGCAGCTAACTTTTACCATGACAATCCAAATGCAACTGATGCTTTACCCAACAATGCCTGGCTCAAATCAAAACCAGAACCAAAACTAAAGTGATGGGGGTAGTTTGGTTTGATTCCGAATCTGGGCATTGAGGATGTGATACGTGGGCATCACATGGGATAGATTGCTAATTAGTGCAGTTTGGGACAAGCATAACTAGTTCACAACAGTACTGATTTGATATGACTTCAAAGAAAAAGCCGATTTGAAATTCTTAGTCCTAAACCAAGAGTCACTGCTTGACACTGAATCACAATCAACTTCTTAGCTAGTCTTTTTTCCTGTGCTGTGAAAACTCTAAACAAGAAAGAGCATGCTAAAATGCAGAACTATCTTGATATTCTCAGTGACCAACATCAATAATTAACAAGGAAAACCTCGTGGTGGGTGACCCTAAGACTATTTTAGATTTTCCTTCAAAGGTAACAGAACTTCTAATTAGAATGGAAAACATGTGATATCCTTGCAAGATTCTGAGCTAAACTCTAGACACCATGGATACCAAAGAGACCAAGATATTTGTGTTGCGACCCATATGCATTACCCTATTTATAGTTGACAGATCTCACGAAATTTGAAAACAAAGATTAGTAGCAATACAATAATGTGCACACACACACACACACGTGTGTGTGGGTGTGTGTGCATCCGTGTGCGGTGTCCAACTAAGTTTTAACTCTAGTTTAAAACTTGGATTGTGAAATTAGACTAAATTACTCAAACACCCTTAAGGCAGTCACATTTTTTAAAATTACAATGCTATTTTTAGTTGTAGACTAGGACTTTTTTTCAAGGAAAAGTCGAAGTGGAACAAGATAAGGTGATCCCAGTTTGAAAACACAAAAAGCACTTTAGGAAAAATACATTTAATTTCTTTGACACCAAAAGTGACAACAGATTTTCAAAAAATGTCACTTGCTTAACGATATTTTGGCAATTTAAAGTTTTAAACTAGTTGAACCCAACCTTAAGATAAAAGGATTTCAACTTAGATAAATCAATTATATATATGGAAAAATCTCCTATACCCTAGAGCATATCTCTAGAATTTGCTAGTTTACCATCCAGTGCCAAAAATGACTGGAAATCACACACCCCTGCTTCTGGTTAATCTGTTGCCAGTCAAACTAAGGAGCTTTATTTAGTGAATAGGTTGTAAAAAAAGAGAACCGGATGATGATATTACCAGTATCAAAGCAAAATAGATTGCAAAACTCAGTTTCCAAACTCACACAGACTGCTTACTGAGGGTAAATGCTGCCATTTGAAATTGTAACAAACCATCAGTTTCCAGCATCAAATGGCCAAAAACTAGTAGATTGCCCGAGCAACCCAATACAATCAGTAAGTACAGGATCACTCCCACGTGTGTGCGTGACTGTTGTTTGGTAAAACAACATTTTACATGAAACATCTTTTTAATCTCCTACATCATTTCATATGAAATAATTGGATTGGAGCTTAAAACTGTTAAAATGTACATATTGCATATATATTATCATTTTTTTAATTCTTTATTCTTTTATGTATTTTTTTCTTTTTATTGTAGTCAAGTGTTGACTAGCCTTACTGCTATATGATCCTAGCCGTTAGAACTAGTCTAACAGCTAGACTAGCTCTCTCTAGTGTGTATAAATAAGGGGTGTTATCTCCATTGTAAGTATGCATCTTGCATATATTTTGTGAAGTTAATAAAATATTACTTTTATATATTGTGAGCTCTCTTGGTGTGTGTGTCCTTAGTGGCCTTTGTGAGTGTGCCCATAGTGGCTGTTTGTATTTGTCAATTTGGATACTTTGGTGGACATTTGCTCTCGTTTGGTGGTTCTACTTTCTTTACATGGTATCAAAGTCATAGTGCTCTTGATCTTTGAAGTTGCCAATCTCATTGTTCGTGTGCTCATGGATCGCTCCTCAAGTGTTCGTGGTGGTTCAAGTGGATGTACTTCTCCTCTACATCAACTTCACTCTCTCTCGCTTCTTTGTAATCATTCATGAAGGACAAGGAGAGTGCTCCTGTTGTGCCCATCAAGCTCAATAATACAAACTATGTAATGTGGTATTCTATCGTAAAACAACATATTTGGGGCAAGGGTTTGTGAGGATTAGTGGATGGATCCGATCTAGAACCTAAACTTTTTCTCACCAAAGTCAAAAATAAAAATGATGTAGCATTCCAAGGAGATGAGAGGACTAAAGTCATAAGGCCCATAACTAATTATGAGAAAAAGTGGAAGGAGTGAAGAATGAGACACGAAAATAATGTCTTGGCTTATCAATAGCATAGACATTAAAAAATGTTCTACCCTAGAGAAGTTTGAACATGCGAGCATGTCACTGATGCTTGGGACTACCTTAAAAATATGTATTCACTCAAAGATATTGAACGTGTGTGAAATTTACAAGAAAAGATTAAAACCATAACTCAAGGGGATATGAGCATTAAAAAATACTATAATGCTTTATCTGAACTTTGGAAAGAATTGACTCTATTTAAATCTTGTGGCATTGTCCTTTAGATATTAAGCTCTGACAAAAGCAAATAGATGCAGAGCATTTTTACCAATTAATCAAAGGGTTGTGACTCGATTTTGAAGCCACCAAGTAAGCTCTTCTCCATAGAAGAAAGATTCTCTCTATTGTCGACACGATTGGGGAGCTAAATATAGAGGAAAATATGTTGAAGAGATACACCCCAGAGAATGATGATAAATCCGTCTTGGTCGTATCTATGTCGGGAACCTATGCTCGCCTATGTCACATGGGTGCAGGTGCGGGTGCGGGTGCGACACGGGTGCGGCGCAATTCCAAAAAATTTGGACACAGGGACTTGGCTATATATATATATAACAATAAATTAACACATAAAGATTGTAAAATTTAAAGCAAAAATAAAAAAATAATTCTTAACAACACAAACTTACCAAAATATAACACATAAAGAAGTTTGTGAGTGTGATAAACAACAAAACTTATCATAAATCTGCCTCATCGTCTGAATTAGAGGGAAGAACAGGATCGAGGTAGTCCATGTTGAGAGTGCAAATTATGTTCTCCTTCCAAGTCAAAATCTTCTGGATTTACATCCCAATTCTTGGATGGTCCACAACTGCATCAAAAAATGACTATATTAGTATCTAACTTAAAACTTTGAATACAAATATTTAAACACAAACTTTAAATACAAAAAAAAAAAATACCTATACTCTTCTTTGGTGCGGTGAGAAATTAATCATAGATTTGAGTGAACATAAACCAAATCCTCTGCTCTTTTACTAGTGAGTTTGTTTCTTTTAATGTTGTGAATTTGAGCATATGTACTCCAATTTCTTTCACAACAAGATGATGTAGCAGGTTGGGATAACAATTTCATTGCAAGACGTTGCAGATTTGGTGTCTCTGATCCATATGTTGCCCACCAATTAAGGGGATCTTCCTCGTCCCTTGCCACGAGTGCTGCTAAAGAATCAAATCTCCCAGTAGAAAACTTGTCAAACTCACTATTTACAACCTTAAACATGTGAAGATCATTAAAAGGTCTTCCCAAACATATCATTTTATTTCTTGATATCTCAGGATCTTCATTTAGAGAAACATGACCAACACCTGCTCTCAACCATTTTTTTGCATAGTATTTTGGATTGAGAGAGTGTGTCATGCAATGCAAAGGTGTATTGCTTTTATCCCATCTTCTCACTAAAACTGAATGTAAATGATTGTAAAATTCTGAATCATCAAGTGCAATATCTTTCTTCTCATGTTTAAAAATGATACTTTGAACTTTTTCAATCATATTGTCCCACATTTCATAAATTCTATGAAGTATGGGTACATCTCTGTTAACTTCTCTCAATATTTCTCAAATAGGCTCTGTAAATTCAATAAAATATATAATTTTATCCCACCAAAAATCATCACAGATGCATTTTTTGATAGCTTGAGCATTGACATCATCTTCAGTACGATAAAAATCCCAATCTTGATCAGCCACCATCATCATCAATGCATTCTTGAGTTGCTTAATTCTTTTTATCATAACAATGAGAGAAGCAAAACGAGTTTCAACAACTTTCAATAACTTGAGATCAGAATGCCTATTAAATATAGAAAGAGCATGATGATGGTTTACAACAAAATTTCTAATATTTCAAACATCATGCACTATTTCCTCAATTCATAAACACATTTCACGTGCATGTGTATCATCTTTTGATGGATTGCATATACTCTTAAGTGCCAAATTTAAATTGCGTGCTGTAAAAGGAATCCAAAAAATATGTGAATATGTATCTTCACTTGCCAAATTCATTCCTGCACGACCGCAAATTGGAGCATTGTCAGTAATGATTTGCACCACACTTTCTTCACCCACTTTTTTTATCACTTCGACAAATAATCTCTTTAAATATTCAGCATCTTTATACTCTCCAGATGCATCAACAATCTTCAAAAAGATTGGCCCATTAAGTGAGTAAGCAATGAAGTTTATCAGTGGTCGCCTTTGTATATCAGTCCACCCATCAGAAACAATCGACACTCCATGTCGTTTCCATGCAAATTTTGGGTATCTAACAAGTCTTCAATTCTATTTTTTGTCTCTGCAAGAATGGTTGTTCTTAGTTTTTCTGAACTAGGAGGCACATAACCACTCAAATTATAATTAGTCAAAGATGTAATCATATTTTTCCAGTATAGACTTCTAGCTACATAAAAAGGAATTGAGCTTGAGTAAAAGAATCAACCAATCTTTTCATCAATTTCTGCTTTTGCCATGTTTTTGAATGACGTTTGTATTGTTTTATTGCTTTCCATCTTTCTTTTCTTTAAAAGCTCTTCTTGTATATCACTAGCAATAGGAAAAGACAAATTAATCGAATCGCTTCTCATCTCTGCAATTTTCTTCTTTTCAGCTTCCTCTTGTTCTTTTTTTAATTGCTTTAACATGTCTTTGTCAACCCCAGAACATGCCCTAATTCCTTGACCACGAATATGCAAAAGATGTGCTTTCACACATGTATAAGAACCTGTGAAAATAGTCTTACATAGATTACAATGAAACTACACATTCCCACCACCACCACTACTAACTTTTACCCCTTTTGTCACAAGCCTCCAAAGTGGTTGAGAAACTTCTAATTCAGGGTTAGAACTTGAACCAAATGTATTGACACTACCGCTAGAATTCGCCATTATATCTGAAAACTGAAAAAAAAATAAAATAAAGTTAATAAACACTTCAAAATATTAGTAACAGGAGCTCCAGGTTCGTTTCCCCTGTGCAAATCAGGTTCAAACCAGGCCCTCCTCTGCAAACCAGGTTCGAGATAGGGGGCCTACCCCCTATCTAACGCAAAAAGGAGGAGCAGGGCAAGCCCCTGCTGAACCTTATCAGTGCCAGGGGCTTCGCCCTTGCCAAAAAGCCAAAGGCAGCAGGGAAAACGAGGAGGGGCCGAGCCTCTCCTCATTTCCGTTTTGTTCGACAGGGGTAAGAAGGAGTGGGGGAAGGAGGGAGCTCGGCTGACAGGCCGAGCCTTGCCACGCCGGACAGAAGGGAAACGAGGGGCCGAGCCCCTCTTCTGTGAATCGAAGGCAAAGGGAGGGGCCGAACCCCTCTTCTGCGAGTAGAGGGTGCAAGGAGGGGGGGGGGTCCTGCCGCCCCCTCCTTCTTACCCCTGCTGAACAAAAGGGAAATGAGGAGGGGCTCGGCCCCTCCTCGTTTCCCCTGTTGTTCGGCGGGGCAAGGCCCGACCTGTCAGTCGAGCCCCCTCCTTCCCCCACTCCTACTTCTTACCCCTGCGATAAAAGGAAAACGAGGAGGGGCTCAGGCACAGGGAGGGACCGAGCCCCTCTTCTACGAGCAGAGGGTGCAGGGAGGGGGGCGAGCCCCTCTTCTGCGAGCAGAGGGTGCGGGGGAGGGGCCTACCTGACATAAGCGAAACGAGGAGGGGCCAAGCCCCTCCTTTGTGAATAGGAGGCACAGAGAGGCGTTGAGCCCCTCTTCTGCGAGCAGAGGGTGCAAGGAGGGAGGCTGCGAGCAGAGGGTGCAGGAGGGTCGACATACCTGTTCAGTGTTGACGGAGGGGGAGACGATGGCTAGCACCTGTGCGTACCATCGCCGGAGTCTGGATCGCCGGCGTGGGTGTAGGAGAAAGCTACAGGGGCTGAGGGGGAGAGGCAAAATCAAGAGGGTAAGCCCCTCCCCCTGTCGATAAACCCCTTTTAGGGTTCGGCTGCAGATGAAATTTGGATCTGGGTCGAGTCCGGACCCAACTCGACCCAGATCCAAAACGTATTTTAAAAATCAAAATGGACATTTTTGGACTTGGTCAAAGTTGACCGAATCCAAAATGTGGACGGACTCGGCCTCGACTCGTTGACCGAGTCTGACTCGGCGTTGACCGAGTCCGGGCCAAGTCCGAAGCCGCACCCGAGTCCTCACCCGTGTCGGGGAGTGTCGACTCGGGTGTGGTGCCTCCTTAGCCGAGTCCGTGTGACTTAGATGCTCGCACATACAAACCACCTCACTCTGGGAGACAAGGCAACGAATATGACAACAAGAAGAAAGTTATTTTTCACTACTGCCATGAACCGGGACACATCAAACCCTTGTGTCCAAAGTTAAGGAAAATGAAGGAAAAGAAGGTGGCTACAATTGGTCTACCTTTAGAGACTAAGGACATGAGCTACTCTCAAGATACATTCGTCGGAATCATGTCCTTATCCTAATTGGTGGAGATGCTTCAACCTCTTATTAGAGGATCATCTTCCTCAACCAGAGCCGCAATCTTATCCTATTTCGATCTCGATAAATCTCCTTAGCTCTTTGACTCTGGTGCATAATTTTATATGACTCCAAACCTTGATATTCTATCTGAATGTCGTACTAATTCAAGCATGTATAATGTTTTCATTGTCGATGGTACATCTCTTGAAATAAAAATAACGGAGAATTTTGAAAGAAATCTTGAAAACTTTAAAAAACAAAATCAATTAAAAAAATTGGCTATATTTCTAAACTAAATTTAAATATTTTATTTGTCTCACAAATATCAGACCGTGGATGTAACGTCTACTTATCATCAAATGGTTGTTGGGTAAAGAATCGTCAGCTATGTAGTCAAAAGCCCTAACTAGGCACCAACTAGTCCACCTAGTCGGTCTAGGCTAAGTAAAACACCTAGGCTTTGCAATTCCTAAGTGGGTATCTTAAAAGGTACCAATTTTGCTGACTAGGTACCGACTAAGGCGCCTAGGCGTGAGGGCAGTTTATATATATATATATGTGAGTGTGTTTATGTGATTTGTTCTGTGAAATCATGGAAACATGCTTAATTATTATTTTATATATATATATATATATATGTGTGTGTGTGTGTGTGTGTGTGTTACTTTGCTTTTAAGGTTTTTCCTGTGAAACATTAAAAACATGCATAATTAACTTTAATTGATTGTGTTTATATATGTGTGTGTGTGAGAGTGTGTGTGTGTGTGTGAGAGTGTGTGTGTGTGTGTGTTACTTTGTTTCTAATGAATTTTTCTATAAAATCTTGAAAGCATGTTTAGCATTATGAATTATATAATACGCTATTTATATATGTATGTGTTATTGTGCCTCGGTAAAAGATTGAAAGCATATTTTGTTGATTATACCGAATATGCTATGAATAATTAAAATAAATAATTATATATATATATGGATATATATTTGTGTGTATAATTATATATATATATATATATATTAGTTATGTATATTAATATATTTTGTGAAAGAATATGTAATTTTGTACTTGTATAATGAAATCATCTTATTAGAAAAAGAATTAAACATATTTTTATGTATATTTTGTGTACCCTTTTTATATTTAATTGGGGCACCGACTAGTCCCACCTAGTCAACTAGTCTTTTTAGGGGTCCAGCGACTAGGCACCGCCTAGCGCTTTTGACTACATAGATCGTCAATCAGAGAAGTTGATTAGGAAGGCCATAGATAATAAGGCCTCTACTACTGGACTGCCTCTACTACTGGACTTGTTGGAAATACCCAAAAATTAGATTTAGATTTGTGGCACAAACGATTAGGACATCCAAATGTATCCAAAATTCCATATTTTTCAGGTTTGAATTTTTTGTAATATCGATAATTTTGCTTGTAATGATTGTATTCTTAGCAAAATTAAGAAATTACCCTTCTATGAAAGAAGTTTTTTTTTACTAGAACACTTGAGTTAGTCCATTCGGATGTTTGGGGTCCCACACAAAGCATATCAAAAGGTGTATATGTATATTATGTGATATTTGTGAATGATTTTTCTAGGTATACTTGGATTTATTTCATTAGACATAAGTCTGAAGTCTTCTTAAATTTCCAAATTTTTCATAACTTAGTTAAAATAGGTTTAATAATAAAATATATTCAAGGAAAGTCTTTGTGTAAAGAGTTTAAAGATTACCTTAATTTATATGGCATTACATATCAAAGATCTTGTCCGCACACACCACAACAAAATGGTTTTGCTAAGATAAAACATAGACATATTATTGAAATTACAAGAACTTTATTTATTGCAAGCCATGTACCTAAAGTCTTTTGGGCTAAAGGCGCATTAACCGTTGTGTATCTTATAAACAAAATACCATCTTCATCATTACAAAAATATCTCGCTTGTCGAAAAAAATTCAAACTTACTTCTGATTATTTCATATTAAGAGTTTTTTTATGCAAGCGTTTTGTTTTTCTTCCTTATTTTTTTCCTTCCCTTCATATTTTTTTCCTTCTTTTTCTTTCCTTCCTTCCTTATTTTCTTCTTTCCCTTGCTCTTTATATTCTTTCTTTCCCTGTCACAATTCACAAGGCAGCCACCGAGAGTATCGAGTATCGAGGGTCAAGGTCAAAGACCCCTTTACGTTAAAAGATTTAAAACTATAAGGAGAAAAGTTAAAAAATTAATACCAAAAGTAACCTTTTAAAACACCACTAACGACATACATATCCTTTTTTTCTAAAATCCCAACATACCCCTACACCTATGTTACATAGACACAGCTATTGAGCAGCCATACCCATTTTGACATTGCCCAACACGAGTACAGGTACTGAACACAACATGGGTACGTGCTGGTAGGGATGCACAACGAGCTGAGCTAACTCGGGCTCAGCTCGAACTCGACTCATTTAAGCTTGTCTCGAACTCATTTGGGTAGATAAATGAGTCAAGTTCAAGCTCGGTATAAACGAGTTGAGCTTGATCAGGCAATCAAGCTCGGTTGAGCTCGATTAGCCCGATTAAGCTTGGTTTGATTAGTTATATAATGCACAGAGTATAGTATATGTACAATTTACGGTTGCAAATTTAACACATCAAGTGTCCTTGCTTAGATGGGTAAGATGTTGGCCTTTTACGGAGGAGGTGGGTAGTTCGAAACCCACTGTTTTCCGTGTTGTTCAATTTTTAAAATAAAAGATGCTCGGATTGAGTCGAGCCAAGCTCGAGTTCGACTCGAGCTGAGTTTGGACAAAAGTTGTTTAAGCTTGGCTTAAACTCAAGCCGAGCTTGAACAACTATTTTTTATTCGAGCTGAGACAACCTATGCTTGGCTCGAACTCGGCTTGTGTGCATCCTTACGTGCCGGTCCGAATCGGGTCAGGGTCCAACCATGACCCAAATCATTTTTTTGTTTGATGTTGGTGAAAGGCGGGGAGGAAGAAGAAAAAAAGAAAGAGGAAAAGGAAGAAGAAGATGAAAGAGGAAGAGGAGGACAAGAAGAAGACGAAAGAGAGAGAGAAAGAGAGAATACTCTCTTCAACCTCTTCCTTCCAATATTAAAAAAAGTATTCATTCCCCTCTCCCTTCTTTCCAAAAATTACAGCCACCTCCTCCCCCCCTTTACAGATTTTTTTTTTATTTCTGATATGGACCTTCCCCTCCCCCATATTTTCAAAAATTATAATCACCCTTTACAGATTTTTATTTTTATTTTTGATATAGACCCTAATATGGATCCACACTTAATCCAGACCCAATCTCTCTCTCTCTCTCTCTCTCTCTCTCTCTCTCTCTCTCTCTCTCTCTCTCTCTCTATATATATATATATATATATATATATATATATATATATATATTTGTCCCCGTACCCTCATTTTTTGAAATTGTTGTGTTGTACCCTTTGTACCCATAAAGTACCCATGTGACATAGCCTACACTAACACTTTTGAAAAATTACCAGCTGTTGGGGTTTGTGATAGCGATATCATCACAATATATATAAATTGCTGATATTTTCAAAATAGCACAATAGTTTACCTTTAATATCATTTTTCCATTTTACAGCTTTAATATAGGTGATATCCGAGACTGTGGTTAGAACTAGTCTACTGGCTAGACTAGCTCTCTTGTGTGTATAAATAAGGGGTGTTATCCCCATTGTAAGTATGCATCTTGCATACATTTTGTGAAGTTAATAAAATATTATTTTTATATACTGTGTGCCCTTAGTGGCCTTTGTTAGTGTGCCCATAGTTTGTGTTTATCCATTTGGATACTTTGGTGGACATTTGCTCTCGTTTGGTGGTTCTACTCTCTTTACAAAAACAAGCCTATACAGTCGCATTACTCTTTATGAATAGAAAACAAATTGGTAAAGACAGCAGTTCAAGTTTCTTATCATTAGAGTTCTTAAGAGAATATGCCTCAGGAGAAAAGATCAACTAAAAAGATCAAAACAAACTCAGATAGAGGTAATGAATCTTCTCAGACTGATGCAAAAAAGAAATATTTAGCAATCAATATTAAAAACAAAAAATGCAGATACTTAACATAAGTTTCAAATACATGCATGGCTTCATTCTTGTTTTTCCTTTTTTAACTGTCAATCTGGGAGACAGCCCAATGTTAGATTCAAACCCAAAAGATTCCAGCTAAGACGGAGCAACTTTAATATCCAAACATCATGTATGGACCAAAGCAATTGAACCATATAAACCAAATGCATCTGGTACATCCATGCTACTTAAGTTCTCAAGAAAAATATGGTTCAAAAAATTAAGTCCCCACAACATGCAGATGTAATGAAAAAACAAAATTGTTAGCAAAACATAAAAAATTTATATCCTTATGCACATATCAGCCAAACCCATGACTTCAATCATTTGCCTTTTCTTTCTACTGGTTAATCTGGGGATAGACCCATCTCGGATTCAAACCTAAACATCCATCATTGGCTAAAAGTGATCAACCATCCAACCATTTCATTTGATCTCAGCTCATAATATAAAGGGATGAAAATCATGTTGTTGGAAAGCAACAAGATAGATCCGAAAAAACAAACTTACAACTAACACAAAAGGCTCATGTTTGTTGCAAGGAAGCTTAACATAAGTTGCATAAATGAAAAAAAAATACAGATAATGGGAACAACCAGCACAAGAAGTCCATGCATGTTTAAAACAATAACTGCATCAGGGTAGGTCCAGGGTGGTGAAAGAAAATTTTAAATAAATAAATAATGCAGACAGCACTCACATGCATCAGTGTTTTGAGATATTCTGAGTTGAACTTTCTCCATCAGTTTGATGAATATAATGTAAAGATACCTGTCCATATTAATTCGCAGTGACAATATTGCAAAAATCACAGTTACGGGAAATGTGAAACAAAAGCAGACACCAACCAATAAACCATGCAGTATTCACTAGGAGAATAGAGTTCCAGCTCAAATCCAAGCATAAGGAAACGGGCAGCAATCCAGTAAATATGTTCTTCAGTCCAATTAGCAAGACTTGCTGCTAGGTTCATGCATGAATTCTGCAGAGGAGGTCAACAGTCAAATAGCACCAAACTGCAACAGAGGATTGAAGTGCCAAATAAACCCATACAACCAGTAAGCTCATTCAGGCTAACATACCTCATCAATTGGCGCATTCAAAGTATCTCCAGATTCTCTTGAACCACTCATCTCCAGCTGAAAATGACAAGAAAAATCTAAACAAAAGAATGAATATCAAAGCAGGCAGAAAGAATATAAATCAGCCAGAGGTTTGGCAGAAAGACAGAAAACATAGAAATGCTCAATCAGAACCAGATTTGGCAATTCCAAGGCCCCAAGATTTGCATCAAAGCGATGCTATGTGTTCCAAAGAATTTCAAATTCCTAAACAAGTTAATAGAATAGGTCTAAGAACACTTGGCATAGGTCCTCTTTTTGCTAAACCATGGACTTCCAATAGTCTGGCTCCATCAAGCAAACACACAAGCACAATGGGTAGATCCAATCACTGAAAACTACAACTACCGGTTTGAATAGTTTGGCATGACCTATTCTCTGTTTTATCACAATAACATTGAATCAAACACGACAATTAGGTCCATTTATTAGGAATGGCAATTTTGTGCATACCTATGTCACTGATTTGTTACTCTCTTTACAACTATGTCATGCGGACACTTCACTGAGCATGTGTATCCCATGTCGACACGAATGACACTCAAACGCTCCAAGAAACTCATGGACGCAGTCAAAACAGTTTTCACACACAATCAACATTGTGTCATTGACTTTATCTATTTCTTTTAAGATCTTACTTATTTTGTATTTACCTGAGTACTTTTTATTTTAAAATTTATATCAATTACATTATATTTCAATTTCAACTTAGTTTTATTATTTGTTGTTTCATACATACATACATACATACATACATACATACATGCATGCATACATGCATACATACATACATACATACATACATACATGCATACATACATACATACATGCATGCATACATACATACATACATGCATGCATACATATTTGTGTGTTTACAGCCATGTCCCTGTGTCCTAATTTTTGAAAAGTATCGTAGTACACAAGTGTACCCACATAATCTCACATTCTCGCATCCATATCCGTGTGACTTAGTTCCACAATTTATTTGTTGTGATCAAGCTTAAAGGAGTGGCAGATAGAGCATATTGAACACATCATAAGGTTAGATCCAGATTCTGGTGATTAGATCTATGTAACTCAAAAAAGCCTTGAACAGTAAATATTTCTGCATGACAAACACATAGATCTCACCAGATTTGACCAGAACCGGATAAAAGCACAATGCCACTAAGTATGGTATTGCAGATCTTAAACCTGATAGTTCAATGAGTTTCTTGTGCCAACAAAACCAGAAACTAAGTAGCAGTGTCTCCATCTGGGTCTCCTGCCAAGTTCCAGCATAGATAGATACCAGAAATTAGCCAAAAATGTAGGCATATTTCCTAGAGGGTATTTTTGGCCTGGACATATGAAACATAGAAATGTAATAACTAAACACTAGATCCTTCAAAATTAATCCTTCATTGAGAATAATCATGAAGACAAAAATACAAAAAAAGGCAATTCTGTAAGCAGTTTAAAGGCAATGAGACCCAGTAGAAGAAGCTGTTCAGTTCACACAAGTCAACAGACCTGTCCCAAAAAGATACTCCAATCTTGCAAGATCTTTCCAAGCTTACGCCTTTGCCATGCAGCATTTGTGCAAAGAATCTTGAGCAAGCTGACTAGCAGCTACAGCATCAAGGATTAAGAACTAGTAAGCATGGGACAAATAACTAAAACTGAAAAAAAGAATGACATACAAGATTCAAGCCAAGTAGCCATGGGAAAAGACAACAAATCACCTAACCTGTCCCAAACGTTGTACAAATTCATGCTTCTGTAACTCTGTACTCCTCATTATGTGAGGCAATGCTGTAGCCAGAGAGATCACTTCATGGAAAGGATCTCGCCCATATAGCTTCCCATCATGAACCAGCAGAAGCTGTTTTGTCATAATCAAACACAGAGGATTAGAAACTTCCTCCAAAAAAGAAAAAAGATATTTATTCAGAAGAACTATACATTACAGCATCTAATATTTAAATCTTAACATGTCCATAACAAAGAAGTCCCAGGAGACCATCTACAGATGGATACACAAAGCCCCCTTAGATGCTGACAACTGCAAACATATCAATGAGCTTCCAAGATATAAATACAAAAGGCAGCATGAGTTATTATTTATAAAGACAATATCGCCACCCAAAGTTGAACAAAATCAATCTCAAAAGGAAATTGGAAAAGTACCCCACTGAACTTGTGCATGTGGTCAGTAAATAAAGCTTCCTATGAATGATGTTAAAGAAAGAACCTTCAATCAGGACCCCAACCTAGCTGTCGCAAAAGAACAAAAACCAACTCATCTAACAAATATTTTCTAAGAAATCTGCAAACACATGATGATTCATTAAAACCAACAGACATCTACAATAAATGGGCCTGTTAACGAGGGATAGTCCAACAACCATTCAACATCCAACCCCAATAATAGCAATCTTATTAATTGCATGATTTGGGATGGAGTTCTTGGCAGAAAAGGTAGTAACAGGAACAAAATTGAGCCATATCATTGTTCCCTACAAGGTGATGTTTCATCATCCAATAGCCATAAATTGCCTTGCCTCACAACTCACCCCTAACTTGTTTGTGTGTATGAATACATCGTGAATCGAGCACTTTAGTTTTTGAGAAATTGCATTATTACCTTGTATAGAATAGTCTATGCTTTTTTATGTATTCTTTAGCAATTACAAACATGCACTCTTTGCCCATATACAAAATGAAAGGTCAATATAGCCATGCATTAAATTTTTTCCCTTGATTTAAATTTTAAAGATTAGGACATATTCTGTGCTTAATATAATAGTTGTCAGATCCTCAACTTTGGGCTGTAACCTGAAAATCAGGGCCTAACATTTTAAGCAAAAGTAGCCTATCAGGGTCTTCAAGCACCTGGAAAACATGCATTGTGAGTTGAGTGATTGCAGTCAAAGTTTGTCATATAAAGCGTCAATGTGTAAAAAAATATGTGCATCACAAATAAGCATGTAATAAACAAAAACAAGGTACAAAGGAGTAGAAATTATTAAAAAAAAAAAAGACATGGTTGCCATAAGTAAAAACAAAAAAGATAGATTAATGTGCAGTTGTAAGCCTAACCTGCAGATGAGCTCTTGCAACCAAATCAGGCTGAGACTTTTGGAATTGGACCACAAATCGAAGAACTTCTTCAATATGTGGATCTAAAGAGAAAGAACATATTACATCTAGATCTTGTAGTAGCCTTTCAAAGTACTCAAGAGCCTGGCAACAAAGGAAAAGCACTTCAGATTACTGACACAGAATCCCAGAAATTTTTCTTCTAAATGCATTTCTTCAAGGCATTCACCTTTTTCCAGCTGAGAATTTTTATAGCACGTGGAGGTGTGGGAGCTGATAATTTAGTATTTAAGTTAGCATCAAAACCAACAGGCTGACCACCAGATGCTGTTGTTCTATCTTCAACATCCACTTGAGATGACCCATATGCATTACTGACAAGGAACCCTGATGATTCACGCATAGATGCAAGTTCTGACAAGCATGATGCAATATGTTTCCTCACAACTTCCAACCCCCTTCCTTGAGGTTTTCTCATGCACATTAGAACATGATGGAGGTGCTGAACACAGTAGCACATGATGCATCAGTAATAATTTCATGGAATCAGTAAAATTTTGATAAAGAATTGGAAAGAAAAAGGTAAAAAACTCGTGGCTATTGTGTATTAGAACCATTCATCCATTTCTTGATAAAGACAAAATGGATGTCCATTGTTGCATGATAGTAAGCATAGACTGAACTTGGTTTTACAAAATAGAAATCAATTTCAACAAGCCACAACAGGAAAAGAAAACATGGGATGATATAAACTCCCACAAAAATAAGTTCAACATATTTTCTTCACTAAACAATCATCTAAATAAAAATTAAAGGAAAAATATCACACTCACATAAATGTGTATACAGATGCACTGCAGAAGAATTACTCTCACTAAAGCTGGAATCTAGTATGTATCATGCAATTGAAACTACTATTAGACATCATCCATATTGGTACTTGTGCAATTTCTTTTGTTTTATGTTTATTTTGTCATCTCTTTCCTCCAATAACAAAGTTGTAATATTGGTAACATATTGATAACATAACTAAACTCTTTGTGACTTGTTATCATTATTAACAATCATGCTACATGTGCCACCCCTCACCCCAGAGAATCTTGGGGGTCATGGCTATTTCTCTTCATCAAGATTATCCTTCTACCATTTCATCTTAAAGTCAACAACTCACAAAATTCAGTTGCATGCAATGCTACCTCGATCCTACTACCAGCCAACAATACCTGTGTCTCCCACATGCTTGGAAATTTCTGGCCACTTCACTTTTTAGTTCAGTGTGTAATGTTTTTATACATTCCACACAGTGGCTGACAATTATAGACATCGACATTCATTTTTTGTAGTTTTAGCTTCAAGATTTCATTTTGTGTTTTTGCTTTGAAGCTATGTCACAGGGACTCGGCAAAACAGGTGCCGCACCCGCGTCGACGCGACGTGGGATCGCGTGCGGGTGCGGCACCGGGTGCGGTCAACACGACCCTGGGTGCGGTCAATGCATCCAGGGTCATTTTTGTCCAAATTTTTGGGCAAAAATTCCCCCCCCCCCCGATGAAAAGGAGGATTATGGCAAAAAAAAATTTTGCCCTAATCTCTCCTCTCTCTCCCCCTGAGCTCGAGCTCTCCCATCGCCGCCTCAGCTCCGCCGCCCCCAGCGTCGCCGCCCCCAGCGCCGCCGCCCCCAGCTCCGCCTCCCAGACTCCTCCTCTCGGCTCCTCCTCTCGGCTGGCAGGTATGTCTCTCGTCTTCTTGGGTCGGCTGGGGAGGGGCCGAGCACCCCCCCCCCTCTCTCGGTCTCTTGTTGGGTCGGCAGGGGAGGGGCTGAGCCTCCCCTGCTCCCTCATTTTTCGGCACAGGAGGGGCCGAGCCCCTCCCCCATCTACCTCTTTTTTTGGGGTCGACAGGGGAGGGGCCGAGCCCCTCCCCCATCTTTTTTTTTTTGGGTCGACAGGGGAGGGGCCGAGCCCCTCCCCCATCAGTTTTTTTTTTTTGGGTCGACAGGGGAGGGGCCGAGCCCCTCCCCCATCTGTTTTTTTTTTTTGGGTCGACAGAGGAGGGGCCGAGCCCCTCCCCCATCTTTTTTTTTTGGTATGTAATTTAGTTCTTTTATGCATACTTATTTGATTGATATTTAGGTCGATTTATGTAATTGCTTTACTTATTTGATTGATAATTTGATATTTAGGTTGATATACTGCATGCATGATGAATCATATTATGAGTTTATGACAATGTTTACTGTTAAATGTTAAACTGTTAAAACTTCAAAAATTTATATATATATATATATATATATAATTTTTTTTTTACATTTTTGCCCCTGCCGCACCCCCGCACCCGGGTTTTTTGGAAGTGCCGAATCCCCGCACCCGCACCCGCTCCCGCACCCGCACCCATGTGACATAGCTTTGAAGCTTTCAGCAATTAATTGTCTTAAATTACAAGCATTTTTGTAACTGACTTCATATGTATATGTTTTCACATGAATCATCAAAACACTTCATAAGCACTAGAATTATGTTAACTTGTAGTGCATGCATTACATTACTAGTTTCACAACTTATCTCTTTTTTGTATTTAAAGTTCAAATATGCCTTAATTCTTTGCATGCATAGAGATAGATAGATGATATATACCTCTTTCTATGCTTTTAAAGGTTCAATACATCCAATAATAATATAAAAAAATGAATCCTAACTATCCCATACATATTGCATGATCACAGCAGCAAGGGCTTACTGATATTAAAAACATTGAAGTAAAGTTGGATATGTTTTGAACCAAGCTCCAGCACAAAAAAAGACCTATAATTGAGCCTTTCAAGTTGATTCCAGGCTTAATGACTTGGCTGAGTTTATGGAGAACCATATCAACTAAAGCAACTCAATATATCGGAAGAATCACCTAACTCACAATTTATAGTATGAAAATGGACATGCAAATGTACAAAAAGAAAAAGCATTAGGAGGAATCTGGTGGGTGGGTGGATTTCCCACTCTCAAAAATGGTGGGTGGGTGCATTTCCTAGTCTCTCAAAGACTTTAACTTTGTAAAAATATTGTGCCTATCAAGCCAATAAGCTTAGTGAGGTACCTGAGCGTGCAATTTTTACACTATCTTGGTTAAGATAGAGTGCTGCAGGTATAGTAAACAAGCGC
The DNA here is from genome assembly GCF_984573655.1 of Nuphar pumila. Classification (NCBI taxonomy): domain Eukaryota; kingdom Viridiplantae; phylum Streptophyta; class Magnoliopsida; order Nymphaeales; family Nymphaeaceae; genus Nuphar; species Nuphar pumila. Next base: position 97,392,804 of record NC_143254.1, read on the forward strand.
TAAATCTAACTGTTGAAACATGAGCAACATGGCCTATTTATATAGAGATGCATCACAGCCTATGTAACACGGACTCTTCTAACAGGGCACCGCACCCGTACCCATGTGAGTGCGACACTTGTACACATCTTCCTTTGTGTCGGATGAAGTCAACCACACTGAGGTCCATTCCTGTCCAAAAGTAGATTCAGTTAATCCTAACCAAGTCCAGTTTTATCTATATTATATATAAAAATATATAAATGCACACACATACACATAGTGTAAACTTAAAACTGCTAAAAATTATATATATACACACACACACACACTCCCCGCACCCAAGTTTTTTTAAAGTGCCGCATCCGCACCCGTATCTGCACCTATGTGACATAGATCCCAGCTTACTTATTATCTTGAATGTTTAATAAACCACACTGAATATCAAAGCTATTGCTGAACGTTCTCAAATATTTTGATCATTTAAGTGTTTGAATTTGTATTTATAATTTAGAATTTGATTCAATCCTGTAAGCCATCATTTTCTTTAATAAATTTTCTAAATTTCTCTAATTTTTTTTTTGGGTATTTTATCAAGAATTGAATAAAGGTTTTCTTTGTTAAATACACCAATTCAAAATTGAATCAATTTGGGCCAAGCTTCTGAACAAATTTGGAAAATGAGCCACCTCCTGAATCAATTTTAGCATCATTCACCCTAAGAGGAGTTGAATAACTGAGTCCATAGTCGCAAACATTTAAGAGGACTAACCGGTGATTAACAACAACAACAACAACTACTACGCCTTCATCCCAAAACAATTGGGGTCGGCGATATGAACCAAAAAAGAAAATCATTCTGGGTCTTCCACATGAATCCTTCTCCTCCAATCATTTCTATCCAATGCCATGTCCTCGGTGAGGTTCAAAGCATTCATATCCTTTCCTATCATCTCCATCCAAGTCTTCCAAGGCCTACCCCGACCAACCAGTGATTAACATGATTCAAAAATTTTGCACTTGAAGATTTAGCATGATCCAGCATGAGAAGCACACCACCAACGATTCCAGCTTACTTGAAAAAATGGTCCCAAGTTACCCAGTTGTAAAGAACTTGTACCGAAAAGATAAGGAAATATGACTCTCAATGGGTGATGGTGCTTTAACAATAGAGTTAGATTTCAGATAGGCAAGACTAATTGAGCTCAGGTGCATAATTCTTCTCACCTAAATAATTCTTGGCATATGAAACTGCGACCCATAATATAATTCTTAAGATGGTCAAAAGGTTTAGACTTCAGGTCGCTTGAAGTAGGTACATGTGGAATTATGCAGTTACTTGAGTCAACCTAACTGTATGGGTGGTTGCATAGCAGATAAATTCCACACATCTACAAAAACTTGCAGATAGTTTAACATTACATCACAAAAAACGAACGGAAGCATATGCTAGCTCACAAAATAGATGGTGAACTTTAATGGGCAACAACAAAATCCTATTGTACAAGTGCATGCCTATGTGTATGAAGAGAAGAGGAGAACAGGGAAGACCTTACGGAAGCGTAAGCGACATAGAAGAGCTCTGCAGTATCCTTCTTCCAAATCAGGGTTTGTCTGTAAAGGCTCAACATCTGCATCAATAACGGATCATGGATAGGACCATGTTGGAAAATCATCGCAAAGTCACTACCATTATAAAAATGTATATACCCAGAGGACTTACAGAGCATAGTTCCGGGTAAGGCCAAGATAACAGTTTACAAACTAGCTAAGACATATCAACAGGTTTCATTGCTCAGATGATAACCGCAAGGAAAGTAAAGAAAATATCTAAAATAAGCCCATCATTTAGCATAAATATAAGCAATGGAGTTCTTGAAAAACTCTGAGTGGAGGTGACCCTAAGAGGCAAGGCATATGCCTCAAGTCGGCAAGATGTATACCTCAAGAGTCAAGAACTAATAACTTAAATGTTACAAAAGACATTGACAAACATATGGAAAAGCAACAAATCCTTAATTTTGAGCAACTTTGCAATTATGATTTTTTCTTATATCAGTAAAGCCAAACCATTTTAAAAAAGGAATCTGCATTAAACAAATTATTGACAAGAAAGGTAAAGATAAAAGCAGAAGTTTGAGCAGAAAGCATCAAAACGAACATAAGCCTCAGTATCATGCACCAAGAAGCACAGCTGTGAAAGGCATGGCCGTGAAGAGTTCAGCTCAGCATTCCACTCATCTCACACCTGCACCTCAAGCAAGGTGCTTGTGTGTTAGGGAAAGGCATATGCCTCGTGGATTGAGGTTTATTTCTCATCACTATGGACCCAAAGGCAACCAGTTCAGACAAAGTTATAGTGTGAAATTATGGATCTCAGGTTCCCATGCCAAGCCCTTTTAAGACAAAGTTATTAATATTGGATATCCACAACCCATGGGTGTATATGTAATATTCCCATGAACGTTGTTGGATTGGGGAATACATTAACTGCCATTCAAATGCCTTTCAAGACATGGTAAACAGTCATAAGAACATAGCCATCTTTTTTTGTGACTGACCTATGATTAGAGCAAACATTTAAACTAACAGATCAAATTATGAAAAGAAGGGTAAAAAAAAAAGGAATGGTCAGTCCTTCAAAAAGCAGATAAAGCCTGTGAATGAAATGAGAATATGCAACCAGGAACGAGCTGACAAATCATACAAACTGTAAGGATATTTGCAACCAAACTAAGCACTCGTGCTGGAAACAAGCTAGTAATAAGTAAAATCACCTTTTAATGAAGAGTAAAAATGAGAAGTCTACGCTACCTTCAACTATCTTCTTTTTCGATAATGAAGCTTTACAAGCACGCAATTGGCGACAAACAGTTTCCTCCACTGCACTCAACATTGATAAGCACCTCTCATCACCTTCCCCTTTCAAAGGAAGGCCAAATGCCATTATAAAAAGATCTTCTTCCTAAATACAATAGATAAAAGTATGGTCTGAAGACTCTGAACGCTTACAATTGCAGAAACAAACTGATAATGATAAAGGAACAGAAGACATGTACTGCAATGTGGTAGGCAATAGCAATGCTGAAAAAATCTCTTAGTTACTTTCTGGGAAGTAAAAGGAAATTGCGAGTCAAACATCTGTTAAAATGTAGCTCCTAAAATCATTGTAAATATAAATATATATATTTATATACATAGAGATATATTTACATATAATATATTATATGTACATATATCTCTATATATATAAATATATATATTTATATATTTTTACCCGAAAGGGCATTTCTGTCATTTCCTGTTTTGCGCATATTCACTTTTAGAATATGCTGTAATTTTCTTTTTATTTTTACTTTTGTAATTTCTTTTTTTTCTTTTTATTTTTTGATTTACTTTATGTGCATTGGGGGTCCCCCAATAGAGTCGTTGGGGGCCCCCAACGGTCACAAATGTGACCGTTGGGGGCTCCCAACGACTCCTTTGGGAGCCCCCCCTTGCACCTTCTAACATTTGTATAAATAGGGGTGTTTCCCCCTTGTATTTCCCAAGCTTGAGAGTCTCAAGCATTTGCTTTTATATATTGAAATACATGCATTATTGCATGTTTATTATTTATACATTTTTTGTGTATTTTGTTCAAGTGTTGTGAGAGTGCTTTCGTGCACTTCTTTTATAAAGTTTTTATGCTTGTTTATGTATTGTCTCTTCGTAGACAATTTCACATGGTATCAAAACAAGGTTGGTGATTGGAGATCGTGAGATCTGCCTTTGTTCGTGTGCCTCGAAAACCGTGCCTTCGGATTTTTTGAGATTGAAGTGGTGGATCTTGCTTCTCAAATATTTTAGAAGGATCTTGTGCTAAGAAGAAGTTGAAACATCGTATTGGTACGTCTTTTTTCTTCTTCTCTCTACGTCTTAATGGGTGAGAAAGAGTCTCACTTTGCCCTTGGCTTCAAATTGAATGGGTCCAACTATCATATTTGGGCCGGGAATATGGAGGCCCACATAAAAGGAAAAGGATTGTGGGGTTATGTGCAAGGAACAATTCCGGAGCCGGAACCCAAGATAACCATAATGGATGGAAGTGAAATCAAGATTCTTGAGGGAGAGGAAAGGATCAAAGCTCTTGAAGAATACTCAAAGAAACACGACGAATGGGAAATGAAGAACTTCAAGATTCTTTCTTGGTTCTTCGCATCCGTCGAAACGAAGATTAATGCCAACATTATCAAATTCAAAAAGGCATCGGAAGCTTGGCATTATCTCGAGAAGATGTATACATCAAGAGACCTATCTCATAAGTATTACCTTCAAAAGAAGGCCCTCTCCCTTACTCAAGGTGAAATGTCTATTAGGGAATATTTTGCCGATCTTTCCTCTATTTGGGATGAGCTCTCTATGCTTGAACCAAAATGGAGTGGAGAGGCAATTGAACTCCGCCACAAGCAACTTGAAGAAGATCGTTTCTTCAATTTTTTGAATGGGTTGAGACCGGAATTTGAGCAAATAAGGTCATCACTTCTATCCTCATTTACTCCTCCCTCTCTTGAAGATGTTCTCACCAAATTAAGTGGTGAAGAGACTCGTATGAATTTATGTAAACAAGGACCAAGTGTTCTTATGGTTCCTTGTAATTATGAAGAAAATAATGAGGTTAATGCTGTATCAAGACTCGGAAATAATGTAAAGACATATCGTCCTCCTCACTTTAAATTCCAAAATCAAGGAGGAGATGGTGGACAAAGAGGAAAGCGGGACTATAGCAAGACTATATGTCACTTTTGTAAAGAACCGGGGCATATCAAGCCAGTATGTCCCAAATGGAAGAAGCTTCTTGCTATGGCCACCACCGGCGCACCACAAAAGGAAGAGGCATCATCAAGTGGGTCACTCTCGTTGAACCAAATAATGGAAGCCCTTCAACCTCTTCTCAAGGGAGCTACATCCGGTGCCGCCGTGTCTACTTCTTCCATTCCAGGTAAAGTCCCTTGGCTTTTGGACTCAGGTGCATCCTTTCATATGTCCCCAAACATGTTTTCACTTTCCGATTATTCAAAAAATGCTTCTCCATCCTTTGTTTCCACTGCGGATGGAACTTCTCTTGAAATTAAAGGAATAGGTAATTTTGAAACTCAAGATTTTTTTATTCCAAAAATTAGATTTATACCTAAACTTAATTTAAATCTTCTTTCTGTTTCTCAACTCTCGGATCATGGTTGTGATATTAAATTTTCATGTGATAAATGTTTAATACAGGATCGCCTGTCTGGGAAATTGATTGGGGAAGGCTTTAGAAAAGGCGATTTATACTACATGGAATCTCTTCGAGTTCCAAAATCTTTTTGTAATGTTGCCCGAAACAAAGATATAAACATGTGGCACAAAAGACTTGGTCATCCTAATATCACCAAGTTGTCTTACTTACATTTTGCAAAAGACCTATGTAAAAGTTCCTTTTCTTGTAATGACTGTATTCTCGGAAAAATGAAAAGTTTACCTTTTGAGCAAAGAACTATGTTCTCATCAAAACCTTTTGAAATTATTCATTCCGATGTTTGGGGACCAGCACCTGTTGTCTCAAAAGGAGGTTTTTCTTATTATGTTATTTTTATGGATGATTTCTCTAGATATTCATGGATCTTTTTTCTTAAATTCAAACATGAAGTCTTTTCATGCTTTAGAACTTTCCATTCGATGATCAAGAATCAATTTAATAGTAACATAAAGATTTTTAGAAGTGATTCTGGAGGAGAATATCTCTCCAACCAATTTAAAATATATCTTGAAGATCAAGGAATCATTCACCAAAGATCTTGTCCTAAAACCCCCCAACAAAATGGGTTGGCCGAAAGAAAACATAGACATATTATTGAGACCACTAGAACCCTTCTTATTTCTCAAAACATCCCAAAAAAATTTTTGGGCTGAAGCTGCTCTTGCTTCTGTTTATCTAATAAATCGTTTGCCTTCTAGAATATTAGGAAAAATATCCCCTTTTGAGATCTTGTATAAACTCGAACCAGATTATAATAGGTTACGAGTCTTCGGGTGTAAGTGTTTCATTCTTACGGATAAGAATGACAAACTCTCTCCCAAGGCTATCCCCTGCGCTTTTCTTGGATATTCCGAAACTCAAAAGGGATTTCGATGCTATGATCTTCGAGAAGATAAATTATATGTTTCTAGAAATGTAACCTTTTTGGAAAATGAAAGTGGATTTGAAAAAAATGTTTCTCAACAAGAAAATTTTGATTATTCCTTCCTTTTTGACTTATTATCTAGTAATGATGATACATCCAGTGATGATGATATGTCATCAAACCATGATGAGAACATTGAAAGTAATATCGAAGAGCATAACCAACAAGAAGACAGGATTTCTAATGATCCTATAACATACTCTCGTAGAAACCAAGACACCTTTAGAAGTGTTATTGACCAATATAGTGAACATATGCCTGTTCTCGATCACCGAAGGTCTGAGAGGAATAGGAGACCTCCCACTCGTTTTGTCTCCTTTGATTCCTTTTCGCCCCGATATAGGGCTTGTCTTAGTGCCATTCATTCTTATTTTGAACCAAGAAACTTTGAAGAAGCAAAGAAATGTATAGAATGGCAAGAAGCTATGCAAAATGAACTTAGTGCTCTTAAAAGGGCTGAAACGTGGGATTTTCAATCTCTACCTATAGGAAAGAAAACTATAGGTTGTCGATGGGTATTTAAAGTTAAAACTAAGAGTGACGGATCACTTGAAAGGTATAAGGCTCGCTTAGTTGCAAAAGGGTATGGGCAAGAGTATGGGATTGATTATGAAGAAACTTTTGCTCTTGTAGCCCGAATGGTTACAGTTAGGTGTCTTATCACTATTGCATCTATCAAAAATTGGAATATCTTTCAAATGGATGTGAAAAATGCCTTTTTAAATGGTGATCTTAATGAAGAAGTGTATATGGATGCTCCACCTAGCATGGAGATCCCCAAAGATAAAGTCCTTCGTCTTCGAAAGGCACTTTATGGTTTGAAACAGGCCCCCAAAGCCTGGTATGACAGATTTACCAGTGTAATGCTGGAAAATGGTTTCTCCTCATGTTATACTGATACTGCTCTATTTACTAGAAAATCTAAAGCAGGGATTGTAATATTGTTATTATATGTTGATGACATGTTAATCACAGGTGATGATATACAAGGAGTCAAGGGTATTAAGTCCGTCTTGACTTCAAAATTTGAGATGTCAGACTTAGGTTTTCTGACGTATTTTCTTGGAATTGAGGTTGCTTATTCGCAACGTGGTTATTTTCTATCTCAGTCTAAACTTGCTTGTGAGATTATTGACAGATCAGGGATTTCTGATGACAAAGTATGTGAAACTCCTGAAGTTGTGGGAGCCAAAATGAAGATTGACGACGGTGTTCCTCTAACTGATCCTACTCCTTACAGACAGTTGGTAGGTTCTTTAATGTATCTAAGCATTACTCGACCCGATTTGTCACATGCTATACACATCGCCAGTCAGTTTCAACATGCTCCTACAACCGTCCATATGGGTGTTGTACTTCGCATCATCAGATACTTGAAGGGAACAGTGAATAAGGGAGTATTCCTTTCCTCTTCTTCTGAATTAAAATTGCTTGCTTATACTGACTCAGATTGGGGAGGTGACCCTAGTAACCGTCACTCCACCACTGGTTTTTGTATTTTTTTAGGAGAATCCTTGATCTCGTGGCGATGTAAAAAGCAACAGAAGGTCTCCTTATCATCCACTGAAGCCGAATACAGAGCCATGGCATCTACCACCATGGAAATAGTATGGATTCGACGTCTTTTGGAAGATATGGGAGTAGTTGTCAAAGAACCAACAAAGCTATGCTGTGACAATAAAAGTGCCATCTACATTGCCAAGAACCACACATTTCACGAGCGAACAAAGCATATAGAAATGGATTGTCATTATGTCCGAGAGGAATACTTGAAGAAGGTCATTGATCTGCCATATGTGACATCTGAGTATCAACTTGCCGACTTCTTCACAAAAGCTCTATGTTCGCCCAGATTTCATTTCCTTCTTGACAAACTTGCGGTTATCACACCGTAAGTTTGAGGGGGGGTGTTAAAATGTAGCTCCTAAAATCATTGTAAATATAAATATATATATTTATATACATAGAGATATATTTACATATAATATATTATATGTACATATATCTCTATATATATAAATATATATATTTATATATTTTTACCCGAAAGGGCATTTCTGTCATTTCCTGTTTTGCGCATATTCACTTTTAGAATATGCTGTAATTTTCTTTTTATTTTTACTTTTGTAATTTCTTTTTTTTCTTTTTATTTTTTGATTTACTTTATGTGCATTGGGGGTCCCCCAATAGAGTCGTTGGGGGCCCCCAACGGTCACAAATGTGACCGTTGGGGGCTCCCAACGACTCCTTTGGGAGCCCCCCCTTGCACCTTCTAACATTTGTATAAATAGGGGTGTTCCCCCCTTGTATTTCCCAAGCTTGAGAGTCTCAAGCATTTGCTTTTATATATTGAAATACATGCATTATTGCATGTTTATTATTTATACACTTTTTGTGTATTTTGTTCAAGTGTTGTGAGAGTGCTTTCGTGCACTTCTTTTATAAAGTTTTTATGCTTGTTTATGTATTGTCTCTTCGTAGACAATTTCACAACATCCAGCAATAGTTGCTTAACTATGAGCCACACAAGTTATATATGAAATGAAATACATGATTTACGCAACCATCAAGAAGCAAATAGCTCATGGTGCAACCAACAACATGACTCAGCTAACTCCAGTGTCAATGCTTAATTTAGAGACTCTACTGACCTCTTAAGTTATTTTGTACATAAGTTATTTCATACAGGAATTGCCTTTCCATACATATGACAAAGGTTCATAATCTAAAAGCTTATTCATCAATAACTAAACAACTAAATGCAAATCCTTCATTTCCATTTATAAAACATGCATATTTGGATACCTTCATACAGTCTATCATCATCTGCACAGTTCAACTCTAATTGCACAATATAGAATCATATAATACTGACATTATGATTATGCCACTGATAATTCTACCATACAAAAGCCTAAAGACCGCCAAGGTTTACAATAAATACACAATGACAATACAAAAATTATTACACTATTGGATAAGAGACAAAATCTGAAGAAATTCAACTGTGCATGCAAGAAGAAGAAGAAAAATAAGTAGGTGATGATGATAGTACTAGTAGCATAGCAGTATTTTTCTTGTAGTAGCAACAAGAGTAGAAGAAGATGATGATGATGATAATGATGAGGAAATATGCACACACATAAACATACACCCATATGCCAAATACACCCAAAATGTCTTTCCCTCTACTGGTCCTGGTGCACTTGAAAGTTGCTACTGGTGCTTGACAAAGAAATCATCAATCAACATTACCAGCTGCCTTTTCAAGCATCATAGTAATGCAGAACGATATGTGAGGCATAGGTGACAACCCTTTAACCAAGCAATTTTTTTCCCTTTTCTTAAAGCAATAAATTCATTTTTTTCAAATATCTATTAGCAAAAGCAGTAAAATATAATTAATTATCAAATACCCAATAAATTCAACCTTTTTTAAACAAGCAGCTAAAATCCTAAAACTACATCCAATAACATGAAACAGTCAAACATTCCACAAATTTACATGTAACAAGCAAGTAGGTTAACAAATTTTTCTTATATTTATACGGAGAAACCGCCCCCAAGATCAGAGACCTAGCTGTGCTGGCTCTGCCAGCCATACTTATGGTCACTGTCCTGGCAGCGTAAAACTCCGTGGGCTTACCCTTTACCCCCAGGGAATCGCCACGCTTCGGCTTGCGCAAGGGGTCATGCACATGGCATTTCAACCTAGACTGCCCGCCTAGCGGCCTAAGCCCCATCCCACTATGCCAAACCCCTTTGGGGCTAAATAGGTTAACAATCAGAAGCAACAAAGCACAAGTCATGATGACAAAAGCTAGGGTTTTCTTAGACAATTAAAAGAATTTGCCAAATTCATAAGAACGATGTTGTGATCATAAATTCCTCTCAAAAGCTCATGTTTGTAAAAATATCCAAGGTATTTATCACATATAAATGGGATAAAAACAGAAAATTTTCCATATTACTTGCCGCTCTAGTTCACCTCAGGCTCAGGGCAAATTACTGAACCTAGTCAGTAGACGAGGCAACCATAGGTCTAATTTCATATTCGACCACTCAAATAGAAACACACAAAGAGATGACTTAAAAGATTCCAAAAAATATCCATGCAACAATCAACAAATTTTCAAATTTAGCAAAAATTGTAAAATTGATCATTGATCTTAGCATCCAGTCTATTGATGCAGCAGCAAATTGCAAAGACAATAACTAAAAGGCTTTAAGCACACAAGTGGGGAAAGCACTGTTGCTACAATTCCAGCATTTTCAACCCCCAGATTTTAAAAATGGAAAAGCGTCAAATAATTGAAGGAAACAATGACAAGAAAATGAGCAATTTTTTTCAATCCATAACTCCTTCCAGATTCCAAGTCATTTGATCAGTTTAAGTCATAAGATATGATTAGCGTAAATATGTTCTGTGAGCAAAAAATGCATGATCCACTCAAAAGCAGCTCCAGTCTGATTCAACATTTCCATTGTGGAAGGAAGTCTTCATCATGAACTGGATCTTACGAACACTATCCTCATCTTCTCGGAAAAAAAAAACCATAATATTTTTATGAACATTTTTCTGCAGTTATTGCACTCTTTCTTAATTACGAATGTTTCCACCATCACATAATAGAAACGTTACTGGTAAAGAAAATGTTAGACAACATAATATAGAACCATCTTACGCAACTTTTGAACAAATGGAAGCACTGACAGATGACCAAGGTAGAACAATCTATCATGTTAATACGAGATCCAGATAGCGATCGTAATCAAACCTTTTAACATTAAGCACTCAAAAAAAGAAATATTGGTGAAATTATCCAATACTTCATTTGTCAATGAAAAGATATCTAGGATGTGTACCTCATGAGTACGGGCATCAGAAACAACAGAGAGGATAGCATTGCAGGCTGTGCGCACCATTCTGCAATAAGAATGTAATAAAGCGTGTGAGGATGTCCTCTCGAATATCAAAAGATATATGCAAGAGAAGACCGTCTGTGCCAAAGAATGTCCCTTGTGCCAAGAAGCCTGCAAAGCAAGCATCATTTTAAGCAGTACTGAATTATAAAATATACCATTACAGTATCAAGAGAATGAGTTATACCTCACAAGCTAAAAGGTGATCCATCACATCAATGGTATGCTGGATGTCAATGGTTCTATCGGAACTGAAAGGAATGGGTGCAGCACCACAATCAATAGCTTCTTCAACAGAGCAATAGCCATGTGTTTCCACGCCAGAATCCATCTTTGGATCCATAATCTGATAGAGGTCATCAACCAATTTACCAGCTCAATGAACAGGAAGGGCAAAAAAAATCTCGAAGCACAGGCATTTACCAATTTCAAAGAAAATGTTGTGGATGTCATTAGTTAAAGAAAATCATAAAAAGCTTTAAAATGAAAAAAAAATAATTAAGTAAATCTTCATATATTCTAACAGGGTCATCTAAAACCTACCAAATATTTCATTGATCAAAACCAGGAATACTCATGTAGAAACAACAACAGCACAAGAGAGAGAGAGAGAGAGGACTAAGCGAAACAAAAGAGGTTGAGAGAATGTCACAAGCTTTTAGATAAGACTAATGTACTTTTCAAATTTCAATAAACTGGTAATACCGCGATAATTTCACATTATTTTCAAGTTTCAATTCATATTTTCACTTTTTCAGCTGCTGCGCAGAAAGCCATTAATATCGTGATGTTTTCAAAATATTGGCGATATTAATGACTATGGCAAAACATCACATGCAGGAACAATAACAAGATTAAGACAAGTGACGAAAACAATATAAAGATAACCATCACAGACTACATGCCTATATATAATACGAGTACCTAACATGCAAGGAAAAAGAAGGGGGAAAAGAGCCATCTTAAAAGTTAAAAACAAGCAATCAAAGACATAAAAATTCAGTCAAATGATCAAAACTTGTCGACCATTCGGGAAACGACAAGCTTGTATCAATATCCGTAACAGGGGCAACATAGCAATTGGCTTAAAGCGCTTTCAATACCTCCAAAGCAGACATAGCAGCAAACAGGCTAAAATTATCCCCGTGGATGAGTTCTCCCCCTTGAATGTCTGCCCAAAATTCAAACAAATCGAATGAAACATCCACAACATCAACCACACGAATAAGAGAAAATCAAACACACGCAGACAGGAGACGAAGAACAATCATTCGCATAAGAAAATCGGAAGAAAAATCACGCAGAAGCTCTGAAATTGAAACCAATAATCGAAAAACGACCCTTTTTCCTGTTCTTCGTAAAAAAACACCACAAATGCCAATACACAGCTCCATCGAAAATGCGAAACTATGCCCATCACCATTCAAACCATCCAAATTAAAGAAAAAAGGAAAAGACGGATCAAATTACACAAGATAACTCGAAAAAACAAAGAGGAGGACTTTCCTTCCAAACTCAACAACCAAAGAAACGACGCATCCACTTATCCAGATAACTATGATAAATTTATAAATTGCATTGAGATTTAGCCCACTTGTCCAGATAAGCGAGTGACTCCAACATCCAAAAAAATGATTTTTTTCGTTCTAAAGCCATAAAAGAAGTCTCATTCTGAGAAGCAAAACAGAAAAAAAAAAGAATCTGATCGTGTTATCGATCCAAAAAAAATCCTAAAGAAAATCAAGAACCGTCGTGACCAAAGCGCACCATTACAAGCCGCTTCGAACAGCGGCGAGACGTCGACCCAAACAGTCTGCTCGCCGGAGGGAAGCGGAGGAACCAGAACGTCCCCTCTCACCGCCATCATAGATTTCGTGATCCAGAATCACGAACTCATGGAACGGGAACGACTCTTTTCTAGGGTTTTAGCTTTCCCCCTCACGTTGTGGTTGGCGGACGCACTGAAACCCAACGCTTCTAAGGTCCTGTTTCTATCAAACTTTTCCTTTGCTGTATAGCTGAAAGTAATAGGATTTGAACTTGAGATGAGCTGCCCCAAAGGGGTTTGGCGTAATGAGGAGAGGTTTAGGCCACTTGGTAGGCATTCTAGGTTCAAATCTCATGGGCATCACCCATTGCGCAAGCCGAAGCGTGGTGACTCCTTGGGGCAAGGGGTAAAGCCTAGGAAGTTATATGATGCTAGGATAGTGGACTTAAGTATGGCAGGTAGAGCCAGTGTGACTAGGTCTCTAATATTATGGGCTGTTTTTCCATGTAAATATCAAAAAAAAAACTTGAGATTAGCTAAAGTTGCCTCATTTAGCAAAAATAAATGAAAAATGACTATATCAAATTTGATGTGTTTTACTAAAAAGCTTATAATTTTTTATTTTATTCTAATGTCCAAAATAACAAATATCTAAATCTAAAAAAACCTATTTACCCTTCACAGGTACGAACTTCCTCCAATATATATATATGCAAACTTTCTTCCAAACAAGTGATTGTTTTTTGTAGAAAAGTTGAGACATAGACCTATAGCTTTCATATTTTGAGTCAAAACTGAAAACCCTCTAGGATTTCCGTTTACGAGTTTCAAAATCACATTAGAAATATGCTCCACCCTGTAGAGTTTCGCATTTTCTGGCTTTTATATGCTATTTTCTGACAACTTGCACCAAAAATATAAAAAAAGAATAGTTGATGATGTTAGCTTTCCACTTCTACCAAAATCACATTCATCAGATGAGTACTTGAAGAAATATATTATGTAGTAGATAGATTGTTCCCCTTAAATATGCAAGCCACGAACATAGTCGAGGTTGAGAAAATCCACATAATAGGCAGACTTAAGGAAGTCCGCATAAACTATAGGAAGATTGAAGTCCACAAAATATATGTGAACTTTCTCAAGTCCACATAAAATATATATGAATTTGAGGAGTTTAACAAGAAGTTTGCATATAATACAAACAACATTTTAAGTAAGTGTACGCAACACCCAAGGAGTAGAGTGATATATCTCACGAACTTCACGCATGTGAAAGATAAAAGAGACATTCAATGTTGCTATTTGTGATTTATAAAGAGAATATAAAAAATTATAGGTTTTTTAAGAAATACACGTCAAATTACCCGTACAGTAGTGAGTTTCAAAAAATAAACCCTTTTAAAGCTGGAAGCAACCGAATTTTGACTCAACCTTATTGATTGAAAGCCAAAAGTTTCAACCATAGGTTTTAAAACACAATTTTTTATATAAAATATATCTAAAATAAAATTCTTGTTAGTTAACACGCCTATATGAACGGGGCCAAGGTGAACACCTGTTATTCGTGTCCAACCTATTGTACAAATTTAAACGAGCTCTTTAAGAGATGAGCCGTCATGAGTGGCTCTTTTCATTTCTTAGACCTACTTGAATCCCATACCCCTATTGATGATAGTCATTTGATCCTGACTCATCCCCCCCCCCCCCTCTCTCTCTCTTTTGTTTTCATGATCAGCAACTAAGTTTTAAGCGATTTGGTAAGGGCGATTTATGAAAAGAGAAGATAAAATAAGTTTGGTGTTATTCCAAAAGAAAATTGTCTACACAAGCTGCTAAATTAATTTAGGGATTTTTTTATAATGTAAAGGGAAAAAAACCCTCCTCCATCACCAACAGCATATGGGCTAACCTCCTTTTGGTATAATTCTTAGGGAGTACACCACTTTTCTTTAATATATAACCCAAAGAAACCGCACCCAACCCGACACGAATACCTGATCACGCTAGCTCAGCCTACCATACTTAAGGTCAGAGTAAAACTCCGAGGCTAAGACCCCTGCCACTGGGGCCTATATTACACATTGGCTTGCACATAGGGGCGACGAATCAAACCTTGACTGCCCGTCTAGCAGTCAAGGCCCCAGCCCATTACACCAACCCCCTTGGAGCAGAGAGTACACACTTAATTCAGGAGATTCTACATATAAGCCCTTAACTTATGAAAAAAACTACATTTACTATAAACGCTTGTGTTTTCAACAAATTACTAAAATGACTCACTTTTCTTGCTAAAATTACTATCTGGCTCTAACCGTATGACAACTACACAAAGTGATACTCGGTCATTTTAAAAAAAAAATTTTGTTGAGTGTCATTTCAAAAAATCAAGTTCTTGCTAAAGTTACTTATTTGAACTTAAGTGCATGCAACTATAAAAAGTAACATTCAAATCATTCAAAGAAAAGAGATGGCGAAAGTGTCATTTACATACGGTCAATAGCGTGAAGTGATAGAAAAGTAGATAACTTAAGGGCGTCATACGAGCAATTTTTTTAATAAACAGGAACCTATATGAAAATTTTACAAAATAGGAAGTTAAACACAATTTTGCATAAGTTAAGCACTTGCACATAAATTCCCCTTTATATGGTACAAGTCCTAAAAAAAATTCAACTCAATTATTCCATTCCTTTCAAGGGCTTTACGCCAATGAACTCAGTAAGTGAGACATTTTTTCCCAAGTTAACCAGAAAAAAATCATTCCATTCAAGGGCTTTACGCCAATGAACTCAGTAAGTGAGACAGTTTTTCCCAAGTTAACCAGAAAAACAAAAGACAATGCTGATGATGTGTCTACCAATTTTCCTCAAAATAGGACCCAGACCTATAAGGCAGGCAGAGTCTAGCTCATGATCCAACTTTGGACCATGAAATTTAAGACTGCAATGTGCCTCTAATGATTCAAAAATATGATTTTGTTGATGACAGACAATCAACCTATTAGGACACCACCACATATCGGGTCCCCATAAACTGTTGGAACGGATCCAAAGGATGGTTGGACTTTGACTCTCACCTGTCGTTAACAGAGCCAACCAGAATCCAAGGCTTAGTTTCACCGCTGTAATCTACAGGGTCGTTTGATGGCTTGTCCAAGATTGGATGAAATGAACAAACAGAATAATATACAACATTGGTTTTGCTAGTTTCGTTTGTTTTTTTTTTCAAATCCAACAAATGTCCTTTGTTTGATGAGGGAAGAATGAAGAAGAAACCCTAATCAATGAAAAAAAAACTAATCAAGAAGATAACCCTAATCAATAAAATCAAACAAAGACCTAATCTATGAAAATCAAACAAAAACCCCTAATCTAAGAAAACACACATATGAATACCTAAAAATGCCCTAAAAAGAAAATTGAGTTAAACCAAAATAAAAGAAGAAAGAAGAAAAGAGGAAGAAAGAAAAAGGAAAACCTTGCCGGCAGCCTCATCTCCAGTGCCGGTGACCCCGGCACCAGTGACCCCTGGCTGCCAAGGACAGAGAGAGAGAGAGAGAGAGTCGAGGGACCCTTATCCCCGATTTTTCTTTTAACACGTTCCCCACATCCTGTTCTTTTTGTAACAGGGGAAGGGTGATATAAAAAAACAGCTTTTTAAGGATGCAGCAGACGCTGTTCCAAGCATCCAACGTTCGTTAAAATCACCGTCCACCGCATCTATTTCATCCCATTTCGGGTGGGGGACAGTGATTCAAACATACCTACAGGTCATTAAGGTCCAGAACCTAACACAGGCCACAGCATGATTGAACGACCACAGTGTACAGTGTTAACCAGGAGCCAATCTGCCTGGTGGCTCGGTTTATCACGATGCCAGAGCCCAGAGATTGCACCAGTTGGATGCTCAACAAGTAGGCTTTGCTTCTACTTCCCTGTGAAATCGTCGGTTCATGTTTCATACACGCTTAATCCTTTAATTAATTCCAAAATGCCCATAAATTTGCAAAACTGGTAGTACTACTTAATTAGCAACCTTCCAAGTCGTTGCCATATTGGAGTTGGCTTGTGTGTGGGTGCAGCTGTGCCAATGGAAGAGCGCAGTGTGCCACATCCAGTTCCGACTACAGAAGGATTTTCTTCGCAGCATTGTGACAGCTATATTGTTCTCTGAAGGCAACAATGGCTGATCTGGACAAGAAATTGCCAACTTTCGACAATCAGTACTACACTAACACACTGCGCAGCAACGCCGACCTGAAATCAGACCAAGTTCTGTTTGTAGATGGAAGAATCGGCCATGAAATTGCCACGAAATCGCAGAATCAAGTGCCAAAAACCATAGTCATTCTTCAGTGACTTAAGGACCCATGATAAAGATGAACAGACTGGAGCCACTTCAGAGAAGATGGAGCATGGAACAGGTTCACGGGAACTAACATCCCAAGTTTTCCTATGTCTTGCTTGTGAGCTTTTTAATGGAATTACTCGTGACAATCCTTGCTGCACTTTGAACAATGTCATAAATATCAGTGATGTTTTGAAAATATCGTGATTTTGAAGCTGATATATTGCTGAAAAAATGTGAAGGCCTGCACAAGCAGATCATGTGGTTTGATGCAATACATCGCGTGAAACCTTACCAGTCCTTGACATATGAACCATAATGAATCTCATTTTTTTGAAAATATTGGCGAGGGAAATGCTATAGAAATATTTTAAAAAATAAAAAAAAACTGATAAAAATGTGATAAACTTTAAAAAAGACAAGGTAGACCACCTACCTAGAGATAAACCATTTTTTTAATGAATAATGCTAGGATTTGTCCCCCAAAACGTCATTTTATCAAAAAAATGTATATATAATTGTTACATATGGATCTATAAAGGCCTCCCACAGGCTGCTTATTTTTCCAAAACATACGATCCCAAACATGATTGAAACATGAACAGAAATTACACAAATAGTTATCGAACCTTTTTGCAGGCTGGGTTAGGGTGGTTAGGGTGCGATATCTAGCATTTTACCAAAATAGCCTTATAAACCACTGAAACCAATGGAATGATCAATTAACATCCTAGGATTAGACTGATCAACTTACTAGGTTGAACTACTTCCTGTATCACCGCTATGAGACTAATGTTCTGCTGCTTGCGTTAGTTTCGAGTCTACCAAATTATCGATACAATAACTCTAACCAAAATGCATCAAAGACCAAGACAAAAGAGCTTCAGCTTCTGTACCATTCTAGCATGAGAATCTGACATAAAATCACGCTACACAAGGCAGGATATTTTTTATAAAATTAATGATACATAACTCAGAATCTAAGTATGCTGTTCAGTCACCTTGGCTACCACCATAAGAAAGGCGGTTGTTGGCCGGAAACCATGAGCAGTCCCCAGCATCTTTCATGCACTCAACTTCCTGTGCACAATCCAAAATGTTCGATCTAATCAGATGCAGAATCCATGAAAAATCTCAATCTCATTTTCCAAAAAATAATTGATATGAACCAAAGAAATGATCATTTTTTCATCAAACCTGCTGGTTTATTTTTCCACATCCACTCCTGGGCTGAAACAGCCTGCAGCAGAAAATAGTTTAAAAAGGAAGCGGACATCCAGATGGAAACAAACAATCTACAATACTACATAACAGCCAAGAAGGGTGATTTTAGGCAGTTATCTGTGGGCTAAGTATAAGATGAGCTTGGTCGCCCTGCTCTTCTCATACTTGGATAGTAAAGGATTAACTAGACTATAGTCTGACACATAATATTACGCAAATCTATAACAACAGCCATAACCAACAAACTTTTATAATTGGGTTCAAAATCCCTGCATCAAACCAGAAGAGCATTTTCAGAATCATCGTGTAAAACCCAGTCCACAGGTGCTTTATCAAAAGACATGGAAACTGTAACTTCAGAATCATCTTTGGTTTCAAAGGCAACAAATGGCCGTTGAGTTCAAGAAATAATGAGTTATCATATGAAGGGATATTGTCAATTTGAATTTATTATGAGAACGTGTAGTCTTCCAGCCCTTGCCTGATTAGACTCCAACGTATCCAATACTATGCACACTTTATTTCTCCCTGATTCTTTACTTTCTCAAATAGTTTTTCATTTTCATATCAGCCTATCCTGACCAGGAGAACTGGGTTTCCAACTACTGGGCCTCAGTAATTTCATTATAAGAAATTAAGAGAATTGACCAGAAAGGAAAACAAATGGAACTATGACTTACTTGTTGAAGACGTGAAGGATCAATAGCTGCACCCGCTGCTTGTAACTGCATGTAATTGAGGCCCTACCAATAGGACATAAAATTGTTGGAGATCATAGAGGGAAACAAAAACCATCAACCTAGCATAAAACTACATCACAACACCTACAACCAGAGTTACCGGAAGCTTCTTAGATAGGTGGGAAGCTCGCTTCCCGGAAACTCGCTTCGGAAGCACGATACTCCTCGTTTCCGAAACTTGATGAGAACCTCGATTATCCCACGCTTCCCCTATACTTTCCACACGCTTCATATATTCTTCTTATATGTTCTCTTAACTTTTCATGTTTTTTATGTATTTTCTCTCTCTTCTCACTCACTTTCATGTGCTTTCTCTAAATTGGTAGTCATTGTTAAAATATGTAATCTCATATGTAATTCTATCTCATATCTCATATGTAATCTTTTTTCTTTTCTTTTCCCTTAACTAGCTTTAGTTAGCCTTAATTAGGATTTAAGTAGAAATTACGTTTTAGTTTAGAGTTTGAACCTTTTTTTAACCATCTCCTTTTTGACTAGTCAAAAAGCACTTTTTAAGAGAGTCGTTGGACTCCCAACGGCTCTAAATTGAGCCGTTGGGAGTCCAATGACTCCCTTGATGGCTCCTTCCTCTTCCTCTATAAATATGGGGTATTGTACCCTTGTAATGCATTCAAGTGTGTGGGATTTTCTCCCAAATTAATGAAGTTCATTTTTCCTATTCATTTTGTATACCCTTTTTTCGGGTATTGTGTATGAACCCTAGAGGTTCTTGTGCTTGAGCTCTCTTTATGAACCCTTATGGTTCTTGTAATCTCTTTGTGAGCATTTCTTGAGAGATATTTTGGTTGTGTTTTTTGTGCATTGGGAAGTGTGTCATTAACTCCGTCTATGCATAACTGTTTAGTTATACACTGTCAGTCCCAAGCCCAGATAAAGGAGGAGGGTTGTGGTAGGCTTATGACAGCCAACATAAAAACTTAGTCATACCCTATGAATATGAACCAATATGAGAATTTCGTTGGGGTGCTCCCTACTGAGCGACGCGTTGTACTCTATAGGCCCGGAGGCAGTGATAAATGGGCAAGGGTTGCTAGGTCGTCGCCCGGAAGCGACACGTCACACCAACGCCCGGGTGTGGTGTCAAATAGGCAAGGGTTCCCTCACTTTGTTGGACGGGTGGGGGTAAAGAAGTTAGTCCAAGACCAAAAAATTAGGTTAGCCACTTGGAACATAGGGTCTTTAACTGGTAAGTTAGTAGAATTAGTAGATGTTATGTGTAGGAGAAAGATTGATATTTTATGTCGAACAAGAGACCAAATGGGTAGGTGAGAAAGCAAAAGTGATAGAACCTTGGGGATATAAGATTTGATATACAGGAATAAATAGGAATAGGAATGGAGTAGGGATTGTTATGAGTCGTGAGTTTATAGATAATGTAGTTGAGGTCCGTAGGAAGGGTGATAGGATTTTACTTATTAAATTAGTATTAGGTACGGATATTATTAATATTATTAGTGTTTATGCACCTCAAGTAGGTTTAGATGATTCCACTAAGCGTCAATTTTGGGAAGATTTAGATGGAGTAGTACAAGGGATATCTTATGGAGAAAGGTTTTTCATCGGCGGTGACCTTAATGGGCATGTAGGCATTAGTAGGGATGGATTTGAGAGTATCCATGGAGGCTATGGTATAGGAGAAAGAAACGATAGTGGAGAAAGGATTTTAGATTTTGGTTTGTCCTATGATATGATCTTAGCAAACACTTGGTTTAGGAAGAGGGGGTCTCACCTAGTAACATTTAAAAGTGGGGTTAATACGAGTCAGATAAATTTTTTCCTACTTAGAAAGAGAGATAGGGGTTGTTGCATCGATTGTAAGGTTATACCGGGAGAAAGTGTAGCTACACAACATAGAGTCTTAATTTTAGATCTTAGAATTAGACAATGCCGCAAAAGGGATAGACATAGGATAGATCCTAGAATTAAGTGGTGGGCACTGAAAGGAGCTAAACAAGGAATGTTTGTAGAGCGGGTGTGAACACCCCAAATTTCGGGTAGTTAAGGAAATTGATTGGTGTCTCGAGGAGGATTCAGAATCTATGTGGA
This sequence comes from Nuphar pumila, assembly GCF_984573655.1. Classification (NCBI taxonomy): domain Eukaryota; kingdom Viridiplantae; phylum Streptophyta; class Magnoliopsida; order Nymphaeales; family Nymphaeaceae; genus Nuphar; species Nuphar pumila. The sequence goes on from NC_143254.1 coordinate 97,414,058, forward strand.
ATAAGATAGCGGGTGACATGAGAAAGGTGGCTAAGGAGGTATTGGGTGAGTCTATAGGCGGTGCACCGCTAGGTAAGGATACATCGTGGTGGAACGAGTATGTCAAATTAGCTATTAAGGTTAAAAGAGAGTGTTATAGAAATCTAAGTAAAAGTCGTGATAATGAGAATTTGGAGAAGTATATGATAGCAAAGAAGGAAGCTAAAAAAGTAGTTCGGATCGCGAGGGATAAGGTATATAAGGAGGTTTATGACAAGTTGGATACCAAAGAGGGTGAGAAGGATATTTATAGGATTGCAAAAATGAGAGATAGGAAATCGAGGGATCTGGGTATGGTTAGATGTATCAAAGATGAAACGCAAAGGGTTTTAGTCAAAGATGAGGAGATTAAGGAGAGATGGAAAGATTATTTTGATAAGCTATTTAATGAAAGTCATGCTCAGGATCTTGGAGACTTTTTCATTCCTTTAAATGAGATGAATCGTGACTTCATGCGCAAGATTCAAAAGAAAGAAATTGCAGAGGCTTTAAAGAAAATGAAATCAAGAAGGGCAGTTGGCCGAGATGGTATACCTATCGAGGCTTGGAAATGCTTGGGAGAGAAAGGTTTAGAATGGTTGACAAATCTTTTTAACAAGATTTGGCGGACAAATAAGATGCCTAATGAGTGGAGGAAGGGTACGTTGGTGCCTCTATATAAGAATAAGGGTGATATACAAGATTGCACAAACTATCGTGGTATAAAACTCATGAGTCATACTATGAAACTTTTGGAGAAGGTGATTGAGTCTAGGTTGAGGAAGGTTGTCATGATATCGGAGAATCAATTTGGTTTTATGCCTGGAAGATCTACTATGGAAGCTATACATCTTCTCAGACAACTTATTGAGAGAAATAGAGAGAGGAACAAAGATTTGCATATGGTTTTTATTGATTTGGAGAAGGCTTATGATAGAGTACCTAGGGACGTTCTCTGGTGGACAATGATGAAGAAAGGTGTTTCTCTCAAGTACATTAGTATAATTAAAGATATGTATGACGGAGTAGTAACCAATGTCCGCACTTGTGGAGGGGTGACAACCAATTTTCCTATAACGGTTGGGTTACATCAAAGATCTGCTTTAAGCCCTTTCCTATTTGCTATAGTGATGGATGAGCTTACGAGATCAATTCAAGAAAATGTACCGTGGTGTATGTTGTTTGTTGATGATATTGTTTTGATTGATGAGTCTAGAGCTGGGGTTAATGCTAAGTTAGAATTATGGAGACAAACATTGGAAGCAAGAGGTTTTAAGTTGAGTAAGAGTAAGACAGAATACATGGAATGTCGATTTAGTAAGCAACGAAATAGAGATGGGAGTGTAGTGAAGCTTGGTGAGCAAGAAATATTGGTGGATGATTCTTTCAAATATTTGGGATCTATCATTCAAAAGTATGGAGAAATTGATGGAGATATAAATCATAGGATAAAGGTTGGGTGGATGAAATGGAAGAGTGCAACTGGAGTGTTGTGCGATCGTAGAATGTCATTGCGGTTGAAGAAAAAGTTTTATAGGACAACTATTAGGCCCGCTTTACTATATGGTACGGAATGTTGGGCTGCCAAGAGACATCATATTCAAAAAATGAGTGTAGCTAAGATGCGTATGCTGAGATGGATGTGTGGAAATACAATAAAAGATAAAATTCGGAACGAGGAGATACGTAAGAAGGTAGGCGTTGCACCCATTGAAAATAAGATGAGAGAGAATCGTTTACGGTGGTTTGGACATATTCGACGAAGGCCTAATGATGCTCCAGTTAGAAGGATGGAGAAATGGGAAAATATATTAGTTAAAAGAGGTTGGGGTAGGCCTAGGAAGACATGGATGGAGGTGATAGGAAAGGATATGAATTCTTTGAACCTCACCGGGGACATGGCATTGGATAGAAATGAATGGAGGAGAAGGATTCATGTGGAAGACCCAGAATGATTTTCTTTGTTGGTTCATATCGCCGACCCCAATTGTTTTGGGATGAACGCGTAGTTGTTGTTGTTGTTGTTGTTGTTGTTGTTGTTGTTGTTGTTGTTGGGAAGCGTGTCATTCAAGTTTCTTTCAAAAGAGTGAAGTCACTTTTAAGGAGTGGTCGTGTGAAGACTTGGAATCTTGGAGGACTACTCATTTTTCACTATTTTATGGTAGAGTATCCTCTTCTTTACTTATTTTAAGTTTTGTCTCTTTTTCTCTCATTTTTCTTCTCGTTCACAAGTTTTTAAAATAGACGACAATGATAATGTCACCATTAAGCCCATGAAACTCAATGATTCAAATGATGCAACATGGGCTTCAATCATGAAGCACCTTACATGGAGAAAGAGATTATGGAGATTAGTTGATGGAATCGATGAGGAACCTAAACTAATTCTCACCAAAGAAGAAGAAAAAGAAATACCTCACTCGGAGGTAGAAAAGGTTAAAGTTATTTTCACGTATGAAAAAAGTGGAAAGAATGGGACATGTCAAAATCATGTCTTAACTCATATCAAGTGTTGACATAAAGAAGTGTTCAAGCCTAGCCAAATTTGAACACGTCAATGATGCGTGGGATTACCTTAAGAGAATGTACTCTTTCAAGGATATTGCCCATATATGCAATCTTCGAGAAAAAGTCTCTAATATGGTTGGTACAAGAGCATTAAGAAATATTACAATAGCTTATCCGAGTTATGAGAAGAATTAGCCCTCCTTGAACCAAAGTGGCATTGTCCACATGATATAGAGCTTAGCCAAAATCAAGTGAATGCAGAGCATTTCTTCTAATTTATCAATGGTTGGAGATCGGAATTTGAGTCAACCAAATCCGCTCTTCTCCATCGGAATAAAGTCCCTTCCATCGAAGATACAATAGAAGAGTTGAGCATGGAAGAGAACATACTCAAGAAAAGAATTTTCAAAGGTGATGATTCGGTCTTAGCAATATCTAGATCGAGAAATCATGTTCGCCCATATAAACCTCCACATGTTGGGAGGACTAATGATGAAAAATACGGAAGCGAGTTTGAAAAAAGAAAAGTCATTTGCTATTATTGTCGTGAACCGAGACACGTCAAGACATATTGTCCAAAATTAAAAAGACCTTATAAAAAGAAAGCTGCTACAATTGAATCTCCGCAAGAATCAAGTAAAACATCCATTGTGAATATGTCTCTAACTCAATTGGTGGAAGCACTTCAACCTTTTCTAAAAGGAGCTTCTTCATCTACTGGAGTCGTTGTCTCTTCCGTCGGCATCTCCGATCCCGGTAAATCTCTTTGGCTTCTTGACTCTAGAGCTTCTTTTCATATGACACCCAACATAAAATTGATATCACAATGTTATAACTCAAGTGGATCAAATGTTTTTACTGCAGACGGAACATCTCTTGAGATTAAGGGAATAGGATGTTTTGAAAATACTTCTCAAAATTCAAAAGGATTTTGTATTCCAAAAATTAGATATATTCTCAAACTTAATCTAAATCTTTTATCAGTTTCTCAATTAACTGACCATGGGTGTAACGTTTCATTCTCTTCTCGTGATTGTCGAGTACAGGATCACCAGTCAGGGAAGTTGATTGGGGAAGGTCATAGAGAAGGAGGCTTGTACTACATGAATTTTTTGAAAATACCCAAGAATACACTATGTTGTAATATTCAAAAGTTAGATTTGGATCTTTGGCACAAAAGATTTGGGCATCCTTATATATCCAAGATTCAATTTTTTCCAAACATAGAAAAATTTTAGAATTTTGAAGCTTTTACATGTAAAAAATGTATTCTTGAAAGACTATCTTTTCAAGAAAGAACCTTTGTTTCTACACGACCACTTGAGTTGATACATTCTGATGTTTGGGGTCCTGCACCTATTATATCAAAGGGTGGCTTTATGTATTATGTGATTTTTGTAGACAACTTTACAGGGCACATTTGGATTTATTTTCTTAAACGTAAATCTGAAGTTTTCTCTTATTTTCAAATATTTCATAATATGGTCAAAAATCAGTTTAAAGAGGATATTTCAATATTTCGCACTATTTCAGGGGGATAATTTTTATCAAAAGAATTTAAAGATTATTTGAACCTATATAGGATTTCACATCAAAAATCATGTACTTACACCCCTCAACAAAATGGTTTAGTTGAAAGAAAGCATAAGCACATTATAGAAACAACAAGGACACTTCTCATTACACATCAAGTACTAAAAATTTTCTGCGCTGAAGCAACTTTAACTGTTGTTTATCTTATCAATAGGATGCCTTCTTCCTCGATAAACAATATTTCTCCAACTGAAAAACTCTATAAGCAAACTCCAGCTTACTCTAGGTTGAGGGTATTCGGGTGCAAATGTTTTTGTGTTCACAGATAAGAATGATAAATTCTCTCCACGTGCTATTTCTTGTGCCTTTTTAGGTTATGCAAATCATCAAAAAGGTTAAAGGTGTTTCGATTTCAAAAATAACAAACTATGTCTTAAGAAATGTATCTTTTTTGGAAAACGAAAGTCCCTTTGAAAATAAAGATTCTACGAAATCAGATGAGTACTCTTTTTTATTGGACCTAGTTCCAAGGAGTACTGAAAGTGATATCGATCAAGATAATCAAAATGATATCACTAACACAGAACCAGTTAATAGCACCCAAGATTGTATTCAATATTCTAGACGATGAAACTTAGAAAGACCATGTGCCTTTGAAAAATACACAAAGGAACAAGACCATGTGTCTTCAACTAGAATCTCAAAAGTCCTTGGAAATTTTGTATCATGAGTCTTTTTCACCAAAGTATCAAGCTTACATCGCCTTAATTCATTCTTATGGAGAACCTTTCAGTTATGCTACAACCAAGGATCAACCTGAATGGGTCAAAGCCATGGAAATTGAATTAGAAGCCTTAGAAAAAGCAAGCACCTGGACCATTCAAGATATTTCACCCAACAAAAAACCTATTGGTTGTCGGTGGGTGTACAAAGTTAAGACCAAGAGTGATGGCAATCTTGAGAGATTCAAAACTCGGTTAGTTACCAAAGGCTATTCTCAAGAATATGGAATAGACTATGAAGAAACCTTTGCCCCAGTCCAGTAGCTAGAATGACCACTGTTAGAATCTTGATAGCTCTTGCTTCTATAAAGAAATGACATATTTTTCAAATGGATGTTAAGAATGTGTTTCTAAATGGAAGTTTAGTTGAAAAAGTATACATGGATCCACCACCAGGAATTAATGTTCCTAAAGAGAAAACTCTTCGCTTAAATAAGGTTTTGTATGGTCTCAAACAAGCTCTGAAAGCTTGGTATGATAAGTTTAGTAAGGTTATGCTTGATTTTAGTTTTCAATCTTGTCTTACTGACACAACTTTGTTTGTTAGGAATTCTGATGCAGGTATTATTATTATTATTCTCTATGTTGACGACATGATCATCACCGAAAGTGATAAACAGAGAGTTTACAATATTAAAAAGTTGCTTAAAAACATTTTGAAATGAATGATTTAGGTTTTTTGAAATATTTTCCTGGTGTAGAAGTTGCATACTCTTCTAGATGATATTTACTAACTCAATCTAAGTTTGCCTTAGATATTGTTGTCAGGTCAAGTATTTCAGATAAAAGACATGTTGACACTCCCGAAGTTGTAAATATCAAAATGAAGATTGATGATGGAGAACCGCTTGAGAATCCAACTCCTTATGGACAGCTTCAAAGCACTATCGTATCTTTTTATTACAAGACCTGACATTGCACATATTGTCCATACAGCAAGTCAATTTCAGCATGCTCCAACTTCTGTTCATATGAGAACAGTTTTGCATATTATTAGAAATATTAAAAATCCTATTTTTCGAGGATTATTTTTGTCTGCTTCTTCTAACCAAGAACTAATTGCTTATACTGATGTAGATTGGGGAAGTGATCCCAATGACTGTCACTCAACTACTGGTTTTTGCGTCTTCTTAAGTAAATCTTTGGTCTCATCGCGATGCAAGAAGCAACAAAAAGTTTCTCTCTCGTCAACAGAGGCTGAATACATGGCAATGGCTACAACCGCTATGGAAGTAAGTACAGGAGCATCAAATCGCTATTGTGACAACAAAAGCTCTATCTATATTGTCAGCAATCGGACGTTACACGAACGCACCAAGCATATAGAGATGGATTGTCACTACGTACAAGAGGAATTTTTATGTGGCACAATCAATCTTCCCTACGTCTCATCAGAATATCAATTGGCAGACTTCTTTACCAAACCTCTCGCTGCTCCTCGATTTCACTTTCTCTTAGACAAACTTTCGGTTATCCAACCGTAAGTTTGAGAGGGAGGGTTAAAATATGTAATCTCATATGTAATTCTATCTCATATCTCATATCTCATATGTAATCTTTTTTCTTTTTTTTCCCTTAACTAGCTTTAGTTATCCAACCGTAAGTTTGAGAGGGAGGGTTAAAATATGTAATCTCATATGTAATTCTATCTCATATCTCATATCTCATATGTAATCTTTTTTCTTTTTTTTCCCTTAACTAGCTTTAGTTAGCCTTAGTGAGGATTTAATTAAAAATTAGGTTTTAGTCTAAGTAACATGGACTCGGCAAAGCAGGTGTCGCACCCGCATCGACGCGACGCGGGTGCTCGTGCGGGTGCGATCAACACAACCCTGGATGCGGTCAACGCACCCAGGATCATTTTCGTCCATACTTCGTGCGTTTAAAAAAAATCCCGATGAAAAGGAGTGATTTGGGCAAATAGAGTGATTAGGGCAAAAAAAATTTTGCCCAAATCATTCCTCTCCTGCGCAGCTCCAACCCTCTCCTCCCGACGCCACCTCCTAAACTCCTCCTCTCCCTCATCGCTGGTACGTCCCTCTCGCTCTCTGCTTGTGTCAGCAGGGGAGGGGTCGAGCCCCCCCTCTCGCTCTCTTATTGGGTCGACAGGGGAGGGGCCGAGCCCCTCCCCCCTGTCGCTCTCTTGTTGGGTCGACAAGGGAGGGGTTGAGCCCCGCATGCTCCCTCTGTTTTCGGTAGGGGAGGGGCTGAGCCCCTCCCTATTTTCGGCAGAGAAGGGGTCGAGCCCCCCACCCTGCTCCTTTTGATTTTAGGGGAGGGGCCGAGCCCCCCCCCCCCCTGCTCCCTCTGTTTTCGGCAGGGGAGGGGGTTGAGCCCCTGTCCCTGTCCCTCCCTGTTTTTGGCAGGGGAGGGGCAGATCCCCCCTCCTTGATGATTTTATATCAAGATAATGTCAGTCTGTATAATTGATTTAAAATTTTGAATATACTTTTTTGTGTTTTCAGGATAAAAATGACGAATAAAGGGAAAGAACTTGCGTCATCCTCATCCCAACATGTGAGTTCTGCTGCTAGTTTTGTTGATGGTTGCAGTGGGATTGATGATGTGGGGTCACTATGGGTACATGTAGATAAACTTGCAAAAGCTGAAGAAGGAGGTGGTGGAAACAAGAGATTTTGATGCAAGCTCTGCGAAAGAGATTTTGTTGGGTCTTACACAAGAGTGAAGGCTCATCTGTTGAAGATACCAGGACATGGCATTTCAGCCTGCAGAAAAGTTGATGAGGCAATGCGAAGACAATACAAGAAAATACAAAAAGAATATGAGAAGAGAAAGGCAATTGACGATTCTTGTGCAGTTAGTGTGTCATTTGCAAGCCACCAAGAAGATGCTGGAAAAAAAAAAGTCAATGTAGGAGGTAGAGGAATGATACAAGCATCATTCAATACATATGGAAGAGAAGAATTGGATAGAAAAGTTGGGAGGTATTTTTATTCTGGTTCACTCCCATTTAATACGGCTAGAAATCCTTATTGAAAGGATTTAGTAACATCCTTGGCAAATTGTAATTTGAGTGGTTATGTGCCTCCAAGTTCAGAAAAAATATGAACCACACTTCTTACAAAAGAGAGGGCAAATGTGGAGAGGTTGCTGGAGATTAAAAAATATTCATGGGAGCAAAATGGAGTTTCTATTGTGTCCGATGGATGGACAGATATTCAAAGTCGTCCAATAATCAATTTCATTGCTTGTTCGCTTAGTGGCCCAATATTCTTGAAAGCAGTTGATGCATTTGGGGAATATAAAAATGCAGAGTATTTGAAAGGATTGTTTATAGAAATGATAAAAGAAGTAGGTGATCAGAAAGTGGTACAAATCATTACAGACAACGCTCCAGTTTGTAAAAGTGCAGCGTTGAGTTTGGAGAATAAGTACCCTCATATTTTTTGGACTCCCGTTGTAGCACACAGCTTAAATCTAGCCCTAAAGAGCATCTGCAACACCAAAGAAGAAGAAAATTCACAAGCATATGCTTTATGTTCATGGATTGAAGATTTAGAAAGAAATGTCAAAAGCATTAGAAATTTTGTTGTTAACCACCATCGTGCTAATGCTATATTTAATAGGCATTCTAACTTGAAATTGTTGAAGGTCGTTGAAGCATGTTTTGTGTTCATCATTGTAATGGTGAAGAGGATAAAAAGAGTGAAGAATGCTTTTATTAACATGGTGACTGATGAAAATTGGACATTTTATCGTGCTGATGATGATATCAAGGCTCAAGAAATTAAAAAAATTATTTTTGATGATGAGTTTTGGGACAGAGTGGTATACTTCCTTCAATTTACGCAACCTATTTGGGAAATGTTAAGAGAAGTTGATAAGGATGAGACCATGCTTCACAGAGTTTATGAAATGTGGGATAATATAATTGAAAAAATACAAGCTATAGTTTTCAAGCATGAAGAAAAAAATCTTTCATTACATGATTCAGATTTTTTTAATCATATTCATTCAATTTTAGTCAGAAGATGGGATAAGAGCAACACTCATTTGCATTGAATGGCACATTCTCTTAATCCAAAATATTATGCAAATAAGTGGCGGGTTGGTGGTATTGGTCGTGTCCCTCCAAATTTAGACCCAGAGCTATCAAGACATAGAAATATGTGTATGACAAGACTTTTTCCAGAAGCATATCTTCGACATAAAGTCACATAAGACTTTGAAAAATTTTCATCTTCGAGATTATAAGGATCGGCATTATATTCGCGAGAGAAGAAGATAATATAGATTCTATCACATGGTGGTTAACATTTGGATCAGAAACACCTATTCTCCAACGTCTTCCATTAAGATTGCTATCGCAGCCTTCTAGTTCATCTTGTTGTTAAAGAAATTGAAGCACATATTCTAAAGTATACAACATGAAGAGAAACAAACTCACCAGCAAGCGTGCAGAGGATTTAGTATATGTTCATTCAAATCTTCGATTACTTTCGCGAACCAATGATGAATACAGGTACTAATTTGCTCTCTTAGTTATTTGATTATTTCTTAGTTTTTTATTTAAATATACTTGTATTGTATTTAACATTTTCAAATTGGGTTTGTAACGCAGACAATGAACATCCAAATTTTGGGACGTAAACCCAGAAGAGTGTTACTTCAAGGGAGAACATGATTTCAACATAACATGGATTTAGCTGAGCTCAGTATTCCTTCTAATGATGCATTTGATGATGAACAAGAAAATTATTAACATTCATTACTTCATCAGGATATACTTTGGTATGTAATTTAGTTCTTTTATGCTTTGCTTATTTGATTGATATTTAGGTTGATTTATGTAATTGTTTTACTTATTTGATTGATAATTTGATATTTAGGTTGATACACTACATCCATGATGAATGATATTATGACAATGTTAATTGTTAAATGTTAAACTGTTAAAACTTCAAAATTATATATATATATAGATAATTTTTTTTACATTTTCGCCCCTGTCACATCCCCACACCCGGGTTTTTTGGAAGTGTCGCATCCCCGCACCCGCACCCATGTGACATAGGTTTTAGTTTACAGTTTGGACCTTGTTTTAACCATCTCCTTTTTTACTAGTCAAAAAGCACTTTTTGAGAGAGTCGTTGGACTCCCAACGGCTCTAAATTGAGTCATTGGGAGTCCAATGACTTCCTTGATGGCTCCTTCCTCTTCCTCTATAAATATAGGGTACTGTCCCCTTGTAATGCATTCAAGTGTGTGGGATTTTCTCCTAAATTAATGAAGTTTATTTTTCCTATTAATTTTGTATACCCTTTTTCGGGTATTGTGTATGAACCCTAAAGGTTCTTGTGCTTGAGTTCTCCTCTCTTTATGAACCCTTATGGTTCTTGTAATCTCTTTGTGAGCATTTCTTGAGAGATATTTCGGTTGTGGGTTACATTTTCTTACAGTCATTACTTTTTAATTTTGTTAAAAAATTAATTCTTACACACAAAAAATCATGAAATTTAATATTAATCACTTTTATTTATGTTTTATTTTGATTCGCATGCAATTCTTATATTTATTTTTTTATCCCTCGCTTCTCGCTTCCTATACATTTTAAAATGCATCACTTCTCGCTTTCGCTTCCCGTATTGTTTCCCGCTTTCGCTTCCTAGTCTGGCAACCTCTACAACTATAAATTTTGCAAATCACATGCATAATGTCCCATGAACCCATACTCAGGCGTGTACATGCATAAATGTGTCAAAAGACTACTCTAGGAATACCCAAAATATAAGAAGTGGGTAAGAAAAGCATTCACGAAGCAATCTGCAAGCAAGTTTTTAGGAGGTGCCCTGATATGAAGCATTTATGAGGAAGCAAAAATAGAAACATGAAAATAAGTAAGATATTTTTTAGTCTTTTTACCAAAAAAATGCACATCACATATGTAGACTATACAAGGAAAACACAATTTTTGAAAGGGAAGTACGATTACAATAGCAAGGAGGCACATTTCTACCATCAAGGAGGTTTAATTTTCATATGGTGGATTGCAAGTATCACATTCTCTAGAAGTGTGCTGTTCCAAAATTTCTGGAAGCATGTGGTTTCATGCTTTAGCTTCCAAAGAACCGTGGAAGCTTCATGCAACCGTGGTATATATGTACTAACAGAATTTAATGTACACGACAATAAAATACAACCAAATCTTAATCATGCCATCCCCAGTGAAAAATACCGGAAGAACATCCAAACATACAAATCTGGATAGCGAAAAAAATTAACAAAAGTTCTAAAATGAATCCTTGACCTAAATCAGTCCCACCAAATTAATTGACTCATCAAGAAAGGCCATGCTGATACGTTACATAAAATTTAGACTACCTAAGTTCCATATACAAGAATGGAGATTAACCTGAAGGTTTTGCTGACCAGGAGTTGCAGATGCCTGGTACTGCAATACCAAAGTGAATATGTTATAACACACTCAATCATACTTGCCTCGATTAAACAAAACAAAGAAAACTAACCAATGCAGATAATGTTGGCTGCTGGAGTTGCATCTGCAATGGGTGCTGTGTCTGGGTCTGAGGCTGCTGCTGCTGTTGTGATTGAGACACTTGCCCTGGAGACTGAAGTTGTGACTGCAGCTGAGCTTGAGGTTGTGCTTGAAGATGCTGAGATGTCGGTGTTTGCTGTTGTTTTTGTTGTTGTTGTTGTTGTTGTTGTTGCTGTTGTTCAAATGCTGTCAATTCTTCGGGCTTCTCCCACTAAGAATGGATAGGGTCAAATAAACCACATATTCATGCATGATGAATTGAATAATAACTAAGGGAGAGAGAAAGAGAAGGAAAACATACCCTACTTTCACATGTCACACTATTATAGTAGTATTTGTATCCTTGTGGAGAAGTATGCTCTGTCCAATTACATGTAAGTGGTGCTGCTGCCTTAGTGCTTGCAGGAATCACAGGGAGGGCGGTTACAGTAGAAGAAGCAACTACAGCTGTGGCTGCAGGAGCGCTTACAGCTGTTTGTGGTATTCCAGGCCACGAAGACTGACAAAAGGAGAAGAGAAAGTGATATCCAATATGAAGTCAGTTAAACTCAACAGATTAATAAAGAAGTCAAAGGCCAAACAGTGTCTCCAGCAGGGGGGGAAGAATGTTGGGAATGCTAAACCTGCAGTTGTAATCACAATAATCATCCCTAAAACCTAAACAGTACCTGCTCCTTGTTGGGCTGGGAGATTGGCTGCTGTTGACCTTGAGAAGTTGCTTGGACAAGATGCAATTGTTGTTGCAGCTGAGAAAATGAATGCTGTGGAGACTGAAAGCTCAACTGTGAAGCCTGTGCCTGCTGTTGCAACATCTGTGGTTGTTGACCAGTTGATGGTTGGTGAACTTGCAGTTGTGGTGCCTGGGCAGCAGCAACAGCTAATTGCATTTGGGTTACTGAAACTGTCCCACTTGGCAGTTGTGGACTAGAAGAAATATGCTGCATTGCCGAAGAAGGAATCTGCGGGATCTGAGGCTGGGAAGCTGACAATTGACCGCTTAAACCAAATAGTTGTTGCGATGGAGGCCTTTGACCAAATGATTGCTGGCTCATCAAAAGAGGAGTTTGCAGCTGTTGACTGAACTGCTGTACAGATGTTAGTGAAGATTGTGCCTGTGTATAGGATGATGATGTTTGCTGTTGAAGCTGCAAAGAGGATGAGAAGTGCTGTGGGGATGGAAGTGACTTCTGCAATGGGGATAATGACTGACCAAAAGGCTGTACTTGCATCCAAGGCAGGTTCAGACTCTACAAAAAATCATATATATCATTCTTAACTAGTAAGAAATGAATCTTTTAAATGTGAAATAGACCCTCTCATGTACAAAAAAACTTATCAATTGTAGACACAAAATTCATGATCAGATATAAATGGAAGTAACCACAACCTGTTGTGATGTAGAGATAGGCGGAACTGCAGGACCTAAAAGAGAACCATTTGCCTGCCCTCCAGCTCCAAGGACACCCAATCCCAATGACCCAGTCTATGGAAGGTACAACAATGAAGATAATGTTAGAACAGGAATCAACGAAAGAAAAATCTTCACTGGCCATCAACAGTATGCAGCACATCTTGCAAACTTAGTGCTGCAGATGATACTGCTCCAAGACCACCTCTAATACCTGGATGGCTACCGATAACATTACTGCTAACCTGAGACGAAGGCATCCCCAAGCGCTCTGGGCTCATTGGGTGCCAAGAGTTAGGTGGCATCCTCATTCCCAGGTGGTCACCAGCAATGGGTGCTGGCCTGCAAAAATGGTCAGAAAAGGACCAGAGAGATGTAAGCACCGGAGAAGATAGCTACAACATATTCATGCATACAAGCACATGGGTACTATGTATAAAAAATATACCTATTCCCTAAAGGTAATTGAGATCGCTGGCCAAAACCTGGACCTCCAAATGCAGGCCCAACCCTATAAAAATGAAACGATTAGAGTGAGTGCATAAGAAGACCAACAAAGACAAAGTAATGGTAAACACAGAAACCTTGAATCCCCTGCTTTTGGCCTCTTTGGGTCTGCAAATCTAACAGTCAAAGGCTGATCACACCCCTAAATTCAGAAAGAAACAGGTTAAAGCAATTGGACAAAAAAAAGAGAGAAGGAAAGGGAAAACATCAACTTTTGAGAGAACCTCACCCTCATGGTATACTTTCCATTGAGAGCATTTATAGCTACAGCTGCCATCTCCCTGTAAGGAAATTTAACAAATCCACATCCTGAAAAAGTAGTAGCTATTGTAAGCAATTCAACTAATGGAGAGCGCCCAAAGAATGGTGATGATGATAGTAATAATACAAGATCAAAGAAGTAAAATTATGAGAATAATACACACCACGACTCTGTTTCATATCATCTCTCATGATGTAGACATCTTCAACACGCCCATAAGGTGAAAATATCTGCATAAAAAAGTAGCCAGTAACGGTTAAAAGATTACACTGAAGCACATACAATCATTTACCCTATACTGGACTAATTTTATGAAATGAAGCAGAAACAAGCTATGAAGCACCCTTCTCTCCCAGAAAACACAAAGGCTAATATAAAAGGAAAAAGGCAGTCAAATTTTTAAAACAAAAATCTGAGACTAACAGCTACATGAAACTTACTTCCTCAATCTCCTTTTCTGTAGCTTGTTTATTAAGCGAACCAACAAACAGTTTGTACTCAGCTGCACCTAGCGCAAAAAGAGGCATTAGAACAAACAATTATACAGAAGCCAAAGAGCATGTGTGTGTGTGTGCGTGTATGAAAGAGCAAAAATTTGTTTTTCTTGTGTCCTCAAGAAAAGACAAAAAGAAACATATACATATTTATCCCATATAGATAAACAGATGTGAACTGGTCTGAAGCAAATTTTAATATAGGCAAAATTTAAGACAAGCATATGACATCATGACTTGTGTCCACTTGTTCCCAATGACAACTCAGTATTGGACTATCGCTATATGACAACAAGCAAATAACATGCAAAAGATGTACAATATTTAAATGAAAACAAATAAATCGTTCTGCCACTCAGGAATTCACTGTCTGTTTTTATATTTTGCCAAAATTCTCATAGTTTTCCCTGATAGTAGTTTGCATAGAGTGTCCTCCACACACCTATGCTCTGCAACATCTTGTCAATAACATGCCACAATCCTCATCATCACACCTAGCCTGATAATTTGTGTTGCTTTTATTACAGCATAAATTGCCAAGGGAAGCAGGTTCCATCCCACTTCATTCATATTTAGTTGCTTCATCATCCCTTCCAGTACCAAATCCATAGAACAGGAAAAAAATTCCTCAGAAGAGTGGAAGATTTCAGTCAGCTATATTATCCCAAAACTGATATTCAGCTCAGTGTGTATACTGTTCTGTTATTTTCCATTTTCTTTTGCCATGCAAGAAAAGGATTTCCACACCCACAACTGCTTAGGCACAGAAGAAAAACTTATCCCCTCTTCATCAAAGAACACAGGTATCACAGGCAGATGGACAAGGCATCATTTTTTGCCATGTAAGAATATTATACTATGCATATCTTAGGATCATAAAAATAAATATCACGGATATTCTGAAAATATCATGACATTTAGGAGAAAAACACCCTAGTCAATATTAAAGGGAAAAGATTGCGATATTATCAAAATATCAGCTATGACATAAATATCATGATATTATCATGATAATATAATGCTATTTAAAAAATGTTACTTTATATATATCTTCATATTTTTTTTTGTTTTATTTTTATAAACTTTTCTAATTATTTTTTATGTTTTAATAAAAAATGTTGCTAGAAAACCCATCATTTCTTATCTTTTTTAATTTTTCTTTACATTTTGAAATTTTTTAAAGCATCCAAGATTTTCCACAAAAAGGCCACTTTTGGTAAAAAAACTCCTGAGTGTGCACGTGCATATATATATATATATATATGAAATATCAATATTTCAAATGAATACTCTTTGAAGAAAGTTTTTCACTTTTTCCATTTATTATATACGTTGCACAATTTTTGTTTAATTAAATGTGTATGATTGGTTTACAAACTTACATTATTTAACTTCTATGTCACACGGACTCGGCTAGGGGGTCGACGCACCCTCGTCGACACACCCCGACACGGGTGCGGCTTCGAACACGGGGTGGACACGGACAACGTAGAGTCGGACTCAGTCAACGCACCGGGGCCGAGTCCATCCACGTTTTGGACATTGACTGAGTCTATATTCATCCATTTTTAGGGCAAAAAACTAAAAAAATGATTGTATATATATATATATAACTGTGCTGTGTGCACAGTGCACATTCACAGACTATGCTGTGCCACAGTGCACAGTCACTGTGCTATGTGCACAGCCGCAGACTGTGCACTTTTTAAAATATATATATATATAAATATATATAGCCGAGTCCCCGTGTCCAAAATTTTTGTAATTGCACCGCATCCGTGTCGCACACGCACCCATGTGACATAGTTTAACTTTATAGTATGAGATTATAAATTATATATCTATATTTTTTTATAAATTAGTAAAAAACCATGACTCACCCAAGTCATCAAGTCACATGTGGCTGATCCTTGAGAATCATAAGAATGACGATGATTCTTGGACATGAGGATGCCAACTGATACCCTTTTCATTCTTCCAGGTTCAAGAACATGGATGACATCTAGTACAATTTTGTAGTCTTTTACTTGCTTTGCTACAACATATTCTCCTCTGCCCTTTTGTACACAGGTGGCATAGTCCCTTGCCATGAATACAAAGACACAAGAAGACAGAATTTCATAAAGCCTTCATTCCCCAGCTCCTTTTATTGCATAGGAATCTGTTCTTCCTGGCTCTATCCCACTCTAGTACTGTTTTAGTTTGGTACTGTTGCCAAAATTTGGTCATGGAAAGACAGCCTTGTCATCCATCCCCTTTTAAGTGTTATTGCTTGATAAGGTTCTCCACAGTCTAGGGTTGCAGCTTGAAGTGGTTCTCCACAATCTATGGTTGCTTAAGAACCCTCATATGATAGTTTTGATTTTCACCTAATCCCAATAAATGAAAAAAAAATTAAAAGATAACCATAGTGTCAAGAAATTTCAGCTTTATCATGGAAGTTTCAAGGACAGGCCTACTTCTAGAAAACCCGAGTAAAATATACAACAACAACAACAACTACTACTTCATCCCAAAACAATTGGGGTCAGCGATATGAACCAAAAAAGAAATTCATTTTGGGTCTTCCACATGAATCCTTTTCCTCCAATCATTTCTATCCAATGCCATGTCCTCGGTGAGGTTCAAAGCATTCATATCATTTCCTATCATCTCCATCCAAGTCTTCCTAGGCCTACCCCGACCTCTTTTAACTAATATATTTTCTCATTTCTCCAACCTTCTAACTGGAGCATCATTAGGCCTTCGCCGAATATGTCCAAACCACCGTAAACGATTCTCTCGCATCTTATTTTCAATGGGTGCAACACCTACCTTCTTACGTATCTCCTCGTTCCGAATCTTATCTTTTATTGTATTTCCACACATCCATCTAAGCATCCGCATCTCAGCTACACTCATTTTTTGAATATGATGTCTCTTGGCAGCCCAACATTTCGTACCATATAGTAAAGTGGGCCTAATAGTCGTCCTATAAAACTTTCCCTTCAACCGCAATGGCATTCTACGATCGCACAGCACTCCAGTTGCACTTTTCCATTTCATCCACCCAACCTTTATCCTATGATTTACATCTCCATCAATTTCTCCATCAAAGGAGTTTGGCGCAGTGGGATGGGGCCTAGGCCACTAGGCAGGCGGTCTAGGTTCAAATCCCATGTGTGTCACCCCTTGCGCAAACCAAAGCGTGGTGACTCCCTTGGGCAAGGGGCAAGTCCATATCATTTTAACTCCGCCTGTGTATAACTGTTTAGTTATACACTGCCGGTCCCAAGCCCGGATAAAGGAGGAGCGTTGCGGTAGGCCTGTGACAACCAGCATAAAAACTTAGTCATACCCTATGAAAATGAACCAAAACCCGAGTAAAATATATTAACCTATAAATCAAAACTATAAGTATACAAAAAATGAAATAAAAAAATGAAAAATTAGAAACAAGATAATTATGATGTCATGCCATATAAGTAAAAATTAACATTTTTTTTAAACCACGGCCTCCACCAAACACTAGCCTAGCACCCAGTTGATGGCTAGGCACCTTGATATGCACTTTCAACTAGGGGTGGCAATCAGGTCGGGTTGGCGGGTCGGGTTGGCGTGTCAGCATACCTCAACCCGAACCCGACCCGTTTATTAAACGGGTCGGCTGTGGCGAACCCGACCCGTTTAATAAACGGGTAACCCGACACGACCCGCCAACCCATTTAATAAATGGGTTGGGTCGGGTTGGCGGGTTGACGGATCGGGTTGGCAGGTTGGCGGGTCGGGTTGGCGGGTCGGGTTGGCGGGTTGACCCACCTGCCTAACCCGTTTATTAAACGGGTCAGCCGGGTTGGCGGGTTGGCATACCCCCAACCCGAACTGTTTAATAAACGGGTTACGCGGGTCGACCCGTTTATTAAACGGGTTGGCTTAAGCCCAACCCGAACCCGCCTAAGAGGCGGGTTGGCGGGTCGGGTTGGCGGGTCGTGTCAGAAATTGCCACCCCTACTTTCAACTACACAGACCTAATACTACTAATATGAGATTATTACTAATTATTGTAGTTCCAACAAACCAATTTAAGATATGGCCTAGAAATTGTAAAATTAACACCCTACATTTTTCAGAAATCTATAATGTAACTTGATTTAGAATTTTTGGAAATGATTGTATACCCTTAAAATATTTGTACATGAATCGCTGAATCAGATTTGGATACAACTGAGCCCAAGTCCAAAGATTCACTTGGATAGACTCGGTAAGAGTTGTTCATTGGAGCTTATTGAAAAAAAAAGAGTTGTTCATTGTGCATTCCTCCGACAGCCCATGAAGATGCATGCCAGAAAAATGCACATGCTTATGCTGTGAAATGACAGAGATATTGAGCATACAGTTTCATTAAAAAACTACACACAGAACATCAGAATAACACCAATGCAGTTCCATATACTTGCATAACTTACAAAAGTTTCCACTAAAGAACTGAGGCAAATTACCAAGGCGTTCCCGTTCACCATCAGCATATCTAACTTGGATAGGGCCCAAACCCTACAAGAGCCAACACACAAATCGTCCAATTAGAGGAGATAGGACATGAGAATTATCATCAAGCTCAAAGTAAAGCAGCAGAAATCACCCCCGGCAACGTGCACTGATTATGTAAGTCTCTAATGGCTCTGTCTGCTTCTTCTGAAGTTGCATACTTTACAAAACAACAGCCTGCACAAGTAATGATTGTGTACTGATCCAACACAGTTTCCAGTTTGCAAAAGAATAATAGATAGTCTATGACTTGAATTCAGCATATGAACAGGTGTGCACAATCACACAAGTCATGACTGTCTGTCTACAAACCAGTTTATACAGTAGAAAAAATATCCATGGCCACATGCCCTTCATACAGTACATGTACAAAATTTATAAAAAAAGAGAGCCTACATTATCACCATCCCATGCTTGATAAGGTTATAAAACAGAAAAGGGAAACACAAAAGCTCAAGAAGAAAAACCAAGATAAAACAGATCCAAATATCTGGCGGCATATAGAACCATTAAATCAAGCGGATGCTGAACGGTGAATTGAGGGAAAACCACTTATATAGCACCCATCAAATGCATGAGATGATTAGGACTCCAAACATGAAAACTCAGCATTGTGGAGAAAAATAGAACAATAAAGAGCACTATCTACTGGTAAAAGGAGAAAGGTAAGCATAAGGAAATAATGGTCAACAATACTCCATGACCATGCCAATCAATAGATCCAACCCAAGAAAGCACGCAATGCAGTATAACTCCCAAAATATTGTCATCTAATTTTGAAATCTGAAGAGGTACTAACACAATGAAGCCTGTAAGAAGATGTACTTTCACGTCACTTAATACTGGAAGCCCATACATGGACACAATTCATGCATGTCACTTAATGCCGGAAGCCCATGCATGGACACAACCCATACTAATCAAAAGCATAAAATCTATATCGGTCGCCCCAGAACAATCATTTCGTCAATCACAATGTGCCATATATGCACCACCATCCACAGCAGGAACTTTAGAAAGATGAAAGATCAACAGTAATTTCCAAAAGCAGCAGGAAACGAACAAAAGTGAAAAATATGTGGAGGATATCGAGATACTAGGATGCAAATGGACAAGTACAAGACAAAATGCCTGTGACATGCATACACAAATTCATGCACGTGCACACAAACACATAAGACACACCCATACACATGAACATAGACACCTGCACAAACACCTGCCTTGAATTCCATGGTAAAACCCAAGAACCTGCTTGCAACAGAGCATGGTTTCCCAGCAGGAAATAAGCACATGGGACTGACCCATTAGTTTATGAACAAAGAGTATCATCAGCAGATCAAAGTGCAACATTACTGAAAAAACCATACATAAAAATTGAATCGAGAGGTCATTGTCGTACGTCATTAATATAAGGAACAGTGAAGAGTTTGTCAACCATGAGAATAGCATCAGCTCCTCTGATATAAAAAAGGGAACCCAATTGATGCACAAAACCAGATATATCAAAAAAATGATCCCGCTATTCACAAAAGTTTCCGGGAGCACAAATACACACATAAACCAAAGTGCCAGCAACTTTTTAGTATGCTACTAAAGACAAAGCATCTTGGAACAACATTGCACCATAAAACATTGAAAGTAATCCACAAAAAGACAACTGCATCCAACAGACAGTGGGTTCGATTAGTTCCCACTGGATAAGAAAGACAATCACTGAGCTGCATGCGTAGATAAACGAAGATGAAGTGCTTTTCAAAACCAGATAGCTGTATACTTAGTAAAGTGCCGACAAACAAGGTGCATCTTTTAATAAGAATGTAAAAAAAGAAGCCAAAATAAGAGGTAAGTGTACATTTAGGGGATTTCCAAATGCAAAATAAAATTAACTGAATATTCCATGTAGATGCAGATCCAAGAAAGCTTAAAATTACACTTCTTAACCTCAAAATGTGCTAGAAAGATGCAACCTAACCAAAGATAACTTGAAGGAGATCATAGCATGCACACAAAAGGCCCCATGCAACATTACTGCCACTAACCTCCATAGCATATATCTCCGTGGAGATTATGCAAATATTACAAATGAAATATGCACTTCACCAAAAAACAATAACAGAAAATATAACACTAACAGTTGCTGAGCACCTTTACCCAGGGATATACATCCAACTTATAGCATCAGCAAATTTTGACATCAGATGGTATGCACAAAACAGTCCATCAAGCACCATTAATAGAAGATCTTTGTCAACTTATGCGCCTTTGAACTGGCAAGTATCAATTTCACCAACAAAATAGACTTCATCATCATAACCATATAAAAGCTTTCCAAATGAAACAATGTTTATCCCTCAATGCCTCCATTGGCTAATCATGATACATTTTAAGCTGATCACATAAACATTCCAAATTTAACTTACGCATCCATTTCAAATGAAAGAAGGTTGGTGAGCATCATTTTGGATACCATGTGAACGTCATAATTTTACTTATGGTTGCATCTGTATATCTCAAAGGTCATGCCAGACCACAATGAGATCCACTGATTACCATCCATGTAGATATTTATGGCAAAATACGAATCCTTAGTTGAGAAAGCATCAAAATGCAATGCAACCATAAAAGTATGGCTTCACCATCAAAACTATCACATGCGCTTTAACCACATTACAATTCAAGCACTATCATCACCATTTGTTTCCATTCACTTGATAAAATAAACACCGAACAATCACATAATCAGCGGATTAGCATCTCCCATTAAATATTCCTCAATAGATTACACATTCCACTGCAAAAGACTGACAGAATAACAATTTTAGCTTAGGCATGGTAAAATACACGCGAGCCTCACCATCATCACATAGCAGATATAGAATAGCTGAAGGTTGATAGATAATACTCAATCGTCTCAAATAATCCGCAAGCATACACATATTCCCACACTGATAAAATGACACATATCATCAGAAATAACCCAGATGCACAACACAGGAACCTCAAGCACTCAACATGGACATCATGATCATCACATTGCACAGCACAAAGAGACCCATGAAGTACCACTATAGTTGGTAAACGTGACAACATAGGACAACCTTTGATGGCAATAAAGCAAACAATTCCCCATAATATAGTGGCTTTACCATACAAACATACATATGTAAGCACGTGCATATACAGTTAGTTGGTTAGTTAGTCAGTTTTGGACATCATTCCATAAGGATCCCCATCATTTTGAAGCAATCATGTCATCAGTGGAATAATGTACATAGACCAGATGTTCCCGTCCATTGTGAACAACTAATAGTATGGCAACATTATCTGAAGCAATCTATACAGACAGACAAGAAAACAATAAATGAGAAAGTGTCATCCAATCACATTATACCATCTAATGATAAATTAAACCAAAACAGTGACATCATCCGTATCGATCCATACAGGTACAAAAACTAGAAAAGGATATAAAACACCATCCAATCAGTTTATTTACTCCAAAGATAATGTGCCAGCATAAGTTCCCAAAGAACCTTTGAGACAGTTTCAGGCATAAAAGTGAGGACCACGACAGTGAACTCTCATTGTTCAAACTTCAAACTACATAGAGAGATAATTTCAACCAAAACTGCGACATCATCCAGATTGATTCATACAGGTACAAAAACTAGAAAAGGAGATAAAACACCATTCAATCAGTTTATTTAATCCAAAGATAATGTGCAAGCATAAGTTCCCAAAGAACCTTTGAGACAGTTTCAGGCATAAGAATGAGGACCACAACACTGACCTCTCATTGCCCAAACTACATATAGTGCTACTAAACAATTCAATGAAACACAACAAAGAACAGATAAAACTATCCACTTCTAAGAAAGCTCACTTATTTAACAAAATGCTTCACACACACAATGATAGGAGACTAAACTGTAATCAGCCGAACCATTCAATCAATCAAAGAGAAGACCTCACAGACACATAATATTGCCAGATTTCACGGCATATTCAAACACAGAAAATGGTTTAAACTTTCCGATCGAGTTTACTAAGACAACAAAATATAGACCCCCAACCCAAAAAGGGAGGACCCAGATTATACAGTAAGATGGGTAGCATCCATCTAAAAGCAACTTTCAGTGTATTGCTCTGTCAATTACTGTACAATAATTGCATAGAAGAAAACATCTTTGATACAAAATGTCACAGTAATGCAATGGATCTCCCCACTAACTGAAATGATAAAGAGTATGAATAGGATCTAGTGGCATTCCAACTGCTATACATATTCAAACACTAGTGGGTTTCCAAGGTAGTGATCGCCTTCAATCTCTCAAACCTGAAAGATAAAAATAAACACAAAATCATATCCAAATCTAGAAAAAACACTTCACATACCTTGCTGTTGGCCAGTTTTCTTATCTTTGATCAAAGCAACCTCAAGGACATCACCGTGTTCTTCAAACAACGAACGAATCTGGAGGGAAAAGGAATGATATTTGTCATGACTAAAACAAGAAACTTCTGTGTGCTGGCATGTCTTATGGAGACAAAGTGCCAAATAATTTCAGAAAACAAATGCCAAAATCATAAAATAAGCATCCAAGTTAGAACCTATAAATGGAGAAAAGATGACTAATACAAGTTCTATAAATGTCTAGCAAAAGTAGTTACAAAGAGGCTAAATGGAGCCTTAAGTATATATAATTCTCCTCCAGATTAAGCTTGAATAAATTTCAGCACTTTGAGGAGGCCTCTAGTACGTTTCCCCTTCCCTGGTCACCCCAAGCCACCTCAAGAGATAGAACCTTATCCATTCTTCTCCTGATTGAGGCCATAGAAGAGATAAGGACCTCTGGAATATATTGTTTGATCATTGAAGGCCTCCAATATACAGACCAGTCCTGAATTTAGAAATTTCCACTGCAAATACCCTTAGACTAAATGGAATTCTTCTTCTTTAACAAAGCATAAATAAGACCTTAGTTGTCAAAGGCACCGCCTAGGCGACCTAGGCGCAGCCCCACCGCCTGGGCGACCAGGTCTGGGCGGTGGGGCCCTATTTTGCCACCTAGGCTGTCACCGCCTAGGCTTTTTTTAGAGCCTAGGCTTTTTTTTTTTTGAAGTTTTTTTTTGAAGATTTAACAACCTAGGCTCTCTTTTTTTTTGAAGATTTTTTTTTTCGAAGACATCATTTGTTTTCTTCTTCGAAGAGGAGGAGAAGAAGAAGAAAGAGAAGACATGTTATTTGTTTATTGCTTGTATTATGTCTATTGTTGAGAAGAATAAGAAGACATATTATTTGTCTATTGTTTGTATTATGTCTATTGTTGTTAAATTTTTTGTATACATGATTTTATTGTTTGTGTATTGTTCATTCATATTGTTAGTTGTATTCGTTTATTCAATTGTTAATTTATTCTTAATTTGTTTGAGAAGGTTAAGGTTATGTAATATAATTGTTTTACAGTGTTCAACGACATATTATTTGTCTATTGTTTATTATTGATTGATTTTATGTTGTATAGATACACAACATAGAGTCTTAATTTTAGATCTTAGAATTAGACAATGCCGCAAAAGGGATAGACATAGGATAGATCCTAGAATTAAGTGGTGGGCACTGAAAGAAGCTAAACAAGGAATGTTTGTAGAGCAGGTAGTTAAGGAAGTTGATTGGTGTCTCGAGGAGGATTCAGAATCAATGTGGAATAAGATAGCGGGTGGTATGAGAAAAGTAGCTAAGGAGGTATTGGGTGAGTCTAAAGGCGGTGCACCACTAGGTAAGGATACATCATGGTGGAACGAGGATGTCAAATTAGCTATTAAGGTTAAAAGAGAGTGTTATAGAAATCTAAGTAAGAGTCGTGATAATGAGAATTTGGAGAAGTATATGATAGCAAAGAAGGAAGCTAAAAAAGTTGTTCGAAACGCGAGGGCTAAGGTATATAAGGAGGTTTATGACAAGTTGGATACCAAAGAAGGCGAGAAGGATATTTATAGGCTTGCAAAGATGAAAGATAGGAAATCGAAGGATTTGGGTATGGTTAGATGTATCAAAGATGAAACGCAAAGGGTTTTAGTCAAAGATGAGGAGATTAAGGAGAGATGGAAAGATTATTTTGATAAGCTATTTAATGATAGTCATGCTCAAGATCTTGGAGACTTCTCCATTCCTTTTCATGAGATAAATCGTGACTTCATGCGCAAGATTCAAAAGAAAGAAATTGCAGAGGCTTTGAAGAAAATGAAATCAAGAAGGGCAGTTGGCCCAGATGGTATACCTATCGAGGCTTGGAAATGCTTGGGAGAGAAAGGTTTAGAATGGTTGACAAATCTTTTTAACTTGATTTGGCGAACAAATAAGATGCCTAATGAGTGGAGGAAGAGTACTTTGGTGCCTTTATATAAGAATAAGGGTGATATACAAGATTGCACAAACTATCGTGGTATAAAACTCATGAGTCATACTATGAAACTTTGGGAGAGGGTGATTGAGTCTAGGTTGAGGAAGGTTGTCATGATATCGGAGAATCAATTTGGTTTTATGCCTGGAAGATCAACTATGGAAGCTATACATCTTCTTAGACAACTTATTGAAAGATATAGAGAGAGGAACAAAGATTTGCATATGGTTTTTATTGATTTAGAGAAGGCATACGATAGAGTACCTAGGGACGTTCTCTGGTGGACAATGATGAAGAAAGGTGTTTCTCTCAAGTACATTAGTATAATTAAAGATATGTATGAAGGAGTAGTAACCAATGTCCGCACTTATGGAGGGGTGACAACCAATTTTCCGATAACGGTTGGGTTACATCAAGGATCTGCTTTAAGCCCTTTCCTATTTGCGATAGTGATGGATGAGCTTACGAGATCAATTCAAGAAAATCTACCGTGGTGTATGTTGTTTGCTGATGATATTGTTTTGATTGATGAGTCTAGAGCTGGGGTTAATGCTAAGTTAGAATTATGGAGACAGACATTGGAAGCTAGAGGTTTTAAGTTGAGTAAGAGTAAGACTGAATATATGGAATGTCGGTTTAGTAAGCAACGAAGTAGTAATGGGAGTGTAGTGAAGCTTGGTGAGCAAGATATACCGGTGAATGATTATTTCAAATATTTGGGATCCATCATTCAAAAGTATGGAGAAATTGATGGAGATGTAAATCATAGGATAAAGGTTGGGTGGATGAAATGGAAAAGTGCTACTGGAGTGCTGTGCGATCGTAGAATGCCATTGCGGTTGAAGAGAAAGTTTTATAGGACGACTATTAGACCCGCTTTACTATATGGTACGGAATGTTGGGCTGCCAAGAGACATCATATTCAAAAAATGAGTGTAGCTGAGATGCGGATGCTTAGATGGATGTGTGGAAATACTATAAAAGATAAGATTCGGAACGAAGAGATACGTAAGAAGGTAGGTGTTGCACCCATTGAAAATAAGATGCGAGAGAATCGTTTACGGTGGTTTGGACATATTCGGCGAAGGCCTAATGATGCTCCAGTTAGAAGGTTGGAGAAATGGGAAAATATATTAGTTAAAGAGGTCGGGGTAGGCCTAGGAAGACTTGGATGGAGATGATAGGAAAGGATATGAATGCTTTGAACCTCACCGAGGACATGGCGTTGGATAGAAATGATTGGAGGAAAAGGATTCATGTGGAAGACCCAAAATGAATTTCTTTTTTGGTTCATATCGCTGACCCCAATTGTTTTGGGATGAAGGCGTAGTTGTTGTTGTTGTTGTTGATTTTATGTTGTATAGATGTTTCTTATTATGTTTTTTTATGTTTTTAAAAAAAAAATTTGGATACCGCCTAGGCCTTTTTAGAGGCTCACTGCCTAGGCTTCACCTAGCGCCTATGACAACTACGAATAAGACAGTGTTTCCCAGTCAATATGACAACTTTTTTTATTCATCTAATTTGCCTGTGCTGCAGACCAGTGCCAGAATTCTGACTTTGTGATTTGTGCAAAAAGAAATTGATGCTGTTGCTAGACCAACTTCTATTGAATCTAGATCAGGTTAGCAAACAAATCAAATGAGAGTCTGAAGAGTAAGGATTAGCATTGAATAATGCCTATGTATTCCTGGCAACTGTTTTTGCTGGAGCTTTTGTCAAAGACCACACCAAATCCCACTTCTTCATTCCTTTTTCTGTTTCTGGAAATATAAAATCAATCATGCCCCATTCTCTGATCTCGACTGTCAAACTTTTAATGATAGTGGAGCATAACATGACTGTCCATAATATGCTACCTTGTCCACATTATCGCATCTACCCCAGCCAATTAACAGCTAACCCATGGTTTGGATATCACCCATCATCTTACCCAACCAACTCCTTTACCTCAACCAGACCTCTAAAATCAAAGTGTCTCGAGAATCCAAGAACTACCAAGTAAACATTCTCAAAAGACTTGAAGCTGTATCCTTGGATTTGTGAAACCTATTCTTAAAACCAAAATTTGATAAAAATGCTCTAAAGCATCAAAACAAAGAGTTTGTGAAGCACATGGTTTCACTTTCCACAGTCATCTAGTGGCTCCACCAGTTGCAAAAGGTGCACCCACTTTCAACCATCAACATGAAGAGGTTTTGTAAGCAATTGAGCTCCACAAAAATAATTATTCAGAAGATATGCTGCTTAGAGAGACCAACTAAAAACCATAGTTTGAAAAGCCTGTGACTCATGATTCAACTCGTCTGGTCTTTGATTCAGGACTTAGCCAGGTCAAGCCAATGATAGCCAGGTTTTGCTAACTTCTATTTTATATATAAAAATAATATATATAAAGAAAAAAATTGTATACAATGGCAAAAAAACAACATAGGAATATTAAGTTGGCAATGTTTAATGGTTTAATATCTAATATCAAAAATTTGAATTATTAAAAGGAGAATTTTAGCATTTTTATGAGTCATGAAACTAATACATCAAGCATCACAATCAATTAATTGTTATGCACGCTATCCAATTCAACAACTAACTGTCATAAGGAGAACTTAGTTGTCAAATTGTGATACTGATAAAGTAATCAAGATTTTCAATGTAAAACCAATATCACAAAATTAAAAAGCAGACAGTAATATTAAAATAGCAAGATATTATATCTTAATGAAAATTAACATGAAAAATATGATTGTGCACAAATAAAACTACGTTTGTATCATCATAATTGTTATATATGATCTTTTCCTTATATATGATGCTAATCATGTGTAAGTAAAATTAAATGTGTGGACTGGATCAACAAATTGGTTGACCAGGTAAAAGAGTCGATCCGAGCAAGCCACTGGGTCAAGCCATTGGTCTTTTAAAATATGCTAAAAACATTATAAACATCAAACAGAATACATGTTCAATAACTTTGAAGTTTGCATACAAAATAATTAAAGCCATGGCATGCCCAACATATGGGTACATCCACCGACTTCCTGGATCTATGCTGGACTGGAGACCTTTTTTAAATGAACTTGAAGCATGATGACCATAATTTTCACCTTAGCATGGTAATACCTTTCTATGGTCAGTAACAAACCAAAATCATGAAAAATGACTATAATTTGCATTCCACTACTTGTCTTGGAAACCTGTTAACAATACTTTGGTTTGACTAAACATCTAAATCACAAGCATTCATTTATTTTGGAACTTTCTACAAAAGGGCCTATGTCCAGACTCCACACTATGGTGTCAAAGCTATAATTAAGATATCAACTAGAAGCACAATAAAGATTTTATGGGGTTTGGACTGACTAAAACACAAGCGGTTGGGAATTCCTCCACCCATTACAACAATTAAAGGTAACTCACATGTTCGTCGAAGGCCATTTCTGAAATATAAGCAGATAATCAGTACTTAACACAATTCATAACTTTCATGTGTTCAAAGAGTCACAAAATCAAAGAGATTTATCAATATGCAAGCTCTAGGTTGTCACAAAGCCAAAGCAATAAGCATTTTCCATGCAAAGCATGGAGCACCAATTCTTAATATTTGTGGAATACATAGATATCCTGTGATGCACAGGTGAAGAATATGTGCATGTGTGCAGGTTTGGAATGAAATATGGTGACATGAAGATAAAAAGGTAGGGAGGTGAGGAAGAAGAGGGTCTACTAGTGATGATGGAAAGGGCTAGTAATTAGGGCATAATTGAATACTTCTCAGTCATAGACTTATTACAACTCAAATATATACACATGATGGAAATGTTTATGGTGAAAATGCCCTTATAAACAAGGGCCAAATACAAATTTGTACATAATGCAAATGACAAAAATACCCCTACTCATAACAGGGAAAGCATGACATTATATATGGCCTTCACTAAGACTAATGAGTCACACTATACAGACAACAAACTTATATTTTTACTGATAAAGCATTTTAACAGAAAATGCAACTATAACTCAATGTTCCAAAATTCATAACTATCATCTGCACTATTGCTCCAATTATTATCAGTTGATGACTTTAACTATTCAGACAACACATGGTGGCTATCATATGCACTATTTTTTATGTAGTATCAGCTTGCAGCTAAAACTTCAAACCATTCCAGGCATTCATGGCTATCATATGTACTCCATGTAGCATCATCATTTACTAAAGCCTACAAATTAAGCTCATGTAACAATGCCTCAACTCTCAAAATCATGCTAATATGGTATGATCATCATGAAAATGTAATGCAACTGATTAGAGATGAAAAGAAAATATAAAAACCACAGGTGATATTCTAATGGTAAGAATTTGGAATGTAGTACGGCATAAACTTACTTCTTCTTCTCTGGCTGTCCTTGGAACAGAGCCAACAAAAAGTTTCGCAAAAGTTCCAGCATCAGCAGGATCTGATTGAGGAAATGCATGGATTTAGGTAATTAACTCAGCAGAACATGGATAGAAAAAGAACTTAAATGACAATTACCAACTTTAGTCTTCTAAAAGATGAACAAGATGAGTACGTAAGACACACACACACACACACACACACACACACACACACACACACACACACACACACACACACACACACACACACACACACTGTGACCTGTACCCAACAAATAAGTGACTTTGAAACAAGAAAAGGAAGTGAGATACATAACCAATTTAGTTACTACTGCACCTAGAATACTATAGATTAGTTGTATTGCTAGAGAAGATGAGCTGAAAACAAACAATAAGAGGAA
The DNA here is from genome assembly GCF_984573655.1 of Nuphar pumila. Taxonomy (NCBI): domain Eukaryota; kingdom Viridiplantae; phylum Streptophyta; class Magnoliopsida; order Nymphaeales; family Nymphaeaceae; genus Nuphar; species Nuphar pumila. The sequence continues at coordinate 97,443,818 of NC_143254.1, forward strand.
GCAAGATCCATAGTCAAGTCATGCCTCAATTGGACCTAAATAGGCAGATGTGTGAACAACAGCCATAAACTATGGCATGTACATAATTCCCAAACAGGAAGGAGTGAAATAATCTATTTAAAAAAAACATCAAATGGAATGTTAAATGATATGAGACTGTCAAGCACCCTCTAGATTAATGTGGCTTGATTTAGCGATATAAAGCACACAGTCAGATAGTCAGATTATACAAACGAATAACTAACATGGCACTAATGGATGAGTGCAATTTGATGCAAAGAATATGTAAAAGATTAATTTCTGGCCTTCTCATCAACTGATATGGCTATAACTAACAGTTAAAATTTGCAGTCTTTCAAATTGAATCATCACCTATATCACCCAGATTATCTGACACTCATACTGCATCCGCTTATATGCCAGTCATGTAGAAAACTTCATAAACATGGCAGAATCCCCGTGTCTGCAGCGGTAGACATGTGACATAGATCGTCACCTATGTCACATAGGTGCGGATGCGGCAATGAGGCACTTTAAGAAAACTTGGGTGCGGGGAGGGTATATAATATATATATAATTTTTAACAATTTTAAGTTAACAATGTGTGTAAGTGTGAATTTATGTATTTATATATATAATATAGATAAAAATGGACTTGGTTAGGGTTTCCTGAATTACTTTTAGAGAGAAATGGACCTCAGTGTGGTTGACTTCACCTGACACAAAGGAAGCCGTGTCCAAGTGTCGCACGGGTGCGGGTGCGGGTGAGGTGCCCTCAGTGTTACACAGATCATCACTCACTACCAATTTATCTTTAAGTTCAATTGTGAATGAGCATTTGCAGGTTCAGATTTGAGACACCCATGACACCATATTCCAAGAAGCCGTTGGCTGATGGGCAATGTATTAGAAAAGAGGCTTATAAGAAAAAATATCAAGCTTATATTCCTCAGAAAACTGAATGAAGGGGATCCCTTTATCTATAGGTTATCCCCCATCATGGACCAAATATAGAATCAGAAGTTTTATTGTTTAAAATCACATTAATCCCCAGAATTGGAGCAATTTAATAGGCATTTGAACAGCATTTCACCCATCTAACAAATTTAAACTTGAACCTTTGCAGAGTAAGACTTAAAAGGGAATTGCAAGTATTAACGTACACATCTCATAGGAAGGGATTAGAATTATGAATTTCATTGCGACTTACAACTAAGTGCAACAAGCAAAGGCTTAATTCATAAACATGTTCACGTCACCTAAAGTGAATCGATTAAATGTCCGAATAGTGTTCATGTTCCAAGAAGCACAAAAACAAAACAAAACAAAACAAAGAACTGTAATGCAGATCAACCCCGACATGATCTGAAATACCATGAAACGATTCGAATGACAGCTAGAAGAATACATATTTCCTTCCCACGTATACATAATAATCAAAGAACAAAAGGTTTACTACGAAATAAAGAAAACACGCAATTACTAAAAACATGGAGAATCTTAATCGAATAGCGATAAAATTTAAAAATATATAAAAAATAAAACTCAACTAGAAGGGGAAGAACGAAAACCTAAAACCCTAAAAGAAAACCCAATAACTACCAACAATTTCATGACCCTCAAAGGCAATCAAACGCAATCATGATCGGAAACCCTACCGGGAGAAGAACCTCTACGGGAGAAACCACCACCGCTGCTCGATCTCTTGTGGCCGGAGAGGTTCTCCAGTTGAGGGGGGCCACCAAACCCAGATCCATGGCGCATGCCGCCTTCTCCACCACCACCACCCCTGGAGAAGGGGTGCCTCTGGGACGGGTAGTCGTGGTGGGAGGAAGACATCCTGGGGTGGGGGTGATGACCGGCGCCGCCCCTCCCCTCGGGGTTGCCCCCCGACCGCTCTCCCCTGTGCCTCTCCATGAAGAAAGAGAGAGAGAGAGAGAGGGAAAGTGGTTTTGCGTTTTGCAGAGAGAGAGAGAGAGGGAAAGTGGTTTTGCGTTTTGCAGAGAGAGAGAGAGAGAGAGAGGTGGAAGAAAGAGGGAAAGTGGTTTTGCGTTTTGCGCCCCCCCACCACTTCGTATTTGTTGTCGAAGAGAGAGAGAGAGAGACGGGCTTCTTGGAAAAATTGCATTTATGGGATAATCTTTTACTCTTAATTATTCCGTATGGGGCTCGTATTTCTGAAGTTCCAAATAAGAGCCTCTATTTTTACTGGAAACTGTCAAATAAGGGCCTGCACTTACTACTGTTCTTTAAGGAAAAAATCTATTTAAGGGACAACCCCATGCACAAAGTAGCTATCCTTTGTATTTTTGGCTGTTCTTCAATAATTAGAAAATGTTTTATAGCAGCAAATTTCCTTTCAGTTAACCCAGATATGGATACATAAATGGAGGTAAATTATAAACAATAGGCTGGATATCAGATAAGACTCGATTCATTCACATGCTATACTTAGTGCAGACATTTGGATTTAGATTTTTAATCTACATCAAGGTTTTTTGTTGAATTGTTTCTAACAACATACACTAATAATATTCTTCTGGGGCCAACTTTCAAAGTCTTGGATGTTTCTAATAGCAGACTAATTGGTCCTCTACCCAAAAGTAGGTTCCAATTACATCTCTCCACTGAAAGGTTAGACCTTTCCTACAACAATCTCAATGACACCATTGATCTTGCAATCTTTGCAAGCTTAAAGAACCTTTATTGGTTGTCACTTTCTGGGAATGGGTTTTTGGTGTAGTTTTCAGGCTCAGCCCTCAAGTTTTTTAAGCTACAAGCATTAAAATTGGCTTCCTGGATTCCTCCACAATCAAAGTCGTTGAAACTTTGGTCCTGACAAACAACAAGATTGCTGGACAAATCACCAAATGGATATAGAATAACCTATCTCATAACATGCTAACAGGGTTTGAACAAGCAGTTCCTACTAATATTGTGATAAGAGATGGACCTACATTAGGACTCTCAAGTACTTAAAACGAAAAGATCATGTCTACCAAGATTGCAAGGTAAGAGTAGACCTTCAAGAATGCAATTCGATCAATCTTTCGTTCAAACCACTCATCATACTTTATCTGCATTACCTATTCTCCATAAAACAAGGTCAGACTCGTTAAAGTCTGGTAAAGCAATCCAAACTCAAACTTAAAGAAAATATATCAAGCATTTAAGGTAAATACATGATATATTATTCATCAATCGCTAAATGATAGACAAGGAAACAATGTCCTGTGAGTCATTCATTTCAAGCATTCGAACATAATGCATTTAAAATCATTTCATCACTTAATATTCTATTAAACATTAACTCACATAATAAAGCATAATCTATATGCATTCAAGTCATACAAGTCAACGCATAAATATATATGCATTTAAGACATTCAGATCATTGCATCATTTTCATATGCATTCATAATTCTTATAAATAATAAGTCAAATCACATTTGATCATTCCAGCGTGAGACACACACATATACCTTCTAAGTAATTTAGTTAGATATTCATAATACACATCAATCATGACACATAGGTGTGATATATTCATTGAGACAATCATAATACAATCATTTGCAATGAAACTATATAGGTGTGATGTATCATTCACCTAATAAGTCGAAACTTATCATTTGTAGGCATGATATATCATTCATATATATGTTAACATAAGCGTCATAATCATAACCTCATATAAAGATCTAAAATAAATAAGGATTTGTTTCTCATATATGAGTTTAGTATATAATCATGCTACAACAGAAAAGTCAAATTTATAGATTCATAACTGACTATCTCAATCAACTCAGAATATCATTACAATTCATCATAACATTTCATTTAATTATATACATATTCACAAAATCCATGCTGAGTCGCCTGGTTTGAGAAATGTACAACCTCACAAGGAGTTACTGCTCTAAACAAATGGCCTGTCTGATCTTAGACAATGCACTTTTTCACAGGAATATATTGTCTTCGCAGGCTATCCACTCTTGAACAATGCACTTTGTTACAGAGACTTACCGCTCTAGCTGGATTACCTAATCTGGTCATACACGCCCTCACAGAAAATCCTTCGAGAATAGTTCATTAATGAGTATCATATCAATTAAAAACTATTGTGATATATACATCAATACAATTGACCACTCTCAAGGTCAATAACCACCAACACGGGTATAAATATGTATACAATTAATATGCATCACATCATACATCATTTCATATGGCATTTAAATCATAAAACCACACATTTAACCAATAAGGTTTCATAAACTATTGTTCACTATTGAACTTAAATATTTATCGCATGCATTCATAATTTCATATCACGTGACATTTAAATCATATCATACAGAAGCATATTATTCTACGCATCATATTATTGCCACAAAGAACGTGATATTTCGTAAATTGAACCTCAAAGCATGCATAAATAAAACATGAGTTATATCATGCATATGTGAACATGCATATTTCATAATATGAAACAACTAAACCTCAACATATGTAACTCCTACATAATTCGAGCTATGCACATAGGATTCAAGTCATATATGCATTGTTTCACCATATGAGTCAATATGGAAAACAAGCATTTCATGCATAATGTATCTCGCATAAATCACGGTTCATTAATGAGCATGAGACGTATCAGTTCATGCATAACAATATTTGCATAATCCTATCATGAACATGATTTTATCGTTCATGCTTTTGTGCATGATTACACAATTATTATTTCATGCTAGCATTCAATATGGTCATGTCAAACACATCAATTTATGCAAGATTCATTCACACAAATGCATACTCAAACATGTACCTGCAGCAAACGCACTCTATATTCTACTATCTAAAATCATGACGAGCATAATCTCCAAACTACGACATGAAAATCACTTATATTCTCATACATTCAAATCATGCTCAGCATGATCTTCGAACTACAATCACAACAATCCTAGATATCCACAACTAAGTAGTGTTTATAAGTAGGAAAGTGTTGTATACAATAAAAATAAATTTATTGGGTGATGCATTTGCATCATGTACTTATCACGGGCATTTACTCGATTTGCATTTCACATTTTATTGCATTTAATGTACATTGGCTTATAGTTGTTTTGATACTTAGTATAAGTATCATATTTTTAATATATATTACACTCAAATTAGTTAAACATATAGGCAACCACAACACCCTTAGATATTTAGAACTACGTGTGGTGTGTGCACATAACTTGTATTTGTAATTCAGTGAATTATTTAGCACAACATCATACTTACGCAATTAGGTCCTAAACATGTTCTCTATAAGTTTAGTTAAGAAAACTTACTTTAATAATGTGAAAAACAACAAATTGAAACCCAAAAGATCGAGGGATTTTGAAACCTGCAAAGACCGCTCTAGCAACGATGCATCAAACACTTGGTATACAGTCGAAAATGTCAAAAGCTCTAAAATTTTGAAATCCCCAAAAATCCAGAAAGATAAGGTGAACCACCAATAAATATTAACTGTTGAGCAAAAAATGATACATATGCCAACATCTCCATTTCACCAAATTTGGTTAATACATAACATAGATTAAATATTTTAAATAGTACTTTCGATTAAAATAACCAAAATATCCCTTAATTAAAAAGTATGCTTTTTAACTTATTAAATTTATCTAGTAAATTCCAATATTCAATACTATCACACAAATATTTTACAAAACTCTTAGAAACATGTTTTTGATCATAAGTAATATAATTGATTGTTAAATATCTGGAATAGTTTTAAAAATATCAATTTTACCCTTGTTACCCATAAATGAGTAATTTAGCATTTAAGCACTAATAAATGATATTTAAATGATAGAAACACATTTTTAACTTAAAGATAAAATGAATTATTTATTTATTAATAATATTTAAAATTTACGGGTTTTACATGTATTCTCTTCACGATCGGGGGATCTACCTCGGTTGAAAGTCTTGGTGCAAAGTTCCAACACTCTTAGTGGTGCGATCCACTTCTCAAGGTTTTGAAGAATTACAAATGCTTGACATCTCCAGCAACAATTTGATTGGAAATCTTCCTTTGGGCTTATTGCAAAGTTTCATAGCACTTCCAACATCAGCAAGATTACCAACATTCTCTTTTTTTTTTTGAGAAAAAGATTACCAACAATCTCAATAGCATGGAAACGTCAATACCAAGCAGTGAAGAATGGGAAGTGGACATAACCACGGGAAACACCATTGATCTCTCCAACAACTCCTTCGAGGGTGAGATTCCAGAAGAGATCGGAGACCCAAGGGGGCTCCAAGTGCTCAATATCTCAAACAACAATCTCAGAGGTCAAATTCCAAAGAACACAGGGGCCTTGCATAAATTGAAATCATTGGATCTGTCTCATAAGTTGACCACCTTATGGGTGAAATACAAAAAGAACTATCAATTTTCGCGGGCTATCAATTTTCTCGAGTTCCTCGACTTGCTTACAACAACCTTTCAGGGAGGATCCCTCAGTCCACACAGTTCTCTACCTTTAACGCTGCGCGCTTTGAAGGGAATCCGGGTCTTTGCGGACCACCATTGTTGAGGCCCTGTGAAGTAAACGGTAGCACAACATTAGTTCCAACTGTTAATGTGACACAAAGAAATGAAGATTTGATCTGGAAGTACATATCGGTGGGTTTAGGTTTTGGTATAGGCTTTGGGACAAGTGTCAGCTTATGCTTCTTCTTGAGAAATGGAAGGGTTTTTTACAGCATTTGGAGGAGGCGCTGCTGATTTGTTTTGTTGTTCCATTAAACGCATGCACAAGATAAGAAGAAACAAGAGTTAACAAAATTGTGGGGTCGTCTTTGAAACCCATGGGATTATCCTGGAGCTTGTCTATTAAAAAAAGGAGATAACAGAGTTGTGACGCCAGAACGAACTTCTACCCGGATTGTTCCAATGTATAATGTGCAAGCGACATACTAATATATGATATTTTGTTGTCTATTGCTCTAAGTTCTGGTTGGCCTGTGAGACAGATGTGAATAATGTCTTTCCTAGTGGAATTCTAGAAGAAACTGTGTATATGGCTGATTGCCTAAAACAAACCCATGAGATTGGTACCAAAAAGTTGAGTAATGCCTTAGTTAAACTAGGTTTTCCAAATTCCAAAACAGATCCCTACTTGTTTATTTTGTGTAAAGGTGATTTATGAGTTTAAGTTATGGTATATGTTGATATCTTGTTCACAGGAAACTTCAGTGAAATAATACATGGATTGGTAGAATCTGTTGGGAAGAGTTTTTTTTTTCACTGAAGGATCTTGGTCGGCTTTACTACTTTTTTGGAATTGAGGCAGTGTGCACGGTTCAGGGGCTGTTGTTGTCCCAAAGAAAATACATCATGGACCTGTTGATGAGAACCAAATTGATGGATGCCAAACCCATTTCCAATCCAATGGCTGCATCGACTAAGCTTACTGCCTGACAAGGGAATGAGTTCAGTAATCTCACTGTATCAAACTGTTGGTGTGTTGTAATATGTGACTATGACCAGGCCATATCTTTTGTTTAGTGTTAATCAATTCACGCATCATCCAATTGTAGAGCATTGGGAAATAGTTAAGAGAATATTATGTTACACTATTCAATATGGGTTGTTATTGAGGTCCTCTATATCATAATCTATTTCAATCTACTCTGATGCTGATGTTCAGATGATGGACTTCTGGATATATTGTATTTCTTGGTGGAGTTCGAATAAGCAACATGTGGTCTCATGTTCTAGCACTAAGACCAAATATCAATTTGTTGCCATTGCTGCTGCAAAAACTTCTTGGTAACATTATTTACTTCAAGAACTCAAGGTGAATGCTGATCTTGTGCCCGCTATCTGGTGTAATAGTGTGAGTGCCACCTACCTTTTGCTCATCCCACTTTTCATAAAAGGAGCAAACACATCAAAATTGATTTGCATTATGTTTGAGAGAAGATAGCACAAAAGACGTTTCAACATCTGACATCAAAGGATCAAATGGCCGATATTCTAACCACGCATTTAACAGTGGGCCAATTTATTGATTTTAGATCAAAGCTTAATGTCACCTACAAGAGGATAAGCTCAAGAGACTCTAGAAGAGTTTCCATATGAACATAATTGTGAAGACAGGAATCAAATCTGTTCAGAGTCCATCCCTTGAAAAGTTGCCAAAGAAAGTAGACTTAAATAAGGAAGTTGTCCATGAGAAGAAGTTTGTAACCGGTAAACTTACTAAGGAGTTTAGAGTCCCTTATGTAAATCAAAGAGGAATGACTCCTCTTAGCTTTTGTAAACCTCACAAACCGTTATAAGAAAAAACCTCACTCTTGTTGAATATGATGAATGAGAGAGGCCTAAACCTGTAGATGTAGATCCTCTTGGATCGAACCATGCAAAAAATCTTGTCCCATTGTTTATGGTGTGTTTGATGTGGTGTGTGCATAATCTTAAAATTATGGATGGCAGTGGACCGGAGGAAAATGGGGTCCCCCCTCACCCCATTTGGATCGGGGATGGAGGACATGAAACGGGGATGGAGGTTAAAATCAAAATTCGTGCCGGGATGGAGGCAGGGATGGACTTAAGCTTTCTCCCGCCCCGTCCCAAATCCTCGTTAGTAAAGTGCTAAAATTCTCGTTAGGGATGACAGTGGACTGAGGGAAAATGGGGCCCTGCCCCGCCTCGCCCCATTTGGGGCAGGGATGGAGGTTAAAAATCAAAACTCGTGTGGGGATGGAGGGCAGAATTTCGAGACGGGGCAGGGGTGGAGACCTTGTACCCCTCCCCGGTCCACTGTCATCCCTACTTAAAATATTTGACAACCCAATCTAAAAATATTTGAAGAAGAGGCATCAATAAATTTAGGCCCATCTCACTATAAAAATGAATGTATAAAGTGTTGACAAAGGGTTCTACATGGTATGTTGAAAGTGGAGCAAATCGATGGCATCTCTTTATGAAAGTGCTTTTATTCTAGGTAGACAAAAAAAAAATAGTAGATTCGTTTCTAATAAAGCAATTCATTTGCTTCACAGTAGCAAGGAAATGGCAGTCACTTTGAAGGTCGCTTCATTTTCAGTTTACAATCTAGATTGTTGTGTGGGAGACAAGGGTTACGGCTGGAGATGGAGAAGGCAGATATGTATGTGAATCAATATCCACGTTTAATAGCAGTTTCAATAAGTGATAAGATAAATTTATTTAAGTTGGGTATTGGTCTTAAGAAAGGGGACTTGTATTGCGTATAAGTTTCAGGACTTGGTATTAATGAAGTGTAATTCCTTCTTTTTTTAGTTTTTCTTTGTGTTCATTATATCTATATTATTATTGTTCTGGTCTTAAAAATAAGTGGGCTTTCTTGAACTCCATGTGACCAGAAAATCCATGCATGTCGCGTCTCTCTCTCTCTCTCTCTCTCTCTCTCTCTCTCTCTCTCTCTATATATATATATATATATATATATATATATATATATATATATATATATATATATATATATATATATATATATGAGAAAATATTGGCTATACTCAGGTTTCAAATCTCCTAGTTGAAACCCATAGGGGCAGGTCACGGTGACCAGATATGACCCGATGGATGTGTTTAGCATGGTGAAAATAGCAAGAATTGACCCTTGGACAAATTTTTTTATACAATTTTTTGAATGAAAATTCTGTATGTTGTTGATTTTTTAACCCTCAAGAAATCATATCTGCATATATAGAACAACATTATCCAAGAAACAACTTGCATTAAACTAAACATGTACATTAAAGGGTCTAATGTACAAAAAGAGTAAAAATGAAAATAAAGTTTTTTTTATTCGTGGGTTTAGAATAATGTACAAAAAGAGTCAAACGTACGAAATAATAGGATATTTCTCACTGTACGAATTTTATGGTGTACAAATACGCATAAAATCTCTCTCTCTCTCTCTCTCTCTCTCTCTCTTAAAGATAGAAGTGGATTGGAGGAAAATGGGGCCCTGCCCCGCTTCACCCCCATTTGAACCGGAGATTGAGGACATGAAACGGGGTTGGGGGCGAGGGTGAAGATTAAAATCAAAACCCATGCAAGGATGGACTTACACTTTCCCCCATCCCGATCCCCGCCTTACCCGCCCCACCACATCCCCAATCCTTCTTTAGGGATGGTAATGGACCGAGGAGAAACGGAGTCCCGCCACTTCTCACCCCATTTGGACCGGGCATGGAGGACATGAAATGAGAATGGAGGTTAAAATCCAAACCTGTGCAGGAATGAAAGCGGGGATGGAGGTCCGGAATTTGAGACGGGGTGGGGGTGGAGACCTTGTCCCCCACCCCGCCCTGGTCTGGTCAATTGCCATCCCTACTCTCTCTCTCATGTACCAATGCTGTCAGAATAAATGTTGTGAGTATTGACCGAGTATGTAAAGTATCGGCAGAAAATCAATACGGTACTAAATTGGCTATTTTTTAATAAATATAAAAAATGCTTAAAATTAAAATTAAAATTAAAATTAAAATAAAAATAAAAATAAAAATAAAAATAAAAAGAATTTAATATTATTTTAATGGTTCTAACATGTGTCGCATTCTGATTGACACAAAATATTTTTTAATTATTTTTTAGCCGAATCATAATGATTCACTTGAGAATCAGCATGATACAGACAACATTGGTCAGAATCTTATCAGACCCTGAATCAATAAAGGAATTAACCGATTTCGATTATTAACAGAATTGAGTTCAATCCGCTGGTTTTTAACCATTAAATGACGTGTCAAGAAAATATTAAAAAGCAATTTTTAAAAATTATTTAAAAATAAACTGAATCAGCTCAGTTTGGTATCGACTTGTTACTGATAAGATATGAATCGGCCGATTCAGGCCAATTTACAACGATACTGACAACATTGATCGGCCGAACATCTGGCCCTTTGCCAAACCCTAGACTAAACTCCGGTTGTTTGAGTTTGGTACATTTTCCGTGACCCAGACTAGCTCATGAGTACCATTGTATAGAGTGTTTGGCAGGGCGCCGCCGTGGAACACTTGGATCAACTTCTCTTATTCCATCTCACAGCTGAATCATGGACTGTTGTTTACTGACAGCATAAACCCGTTCAACCCGTTGTTGCCACACATCTCGAGAAACACCAAGATGGTTGGTCCACAACGGCACAGCTGAGATGCTGAGGCACTCCAAGGCGGCCCCTTTGATTCTAAGACTTTCCGACTGTGATGGCAGTCGGGATCTCTCTTCAACGATCTCCTTGAGGATTCTGATCAAGTCATGAACACACTGGCTAGATTGTTAGCAGCAGCAGCTGATATGACAACCCCAAAATGCCAGTCTGTTTGGAAGAAAGATATTCCAGCCAAACCAGTTTTACAACTATGAAAAAATACCAAAACTAATTTTTCATAACAGGTAATGCAAACGTGGCCTTGTTGCTGCTCTTCCCTATTTTTTTTTTAAAACGGGTCCGTTTGCATGTCACGGCACCTTATTCTGCAGAATAGAAATCAGACCACTCCCCCCCACGGGAACTGAATCAGTGGAAAGGGGGGGTTCCAGGGTGTAAAATGGGAGCTGCTTTCTGCCCGGAAAGCATCTCCCATGTTTGTATTAAATTTGTGGAGCCCGCAGAAATGGCACGGGCACCTATGCATTTCCACAGAAATCCCCCCTTTTCCGTGGCATGCTATCTTACACCAAATTTTTAAGATCAAGCTTCAACATGCAATGAACCAAGAAAGACCGTATATATGAGTATATAGCCTCACACAAAAAGTCGAATAAACTTTAAAATCTTCCACTAGGGGGGTGCCTGATGTGTTTGATTGAACAGTGCTGGTCTACCAACCTACAGGAAATTGGGAAAACAGATGCATATCACAGAACAGTCCCAGAACCTCCACAAAGTCATGCTTGAGAAACAATCACCAAAACCCATCTCAAAAGAAAACCCTTCCATGCCTGAGATTGATGGGCCAAAACTATTTAATTATCATCGCGAACATGAACGGTTTGGAGCACCATCTATCTTCAAGATGGGATACCATTTAGCCTTCTAATAAAGGGACCAGAGTAACAAATAGTCTCTAAGGACCTTAATCAAACGAAACATATATAAAGATCATTAAACAACAGTGTCATAAAAGCATGCCCCTTATTCCAAGTCATCACAAACTTTGTTATGTTTAAGACGCTACTAATGGCGTCTGCCTCAAGACTCCAAGACAACTAGAATATAACCGTAGGCTACAAATAAGGTTCAAACTTCACACTAGAGTCCATGTTCCATACTTATGCCAATATAACCTTGGCAACTAGAAACCAACAAAAAGCTGCATGATCACCATCCCGCTTTACCTTGGCCTTGACTTAAGATCAACACATAACCAGCTTTCATAGTGAAACCCATTTGGCTAGGGCAATCAGCTGCTGCAACTGCGTCCTGACAATGAACCAGCCAACTGATTTTGGCACTGATGTCCTTGGGTTGACACCTACAAGTTCCATTCCCAAGCCTGTTTGTTTTGCTCACCTTCAGGACCCAGATTCCCTCGAGATTGTTTGCTTAATCCATCAACCATATGTAAGTACTACCAGATCTCCTCAAAAGTTCAACCTTCCATTCTGCTTCTGTCCGCTCACCGACCTCAAACATAGAATTCACGAAGCACCCAGACACTGATCAAAATTAAACAAGAACATTAATCATTTTCAGATCATGCCCTTAATTCAAAAGCGTCCTATTATCTTATTGCAAATAAATGCTGAATAGGGTTCACAGACTAATTCAGACAGGTTCGACACCATTTCTGCATACCTTTTTAAAGGCAAGCACGTGCAGTGCTCTTCCAAGACCGCCCATGCTCCATCAGAAGAAATAAAACATTGATATGGCCACAATAGACAGGAGGTCAACTTGAAAATACTGGGCCGCAAGCCGACCATCATGACCGAGAATCTTGCAACAGAAAAAATAATAATAATAATAAAAACAACAAAAGCACAAAAACAAACAATCAACAAAAAGATGAGAAATGCCCAGAGTCCAAATCAGGGGAGAATTGCGCACGATACAGTTGGAAGCAGGGAAGAAAGATAAAGACGTACCAAATAAACCTCAAAATAATGTGGGGAAGAAAGAGAGAGACGTACCAAATAGACCTCAAAATAATATGTGAATGAATCTCACACCAAGAACTTGTTGGACCACAATGATTGCCCTGCATATTGCTCTGGCAGTGAAGCAGGTTGGTTGTTATCCATCCGGATATACTGCTGTTGCTGCTGCTCATGCAAAAGCTTCAGTCGCTCAAGAAATAGAGCAGACTGTTGCCGCTTTTGGTTTGCCATGTCAACCTGCATATTGGAGAGCTGCTTGCCAGGGAAAGGAAAACCAGTATGGGCATTCCAATTTTTGCCATCAGCAGAAAGAAAGTGGGTGTTGTGGCTTTGTGCCAATCCATCATTTAATTCGTCTTCTTTAGCTGAAGACAACCCATATCCATCAAGCCAGCTGTAATCATCCAACAAACCCAGCTGTTCACCACTCCCAATTAAGCCATTCTTCCATTCATCTTGTTGTTTTTGAGGGACTGGACCAAAACCAGGTGGTGGCCCAACATGTCGAACAGGCCGGCTCACAGGATTTTTCCTAGAAATTGTTGGAAGCGCTGACACTTGGGAGGCTACATTGATAGAATTTGGTGCTGCGGGCACAACAGTATCCAACATGGATGGTATCATACCTTCTGAAGCTTTCAGCTGGTTCATAAACTCACTTGGCACATTCAAATTTCCCGATGAGGGAGGGAGAAAAAACCTTGGAAGTGAGGCACCCATACCATCTGGCAATCCATTCCCAGCAACCCTGAGGTCTGCCATCCTGTTAACTGCATCAATACCATCTAACAATCCATTTCCAGCAACCCTAAGGTCTGCCATCCTGTTAACCAAACAAGTCTGTGGTTCAAAAAGCCACGGCATTGCAGCAGTAGTAGCATTGAATTGTTGTATTTGATCTTCAATAGCATTGCTAGAGGCCGAGGAAGGCCTTACATCAATGTTAGAAGTGCTCTGCATCAAACAATTTTGGACAGGAACCGTCATGACATTGGTTCCCAAGCTACTCTTCAAAGAAAGCCCAGAAGACAACTGATCATCATCTATAAACGCCTTTAAGGAACTCAATTCGCCTCGTTTTTCGGCTACTGTGGGCTTGAAAACAATCACCTCATCCTCTTCCTCTACTTCAGTAAGCAACTGGCTGTTGGATGCAAAATCTGGTAAGCCCTTAATGTCTTCAACTACCAGTGCCATATTACTAGGCTTGGGTGTGTCTGAGAAACTTGGAGTGACTTCTTCTATCTCCTGGGGCTCAACACCAATAGCAAATCTCTTCAGCTTATGATCGAAATAAGCACCCTCCTGATCAACTTGTGCCACACCCATGAGAGATCGCCCAGCAGCTAGGATCCTCTGAACACGGGCAACTTTTGCCTTATCAATGTCAATGACAAAATAAGAATGCTTCCTTGAGAAATCTAGTATGAGTTGGGCAGGTTGAAGAGGTAGAAATCCCCTAAGTTCAAAATCTTCAGACAAGGCAACCCGTCCACCTGGCTCATTTTCATCATAGGTGCTCATGTCGTGAAAACAGGCATCACTGTCACTGCCATCTACAGGAACAACCCCATTCACTATTAGCTTATTCAAGAAGGTAATACACTGCCTCCAGAAAAATGATCTAGCTGCAGCCTGTCTTTCCTCAACGTCAATGCCACCAGCAATATCTAAATGGCAGGCCAGCCATTCAATGAAAACCAAAACACTAGGCAAAAGATAACTAGAAGAGATATCCTTTAACTGTACGCATCTCTTCAAAATATGCCCAACAAACTCGAAAGTGGCAACAAACGCATTCTGGAGCAGAACAGAGCGTTGCAAGATCTCTGAATATGACTTCCCTTCGGTATCTCTGTTCACGTAGTGAACAGTGAATATCAGAATAGCAACAAGCCGAACAATGACAAGGGCATTCTCATTAACATCAGAACCAAAATTCAGCTCCTCTTCAGGCCCAGATGAAAGAAGTTCATGGAGATCATTGATTACTGATGAGAAGACTTCTGCAAATGTTTCAAGGCTACAAACAGGAAAAGAGAAAAAGTCTTACTTTAACAAGCAAAAAACCCAGAAGTCAGCAATATGTTACAAAACTTAATGAATGGAAATACCTAGTACGTGTGAAAAGAATTCCATTTAGCCTGACAAACCGAATGCAGAAGGATTTGTACATATTTGAACTGCCAACTGTTTTCTCCTTATAATTGGAGCTTTCCCTCTTGCCATCCTTAGCCAAGAAACGTGTTTCTCCTCTCCCACGGCCTCTCCCAGATGCTCTGGCATGGATCATTTTGACTGAAGATGACTTGGCATTTGATGGAAGCTGAGAGTAGCCTTGACGGTTCTGTGAACAAAAACAGCAAAAATTACGAATCTAGATAAGTAAATAGTAGATTCTATTCAAAGTTTAATCAAGAAATATCAGAATTTAAACCAGGACACGATATCATTAGCACAAATTAGATCAATAGCCAAGCAGCACAAATTAGCAAGACAATGACACTTCTAATTCAAGCAAATTCAAATGCTTACACCAGAATAAAGTCTGATCAACTTGTTTGCTTTCTAATCCCATTAGGTTCCAGTTTTACCTTATTGTACCCTCCTCCATTTTATCAAGTCATATGCAAGCCACATAATTAAGCAATGTATATCAATCTCTGAAAAAGAAAGCCAATTGCAGAATCCAGCAGTCGAAACAAATAGACAGCCCATTATATTTTATCAAATTCAAAGATCAAACGAGTATAACTCAACCCATTTGCGGGGTTTGGAATGTAATCCTAGGATTACAGATCCTAGCTCACAAATCACCTCTGATCTCAAAATCTGAGGCAACCAAATGGACCCAAAGTTCCTCAAAAGTATCTAAAGGGCAGCTAAACATAAGGATTTTAAAAAAATTGCTTTCATGTGAAGGAACTATAAATGCTGAAAATGGAAATTATTGCCAGGAGTCCGCTTGAGAAGATGCAAACAATAATATATATTTGCAACATCCTCCATAGGACATATTTCCACAAAGCGCTATCCAATCGAAATGAGATATGTGCAATCTATCCATCACACACAGAAGCTTTGCTGAATTATAAAATTTAATCGGACAAGATAGCATGACATTCCTCTAAAAGTTCATATTCCTCTCCGACCAAGAAAACCCTCAGGCAAATAAGTAAACAATTTCCCGGTGTGTTTCCACTTCCTCCACTTCAGCTTTGCCCAAAGTGCAGAATAATTGAATATTTGGGAAAAATAATAAACAGAAGACTTGATGGCCTTGTAATCCTAGAAAAATGTTGGAATTTTAATAAATTAGATAAATAAAATAAAAAAAAACAAATGGAAAAGTTTCCAAAATAATCAGCCAAATAAGAAGATGCTGCTGTATTTGAAGTATTGCAATAAATCTCATTAATAACAATGAAAATCATGCAATAATATTATTATCCATTTATCAGGGATATTCGTGACTCAGCTGAAAAGTTAAGCATAGACTCATTTAGCAAAGCAAATAGAACTACCTCTTCCATATCAGGTCAAGCTAACCACAGAACATCAGTGAGTAAAGCAACATGTTTTGTATTTTTCACATTTTCAAAAGGAAGAGAACAAAGGGACACAGACAGCACCTAATAACACCCAAATTTAAAGTTTATTTGAAATTAAATGGACTATACATGAATTGCAGAAGCAGAAATTGCTAAAGGTTTTCTTTTTAACCCGAAAGACATGCTATAAAACAAACTGACAAATCGAAAATCACATATACAGCCACTACTGCTGCAATAGCTTGATGAAATGAAAATAATACAACTGAATATAAGTACAAGAAATCTATAGTATTTGATTCAGTGAAGCATAACTTGACTCCCTAGATGCAATCAATTACCATCACATGTATTTAACAAGCACTAAAACATAATACGTGCAAAACATGACAAACCAACCAGCTAAAGATATAAAGAATAATACCTTTTCAAATAAAATAATGAGGTTGTCCCTTGCTGTTGAGCAGGGACTATCGACTGCAAGACTTCGGAAGTATCTGTAGACTATCACCAAATCCTCTCCCAAATATGAAGCCAATATAGCAAGCTGAAGAAAACATCACATATTATACACATTAAAACTGAAAACATTATTGAGTACTCAAAGCATGCATGCATGTGAACAATCAAAGGAACCAAGAGAAAAGACCTGATGATGAGGGTTGCCACTCTTAGGACACAGGGATGCTGCCTGCATATAGTAACTAGATGCAGCAACATAATCTCGGTTACCTAAATCTCCTTCTCGATAAAGTTCTGTATAACGAGCAAGATCACCCAAGTATATAAGACAACGGTGACAAGACATGAGACCCTTCTTCTTGTCAATAGACCTCTTCTCATCTTTCATTAAAGCAATTTGGTCATCTACACCATCAGATAAATGGTCCAATGGCAGCCCATATTTTGACTTAATCTTAAGAATCAGATCATGGTAAAACCCGGTGGCCTCTGTAAGGAAGCTTTTGAAAAAGGAATGGATTTCACTTCTTGATTCACGTCGAACATAGTCTTCACCACCATGTGGCTGAACAGTTCCAGAAGTTGCTGAAGAAGCATTACGCAGACGAGCTCGAAATTCCTCAATGCACCTATAATGCAACTGCCACAATGCGTGCTCCACATCATGAGATTCAGAAAAGTCACCATCTGCAAAGAGTATTGCTTCATAGTTCTGGCGTATCTGTCTCCATTTAATAGGATCAGCAGGGATCTTTGAATGTACGCTTTTCCTTAGTTTCTTTTCCAACTCAATATTCTGTAGAAAAGACAAAAGAAAGGGCCTAAGTCGTCCATCCATAACCAATAAAAAGGAAAATTTCAAACAAAAAACTAAAATTTTGGCAATAATAAAATCACACCTAAGCTTTTGATACTGTTTCAGAAACACCTAATTTTGTGCTCCATTAATTAAAAACACATTTTAGTCAAATTAACTTGGGTCATAATTAGCCCAAGATGAGTTAATAGGATAAATTAACTTGGGTATGTGCACATTAAGAGAACCTTTTATTGGTTAACAATGACACATTATTGACTATACAACCAAAAAACCCAATAAATTCTCTTGCATTTGTCCTTCCATCTTAAATACCAAACTAACTCTGTATGCTGGACAAGTCTTCCACGAAGGATCAGCAAAACCCAATTCTCAAGTCCATCTGTAAACTGATACCGTTTAGAAACAAAGCCTTCCATACATTTAAGTTATGACACATCTCAGAAAAACAAACTAAGCTTCCAAAAGTGGATAATAATTTAGCTCATTGCATAACTTGGGATAAAATTCACAAATCATAATCACCATCGTAATTTTAATCTCTATATTCTGACAACAAGAATTACAACCTTCCAATAACAATTGCTGCAAAAAGGTAACTTCTTAACATTGGAAGGATACCAACAACACAATTGGTAGATGAAAATGTTTAAAATATGCAAATACAAAAATAGAATAAAAATACCACAAAGAACAAAAGCTCTCTGCACGAGAATCATTGATGTTAAAGAGGAAAAAAACATGAAGTCTAAATGAACTGGGAGAAAATAACAGGAGAAAAATACATACAGTCACCATATTTCAAAATATCTTTGGGCAAAAGCAACCACAATGCAGAAATTGTCACAAGCTGATTTAAACAGAAAAGTACTAATAAAAGAATGGTCATTCATCACTTCTTCAAGAAAGATGAAATGAAACAAACCTTGTTATACAGACGCTGAGCAAGATCGCGTGGTGTAGCTGAAGAAGCACTTTCCATTTGGATAGTCATCATCTATCAAATTCATGGACTAATTCGAACTTGATATAGTTCATTTATATTTGCAGCATATATCTGGGAAAAAAACAAATGCAAAGACATGGATAATTAAAGACAAGAAATAGAATGAGCCTACTTTTGTAAAAGAGAACAGATAACAATTCCATCAATGCTAAGCATATTTATAAGTGAAGGTTGAGCAGCAAAATTCGCTGCTTGAAAAAAGATCAAAATAACCCAAACAAAAAATACTGGCAAGTGTAGCACAACTGTTCAATGACTGAGACCACTACTTGCATAACCCGTAACAAGATCAGCTAAAGGTTATACTTGATATCCTAAATCACAATTTTTCATCATGCTCTTCCTCATTTAAAACTTTTGTAGAAATTGGAAAGCAACAACTTAGGGTCTCGATTGAGTAAACTGAATAGGGGCGGATCTTCCTACTTTGACAACCAATCTCACTCTCAAGAGGCCTCCACAACAGATGCAATAATTTTTGAAATACTTCAATTGATATGGTAGCCAATGAAGGGGAAGCCAGATGGCAGCTTCACCTGTTGCATCTGTGTATAATTCATGTTATAGACCCAACATTTGATAGAATAAAGGAGGAGCATTGATTTCATGAAACATACACCCTGATACTATAATGGTAGAGTACTATCTTATGCATCATGTTTCCCTCACAAGCATGCACACGTAAGTGAGAACTGGCAACAACGAGTATAGTAACGAACTAAATATATTGAATAGCCAGATTAGAACCAATTCATGTGCTCGTGGTAGAAATTTACAACAAAATGATGGCCATGTTGCTAAGTAAAATCCTATCTAATTTGCTGCTTAATAAAGCACAAAGTACCAGAATAACGAAAATATGTTTGCACATTAGTGGTCAAAAGCGCTAGTCGGACTTGGAGCCTAAGCGGACGACACCTAAAAGGACTAGTTGGGGCCTAGGCGGGACTAGTTGGCCTAGGCAGGACCAAAAAAATAAAACATCAAGAAAAGCAAAAATATTACAATAAATACTTAAATTTAGTAACAAACATGTGATTGTAACTATGGATGAAGTGTGTAATTCAGTGTAACATGTCGCAAAATTCATGAAATTGCATAATATTGAACATACACCAAAACTTGGGGCACATACTCTATATACATACATACATATAGATAGAGAGAGAGAGAGAATGGGGGATAATCCTGCCCTTGTTTTCTTAGGTCACTATTACGATCCTCCAAAAATCATAGTTTTTAGATGTTTTATACTCAATCAGAACCGTTAGATGTGTTTATGAATGCTGTTGAATGGAGAACATGTAATTGATTAAACATCTTTATACTCAGATGTGTATTTTAAAGAGGTAAAAAATTCATCGGTTGATATCTTACTAAAATTTCATGATAAAATGTTCACATTTTTTAAATCAAATCAATTTGAAACAAAGCTTATTTCTCAGTAAATAAGTATTGATAAACACATCTAATGGTTCATAACTTCAGATTGAGTATAAAAAACCTAAATTTTTTATATTTGGAGGGTCTTAAAGGTAACAAAAGAAAAATGGGATAGGATGAACCTTGTTCTCATATATATATATATATATATATATATATATATATATATATAGAGAGAGAGAGAGAGAGAGAGAGAGAGAGAGAGAACTGAAAAAAGATTTTGTGTCAAAAACACATAAATACATGTAAACAACAAATATAAAAAAGAAGAAAAAAAGATAATAAGGGAGAAAAAAGAAGAGAGTGGAGGAGCGAGAGGAGGAAGAAGAAAAAAGTAAAAATAAGAGAAAAAAGAAAAAAAGGGAAAAAGGAAGAAGAAAAAGAGAAGCCAGAGGGGTGAAAGGAGGAAGAAGAAGAAAAAAAAAAGAAACAAAATAAGAAGGTAAAAAAGAAAAGCAAAAGAAGAAAATGAGAGAACCGAAAAAAAAAAACTTTTGGGACAGGAGGAAGAAGAAAAAGAAAAAAAAGAAAGAAATGAGACAAAAAAATTTAAAAACATGACAACTATGTTCCTGTGGCCTGGGCAGCCTAGGTTGAAAAACAGAGCCCTATCGCCTAGACCCATAAGCCTAGGCGATGGCCCTACGCCTAGACCGCCTAGGTGGAGCATAGGTGCAACTTTTAACAACTAAGGTCTGCAGTGCACTATCCGAATTTCTTGGACCATCTAGCAAATTGCAATTTGTCCAAATGTATTACAGTTCACAACTGCAGTAGACATAAAATATAGTCAGACGTATGCAGAGTAAAAACTGAAGATGAGAAACAATAAATTTATAGACTCGTAAATTGGAGTGCCCAACAACAAACTGTTTGACTGAAATGATGTCACAATTGAAAGGTTTCCATGGAATGGCATTCAGCTAAATCTTTCAATCAGCAACAGTATGAAATGCATGATATATAAGTTCAAGTATATAGATGTTCATATCTTGCAATCAATTTGTAATATGTATTAAAATTGGGAAACCAATCCCACAGCCATCTGACTCATGCTTACAGAAGTGCATTAGTTAAGCAAATTTAGTTGGTTTTAATTTATGAATATACCAAAGAACATTTAGAAGAATTGAATATAAAAAATTTCCATCCGTGAATACATATTTTTGTGCTAGAATACAATGAAAGATACTCTAGCAAAATCATAACCCAAATTGAAAACAAGCTTATTGCATCAAGGAAAAAAGAGCAGCAAGATGAACAGGGAAAAACATGAAGAGGAAACAGTATGTCTATCTGCAGATTCTGCACCATAACATGCAAAGACGGAACCATTAACATAGAATAGCACTATAGCAGAAAGACCTTCTAAAGCACTAAAATACATAAACCATATCTCATATAGGTCGAGGAAAATATGTTTGAGCAATACCTATAAAAACCTGTATGGTACAAGTTGCTTCACAGAAACTACCACAGAGATGTACTTCTCACCATAAAATAGACTCGCTAAAAAAAAGCACCGAAAGATAATCTAAACTCACTGGATGGCCAAATTTAAAACAACAACTAGCAAATATTGAAGATAAATTTTGTGATAGATAAATGACACTCAAGCTTGAACAGACGAGAGGCAAGAGCATGCAATGAAACCACCGGCAAACCACTGCAACCACATCCTCAACTTCCCATGAAAGGAAAAAAGAAAACATGAGAGATAGACGGGAAAGGGAGAACATTGTTGGGGAACAGATAAAACAAACATGCAAATGCATGTCAAGAACCCAATGCAGGGGAAGAAAAAAAAACGACAACAGACAACATTTATGAGAATCTAAATGAATTCAAATAATACAATCAAACCAAAGTCAGCTACCAAAACAAGGAAAAAGGATTTTTTACATTTAGCACTAAGAGGACGTGAATTTGGCAACGGCCAAAGTTCATCGCGTACAACCACAATTACACGAGAACAAAATTCATCAAAAAGATAGCAATTTTCCCCGATTAAACAAAATCCCCACTCCCGCTCATCAAAACACAAAACAAAGAAGAAAACGGAAAACCACAATCATCATACTTTTCACGAACTTCCCAAATTAACCACACCAATCCCCGTGCACCAACCCCAAAACCTAACCAACGATCTGCGAAAATCACCAATCAAAACAACCATCATAAACCATATACGGCATCACCAAACATCAACCCCAGACCCCAATCAATAGATCCCCAACGCGTGACCAAACCCTAGCGACTAAAACTAAACCCTCGCCTTCGGAAAAACCGAATTCGAAACAACGGGAAAGCGAAAGGAGTTCACGAACGTGAATCCACAATTGAGAGAGAAACCAAAACCCCAGAAACGATCTGTATCAATAGAAACAAAGAGAGGCGAGATCGGAACGCTTCTCGAGATCAAGAGAACGGATCAATCCCCAAAAAAGGCACAAAAGGAAACTTGCGCGAAAACATAACATCAAATCGAGCACCGATTGAAAGAAATTGAGATAAGAAACAATAATTTAGGGTTAGGGTTTGATACCTGAGAAAAATGGTAGAAAAGAGGGGAAAAGAGAGAGAGAGCCTGAGCGGAGACCGCGTAATAGAAGGGGTCCCCTCTTCGCCTGCTTCACGTCAAAGACAGATGAGAAAAAAGGAGATCGCAATCGCTTCCCACCCTTTTATACTTCTCCTTGAATGGCCGCCCTGTTTATCGCTTATTTATAAGGAGGCTGTAGGAATTTTAATTTATTACGTCTAGACTCCTTCTTTCGTAACACTTGTTTACAAAAGAGCGGTTCAAATCTAGAGTCCTAATGGGAGTCGGTGTAGTGGGGTTAGGACCCATAGTGACAAATATCGCGAGATTTATGAAAATTTGGTGATAATATCGCGAAAAATTACCTGAAAGTTTAAAACTATAACTTCTCGTGAGATTTATGAAAAACATAAATACCATGATTTAAACACGATATTTATGTTTTAAATGGTTATTTATCATGAAAAAATGTGTGTTTTTAATTTTAAAATAATTTTTATTAATATTTTCTTATAAAAAATATTTTTATATTTATTTTTTATTGCCAAGATTTTGCAAAAAAAATGCAAGATTTATGAAAAATTTTAAATTCTCACGAGTTTTTGAAAAATGATATTTTTGCCGTTTTTAATTTTTGTCACTGTGGTTGGCTAATGTTCTTTCTTTCTTAGTTCATCATAGGCCTTGTGGGTGAGGGTCCTGGCCTCTAATTTTTATGCCTCTGGGACCATAGGTATGATAGACTTAGCCAATGTGATCAGGTCTTTGATCCCTAAACATACTTTCTTTGAATCATTTAAAAAGAATGTGCTTGAACTTAAAATCATTCAAGTGACTTCGTTGACAACATGAAGTGATCAAAATGACTTGATCACATATTATCAACTTCGTTGCTTCTTTGCCAAGAAAGAAGTGTGCAATTTGTCGTCGTAGGTGCACTTTGCATTTTATTGATAATTCATTATCAACTTTTCTTCCAAGGGAAAGTCAAATCCCCACTGCATCCATGAAATTGAGATGTCCATAACGGTTCAACGATAGGGTCATGCCCACTAATGGCCATCATATTTATACTCGTAGATTGAGTAGGTTTTTGGAATTGTCAATGCCAATATAATGATAAGATACAAACAACCTTTAGTGTTTTCATGATTCTTTCTCTCTCTATCTCTCTCTATATATATAAATATATATGGGAAACTGAAATATGTAAGCCACAAAATATGTAAACTAGTATAAATCAATATTTTCATATATAGTATTTTTTTCAAATCTAACCTGAAGATGTATTCAGTGTGGTCTATTTGCTTGAAATTGACTATTGGATCATCCTAATCAGATCAAGAGATGTGATTTTGTATGCTTGAATATTTAAGCAAATTCTAAGCCGTTGATTTTCAAGCCTTAAAGGATCTTTATGCATTATAATGATCTAAGAGTCTCTTTCTATAAAACCAAACATCTAGCTTGCATTCGTATAGTGAAATTTTAGAAAAAAATATAAAAAACTTATGAAAATCTTGGTGCATATCAATTTACATATTTGGTTGGTTTACATATTCCAGTTACTCTCTCTCTCTCTCTCTCTCTCTCTCTCTATATATATATATATATATATATATATGTGTGTGTGTGTGTGTGTGTGAGAGAGAGAGAGAGAGAGTAAGCAAAATATGAGAACTAGAAATATGGGCATTTTCAACATTTATTTTGCAAATTCAACCATGTGGATGTGCTTGGCATAGTGAATTTGCTAGGAATCAAAATTATGAGCCATTGATTTTAAAACTTTAAAAAACCACGTTTATGCATCAAAATCGGATAATTAAAGAGGGTTCTTATAAATCCATGTATGTAGTTCACATCTTTATGGTTAGATTCAAGAGAAAAGAACAAAATTTTCATGAAAATAATGGTTCACACATTAGTTATCATATTTCCGGCTGTCATATTCTAGTGATTCTCTCTCTCTCTCTCTCTCTCTCTCTATATATATATATATATATATATATAGTAACTAGATTATGAGATCTGAGAAGCAAAATATGAGAACTGAAAAATATGGGTATTTTCAACACTTTTTTTGTTAATCCAACCATGTGCATGTGCTTGGCATGATGAATTTGCTAGAAATCAACTGAATCATGTATTTTTTGATAAAAAATATGATTTTTGAATGCTTGAATTATAACTGCCAAAATTTTGTATCCTAAAATCATGATTTTTTTTTAAATACTTTTATAAAAATTGCAGCGAAAAACTAATCAGGACAAAAATTTGGCATGTTACTTCTTGTTTACATTCAAACCACACATACACTTAAGATTTTAAATTTTAAATATTTAAAAATTGAATAAAAGTTTATACATGTTCAAATTAAATATAAATATAATATTTATTTAATAAATTAAATTATTAGAGTCTTTGAGCAACTAAAATTGCTCTCAATCCCATTTGGAGATTGGGAAAGGCATGGCTCGGTCCCCGTCACAACCTCCTGCCATCACATATGAGCTCACTCACTTCCTGAAAATATTAAAATTTATACAGTCAGACAAAACTTATCTCAACAAGAACTATACAAAACATGTAAATTAAGATAAGTAAGCAGGAATTACTTTAAATTTTTATGCGCTTAACAAAAGTAAATACAACAAATTTAAGCATGCTTTTTTAATATCTCATACAAGCATACATTTGTGAAACTAATTTTAATCCATCATTCATTCAAGCATAACTAATTAAAATTGTATGAATATAATTAAAAATGAATAAACAGTTAAAAATGCATGCACTTACCATTGCAGAAGTCAATCTTGTGCATGAGTCAATTCTTACCTTTAATTAACTTTTCTTTCGTATATGATACATGCAATGCCTATTTAATACACAATCTTTTAAGTTACAGTTTTCAAAAACTTGTGAGTATAAACACAGACAAAAGTCTTGGGTCAAGGCCACGGTGCAAGCAGTGTTTTCAATCAAGGAGTGGCTTTATCCTAGCCTGGCACCATTTGTCAGTGTCAGGTAAAGGATGCAAAAAGTGATAGATGTTCACACACTATCATCCTGATTCATCGAACTTTACTCATAAGATTCTTTACCTCTATGTTGCAGTCTAATATAAAAGGTTCCACTATATTCGTTGTTGAGGAGGAGCAACCTTTCATGCGCAAATAGATACCCACGAAACAAGACTAGTATCACTCACCTTCCCTTAGTACGTATCAATATTTTAATGTTACATGTTTAACTTTTAATTAATTGTTTTACATGCAACATTCATTTAACAATCTCATTCCATGAATTCGGCCACTTCAGGGCTTAAGGATGCATTTTTGAAACCTTTAGTTCGAGATCATATCATATATTTTATTCTTTTCAGAATAATACGTAAATGCATAAACAAGGAAATGAAATTTCTTAAACAATTGATGCATTCATTCATTCACATCATCATTATTATGTACATGATAGTCATATGCAAGAAATTACAGCATGCTCAATTCATTAAAGCTTCGCATTTAGCATTGGGCTTAGTAGTGTTGCATAGATTAATTCATATTAAATTTAAGCCCACATGCACCAAAGAAACATGAAGCTTCTTGTATGGCTAAATGCATTCAAACAACACAAATTTTATAGCATGTACATGTCATTATCATATGAGAAAAAAAATCCAGCATATAATATTTCTTAACATTCACATCAATAAGCATAACAGGCAAATTCGGTTCACTTATTCGATAGAGGCCACAAGGGCACGCTTATGCCTTAGCACATTGGTCAGTTTGTGTCTCACAAGTGAACACTTACAGTTCCTGCAGTAAACACATTTTTAACAGCACATAACAGTTTGACATTCATTCAGAAAGGCACTCATACATACGCAAAGGATTTATAAATATGTCGGTAGTCGGGTCCAAAACAGATTTCAAACTTGCAAAAACCAAACTCTTTCTAATTGTTACAGAGGCTAAAAACATTTTTATTCGACGATCAAAGTTGATTTTTTCATAGTTTATAGAAAATTTTGTCATCTTTCTGATACCGCAAATCATTCATAAAAATCCATTCATATGAGAGAGTTATGAGCATTTTGGTGCAAACCTATACTTTTATGTTTTGATTATCACAGAATAATTCTAAGTCCATGAATAGATCTCAAAATTTTACAGTAGATGGAAATTTTTATTAGTTTTCCAATGCAACCAACTTCTCACAATAACTCATTTGGACGAGAGAGATATGAGCAATTTACCTGGCGGGTGTTAGGCCAAAAATACGTAATTCTGAAAAAATATGCATTCGGGTGGGTCAAAATAGGCTATCCAAATTCATACTTTCGAATTTTTTTTCACATGAATACACTTAAAAAAATCATATATATATATTAATTCTAACTATTCTACCATGGACAAGTCATGTTTTCGCAGATATTAGGCCAGAAAACAGACCTATCTCCTCAAAGCCTATTTCCTCAAAAATAGATTCAATAAATTTTACAATTAAGCATGTAAAAACATAATTTTTCATGGAATAAAATTAAAAAACCATGTTACAATTCCAGAGTATTTCCATGAACATTCATTATAATATCTAACTAAAATTTATAAAAAAAAATAGATATTACATGGTTTTTATAAAATGTATAGAATTTATTTCTAATAAAATCGATAACATAAAACATGTATTTTTCTATGATAAAACCCACAAAAATCACTCTAATTTTTACAGTATATTCATATAAAAATGGTCTACTATTTCTAACCAAAAATTTATAGAAGAATAACTAAGTAATATATGTATTTTATAAATTTTGTGGATTTTATTTTTTGACAAAATTTAGAGCATGCATATATCTTTTCTTTTTTATTTTTAACTTAAAATTCGGCTACTTTTGGGTATGAATTGATTTTTTTCTAGAGGAAATCAAAATCACCATCTTGTTCTTAAGTCTAATATAGCTTTTATCAAAATTTAATTTTTATTTATTTTATTAAAAATTCAATTTAAGTCCTTCTAGCTGTTTTTGGGAAAATCTATTTTTTTAGAAGAGTTTTCCTTCAAAAATCTCTTTCAAACTTATATTTTAGCAACCCTAAGCCAAACCCACGTGTGGGAGGCAAAGTTTAGGGTTTGTCCTTACAAAATTTTAGAGGAATTCGTGCCCAAGAATTTTGATTTATGTATAGTGCATAGAACCCCTTACCTTTTTTGAAAAAATCGGCTCCTACGAGTGTGAATCTATCTTCTAGCATGAACCAGCCATCCAACACGTGCAACGATCTCCTTACGCTCTTTACACGTACATAAGAGCCTCTCTTGTTGGTCCAAGGAAGAGTAAACCAAGATTTTTGTTTGAAGAAAAGAGGAGAAAATATGGAGCAAGGGGAGGAAGAGAGGCAAAAATGAGGAAAATTCCTTGTTGATGCAAATAAGGGGAGAGGCCGTGAGCCTCTCATTTGTTTAAATAGAGAGAAGATGAGGTCAAGGGCTGGAGTAAATCTCAGCCCTTGATCTAAGATAAAGGTTTGTTTCCATATATCAAAGCTCTCTCTTTTTTTCTTTTTTTTTCTAATTTTTTTTTTTTTGTATTTTCCAATTTAGCTACTTAGCGATCATGCATAATATTTGTACTTTATTCATCTTAATTTATGCATGATCCAATAAAAATTTGCTTTAAAAACTCATTTTTATTGTTAGTTTTGAGAAACTGCATTGAAATTGAATTTATCGGAAAATCATGTATTTTAAAGCTTACCCTGCATTTTTAGTCTTTTTATTAGTTTTAGATTTTCTTAATTATATTTTAATTAGGTTAGGTTTGAATTAGCCAATATTAATTAGTTTAAGAAGTTGTGTTTTTTTAGAAAAATATGTTTTTTCATAAGAGACCCTATTTTAAAAAATATAAAAAAATTAGACTCTTTTTGAAAAATCTGTTTTAACCTAATTAGAGTATTATAAATACATCTTTTTCAACAAGAGGAGACATTTTTTCAGATTGGAAAACACACTCCCTCCTTCTTGCCCCTCTCTTCTCTCTCTCTCTCTCCCTTGCTCTCTCTCGCTCTTTTGTTGATTTATTTTTCTCCTTGTTCCCGTCTTCTTCTTCTTTCTCTTTTTCTTCAAGCTTCAAACCATTCCGTCATCGACAACTTCTTTCTCTTCGTCGGGGCCACATGGATGCAGCTGAATGAACAATCTTCTCTTCTCAATCCTTTCATTGGAGGCGATCTGTGACATGTAATTTATTTATCCCTCATTTTCACCGTAGGTTTAGCTTTTGCATCGCATAAAGCATAGCATCGCATCGCATGCAGTTTTAGTTGATCATTACATCATCTGCATATTTAGATGAGATTAGTTTAGATTCATCATATTTTTTTATCTGAAAATAAAAAATATATATATTTAACCTAGTTTATTTTAATCATTTTTCTTGATCTACGTGTAGGCTAATAACAATTTAATTGAATCGGTAGTGGGCGCATGGTATTTTTTTATAGTTTCACAAGTTCCAGCCTAGTTTAATTTCAGATTTAGGTTTAAATCGGATTGTGTATTTTTTATTTTTTTTAATTAATTAATTAGAAGTTTTGTTTTGGTTAGCCTATTTGTTTTTTTATTTAGTAATTTTATCTCTTTTAAATCCTCACATTTTTTATTCTAATATTTTTCGTAAACACAGTATTAGATTAGATACTCAGCCTTGTTCCTTTATTTACTATTGTGTTCCAGATTTAGGTTTTGTATAATGCGTTTTGTTTTGTTTATCAGTTGATTTTTAATCTGTGTTATTTGTTATTTGTTTTGTCAACATTGATATTGTTTTGTGTTATAACTGATTTATATTATATAGACTAGTTGTTAATTTACATTAGATAAGTAGATTTTAATTTTTTTATCTGAACTTCAAGCAACATCAAACACGTTGTGCGTGATTGACGCTGCTTGAAGTCCAATAGCTCATTAGCTATTTTAGTCATTGCATGCATTAACCATTATTTGTTAGACGCTAATTTTATTAATCATTTTGTGTTTTAGTTAATTAGCATTAGTTTTTTATTGTTTTAATTATTCAGCCTTAGTTCATAGTTATTTAACCAGCCATGCCGTGATTGCATTAGATGTTCACATATTTCACTAGTTAATTGATTGTCTTATTTACGTATTTCAGTAGTTATATTGTCTAATAAAATAGTTTGTTTGTTTGTTTTGAAGTAGTTTGATGACATATAGACATTAATTTCAATATTAGATGTTATTAGATTTCATAGGGTGGCAATCGGGTCGGGTTGGCTGGTCAGCATACCTCAACACAAACTCGACCCGTTTATTAAACGGGTCGGCTGTGGCAAACACGAACTCGACCCATTTATTAAACGGGTAACCCGACACGACACGGTTAACCCGTTTAATAAATGGGACAGGTCAGGTAAATGGGATGGTGGGTTAGCGGGCGAGTTGGCGGGCCGGGTTTGGGTAAACGGGTTGGTGGGTCGAGTTTGAGTAAACGGGTAAATGGGATGGCGGGCGGGCGGGTCGGGGTCGGGTAAACGGGTTGACGGTCGGGTTTGGGTAAACGTGTTGACCCGCCCACCTACCCCGTTTATTAAACGGGTAAGTCGGGTTGGCGGGTTGGCATACCCCTAACACGAACCCGACCCGTTTAATAAACGGGTTAGGCGGGTCAACCCATTTACGACATGAACCCGTTTAAGCCAAACTTGAACCCGGCTAAGAAGCGGGTTGACGGGTCCTGTCAGATTTTGCCATCCCTAGATTTCAACATTATTAGTTATTTGTTTTCGTTAATGTTTTGTTAGCTATTTACTTTCATTAGACATGGATTTCATTAGCCATGATTGTTTAGGTTCACATTAGTTTTATTTCTTTCATTCAAATTAATATTAGTTATTGTCAAGTTAGTGTTTAGTTAAATAGTTAGATTAGGAATTTTATTTGTGTGTGACGTTAGTTTGGGATTCATCATTTTCTCTTATTTAAAGTAAGGTAGTTTATTTCATAGCAAAACAGATTTATTCAATGGATTAATTAGTTAGATGAAGTTAATGTATTAGTAAATATAGTTTGATTGATTTTATTAGTTAGTTATGCATAATCGTTAGTCATTCCATTTTTTTTCTGGTAATCAACTGGAAGCGTTTTGGTTAGTTTTTGTTAATATCAGTGCATCAGTTAGTAGGGATATTAGCTATAATATTTAATTCATCAATTACCTGCTTAGTCGATTAGAGTGTCTTTTGTTTAGTCAATTAAAATTCTGAAATTAATTAGTTGTTTGATAGTAAAATAATTCATTAAAATATTGTTTTTTGTTAATCTCGTGCTAGTTAGTTTATAAATTATTACTTGTTTGTTAGTTAGTTTCGCTATTTCGTCTTCTAGTGTAGTCAGTGTGTTTAGTTTTTTTCAATTCTTGTTTGCTAAATTTTTATTGAATCTAACTCTTAGTTTTTGTGTAGTTTTGTTCGTTTGTGTTTTTGTTTCTTGCAGGGAAGCATTTGAATGCACGATAAGCCTCTTTTTGTGCACTCAAACTGCCATTTGAGGTTCTTTCAGGCCATCAGAGTGCCCTTAGGGAGCCTTCAAAGAGCAAAAGAAAACATGGATTACCTGTTCCATTGAAGGGAACACAAAGGGAAGGACAAAGGGAAGCAAATCAATTCAAGAAGGGACTAAAGCCTCAAGCACTAAAGCATTTTCTTTTCTTTTTAGATTAGAATATTGTTTCTTTAATTCATCTGGGTTTGTAATAAGGTACTTTAATTATTTGTTTAAGCCCTCTGCAGGGGCAACACTCTCTTGTTTATTTAGTTAATTAACTCATTTATTTCTCAAGGCAATAAAGAGTAGTTTAGATTGTGTGATTAAATACAAAGTATTTTTCGTTCTCTCAGATCAACCTCGACTCCACAACTCGTGCAAGCCAGTTTTTATTATTTGGTGTATGGCTTTCACACTTGTTTTCATTAAAAATATTATTTTAAAAATTATTTTCACAAAACTCACACCACTTAGTTTTATCTTTATTTTTATCATACATATAGCATAATGTCCATATAATATAACATATGGTAGGGGTCACATGAGGTGGTCGACCCCTGTGGGCCAAGTTCTTTTCATAATCATGATTGTCAAGCAAGTTGACTAGTCTAAGTTTATTATTTTATTTATTCTTTCATTTCTTTCTTTCTTTTTCCTCATTCTTTCTTTTCGCATTTGGTCCAACTATTTCTCTTCCTAGAATCCTGTAAGAGGGGACGCCTTTCTCATAGAGAGCTTAACTTGCCAAGATGGCAAGTTTTGACTTTAAGACTTCTAATGGAATTTGGAAAGTTTGGTTTTTAAAACTTGATTTTAAGTTTCTTTTATTTTGTTATTTTTAAACTTTAAAATGGAATGCTACATAGGATGAGATGACTCACCTATGGACTCCTACAAGATTAAAAATCTAGTTTATTTTTTAGTTTTATTTCACTAAATAAATTCTTAATTAATTCACTTGAAATTGAAATTCAATTATTTTAAAACTAAAATATGAAATTAAGTGAAATGACACTAAATAAAATTAAATTAGGTTCAAAGGTAGGCGCATGTCTTCTATTGGGATTTTGGAATATATAAGTATTTTAATTATTTATTATATATATTTTATTTCTAAAGATAATTGAAATTCTTAAGAAATATTTTTTGAAGAAAAGAAATCCAATAGGGTTGATGAAACCCTTAGGGCAGGTGAGTGTATGTCGTACACTTAAAATAATTTTTCTAAGTTCCACATAACATATAACATAACACTTAGTTCATATTATCATTATCAATTTATCTAGACTATTTAATTCATTTTTTTTAGAAATATTGTTACCCCAGAAATGAACTTCGAAAGCGATCTTTACCTGGGTTGGCAGGACCCAATGTCGATTTAAGTGTTTTATTTTATATTTTTGCAAATTAGATTTTAAACACATGAAACTAATTCAAATTTATTGAATTTACATTACATATATCTCAAATTATCATAAATTCATCTGAAATCCTATTCGACTCTATTTTTGAAATTTTACCGTATGGATGTGATCTAGATGCTTGGTTTTATAGAAATAGACTCTTGGATCATCTAATTATAACGTATAAGGGTATTTTTTTAAAAATCAACGGCTTGGAATTTTTATAAATATTCAAGTATAAAAAATCACATTTCTTGATCGGATTATAATGATCCAAAAGTCAATTCCTAGCAAATGGACCACGCTGAATGCATCTATAGGGTTAGATTTGCAAAAAAACTATGAAAATCTTGATTCATACTAGCAAACATATTTCTTGTGTGTGTGTGAGAGAGACAGAGAGAATATTTATATAGTTCATTCAAGAACCATTCATCCTATATTGTTGTATAAGAACGATTATATAAACTGATCATAATCAAAATTAGAGAGTGCAATATCTAAAGGACGTCTCTCCCAACAGGAAAAAAAATGTAAAACCCTTATTCTTTCTAATTTTCACTAATTGACTTGCACATAATCAAGTCTTTAAAATGAGGTATGTATATGTCTATCTCATGATAAGAAAGATAATTCAGCTATATAGACAAAACTTATTATTATTATTATTATGTATTTAATTAAGATTAAGATCCCTTAATTAAAAACAATTAAGATAGGGTCAGTCTTGGAACCATTCACTCCATATTGATCATTATCAATTCAATTAACCTAAACTAGATTAATCTATTCATTGTTCCTGAATGAGCCACATATATATATAGTATATGCATGATATAATTGCATAGATGCAGGAAATTGGAATATGTTTGCCAACCAAATATGTTTGCTAGTATCAATCGAGATTTTCATAGTTGTTTTTGCAAATCTAACCCTGCAGATGCATTAGGCGTCATCCATTTGCTAAGAATAGATTGTTGAATCATAGTAATCAGATCAAGAAATACAATTTTTTATGCTTGAATATTTATGAAAATTCTAAGCTATTGATTTTCAACCCTTAAAAGATCCTTCTTATTCATCGTTATTGGATGATTAAAGAGTCTATTTCTATAAAACCAACTGTCTAGATCACATCCGCATGGTGAAAATTTTGAAAAAATAAATAAAAAACCTATAAAATCTTGATTCATTACCAATAAACATATTTAGTTGGTAAACATATTTTAGTTACCCTTGGACTCTTGATGGGCTAATTTTTGAATTAAATTAAATGAACCCTTTATAACTCATTGGTGAACCCATAAAACAAGGTTAGTAAGTCGAACATAAATAACTAGTGTTGTCAAACATAAATAACTAGTGTTCGACACAGATTGGCTCAAGTGGTACAAGCTCGTTAATTAATAATAAATATATTTTATGTGTTTTGTATTTTAAAGTGTAGATGGTTAAGTGTCAATAAGCTAGTTTGAACTCCACTAAATTGGTTCAGGATTCATTTTTTTTTTATTTTTAGTTTTAAAATATATATATTATTTTGTTAACGAGCTAGCTCGAGCTCAACTTATTTAGTTTTAGTTCACCATGAGCTCAAGCTCGGCTCTGCTCAGCTCGATATAATACAAGCTAAGCTTTGGTGATGATCTCACAGAGGTTTGAGATGCGCATAAGGGTGGGTCCGTGTATGGGTGAGGATCATAAGGGCTTCAAGGCGATCCTTACAACATCATGGAATATGACAGCAGAAGATCAGTTGTTTCATAAAAGAAGAAAGATAAAAGATAGTGGGATGCGGCCTAGACCGTATGATGGGCAGTCTAGGTTCAAATCCCATGGGCATCAACCCCTGCGTAAGCGGAAGCTTGGCGACTCACTGGGGTTGAGGGCTAAGCCCTTGGACTTTGACGCCAACATGGACAGAGACTGTAGTAAGGCAGGCTTAGCCAGTGCTGCTAGCTCTCTGCACCTGGAGCAGTTTCTCCAAATAAGAATAAAAAAAAGATAAAAGTTTTATTTTCTACTTTAAGGGGTCTAAGTGGTTGTCATTTTTTGGCAAGAAAAAAATCTCATCATACAAAAAAAAAATTGCTTCATAGGGAAATTTCAAGAAAATGCTTGTAGAAATAAAAATATAAATGTGAAAGAAATTATAAAATTTTAAAAATATAATAAATGATTTTATAGGGTTAATATTGTGATATTTTCAAGTAGACGCTATGTTGAAATAACACATTTTTTTCTCTAAAACCTTTTTGAGATAAAAACGCGATATTTGCAACGTAGGTTCAAATTCAGTCGGTGGCATTAATGCAATAACTTAATTGTTGTCGGCTTCCTGTAAATAACTGATAATTAAGCAGCCTTTTTATTATTTATTTATAATATCGTACACGCTCCTCGGGCTGGCGTTTTATACGTGGCTTATTTGTGAAGATATGACTTTTATGACCTTACTTTATTGCTCAAATGGCTAAGATGTCCCGAAGAATTTACTGAAGGTAATAACGGGATCGGATCCATGCTGGACCCGGTGTGTCATGAAAAAGGTCCGAATTGGCCAGCACTGTCACGGTCCATAGCTGTAAAATGGATCGCCCTTTTAAACACGTAAGAAGGCACACAATAAAGGTAAATATAGGCAGAAATTGCGAGGGGAAATTGAGGATACTTGGCTTGGGCTAGATCTAGTTTGTGACTGGATGTGTTGAACATGGTCCACATCCGGATTTGGATGGTCGGTTCAGTTAAACCAACCGGTGGATTGAACGGTTTGGATTTGGGTCAGATATCTGACTGAATTTTAATCCGTTTAATTAAATTTGGTAGAGGAAAGTGCACCAAACTAAGAATTGGATCCGGATCATATTCCAAACATGGTTTTACATCTGCCACCGAATTCAAGTCTAAATCCAATGGATATCTGGATCTAAATAGATATAAAGGTATATCCAGTTGGCTGTTCTAAGTTAATTGGCTATGGACCCCAACACTAGGATGTTTCACTTGAATCCAAACCTGATTAGGTCATATTTAGTAGTGCCTACATTTGAGCCCAGACCGTTTTACATCTAGGGATTTCAATGCATCGGTTTGGGTTGATATCCTAATGAATCCAAAACCAATTATTCTTATTTGGTAAACAAAGTAGCATTGGATTAATAGTCAAATTTGGACTCCATGTGCATCTTTTCATCCAAATATGACTGGTAATCCAATTGAATTAGATATGCATGTTTACATCCACAACTGACTGGTAATCCACCTCAATTACATAGAAAACATATACTATCAGCTAATCGGATATGGATTCAAATGGGCGTGCCCTCTATGAAGTTTGGACCTATCATTACTACCAAAGTTGCACAAGCTGGTGAAAAGACAAGCTATGAAGCAAATATCAAGGTTGTCTATGGTAGTGCACCTCACCTTGTGTTGGGACGTTGCAGGTTCAAATCCCAATGGTATGGTTGTATAACTGGTAGAGGTATGCCTAACCCTAACCCCAACTTGCCTTTAAAAAAAAAATTATAAGGAAAGGTTGTGTTGGTACATACCATAGCAACAAAAGTTAAAAATTGCAGAATCTCGGCAGACAAAAAAAAAAACTCTGAGAAATTTTCATAAATCTCACAATTTTTTTGGCAAAATCTTGGGAATAAAAAATAAATTAAAAAAATATGAAAAATAAATTTTATAAGAAAATATAAACAAAACACATTTAAAAATAAAAATATTGAGAGTTTTCATGATAAAATATCTTTTAAAAATATAAATATCATGATATTTGTCACCGTTTGAAAATCTCGCAAGAAATTGCCATTTTAAACTTTGAGGCAAATTTTCGCGACCATAGGAATTCTAACTTGCAACGTTCCAACACAAGGTGACTTGAGCTAACTGCTCCTGCCACACAAGCAGAGCTCCCATTGGTAGCTTTTATTTTATTTTTTTATTGAAACACAACTTTTGTACAGAGGTCTTTGGCATTGAGCGTTTTGGGTGCTATTTTCTCTTGTATTCTCCATTATTATAGTGAAGAAGAATTACAGTGTTGATGACTTAATCATACATGTCGAACCACATTAAAATATGGTGTGTGATTTCTTTTCCTTGTTGTTTTATTGGTCTCAAGACTCTTCTTCAATTCAATTTTAACATGTATCCTAAATTTATTGCGAAAAAGTGTTTTTTTTAGAAAGAATATTCCATATGAAAAGAGAACTTGCAAGTTCAAATAAAAAAAAAAGGGATATGGGGCACAAAATTTTAATTTTTTAATCAACAAAATTCTGATATCTTATTAACAAATATAGTTTAATTGAAGTAATACTGAGAAATATGGATGTCATTGTACTGATGAATATTTATGCTTAGAATATATAGTTGTCTGCTAAGTTTGTTTCCAAATGAAACGTTCTAGTCACTTAGCATGTTAGATACCTATTTATATTTCAAGGGGAGCGTTTGATTGCACCAATAGAATTGTGTAGAACAAGCTTATCTGGACAATACTGGCCAGAGACGGATGCCTTGGAAAAGTTGAGTTTTTGTCCCAGGTGTCCTGAACATCACTACTTCAGGGGAAGGGGTGGAACACCTAAAAGCTGTCCCACTAGATGCTGGGAACACTGTGTTCCAGGCATCTCATACCGCCGCCATTTATTTCAGGCCTGGAGGCATGGACAGAAATGACCTGTGGACAGTTATTATCCACACAATCAAATGTCCCCTTGGGAGCTCGGCTGGACCAAACTCATTTCTTCTGGGGAGAAACTGGCATTTCATTCCCTCGGTCTCACCATCAGTGAAACATATTGGATTTGGTTAACAAGTATTCCTAAGTTTCTCATGATTTTTACTTA
Source organism: Nuphar pumila (assembly GCF_984573655.1). Lineage (NCBI taxonomy): Eukaryota > Viridiplantae > Streptophyta > Magnoliopsida > Nymphaeales > Nymphaeaceae > Nuphar > Nuphar pumila. The sequence goes on from NC_143254.1 coordinate 97,481,638, forward strand.
ATTTTCTCAAGTTTATGGGTTTCTTCTCTTTCCTACCAATTTAGTCCCATGTTGAAAGTTGTAAGAACTTTTTTTATTCTTAAATAAAGGCGTGCTGGGCATTAGATCTTGAGCTTGTTTAACTATTTATTATTAGATCTTGAATCTTGACTCTTGGAATTGGTTCTTAGTTCTTGGTATTTATCATTTGAGTACTTAGGACAAATTTAATATCCAAGTCTAAAACCAACTCTTTACCAACCAATTAATGGACTTGACTTTGCACTTAATTCTCTTTAGATCTTTCTAAACCTTATCTAGATCCATTTGAACCAAACCCAACAAATTTTCATAGAGCTTTAATGGTCTTAATGGTCCACCAACCAACCTCTTCCTTGATTGTTGATTATTGGCTCAATAGTCTTGGACGTACTTGACCTTTTCAACGTCATTTTGGACTCTTCTAATGATTTTTTGGACAGATTTAATCCCCAAGTCTAAAATCGGCCTTTTACCAACCTATTAATGAACTTTGACTGCACTTAATTCTTTTTAGATCTTTCTAGACCTTATTTAAATTTGTTTGGACTAAACCCAACATTTTTGCATGGGGCTTTAATGGTTTTAATGGTCTACCAACCACCTCCTTTTACTATTGACTATTGACTCGATCTTGGACGTATTTACTCTTTTTAGTATCATTTTAGACCCTTTTCATGCCCTTTTGGTCTATTTTTGGTGCCCTTCTTGGGCTAGCAGGTTGGGCACTTATGGCTTACCGTTTGGCTAGCCTAGGGCCACTAAGGCCAGCTATTTTGGGTCTCTTGAAGGCCCTGTATGGCCTTTGTGGTGACCTGCAGTCTTGACTCCTGACTCTTGACCCTTGATCCTTGACTTTGGATTTGAATTTGGATTTTGACCTTGGACATTGAACTTTGGACTTCAGACTTGAGTTTGGTCTTTGAACTATCTTTTAGTACTTGGGACATATTTAATCCTTAAGTCTAAAACCAACCCATTAATAGACTTTGACTTTGATCTTTTTTGACCTTATTTAGATCTGTCTGGACCAAGCTCAACATTTTTGCACGGGGCTTTAATAGTCTTAACTATCCACAAGCCGCCCCCTTCTTTGAGCGCTGACTTTTGACCCAGTCTTGAATGTACTTGACCTTTTCAAGGTCATTTTGGATACTTCTCGTGCCCTTTTGCTCCATTTTTAGCTGGCCATTTGGAGATACATACGATTTTTATAGTGGGCAGGGGTTGAGGCCTATATAAACCCCAATCCTCTCTCATTTCTCTCATCCCTCTCTCAAGCTCTTCACTCTGCTCTTTCTCACACGAGTTTGGCTCTCTTCTGTTCTCTAGTAAGATCCAGTTTCGGTTGCAGTTCGAAACTATTCTTGAGATCTAGATCTGGTTGCAGTTCATATTCTGTAACGCCCCAAAATCTCTAACTTAAAAAATATAAAATTGTAACTATTTTTTTTTTAAATAGAGATAGCACAACAGATACAATTGGTTCTTAAAAAGTTAAAAACATTTGGCGGGTTATAAAAATGAAATAATTGAATAAGACTGAGCCAGATTTCTATTAGAACCAGATTCATCCCTAACTCACAAAATGAAAGAAACCAATTTTCATAACATAGTTCAGAATATGAAAATACAAGTTCAAAATAAAATTAAAATATCTCAATTGAAACTAGACACCCAAGAGTTATCCTAGGATCGCCAAGACTATTAGGAAATAATGGTTCTTGGCCTCACCGCCACATCGTGCTTTCGCAGCGCTTCCTCATTTATCACTTGCGCTCTATGAAACGAGGTCAAAACTCTTGTGAGTCGGTAAGCAAATCCACATAAAATGCATAATGATAAATATCAAACATCTATCATGGATATCATAGTACGCTTTTTAACATTTATATAAATACAGATAATTCAACATATGAGCCTAAACATCATAACATGAAATCTTAAGTAAATAAGCATTAGGGATAACATGAAGAAGCAATAACCAAGTTAGTTAGTTAACAATGTTAGTAACTTTTGTTTCTCTATGATTACACCTCCAGGTGGGTAGAGCTAATTGTCATCGTGCCTGCTAGACTATACTACAATATTCATTATGCCAATTGTATTTTTGTCGTAATATCAATAGGCCAGATAAACACAGCCAAGTGAGCGATCCATGATCGAGAGATTTTCTATGCTAGGGCAAACTAGATTGTAATCCTGACTACTGCAGTAGCTAAGGTATACCACTTTGGGGCAACCTCGACCTCCCTAGCTCTGAGTGACTGAAGGTCTAAGAATGCTCGTGCTCCTTAATTCAAGTTGGTATGACATGTACCTCAAACCTACATGCGACATCATCACTGAGGGCTGTACCATTCCACCCTCTCTAAGGTAGACCACATTGTAAATGGGTTACATGGGTGGTATCATATTTATTAGAGAAGTTAGTATTTCAAGCCCTCGCTTCACGAGACAAATGGGCTTAATAGCCCCCATACTCCCCGCATGATAGTATATATATTATGACATGGTTTTTGCTCAACCCAATTCACGTGCTCTTGCACCTTTATACCATATGAGCACATCTGCGATGAAGACGATGACATGGATCTTTAATGTGTGAATGTATGCATGCAAAGTGAAATTTTCTCTCACGACTGTGGGGTCACAACCCACCCAAGCTCACAAGAGAGCAATATCCAACAATTCATTTCAATAATTAGTTCATATTTCAGATAATATCCACACACAAGTCCAATGATTTTCACTCATACCTCAATATTTCATATCATAGCACAAAGAAACATAACTTTCATATGCATATAAACGTATTTCTAAAACATGCTATGTACTTCATTCATATGTGACTTCATGGCCAATTCATGAGGTACCATATTACATGAACAATTCATGTCAGAAACAAGGAATATCATTATCACATGCTTTTATGCATCATATGCCATTCATGTAAGCTTATCCAAGTTTTTTCAAAGCAAGTGTAGCCTTCATGTCATATGCAATTTATCTCATTGCATTTTCTTATAACCTTAGGCATTTCATATACAAATTTGACATGTTACATTTAGCATAAACATAAACTTTTCATGTTACATTGTATTCGACATAAGCATATACATTTCCTATGTATTTTTGACATATTACATTTGGCATAATCATCAGCATAACATAAACATTTCATGTGTAATTGTTATATTGTATTTGTCATAAGTATAGATACTTCATATGCAATTATCATATTGCATTTGGCATAATCATAGTCCTTTCATACACAATTTATCATATCTATATTTCTCATAAACAAATCATGAGCAACTATTATAATTGCATTTGGCATAAAATAATTCATATGCACTTATCATATTTTCATTTGGCATAGGCAAAAATTCATGTGTATGAGCATTTCTTAGCATAGCTCACTACATGCCCGATATGAGAATGTATCTATGCGCAACGTGGTTCACGTAGGTCATGCTCAATAGTTCACGAATGCATCATAAGTTTGAACACATACATAGCTTTACAAGTATGTGCATAAATCGGTCTTGCTAAGACACTTGAGCATATCACGTATACGATTACGTATGATATACTTAGATAATCACGCAGGCATAATACATATGCTCTGATGTATCAGTTTGCAGACATCCTGATTAAACCTATGCACTATGGATTTTCATAAAAGAGTTTTATCTTCACTAATTTTTTTCTAACTGTTTCATTCCCTCCACCCCCCTCCCTTTTTTCTGCAGGGTCAGGACTGTCGACTGCCAACATAGGCTGGGTCTGGGTTCAGACCTGGGCTGAACCGAGCCACTCAGTTCAACCGATCTGATCCAGTTAGGCACAGACTGTGCCTGAACCGCTTGGCTCGGTTCAGGCCGACCAACCCTATCCAGGTCTGAACAATGACCTAGTTCAGACTTGTCAAGTCTGAGCATGGACCAGACCTGGTTTGAACTGTGGGCACATTTGAGGTTGGGCCTGTCTAGCATGGGTGAGTACCTTATCAAAAATCTATGAAACTGTTTTTTTTTTCTTTTTTTCTAAAAATGTTTCATATATGGTTAGTATGCATATATGACTTGAATTATAAAATACAGGATATCACATGTGATTCAAGAGAGTTAGGTGTTATAACTAGATTTTAGAAAAAAGCTGCCATGTAGTGAGAAGGTTCAAATAAATCATATGCTGTCTATTTTTGTGTTTCGAAAATAAAGCATCATTCTAACCATGAGTGAGTTTGAATCTACTACTCATGGATGAATCAAGTTTATGCCCATGTTTCAAAATCACTTCGATTTTCAATAATTCGATATTGGTTATAAATCATCTTCTTGATCATGGATGAGTTGCAAAAATGCCTAACCCGTGAGGTATTAACATTTTATCCATAAATAAATTTTGACACTACATGACACATGAGATATTAACATTTCTATCCATGAAATAGTTATAAAATCATCTTTCTTTTTATGAACAACACAAACCTTAAGTATGAACCATATTCTAACCACAATGAATTACTACAATGCTTATCATATGGGAAAACTGCATGCTTATTCATAAAAGAGTTGCGAAAATGTCATTCATAGTTAGAATCATATTTCCAACCATGATTGTGTTTAGAAGAAGAGATATGATTCATGGAATACCAATTTTTTTTTTAAGATTGATAAAACAATCAAAATAGCTTGCAAATCACATTTCTTAGTATGAAACAAGGTCCAAAATGATGAAACACCATTAGTATTGGTGAACATCATTTTCGACCATGGGTTTATGTCATTAAGGTATATGGGTCAAGAGAGAAAACATATAGGTGAAGAATCATGGTTTAATACATGAAGAGTCCTCTATACCCACATGCACTAAGAAAATACATGTTTGTACGGTTGAGGGAGAGAAGAAGAACTTAAATAAAAATTACAATGTAAAGATGAAAATTAACTTATAATTTTTTTCTTGAAAATAAGGTTTGAATATGACTTCAAACTTCGTTCTTCAACATAGCAAGAGTTTATAAACACTCATGTCGGTCCCATGAAGTTCTATTTCCTTCGATTGAAATGAAACAAACGGGTAGAAATTTTAGTGGCTTCCTCAGTGGGCACCTTATGACTGTTTAATCTATTAACGAAGAGAAAATTCCTATTTTTGTATGAGTTTTGGTCATATTCTCATTTTTTTTAGTGAAACAAATGCATTCAAAAGGCTTGTTTTGTTCATTCTCAAGGAAAGGAAGGGTCTTTCATGAGAAAAAAGGTAGGAATTTTTGAAAAGTCTTGCTTGTTCAACCTTCCTGTAAAAAGTTTTTTCATACAATGGGAGGTACAAAGGGATTTACACACTAAAAGAGAGGCGGTAGGAACCCATTTGTGCCAGCATTGCACTTTTTCGCCATGGTACTTATATGGTAAGAAAGAAAGAGAAAGTTGTGTTAGTCCAACAATTTCTTATGAAAATTACATAAAACAAAGTGACCCTGAGTGCTTGTTTGATGCCTTGTTCAAGATTGGACAGGACAAACAAATAGAGTTTTACCTGCTCTATAACAATTGTATTAAGGCCAACGTTTGTTTCGACTTTACAAGAAGTTTTGCTCCTTGTGTTCAACATTTGTTTTACGTTGTGTGAAGACAACATGAACACACACTGATAGTGGGTTGGATAACTTCATTTTGGATTGTATGACTCGATCCACCCAACCATACGAGTGTTTTAACATATTTATTATGAATTTTAGCCTCAAATATGGATCTCAGATTCGATCTAAAAACTAAAAAATGTTTAAAATCAAATCAAACCATCAAACCCTATTAAATCATAAAACCTTAAAAATGTAAGAAAATAAATCATAAATAAACTCAAAAATCATAAACTATAAGAAAAATAAACCATAAAATTAAATAAAAAAAAGTCTTAATCAAAGAAAAAAAAACCTAATAAAATGCAAGAAAAGCCCTAATCAAATTCACTATAAAAAGCCTTAAAAAAAATTGATTCAAAGCCCTAATCATAGAAAAAAACATTAATCAAAGAAAAGAAAATACTAATCAAACTAACTATAAGAAACCCAAATTTAAAAACTTTGATTCAAAGCTCTAATAAAAAAAATCATATAAAAAACTCTTATCAAATTAACTACAAAAAACCCTAATTTAAAAAATTTGATTCAAAGTCTTAATCAATGAAAATCAAAGAAAAACTCTAATAAATGAAAAGCAAAGAAAAAACCCTTAATTAATGAAATTCAAAGAAAAAAAACTAATTAATGAAAAAACTACAATTGAGCCCTAAGAAGAAAAGGAACGAAGAACGAAGAAGAAGAAGAAGAACGAAGGAGGAGAGACATAGAGAGAGAGAGGAATGAAGAAGAGAGAAATATAGAGTCACTACTGCCCTCACCATCCTGGCAGTGACCCCCGATGCCACCTCACCCCATTGCCGCTTAGCTGCAAGAGAGAGAGAGAGAAAGAGAGAGAGAGTTGGGAGCCCCCCCATCCCCCGTTCTAACCGTAACAAGGGGTGAAATGAAAATTACAGTGAAATAAAGATGTGACAGACGCATTCCGCACATCTGCCGCATTCTTAGTCCCATGTTCCCAGTGCGATTTCCATCTAAAATCGAGCCAGGATAGGGAATCAAACAACCCCTAAGGACACGTTTGAATCATCGCATGTGGGATGCTGCAAATGCGGGCCCCACGCAAATCCGTGTGCCCATGCAATTACGGGTTGCACAAGCACAATATTGGTGTGTTCCGCGAACTCTTATTTGGCATCCACCACTGCTCTGTGCCCCCCACGGAATAGTGGGCGATGGACACTCAAACAAAAACAAAAAATAAAAGTGTTTTGTTTTTGGGGTGCGTAGAGTAGGGGTGGCAAAACCTGACACGACCCGCCAACCCGCCTCTTAGGCGTGTTCGGGTTGGGCTTAAACTAACCTGTTTAATAAATGGGTCCAGTTCGTGTTAGGGGTATGCCAACCCGCCAACCCGTCAACCCGTCTGCCAACCTGACCCGCCCACCAACCCGCCAACCCGTTTACCCAACCCAACCCGTTTATTAAACGGGTTGGCAGGTCGTGTCAGGTTACCCGTTTAATAAACGGGTCGGGTTCGGGTTGAGGTATGCTGACCCGCCAACCCGCCGGGTCGACCCGTCAACCCGACCGGATTGCCACCCCTAGCGTAGAGTGCCCATGACAGTGCATCCTGTCTTGTTCGAGGATGTGAGTGGATGTCTTTTATGCGTCCTGTCCACGCACGTCCACAATTCAAATGCCCTATAATAGAATTCATGAAGAGATCATGGTCTTTTCCAGCTTGGTGGCCTGCAAGTGACAATAAACAAAAAATATGAGGAAAAAGGCGTTGATAATGATGATGATCAATGTAATCAAGATGAAGATACTGATGATAACAAGCTGGTAGTAATGATGTAACCTTTATTTGATTATCAATAGAAGGATGTTCCTTAGGATTTAGCATTATCACTAACCTTAAGTTTTTTTTTTTTAATTATGGAGAGATTAAACGCCAATTTTTTGTGTGTCCTGTTTAAGTCAAGAGGTGCCATGTCAACCTTGTCCCCGTTTTAGTGTCCTTGGTGTAAAACTCCATGAGTAGTCATCCTCATTCATTGAAAAGATTTTTCTTTTGCTTCGGCTTGCACCCAAATCGGTTCCACTCATCCCTTATGTGATCACTATTTTCATGCCCCTCATTGGGATTTCATCCCTTATGTGATCACCATTCTCTCTCTCTCTCTCTCTAGAGAGAGAGAGAGAGAGAGAGAGAGAGAGAGAGAGAGAGAGACTACAATATGAGAACTAGAAATATGGGCATTTTCAAGACTTTTTTTTGCAAATTCAACCATCTAGCATGCTTAATTTGCTAGGAATCAACTATTGGATCATGTATTTTTTATGAAAAAATGTGATTTTTGAATGTTTGAATATTTATGAAGATGATAAGCCATTGATTTTAAAATATTTAAAAATTCATGTTTATGCATCAAAATCAGATGATTCAAGAGCAGGTTCTTATAAATCCAAGCATGTAGATCACATCGGTTCGGTTAGATTCAAGAGAAAGAGACAAAAAATCCATGAAATATTGGTTCACAATTAGTTCTCATATTTTTAGTTCTCAATTGTTTTTGTCCCTATTGCTGCATTTTTAGAGAGTACGTGATTCTGGAGCATTGGGTCAACGGGTCAAATGTGACTCGATCCTACCTGTACTGGATCGAGTAGGATCTGGGTTTCACAATAAAGATTAGCATTTTAGGATCGAGTAGGATCATGATTACCATTTTAGGTCAGACTCATAGGATCCAATTAGCATCTAGAGCAGGATATCAGCAATTAAGTTCACAAATTTTGAATTCAAATGTCATTAAAAGGTATTGTTTTGTTTGGTTTGATCTGGGCCTGGTTTATGTTATCCTTTAGGGACCCAAATGTGGTTTTGCCTATGAGAGGTCTTGTCAGACCCTGACTTGGATCCAATACCAGCACCTCAAAATCAGATCCAAGAGTGGCCACACTGAAAGTTTTGGCATCATAGTGAAAATGCTACCTGGGTACCCCAGTGAAAATACTGGTCATGCACTCACAAGTGTTTGGGAAAAAATGCATATTCACAATTTTCCATATAAGATAAAGAGGAGAAAAGAATATATATCATTAGTGTTACACCCAACTGGAAACCAATGTTATTCATTCTTGTAAACCAATACAATTCAAACATATAATAATACACACAATATATGAATAAATGACCCACATATATACTCTTGCATATATGTGGATAAAGAAAATGTAAAAAGCAATTGCACTTGAATAACATGATTTTGTCATATCATGCCACTTCAATAACAAAAGAAGGAAAAAATGCAATAGGTAGGCATAAATGTATCACAAACAAGATGTACAAGTGAATTGAATGTAAGAAATTTTTTTGTTTGATGATGAGGAACCTTTCTTGGTAGGAACACATGTATGAGCCCACCTCCCAACGAAGTGAACTCTGGGTGATTCACCAAAGGCAGGTCCATTATGTGACCCGGTTCTCGATAAAGTTTTCCAAAGAGCGGATCAGTGCCATGACTATTGGACAACCAATCATATGACAACATTTCTTGTGACTCGATGCTGTTATGTGATTGGCTATGACACTTAGTCGCTCCTTTGATCTCAATTCAAGAGAGAGAGAGAGAGAGAGAGAGAGAGAGTAATTGTTATTGGCACCCCACCTTACTCCGCCAGTCTGAGAAAATGAGAGTTGCACCATAGTGAGCCAGGGCACCCCCCACCACCAACACATGAAATATCTGATGGCTGTGTCCGGCAAGGTCAAATTTGCCGGGCATCCACCTCTCCGGAATCCGGCTGACATAGAAGAAGGTCCCGGCTGAGTAGAAGACTGCCATAGCCAACTCATATGCTAGTACAATTAGGCACCTTGGTTCGGACCAATTCACAACCAATGCATGAACAGCGGGGATCAAGCCGGAGAAGCCCATAGCTGTGAACAACATCGCCCGGAAAGACCGGAACTCGGATCTCGAGAACACTGGTGTTAGGAGGGTGAGAACAGTGAACACACCAAAGATTGTGATACCAGAAAGATAGATGAGCTGCCATTGTGGGTCACATTGGAAGATGTAGTAGATTGGTGGGAAGAAGGAGGCGACGATCATGACACCGATACCGGCATAGTCAAAGCGCCATAGAAAGAGGCTCAGCCGGTGGGAGTGGCAGCTGAAGAGGTGGCAGAGGCTGCTGGAGAGGAGGCAGAACATGGAACCACCAAGGAATACGAAGAGTGGCCATCTTGTCACTGTTATGGCTTGAGGATCAACATGTGATTTGGTGGTGGTCTTCACCAAGTCCAACCGGATTGTGCCCTGTGATCATGAACTTGTTCAGATTTTGAATAACATCCAAAACGAAACTACTTTGCAGAATACATACACCACTTTATTAGTTTTTAGACAAGTTGATGCATCCAAATTAGGGGTTTCAACGGGTTGGGTTTACCCGGACCTGAACCGTGCCAAACCCTATAGGATCCGGGTATGGTGATAAGTAAGAATAACTAATTAAGGCCAGGTCCAGACCCGAGGGTCCGATTAATACATGGAGCCTGGTATAGTTTGTGAAAATTTATGCCAGATCCGAGTTCCGATTAAGACCCACAAATTTTCAAGGTAAAAATGATAAAAAATATTGTTTTACCGGGTATGGCCCGGATCTGGTTCATGTAGTTCTTATGGGGTCCAGGTATGGTTTCTCTTATGGTGGGTCCAATTAGACCCGGGTCTGGACCTGATTCCATACCCAAACATCGGGGCCACCTGTGGTTCCACCTGGGTCCGAACCAAACCTGACCCGTTGACACCCCTAATCCAAATACACACTTGGGATAACCAGAAAACTGGGACGACTTGTTATGGATAAAAATCTATGTTAGACAGATACTCTATTAGATGCAGCCACTTATCCAGATGAACGAGAGAAGTTGAGATCTTCTATTGTAGAATATGATAATGTGATTTCCCAGCTTATCCCGTTTATTGAGAAGGTGGGATCTTCTATTGTACAATATGATAATGAGATTTCCCAGCTTATCCCATTTATCTGGATCAGTGGGTGCACCCAAAATTATCCTGGTTTGAGTGTCCTCTTATATAACAGTACTCATATTGAAAACTTAAATCAAAATGGCTGTCTCCGTGTCCACAGTCGTACTCATGTGACAATCACCTATCTTTTCCTTTTTCTTGGTAATAGGGATGCAAACGGTTCGGATGCGGAAACAGCTAAATACATGGGGCTTCAGACTGTAATCGGATCCATAACTGCCAAAAACTGCAAAAACCTCCATCCTGGATCCGACCCCATTTGCACCCCTAGATAATTTGGTGTGCACCGAACATCCCATCCCCCTTCTTGGGTATTCAAATATCCAAGAATTTCTAGATTTTCAGAAGGTTTTTTAAAAGGTCCCCTCATCTTCAAATTTATGAAATATGAGCCAACATACCTGCAGTGTGTGGTTTAGGGAGTAAGCAGCGTTTGTAACATTCACCGTCGAAAATGACCTGAAACCCATAAACTCAAATCTAGTCAGAGAAGTGCATCGTATACATATAACAAATCTAGTCAGAGAAGTGCATCGTATACATATAACAAATCTAGTCAGAGAAGTGCATCGTATACATATAAGGGTGTTTCTACTAGTCTACTTATACTAAGAAGATGAGCTAAGGATATAGCAATTTTCTTTTGGACATGGAATTGGATGAGACAGATCCAGCTTATTTGAATTGAATGGGCTGTGTGTGTGTGTGTGGGGGGGGGGGGGGGGGGCATTCAGTTCCCACGTACGAGGGTAATACATCAGTAATAAATGAAACATGCTAATTGGGTTTTCAGCTCTTTCGAGGTTCTGTCCAAAAAATGTGTTGGCATGGTTGATTTACTATGAATTCACACTTGGATCATGTGTTTTCGATGAAAAAATGATATTTCGAGCCTAAAAAATTTACAAAGATTTTGGACCATCTCAAATTTAAGTAAAACATGGGAAAAACTATTTCAAAAGCAGGGTAAGCTAAAAAAGTGGTTAGTAACTAAATCTCTCTCTCTCTCTCTCTCTCTCTCTCTCTATATATATATATATATATATATATATATATATATATATATATATAATCCGACTGAAAACAATTCGATATGATTCGGATTGATTCAGTTTTTTGTTTTCGAGAATTGATTAGACTTAGAAACTGATTCTACAACAGTGGTATAGAGTCTTGAATTGCGATGAGTCAACATGGCTTGCCAAACATCCCCACTATTTCCAACTATTAAAGTTGATGTCAGCCTGATGCATTAGATCATTTTTAAACCATCATTATCTTCACTGATTGTGAAGATAGCTGGACAGGTTTATAGTTGTGTCATCCTAAACGACGGGTCCATGTTTTGAAACCCAACAAGGTCTATTCTCCAGCTTCACTGTCGTAAAGAAAAAGTAAACTCATTCATTAGATGTTGAGTAAATTTAGTTTAACAAAAAGATTAACCTTTTTGGCCTTAAAAATAATAGAACATTTTCAATAATGCTACTGAGTTGGTTGCAGTTTGGTAATTTCATGGTTATATATATATATATATATATATATATATATATATATATATATATATATATATATATATATATATATATATATATATATATATATATATATATATAATGCCCCGTTAGGCTCCTTCAAAAATCGTAGTTTTTAGTATTTTTTCTCACGTCTAACACCATACATATGATCTATTGTTTTGTTTAGTGGGAACCGTCTTTTAGATCACTCAAATCTGACCTGTATACATGTTTTTCTGATGATCCAAAATCAATGGTTATGAAGGCATCAATTTTTCTCAGCTCATAAAAATACATTTTTTAATAGAAAAAACATGATCCAAATAAATCAAGCATGTTAAACACATCTAATGTTTCAGATCTATCATAACACTTCAAACTATGGGCCCTAATGGAGCCGAGAAAAGAGAGCCTAATATGTTCAGTTTTCTCTCTCTATATATAGAGAGAGAGTCTCAGTTAAAAAGGCATAAACCATCTAAAGCACTTTAAAGTATCATTTCCACAAGTGCTTTTTTACAACTTGAAGGATTGGAATGTCGTCTACATGAACAAAAACCCAAGAATTGGCTGTTGGACCAAATTTTTAATGTATAAAATATGATTTTTATGGTCTAAAAATTTCAAATTATTGACTTTTAATACATTACAAATTCTTTTTATACATAAAAATTAACTGAATATGTAAGCTCAGATTTGCAAAACTCTCTCTCTCTCTCTCTCTCTCTATATATATATATATGTGTGTGTGTGTGTGTGTGTGTGAGAGAGAGAGAGAGAGAGAGAGAGAGAGAGAGAGAGAGAGAGAGAAAGGAGTAGCTGCCAACAGCAACACATGAGACGATTAAACCCACCTGGGAAAATTCGAAAGAAATTAATGACTTTTAATACATTACAAATTCTTTCTATAAAAAAAAAAAAAATAACTGAGGAGCTTGTTAAATCAGATTTGCAAAACTCTCTCTCTATATATATCTATCTATCTATCTATATATATATATATATATATATATATATATATATATATATATATATATATATGAGAAAGGAGTATTAAACCCACCTGGAAAAATTCGAAAGAAGGTCTTCGATCTCGGGTATTTGGACGGAGTTGGCGATGGTTAAGTAAAGAAACAACAGGAACCCAAAGAAATGCCTGTAGAATACCAGAGACCACACATTACCCCCTCCTCACGACAAACCCAATCATCCACACCAAAAAGAAAAAAATAAATAAAAAGAAAAGCAAAAGTGAAGGAGCCCATCTTGAGGATCCAATGATCGGGGCCGAGTACTTAACAAAGCACTAATCCCAAAAAATGGCCGCGTGAAACAGCGAAAATCGCTACGCTACACGTGTAACAAGCCCGTCACATCGGGTGCAGCGATCTTCTATGTTTGGCGACCCCGTTACTTTGTTAAGTTCTCGGCCCCGATCACTGGATCTGCTCTCGAGTAAGGAAACCTCACGTCCACACGTTTAGCGTCTCGTTGTGCCAGAAGAAGAAGCTTGTGAGGGCCTGCTTCAGCGTGTAATCGGCTCTGTAGAAGTTGAGAATGAACTCGTTGTCCTTGAGATACTCGGGCAGAGCGTCGCAAGACAGTAGACGGAGCCCTTTACTCTTCCTATCCTTCTTCTTCTCTTTGAGTCCCTCTGTGATGATGAACTCGCTCACCATCTTCGCTCTCCTTCTTCTTCTCCTCGACAAACTCTCACCGTTCATCGACCAACGTCCATTACCCACTTTATACGCGGATTGGTTGCCGCCGGAATTTAGCTCCGGTCTTAGATACCGGCAGCCGGAGCTAAGATTCCGGTGGCCGGAACTTTTGTGTGGTGCAGCTTCTTTGTTCAGGGGTTGGAGTCCCCGAGCTCCCACTGCTCCCTCATTTATTGATGGTCTTTGTGCCAAATGACTATTTTACCTTCATATTTTGAAGGAAAAAACAAAGGGATGTTTTTTTTTATTAAGTAAGAATGGCAAATTTAAAAATAAAAAATGATAATATTTTCTACCAAAAGATAAAATAAAAAAAGCTGCCTTGGATGCCGTTCATCTTAAAAATGAACGACACCCATCAAAACAGTGAAGAAGTTAATTGTGAGCTGTTCATTTTAAACCAATTCGATGCCGTCCATCCTAAATAGGAACGACATCAAAAAAACAAAAAAAAATCCAAGCATCTCATTTGTACAGGTTTTGGATGCCATTCATCTTGAGATCAACGGCACCCAAACACTCTGACCTGATCCCATTTAATGGGGTTTGCAAGGTTGGGTGGAGTGTTGGGTGCTGCCATTATGAGTCATGGCATCACTGTTGAGGGTTGGAAGGCATATCTTTGGAGAGAGTGAATGATATCTTACCATGCAAAATATGGGGCATGGGCATACTGACAAATATCCCGAGATTTATGAAAATCTCGCGATAATATTGCGAGAAATTGCCAGAGAGTTTAAAACGACAATTTCTTGAGAGATTTATGAAAAACACAAATACCACGATTTAAACACGATATTTATGTTTTAAACAGTTACTTATACTAAAAAAAATTGTGTATTTTTATTTTTAAACAAATTTTCTTAATATTTTCTTATATAAAATGTTTTTTAGATTTTTTAATTTGTTTTTTTATTGCGGAGATTTTGCCAAAAAAAATGTGAGATTCATGAAATTTTTTCAATTTCTCAAGAGTTTTTGAAAAAATGGAATTTGCCGAAAAAAAAAAAGGTTTGTCATATGGGCATGGGATAATGTCATTCGTGACTTTCCTACAATGTTCAGTATCGGAATCCGACCTGTATTGTTTGGCCAACGAATTCAGGAGAATCGGTAGCGATTCTCAAGTGAATCGTTATGAATCAGTCAAAAAATAATAAAATAATAATTTGTATCAATCAGGACGTGACACGTGTTAAAGTCATTACAATAATATTAAAACATAAATTTAAGCTAATTTTTATATTTTATAAAAAAATAGCCTATTCAGGTGAGCATCATATTGATTTTTTTATGTTTTTCTATTTCTATGATCAATGGTCTATATATCATGGACTCTTATAATTTGAAAATGCTGCAACTTGGTCAATCTTATAATCATCATCATTGTAATGTGGAGTTGGGGCAATTGGTTTTTTTTCTTCTTCATCAGGCCAACTTACTTGAATTACGACTAAAATGTGAATTTCAAATTTTTTTTTAACTTCATTCAATATGCTAAATTCAATATATTGATCTAAGTTCTAAGGCATTTAATTAAATGCGTCCTACATTTATACTATATCTCACATAGAAAAAGGGGTGATTTTTGTTAAGATCTTGGTGGTAGTAGTTCCTCATTAAACCAATTAAGGGCATTTAAAAAAAGTAAACTGCTTATTTCTTTAAATGTTGGGAGTAATTATGTAAATCCACACCACCATAGTGACAAATATCGTGAGATTTATGAAAATCTAGCGATAATATCGCAAGAAATTGCCTAAAAGTTTAAAATGGTAATTTCTTGCGAGATTTTCAAAATATCGCAAGATTTATGAAATAACATAAATACCGTGATTCAAACACGATGTTTACGTTTTAAGCAGCTATTTATCATAAAAAAAGCATGCATTTTTATTTTAAAATTATTTTTTTAATGTTTTCTTATAAAAAAATAAATTTTTTATTATTTTATTTATTGCCAAGATTTTGCCAAAAAAATATGAGATTTATGAAAAAAATTCAATTTCTTGCAAGTTTTTGAAAAACGAGATTTTGAAAAAAGTGTTTGTCACTATGATCCACACCAACGGGGGCTCCGCTTGTTTGGTGGGAGCAGCTAGTGAACGTCACCTTGTGTTGGGACGTTCCAGGTTCAAAATCCAATGGTATAGTTGCATAACTAGTAGGGGTCTACAAGAATTTTTTTTTTTTTTAAAGGTAAAACTAAAGGCCGTCTTTTGCGTTCAATTCCCAACATTCAGGTTGTTGGCGACGCCCAACTGCCAGCCTCAATAGTATGGAGAGAAGAAAAGGTCATGATGGGGTGCAGGTCCCACAATGAGCTTGACAGGTGGCCAACTTCTAACCCTAATAAGTGTTTTGATTGCTTCTTAATTACCAAAATACTCCTGCGATGACGCAATTATGACGCCAATAAGGCTAGGGTCAACACCGTAGACTGTATGCCTGTTAAACGGGGCGGGTTTGACACTAATCCGATCCGGGTAAAATGCCATTGAACCGGGTTCGAAACAAATGAAATAGGTCCGGTTAGTTGTTTGGGTTGGACTTGCATGGTTTGAGTATAATACAGACCCTGGTTTGGTTTTTACATTTCAAACCGTGCTCAAGCCCAACCAGAGCATAGACTAAAGTCCACTAGTTTTAATATAAAATAATCAAAATTTAATATTCTACAGGGTCTGGTATATGATATCTGGATCTGATTCCATCTATACTAGGTCCAGTAGAACCTCGATGCCCACCAGGCACCGGTGGCTCAAATTTGGACCCAGTTCCAGAAAAGCTCCAATTCATTGACAGGCCTAGTGGATGATGCTTTTCCCGGATTCTTGGGGTCGGATCTGACTGTAGTACTTAACCAAGACCCGTGTGACCCACTTCAATTCTCAATAAGTTTGGGCCATATTTACACTAAGCTCAGGCAACGGAGTCATCAGGCTTAGGGCTGTGTTTTTGGACACAGTGAGAACAAAACTGGGGTCCGGATTCAAATAGTGGTTCGAGACTTGGGAATACGTGGAGTAGAGTGGAAGTCTAGTAGTAAGTGCTCCTTGGACCATGTTTGGATCAGGCAAAATTAAACCCTGATGAGAACCGGATCCGAAAGAACTGTCATAATAATCAAGTCCTACTGACCTGTCTAGCTGGTACCAGTTCAGAGGCAGCTGGGACGTTATATCATCAGTGCTGCCGTAGATGCGGTTCATTTATTTGGATGAACGGTTGCCAGAATACCATTTCCTTTCTTTTAGTTTTAGCCATTCATTTTTTTGTGCTGTACATGCCAATCATCTAAAACTTGAATCACTATAAAAAAAATTGTAGTACTCATCTAAGAACCCGCCTATATGCCATGGTGTTCTGGCTGCTCTTCATTGGAGTGGGTTTTATAAAATATATTTTTAAAAAATATTTTTGATAAAAACGATTTATGCAAGCAATACAACAAATAATAAAAACCACCTCGCACGAGTGGTGGAGTCCGGGTCGATCTCAAGGAATGAGAGAAAGTACTTTCTATTCCACAAAAGCTAAATTATTCTTTATTACCAAAATAAAATAAATTAATTAAATAACTAAACTAAGAGTACGACCCTCTGCGGAGGGCTTACAAAATAAATAAATAAGCGCAGACCCAATGAATTAAATAAATAAAATAAATCCTAAGCTAAAAAGAAAAGAAAAGGGTCTTCAATGCTCAGAGCTTCTCGTCCCTTGCTTGATTTTACTGCTTCTCCCTTATTGTTATAATCTTTCATTTCTTATGAGTGTTGCTTTTGAGGGCTTTTTGAGGAGTTTAAAAGGTCTTTTTAAAGACCTTGGAGGGCTCTTTTAGGATACTTTTGAGGGATCATCACACATTCAACCAATTCCTTGCAAAAAAAAAAAAACACAAAACAAGGAAAAAAAATCTAATGTTAGTGTAAGTAAAAACAAAACAAAACAACATAATGCAATTTATCTATAACAAACCAATTGCATGTAACAAATCGTTATACTAAAAGACAAAATAGCAAAATTAACTAACTAACAAGAAACTATTCAATGTAACAACTAATAACAAGTCATGAAACTACTTAACAGACTGACTAAATAACAACTATAGATTGATTTAACTAGATTGAAAATAATTTTTTTTACCTTCGAGTTGCACGTATCTTTCGATCCATTTCCGACAGAGGGGTTGAGAAAAAAAATGGTCTTACCTTCAAGCTGCACGTACCTCCGATGATGGAGAAAAGAAGAAGCTGACGATAACAGTGATTAGAAATAACACAAAACAAGAGGGGAATAAAGAACTGAGAAAGGAACCAACCTAGAGTGAAACAAGGGAAGAAGGAAAGAGGGGGAGAGAGACAAAGGTTTGTGTTTTTCAAAAAAGAAGACATGGTTCTTTGTTAGAAAAATAGTATTTATACTTTAGAAATCTTGTCAAAACACGATTTTTATGGAAGTCTGAAAAATGTTTAGAAATTTCAAAAATGGTCTTCCTCTGAAAACACGTTTTCCATAAAACCAACTCCTAATCTAATTAAACTATAAGTTAGAAAATTCTAACAAGGTAAAAACACTGAAAAATGCAGGGCAAGCTCTGAAATATGCGATTTTCTATATTTTTTATTTTAAAGCGATTTCTCAAAAATAAAATAAAAAGAATGAGTTTTTAATATGATTTTTCACTAAATCATGCATAGAATAGTATGAATAAAGTGCAAAATATATGCATGATAAAATTTCTCCATGCTTATTGTTTGCTAGTCCTCGAGCAAACTGACCCTAAATAACAAAAACAAAAGACAAACAAAGCAAAAATTAACTCACTTTCGTAGAAATCATGGTTGCATTTAGCATATGCAACAGGTCATTTAAACTTCACGGTTACCCCAGTGGACGATTAAGGTCTCGTGAGGGTTTGATGTAATGCTACCCATAAACATCTCTATCATGTATGCATAAAAATTCAACTTCAAAAAGCATTAGGTAGTTAAGGAGTTTGTTTTCACAAATATTTCATGACATTACATTATCAAAACATAATTAGAGTCTTTTATAGGCTACCACAGAATAAAACTTTTTCTTTTACTTTTCTAAATATCATAATCATTTATGTTTTATTCTAAGAAAATCAAATATATACATATCATTTTTTATTTATCCTCACTCATATGTTTTCTGCATAGGTTTCTTAAAAATTATTCCCAAGCAGTGGATTTTTTCTTCTATGCTCTTTCTTTTTCTTTTTGTAGATTTTTAATTTTTTCATACTTTTTTTTCTTGTTGTTGAGCACTATTCCAAATTTTCAGTTTTTGTGACCCGTGTAACGAGCTTTGGGTCAGTGACTTCCAGGCCAGATGACCTTAGGGCACTAGATACAAAGTACCCCTTGGACTTAATTGCTCGAGTCAGTAGACCTTTCATTTTCATAATTTTATGTATAACTCTCTTCTTGTCAAGTGCAATGTCAACATCTATTGGGCTCTCTATAAAGTCCATGTAACGGGCTTTCGGGCCAGTGACTTCCAAGCCAGATCACTTTATAGCACCAGGTGTAAACACTCCTCAGGTTTTACTTGCTCGAATAAAATAGGCCACAAATATTAACTTAGACAAAGAAGTGACTTCCTTCATTATCCTTTTTGACATGAGAATCAAATACTTCAACTTGTGTCTGAGCCCAACTACTGGAGAATACGAAGAGATCAAACAACTAAACGTATGCCCTTTTTCACTTTTTGAGCTCTTATTTTCAATTTTGTTCATTTGCTTAATTTTAAAAAATAAGACTCTGCATATTCATACTTGTGATTCAAAATAAACACTAACATGCATTTGTCACCATTTCTTTGAAAGCGACATAAATAACCATGTTTTCTTGATTAGTGTCGGAAAAAAAATCGTAGGGCTTCAAAATTCTCTAAAAATATTAGATTATGTAAAGCATTCATATAAGGTCAAACTCTTTCCTAAAAAGCCCAAATTTTATGAGTTTTCATCATTGTGCAAGTATAAAGACATAAAATGATTTTGGTGTACAAACTGCACCCTCATCAGTGGCACTCCCACATGCTTGCATGAAACTAGATGAATGCACATGAGAAACATAAGAAATAGAAAGAAAGTAGAAGAAGTCGCATGTGATTTCACTTGTGTTGGCTTGCTGCCTTGTATTGGCTCTATAGAGATTTCACTTGTCTCAATATTTACAACTCATAAAAATGCACAAAACGCAATGCATAAATAATCTAACATTCATGCTCATGAACAAAGAAAATGATAGAAAAACAACAAAACTAATAATATCACAACACTAATATGGGTTGCCTCCTATAGAGCGCTAAATTTTATGTCTTCAGCCAGATGGATCTTTGGTGATCCTTCATCTTCTATAAGATCAATAGATGCGAAGTCATGCTCAATCGGGAAGCCCAAGAAAAAATTGTTTCATTTATGACCTTGCCCACAATATTTCCTCCAACTCTACCCCTCTCGACCCTATAATAACTCTCTAGTCTGCTAAGAACGAGCTTAGTCTTCACGTGAAGAGTATTATCACAAGATGATGAGCTATAAACTGAATATCTACCTATGCAATCATGCACTACGAATCAGATTGCTTTCATTGAGCGCCTGTCACATGAAACCTTTCATCATTTCATGTCATTCTCGTGGCAACATAAAAAATGTTTATGTGCAATCACTTGTTGTCAAAAGAAACATCTATTTCCCTAGTACGACAATCAATACGAGCATTGTTAGTGACCAAGAATGGTCTGCCAAGAATGATGGGAGTCTGGTGAGTGCATCAGTGCCCTTCATGTCCAGAACGAGAAAATCAATGGATAAATAAAAGTCCTCGACCATGACTAACACATCTTCCAAGATTTCTCAAGGAAGCTTGGTAGACATGTCAGCTAACTGTAAGATAGTTGTCGTGAACTTTAAATCCTCAATCACAAAAATGTCATAAAGAAAACCCGACAGTATATTCACACTTGCCCCAAGACCAAGCAATGCACGCTCGATGGTCATGTTCCCTATGACACAAGAGATGATTGATGCCCCAAGATCCTTCAGTTTAAGTGGGACTTGAAGTCGAAACACATAGCTTACCTGCTCAGTTTGGAAGATCTCCTTGGGTAGCGATCTTGAATTTCTTTTCAGCATGCAAAGTTTCATAAGAAACTTTGCATAGGCGAGCACTTGTTAGATTACATCCAACAACGGGAGGTTTATGTGAACATGCTTAAATACGTTAAGCATTTCGTGCATTATCGCTCCATGCTTGCCAAAATCATTCATTTTTTTCAAAGCCTGAGAAAAAGAGACTCTAAGAATATACAAAGGGGAAGGCATAGGTCGTGGGCCTTGCCCGCTTTTCTTGGGCCTAGTAGGAGAGATCGACTCATTAATAGGTCAGTCACTGGGCTCTCCAGTCTTCTCCTGAGTAGGGTAGAGTTCCTTCCCACTCCGAAGGGTCATAACAGAGTTGACTTGCTCTTAATGAGACTCTGTGAGATGCAAGTCATGGTGCATGGGTTTTTTACTTCTCAGGTTAACAACAGACTGACTTGGGAGGCTTCTCTCACTTCGCCTGCTCAAGGCCTCAGCTAACTATCTCATTTGGGTTTCTAGCTTTGCTATCGACTGCATATGAGAATTGGGGTTGGCCTTCATGTCAGAGAAGGCCTCGAGAAGCTTCTTCTGAAAAGATTGATTCAATGTGGGCTCATGGAGAGAAGGCAAGCTAAGATGGGGAAGGGCCTGTGGGAATGTGGACACGGGTAACCTTGTGAGGTTTTACCCGGTCTGTGTTGTGTTTAAGAATACAGATGGAGTGTGGCTTGTGGATTGCTCCACGCAAAGTTAAGGTGATTTCGTCATCCCGGGTTATAGGTGAGTGTATATAGATCGTGCATCGATCTGGTGAAACCTTGGGCAGCACTCACTTGCTCCTGAACAAATTCAGGATATAGTGGCGTTGCCAGACAATCAAAAACATAATGTGCACGGTTAACGCATAGCTCACACACTTTTTCTACGTGATTTAATAAAGCTAGGTTTGTCAGTAATTGATCAACTTTCCTAGTCAACTGGTCTACTTTGATTTACAATACATATTCAAACCAAACTTCATAAATCCTTCTTTTTTTAGGATCACTAGGAACAGATGTGGTTCTATCAAGTCTCGAGGACAGGGCATGGTGTATAGCATTTTCATTCAACATTTCAAACAGGGTCCATGCCTCATCCTCGCTCTTGAGCATGAACGTACCCCCATACGAAGAATCAATTATCTACATGTCATTTTCGGTCAGGTTATTGTAAAAGTACTGCACCAATTGCCAATGAGGCACCTGGTGGTGGGAGCACTTCTGAAGAAGATCTTTCATCTTTTCCCAAGTCTCATGGAATAGTTCTCCCTCAATCTAAGAAAAGCTGGTGATGGCTTTTCAAAACTGGTTCGTCTTACCAATTGAAAAGTATTTCTTGAAAAATTCTTGCTGCATGCGTTCCCAAGTGGTAATTTGAATCGTATCTAAGGCCTTCAACAAATGCTTGGCTTTGTCCTTGAGGGAGAACGAAAACAATGTCAACCTCAATGCATCATCCCCAAAATTGTTGATTCGCACCGTAGAGAAGATCTCAAGGAACTCATCGAGATGATGATAGGGGTCTTCATTGCTAAGACCATAAAAGGATGGTAATATTTGAATGACATTGGCCTTGATTTCAAATTAGTTTGCTCCTACATTAGGTCTTGTGATGCAGGAGGCGGAAAAGTAAGAATTGAGAATGAAGTACTCCCTAAGAGGACGAGTCAATTGTTGATCCTCAATCATAAGGCCAGGTCTACGGGCTTTCTTAACGAGGGACTTGAGGTCCTCTTAAGTGTCTACAAGCTCAAGGTCAAGCAAGCGTTGCCCTTGCATACAGCTGATGGTAGACCGGTGCAACAACCATCCTAAAGAGGGGGTTTCTACCTACCTAACGCGCAAACGTGATCAAACTACAACAAACTATGAAGCGAGCAAAATAAAAAATAATAAAAAAACAGTAAATACACACCATACACTTGCACCCAAACATATATTTTGCGAAAAAGCAAACTATAAGCACAATACCAATCGTGCAGAGTCACATCCTAAGAAGAAACCTACTAGGTGGGTCATGCAGGAAAAGTAAAGTGGTCTTTAGGGCTTACAAGCAAGGTGGTTCTAAAAATACTAAATACAAAAGCAAACCAGCAATCCTAGTTAATGAACATGGAAAATAAACTGACAACCCTAAATAAGTAACAAAAAGAAAACTAGCAATCTTAAGTAAAACGAGAATACACAATGGGCAATAAAGTGAATACTCATATTTCTATCGCTGTTCCTCGGCAACGGTGCCAAAAATTTGGTATGAGTTTATGAAATGATATTTTAGAAGAGATATTTTCAATAAAAACATTATGAAAGCCAGACACCAAATAATAAAAACTGACTCGCATAAGTAGTGGAGTCTGGATCGATCTCAGGGAATGAGAGAAAGTACTTTGTATTTCACGAAAGCTAAATTATTCTTTATTGCCAAAATAAAATGAATTAATTAAATAACTAAAGTAAGAGTATGGCCCTCTGCAGAGGGCTTACAAAATAAATAAACAATTTTATTACAGACCCAATAAATTAAATAAATAAAATAAAACTTAAGCTAAAAAGAAAAGAAAAGAGTCTTCAGTTCTCTGAGCTTCTAGTCCCTTTCTTGATTTCATTGCTTCTCTCTTGTTGCTATAATCTTTTCTTTCTTTTGAGGGTTACTTTTGAGGGCTTTTTGAGGAGCTTAAAGGGACCTTTTGAGGACCTCAAAGGGCTCTTTTAAGGTACTTTTGAGGGCTCACCACACATTCAACCGCTTCCCTGTAACATAAAAACACAAAACAAGAAAGAAAAGTATACAAAAATCTAATGTTAGTTTAAGCAAAAATCACAAAAAATAAAAATGCAATTAATCTATAACAAACTAACTGCATGTAACAAATCACTACACTAAAAGACAAAATAGCAAAACTAACTAACTAACAAGAAACTATTCAATGTAACAACTAATAACAAGTTTTGAAACTACTTAATAGACTAACTAAATAATTGATTTAACGAGGTTGAAAATAAACTAGCCAAACTACTAATTAAACAAGAAAGTCATGAAGTTGATTTAACTAAATTAACAAAACTACGAGTTAAAATTATGGATTAAATGATTCTAACCTAATCTATTAAACTAAGAAAACACAAACTAAGTTATGGCTAATGAATCATGACATAAGGAAGAAAAAATATAAACCACACAACTAAGTAATGAATCAACAACCAGAAATAAATAAATTACGATTATGGCTAACTACAAAACATAAAAGTAAAGGTTCTGCTAATCAAATTAACAAGGCTGAAGACAATTCCAATTACCGAATGTGCACTCAATCTAACTAGCTACTGACCCAAATTAACCTCTACTCAATACATAACATGAAGTCAACAAAAATTATTCTAATCTAAGTTGCCGATGATAACTAACATAAAATAAAATTTGACTATTATACTACACTACAGAATGACTATTTCATAAATGATTAGACTTCCATGCTAAACTGATTAACACGTAACACTAAGGAAATCGAAGCTGCTAACACTACAAGAAAAATGCTAATTAGCGACGGAAATTTACGACGAATTTTTTCCGTCGCAAAGTTGCGACGGATCAGCGAGCGAAAACTATTTGTCGCTAACATTTGAATTTTTTGCAAAATTAACGACGGAAATATATTCGTTGCTAAATCCATCGCTAATTAGCGACGGATTAGCGACAACGTTTTTTTGTCGCCAAAACACTACAAAAAAATGAAAATTAGCGACGGAATTAGCGAGGTAATTTTTCCGTCCCTAATCCGTCGCTAATTAGCGACGGATTAGGGACGGAAAAATTCCCTCGCTAATTCCGTCGCTAATTTTCGATTTGAACCCGTCTCGCCTGAGGCGCGAAATTTTCCCTCCCCCCCGTTCGAAAATTTTCTTCCCTCTATTTTTCCCTCCTCCCGTTCAATTTAAACCATCCCCACCTTCCTCTGACGATGCGCAACAACCTCTCACACCATGGAGGTCGACCTTCTCAGGCACCTCTCACACCACGCGCAGCTTCTGCAGCCGCTCTGCAGCGATCCCTCCGTCCCCGTCTCATCGTCCAGCCCGACGGCACCTCTTGCACCACGCACAACTTCTACAGCCGCTCTGCAGCGATCCCTTTGTCCTCGTCTCGTCGTCCAGCCCGACGACACCTCCATTCTCAGGCACCTCTCGGTGGAGACTGCTCGGGCACCAATGGCACCTCCATCCTCCGCGTCGTCGTCCAGCCCGACGCCTCCTGCAAGTTCTCCCCCGTGAACCCTAGCTACGCCGCCTGCCTTGACCGCTCCTCCCGACGGTGCCCCTCGGCAGTCTCCACCGCCGGTTCCGCCTCTCCCTCGCCGGATCCAGTCTCCCTCGCCGGATCCCGTCTCCCTCGCTGGATCCCGTCTCCCTCGCCGGATCCCGTCTCCCTCGCCGGATCCCGTCTCCAGCCGTGACTGGCTCGCTGCGGAAGAGCGTCCCGACGCCGGTTCTGTACAAAAAAATTTGCTTCCTACCGGAAAACGCGTTGGCAGCGAGCAATTTTTTTTTTTGTTTTTTTTTTTAAATTTAACGACAGATTAGCGACGGATATTATCCATCGCTAATTTAAAATAGCGAAGGACTAGCGATGGATCATATCCGTCGCAAATTAGCGACGGAATTAGCGGCGGATAAGTTGTGGCACTACTTAGCGTCGAAAAATTCGCGATGAAAGTTATCCGTCGCTAAACAGATTAGCGTCGGATTAGCGACGAATTTAGGTTGTCGCTAATCCACAGGTTTCTTGTAGTGTAAACACGCTGGTACAAACTATCAATTCTGCGCAAATCGACTACCACATACATGTACCGGTTTGTGCAGCCTCTCGTACTTCAGCGTGCACCATCCTGCATTGGTGCATGCTGCACCTTTCTGGTTGCTATAGTAATAAATAGATAGATCTTTGCGTGTTGTCCTCAATCACACAATGCAACCAGAATAAAAGACGAAAAAAAAGAAAAATATATATATATAACTACTAAATAAAAGAAAACACTGTCACCAACCGATCTATCTATTTATTACTAGATCAAAAATCTAATTTCAAGAAATAAACTAAATGATGCACAACTTCCGAATTTAACCTTAGTGCAACAATAAAACATGAAAGCAAACCATTGTGATGCACATGCAACAAATAAAACATGATACATGCAAAGAAATTAAAATACACAAAGAGATGGAGGAGAAGAAACGTACCTTTTGATCCGGAGAAGAAATGTACCTTCTGATCAGCAGCATACAGAAAGTGTTCAATCACATTGCACCTGATCCCAACCTACCAAACTTTTCCTGGATCAGTCTACAAGCCAAAACTTGGCCCACCATGGGTTAAACAACCTGGCTTTGTCCAAGGCACACGGGGCTGAGGATGCTAAGTGTTCGGGTCTAGGCCCAATGTGGCTCAGTCTTGGGCTCGAGGTGTTGGCCTTATGGCTTGAATTCAAATGCAACTTGAGTTTCATACACTGGCGTAATGAACTAAGTCGGCATTTGTTTCAGCCCACAAGATGGAAAAGACGCCTATTTTTGTATGAAAATGAACATTTTCTTTCATGGAGGTTGAAATGAACTCCCCACGAAATACCTAGTGGTGCTTGCATTTTTATTTTTCTGGATTTATAACCCCAAGAAACTGCACCAGACCCGAAGACCTGGTCGCTGGCTGAGCTTGCATTTTATTTTTTTATGAAATACACCGTTTTTGTTTTGTATGAAAATCGGGTCCTCCTACACACACACACCATTTTTCTCTAATGGAAAATCACTCTCCTGCTGACAGCTTACCGTGGGTCCCACTTTCCTGTAACATGCTTTTCACGGGCCCCACGTGCCATAATGGAAAAGGAAACAGGCCACGTGATCTTTGTTCAGTATATAAGGCAATGTGCTGCTAGTTGTACAAATTTAAGAGTATCTGAAAATGAAAATTAAAGAAACGTGAATTGGTATCGAACATTACATTTGACACCAACAATTGATAGGACTTTTTTTTTTGACAGAGAAGTCTGGGTTAGGCAAACCCCTACCAGTAGGGATGGCAGTGGGGCGGGGCGGGGGACAAGGTTTCCACCCCCGCCTCAAGATTTTATCCTCCACCCCCGCCTTCATCCCCGTTTCATGTCCTCCATCCCTGGTTCAAACGGGGATGAGGCGGGGCGGGGCGGGGATATTGCGGGGAAAAGTGGTCGGGGCGGGGATATGGCGGGGCGGGGAAAAGTGCACGTCCATCCCCGCCTCCACCCCCGGACGGGGATGGATTTTAACCTTCGTCCCCGCCTCCATCCCCGTTTCATACCCTTCATCCCCGGTCCAAAAGGGGCGAGGCGGTGCGGGCCCCACTTTCCCCCGGTCCACTGCCATCCCTACCTACCAGTTATACAACCATAAACCTTTGGGATTTGAACTTGCAACGACCATTGATTTGAACTTGGAACGTCCCAGCAACAAGGTGACGTGCACTAACTGCCCCTGCCATACAAGCTGAGCCACCATTGGTAACAATTGATAGGACCAAAATAATTGTAAAGTAACTTAAGTTGTAGCTTTAGATAGTAAGAATGAAAAAATAACTCTCAAAGCTGAGAGTACGTAGTTGGGAAGACTTGATGATGATACTGCACTAATAGGACTTAAAAGGGTGGTGAAGGGGAGGGTTAGTTGCCTCTCTAAATTGAGTGTTGTACCCCTCAATTTTCACTATTCTTCTCATGTTCAAAATAGTAATTATTTGATTTTCATAAGTCCCCTTTTGGACGTCCCAACATCTTGAATTTTCTCTCAAATGTGTTATTATTTTATGCATAATAACCTTTGTTCTTATATCTTTATTCCTTCGATCCGACATTGAAAACTTGTGTTTTTACAATAGTTAGAAAGTTAAAAAATAAGGCTCGTAACTTTCATGTTTTAAGTCAAAACCGAAAACCTCTCTAAAGCTTCTGTTTATGAGTTCTCAAACAAGAATACAAGCAATCAAACAATCTATTTTTCAGATGACGTTTCAACCCAAAAAATGAAGGATTTAAAAAAAATGCAAAAAATAACAAAGAAACTAGATATAAATATCTTTCAAATGCTATCTAAATCGCTATAAAAGGATGAATGTTGAGATACATCTCTGAAAATATTTACGATTATGTCAATATCAGTTATTTTTATGTTATTTTCTGATCACTTGCACCAAAAATTTAAGAAATAATAAAAAATGCAAACAGACCAATGTGTTAGCTTTCCAATGGTATCAAGATCTAATAAGCGGTTTAGAAGAAACATTCTTTGAAAGATAAACTTTTAAATTGCATCACACCCTTTGATTAAAAGGTAAATTCATACGATTTTTTTTATGAACATCACGAAGTTTGCATAAAATATAAAAAAAAAATTAATCCACTTTTGCGATGATGAAGAATTTTGCATATATATATTTTATACAAAGATGAGAAAGTTTACACATATTTTATATAAATATAAGGAAGTTTGCGTCTACTTTATGCGGACTTCGTGTGGTCTTCCTCATAAAATATATGTGAGCCGCCTCATTAATGCATAAAATATATACAAACCACCTAATTCACGTAAATATTGATTATTTTTTGCTTATATTTTATGTGAACTTCTGAGGCCCACAAAAAAAATCTTGTGAATCTACTTTTTAGTCAGAGGGTGTGATATAGTTGAAAAGTTTATCTTAAAGAAGACATTTTTCACAAATCGCTCATCAGTCCAAGGCGATTTTGGTGGCGTTGAAAAACTAAAGCATCATTTGTGTGTCTTTTTTATTGCTTTTTAGTATTTCTGGTGTAGGTTGCCAAAAAATAACATAGAATAACCAAGTTTGACACAATTGTTTATATTTTTTTTTCGAAACCTTGTGGTATCTCAACATTTGTTCATTATTTTTCAACTATTCACATGTCACTCAAAATGTATTTCAATATAGCTTCTTTATTCTTTTATGTGTTTATCTGAAATCCTTTAATTTCAGGGTCAAATACCCGTAGTACAGTTTGTCACAGATAAAAATTGGTATATTCTCAAAAGCTCCATACATGCCAAAGTTAAAATAGTCATTTTGACACTCGATATTTGTTATTTTGGGTAGATTTTGGCAAATAATGGGGTTTTCGAGAAAATACATAATTTTTATCGTACGATCATTTTCTGCTCTTTTTTATTACAAATCTTCCTCTATAACATCAAATAGTCACGTCAGACAGATCTGACGGTAATCCATTAATGCTCTCGATGATGAGATCTAAATCATAAAAAAAATGAATGGCTGAAATGAATCCCAAATCTATGTGTTTGGGAGGCAGTTCGGATTAACGGTGTCAGACGCAGCTCTGACGGAACTGATACGCACTCCATCAAACAATGGTACACGCATTCAAATTGATTTGTATATTAGTTATAATGTTCTCAGAAATTTCAGATGTGCTGTATATTGTTGTGACCTCCATGACTTTCAACAAAAAATGACCTGTATCATCAATCATTAGAATTTTACAAGGAAAGATATAATTATTCATAACGATTGAGTGCCATGATGGTACTTCTGAATGACACGTCTCAAACGGTACGGTAGCCAAGAATATCCAAGTCATATGCTTAGAGACCAATATATATAGAAAATGAAAACCTACTCAAAAGAAAACCTCCAATTTCCCAAACCTACCCAATAAAAAATATTTATCAGATATTCAATGTTTTTTCAAAATTCTGATGTGTTTGGATCATGCAATTTGGATGAAAAAATTGATATTTGGAGCCTCAAAAAATTTATAAAATTGTATGTCGTTGATTTTTTAAACCTTATAAAAACATAGCCATGCAACAAAATCAAACGCTCCAAGAACTGATTCCTATGAAAACAAGCACACATATCACATCTTTAAGGTCAGAATTTTGTAAAAACATTAAATATTTGATAAATGTTTCTTATTGGGTAGGTTCTCATTCCTCATATCTCTCTCTCTCTCTCTCTCTATATATATATATATATATATATATATATATATATATATATATATATATAAATGAAAACCTCCTCAATGGAAAACCCTCCCAAACCTTTTCAGTGGACATTTTATTAGATTTTTGATGCTTTTTTTTTCAAAACTTTAACCCTACATATGTGACCTATATGCTTGTTTTTATAAGAATAAGTTCTTGAAGCATTTGATTATGATGCATGGCTAGGTTTTTATAAGTTTCAAAATTAATGGCTTACAATTTTCATAAAATTTTAAAGCTCTAAATACCATTTTTTATATCCAAAATTCATGATCCAAGTATGGATTTATAGTAAATCAATCATGGTCAGAATTTTGAAAAAAACACCAAAAATTTTTATTGGAGAAGGTTTGGAGGGTTTCTATTGAGGTTTTCATTCCCATATATATATATATATATATATATATATAAAAAGTTGGATGGTCACATTTATGAAATTTTGCTACAAACACCATTTCAATCATCCGTATGTCAAGATGAATTCCAAAAGTTTTGATTATGATAAACTTACAAAACTGTAATAAAAATACTATCCGAAATCTATGATTGCTTCTTACTTAATAGTCAGTACTTTGGACCTTCACTAACCATATCTTGCACTTTCCACTAATTTGTGGTTAGTACCGCTAGATCCTGACGATTAGATTGGACCTTATGCTCGTCTGTAACCTATGAAGCTAAAATTCAAATGATTTACATTCACTCATGCATTTTTTTTTTATGATGAAGAACGCTCACTGAGAACCAGGTCACTTAGTGAGTCCATTCCCTTGGAACAGAAGCACCCCCCCCCCCCGCGTGAGGTCATTGAAAAGCAAACCTTTACGGTGCCCACCAGATAAAGGCACCCGCACACCCGTTGGAGAGGTCAGCACCTTCTGTCAAAGCCCAAAGGCACCCACACACCCGTTGGAGAGGTCAGCACCTTCTGTCAAAGCCCAAAGGCACCCACACACCCGTTGGAGAGGTCAGCACCTTCTGTCAAAGCCCCGTGTTCTTCAAAATATCTCACAGATTACCAAAATCCTTTGTATCCAAAATCTCTGATTCCCAACTTTTTAAGGATATTTTTATCCTTTCGCAAATATAGTATGAAAGGTTTTGTGAATGTCACTTTAAATGTACAAAACTACTTTAACTAAATACTTCTTGCTTACGTTTATAAATATGGTACGAACTTCACAAATCATTTTTGTGAATGACAACAAAAATGTGTGAACCTTATTAACTAAATACTCCTTACATATGTTCGCAAATATGGCACAACCTTCACAATTCATGTTTACGAATGTCACCCAAAATGTTTGCACCTCCTTTAACTAGATTTTCCAAAGATAGTATACAAATATAGTATGACCCGAGTAAATCATGTTTGAGAATGTCTCAAAAATATGTGAACCTCCTTTAACTAAATACTTTCAATGTACAAATATAGTATGACTTTAACAAATCATTTTCAATATCATATTGTGAATGTTCTTACATTCATATGTTTTTTGATTCATATATAAAGTTATTGTGATTCTTTTTATTTCTATTTTTTTTTTGTTTCTCACAAAATTATGGCATTTTTTTTGTCAACTTTCCTGTCTTTCTGTCAACTCTAATAATTTAAGTCGAAATGTGAGTTCCATGTGTTTTCTTGCATGCTTAAGATTTTTTTTTGTAGAAATATATATTTAATAACCATGTAGTATTTGTGTTTGTTTGTTTGTCTGTTTTTTATTTAATACTTAATAATGGATTGTATGTTTAAGGTTGTTATACATATATATTTTGTTGGTCTTGTACTATTTGTATTTGGTTGTGGATGATTTATGTTTGTTTGCTTGTCTTTTATTTAATATTTGATTATTTTATTTTAGGTAATGAGGTTACGGTTGAAGTGACTAATTTTCAAAGTGTATGTTGTGCGGTTGTTGTACACAATTAATGATACCTTAAAAAAGGGTTAAAGTATATTGTTGCCTCGTTGATTACCTTCGTTGAAGATCTATAATGGTATCCACAAATAGTAGCATTAAGAAATTTATAGCTTTATTATCCTGTAAAACTGAATATGCGAAAGAGTTATTGGATCTCCAGTATAGTTATTCTCCAAATGTAAGAAGCCACCAAATATGAATATAAGTTTTGGATGATGATGTATACTCGATGTTATGCACTAGTGATGTTTACCTAAATTATTTTTATCGTACATAATGACAATTTTAAAGGAGAAACAATTGAGAGTGATTTACAAGAAACAATTGATAAACAAAATATCCATTGAAGAAGCGATGATGGGAATGATGAAAATCATGTTAAAAATATACATCTATCTTAGGCATTATATGTTAAATTCAGTCCTGAGGTGAACATTCACCTTGTTGGAAATCACGTACCTTCGGTTTGTTCTTCATCCACTGCAGAAGAGAGAAGTATTTGTAAGAAGAAGAGGCGGCAATGACTGGCACGATTATCAAATCGAGTGTGCCCTATCTTCAATATTATATATATGATATAATATAGATGGGGTCTGTCAACCCAGACTCGTATATCCGTGTACAACAGACCTGTGTCAACCCAGAGCCGTATATTACAATCTCAATACCCTCCCTCAAGTTGTGCATGATTTTGTGACATGGACAACTTATTCTTCAAGAACCAAAAATGCATACCGATAAAACCCTTAGTGAACAAATCTACCACTTGATCAGCCGTAGGAACATAAGCATGTTCAACTTCTCTATCTTCAATCTTTTGCCGAATGAAGTGTTGATCAAACTCTATATGCTTTGTGCGACTATAGTGAATAGGATTAAAAGTAATTTGTATGGCACCTTGATTATCGAACAAGAGAGTGGTAGGTAGCATAGATTCACCAATTTCAGTCAAAAGATATCTCAACCATGTAGCCTCTGTTGTAGCAGCCACCATAGACAGATATTAAGCTTCAGTACTAGATCATGCAACTGCACGTTGTTTCTTGCTACTCCACGCTATCAAGTTTTCATCAAGAAAAGCACAATATCCAGAAAACGATCTCCTATCATCTGGATCTCCAGCTCAATCTACATCTGTGTATACGTCTAGTGAAACTGATCGCCTGTCATCTAGATATTCAACCCAATCTCCATCTGTGTATACATCTAGTGTATATTTCTCTTTTTTAGTCTTGGACTGATGATAAGCTAGACCATCTCCAAGGATTCCTTTTAGATATCGAAGGATTCTCTTGACAACGTTCATATGCTCTATTCGTGGGTCATGCATGAATTGTGAAACTTGATTCACTGCATACACAATGTCCGGTCTAGTGAAGGTGAGATATTAGAGCATACCTACAAGACTCTGATATTGCTTGGAATCTTGATATGCGTCTCCATCCTGGGATCCAAGTTTATGATTAAGGACACTAGGGGTGGATGGAGGTTTACAGTCCTTCATGCTTGCCTTATCCAACAAATCCAAAGTATATTTGTGCTACAATAATGAAAGTGTTTCATCTTGTCGGTTCACTTCAACCCCTAAAAAATAACGCAAAACCCCCAAGTCTTGCATCTTAAATTGTCGACTCAATAAGATCTTTGTAGCTTCTATGTGTTCATTAGAGTTCCCAGTAATGATGATATCATCCACATATATAAGAATCAAGTTGCGTATGTGACGATCTCGAAAAATAAAAAGTGAATGATCAAGATAAGATCGAACAAACCCATGTTTCTGAACTTCAATAGAGAAACTATGAAACCATGAGTGAGAGGCCTACTTTAGTCCATAGATGACTCTTCATAGCTTGCAAACATGTGTGTTGGGGCTATGTTCAGTATAGCCGGAGGGCTACTCCATATACACCTTCTTTGAAACTGCCATGTAAAAATACATTTTTTACGTTAAGTTGACTTAGAGTCCATCCATACTGAACTGATAAGGACAAAACTAATCGAATAGTTCCCATCTTGATCACAGGACTAAATGTTTCAGCATAATTTTACCTGTATTCTTGAGTAAATTCTTTTGCTACTAACCTCCCCTTATAGCGTTCAATGAATCCATTAGGTCTATACTTGATTTTATAGACCCACTTAGAGCCTACAACATTCTTGTCTAATGGCCTAGGAACAATCTCCCAAGTCCCGCGCTCATGTAAGGCTTGCATTTTCTCATTCATGGCCTCAACCCAATTGATTGACATAGATGCTTGTGAGAAACTGATGGGTTCATCATGCTTTTCAATCTAGGAGATGAACAACTGCAAGTCCATAGAGAAATTGTCGTAACTTACCCATCTTTCAATAGTATGACGAATCCTTTCAGGCCTCATAGGCTGAACAATAGGTCATTGAACATTGTCTTCGTTTCACCGCACATAAGTAATCCCTTGAAACTTGGGAACATCTATAACGACTCGGATAGAAATACCTTGTGTGTTTGCTGGCTTTTCCTTTTCTGGGTGTACATTTGTACTACTCTGTTCTACGGATAGGGTGTGACATGAGGGTGCATCATACATCCCCATGTGATCAAGCACCTCAACAACGAGCCATGGTTGATAACTTTAAGCATCTTTAATGTGTCCCTCTACACTTACTAAATCATCAGTATAAGCCTCGTCAAACACAACATTTCGTGAGACTCTGATATGATTTGTAGTGGAGTCATAGCAACGATATCCTTTGTACTTATCCGCATATCCAACAAACTTGCACTTGCATGCTTTGTTTTAAAACTTATCACGTTGAAAACTGTCAATATGAACATAGCATATGTAGCCAAACACTCACAACACATTATAGTCGAGATGAACCCCAAAGAGTGCGAAATAAAGAGATTGATCTGATAGTAATTTCATTGGCAGTCAATTTATTACATAGATAGCTGAATGATAAGCTTTTGTCCATAAGTTTAGAGGAATATGAGTATCATGTAACATACTCAGTGCACTCTCTACAATGTGCTTGTGTTTTCTTTCCGCCACACCATATTGTTGTGGTGTGTGTGGGCAAGATATTAGGCGACCTATTCCATTATCTTGGAGAAATTCAATAAATTCCTTTGATAAATACTCTCTTCTACCATTACAATGAAAACATTGAATTTTAGTTGAAAATTGATTATAGACTAAAGAATAGAATGAACAAAAAATTTTAAAAACCTCATATTTATGTTTCATAAAATAAATTCAGATGTATGTGGAGTAACTATCAATGAAGATAACATAATAATGGTTGCCCGATAAAGAGAGTTATGGGGCAGGTCCCTAGACATGAGAATAAACAATTTCAAAAAGCATAGAAGCTCTTTGATTTATTGGATGAAATAGAAGAACATTACTCTTACATAATTGACAACTGAAACAAAGAGGAAAATCAGTCTCAACATTTAAACTAGATTGTAGCAGACACAAGCTTCTTAATAAATAAATGGTTACAATGACCAAGACGACGATGTCAAATCTCTGGCTTATTACATTGAGATAAACTAAAACAATCTTTGAACGACACTGAATGAACTGGCCATGAATTTATTAATGCATGACAAACTGAAAGGGATTCCTTAAAGACATACATGTTCCCCTGTCATTTTTCTTCAACGAGTGTCTTCTTCGTGAGAAGATCCTTGATACATACATAAGAAGAAGTAAATTCGACAGAAGAATTAGTATCATCAACAAGTTTAGAAACAGAAACAATATTCTTAATAATACTGGAAAAATGGTATACATCAACTAAAGGTAATGAGGAATTAGGGAGAGGAAGAAAAATATTTTCAACATGAGAGATACGATAAAGAGCACCATCTCCGATTTTAATACTAAATTTACCACGATAAGGTACGAGCTTCAAAATCTTACCAATATCACCTGTCACATGTGCAGCGGCCTCGGAGTCAATATATCACGTCCCTTGTTAAGTTTGCTTGAAGCTCAGTTCTGAAAGAGCGAAAATCAGAAGATTCTTCACATTTTTCCTTTCATCGCCTTTAGGACCGTCCCTTGCTTGACCCCTAGTAGAAGGCCCAACACCATTAAACTTGTCTTTGTTTTGTTGATTATGCCAACAATTTACTTTAATATGCCCCATTTTATTACACTGAAAGCATGTTGGAATGTTTCTAGGGTTCCCCAGATATAAATTAAGTAACATATTTGGGGTGGAAAGAAGCCCACGACCTCCTTGATTACCTCTTCCCTGTCCACGACCGCCTCGAAAGCCCGCACATCCTCGTCCTGACACTACTCCTTTGACAAGTACCTCATGGTTGTTGAAATGTAAGGCCATCTCCTCGCCCTTAATAGTAACTTCATATTGCAGTAACTTAGCCCGTAGATCTTTAAAACTGGGCAATGAAGGAAGACATAAAAGAGAGGTAACTAACACATGGTAATTCGAACCCAGGCCATTCAATGCCTGTTGAACCTTTTCTTTGTCTGAAATCACACAACCCACCATGGCTAGTTGATCTGTAATACTCTTGACCTTGTTCATGTACTCTATCACTGATAAACTCTCTTTCTTCAAAAGTTGAAATTCTCTATTTTAATGCAAAATTCTAGCTTCTGAAATCTGTGAATAAGTTTGCGCTAATAATTGCCACAACTCTTGGGCTAAACATTCATCTGAGATGACCACTAATACCTCTTATAAAAGTGTAGAGGTGATGTAAGTCACAACTGTTTGATCCTTGTGTCTCCATGTTACAAACTCTGAATTTTAAATCAATTTGCTGAAAACCTCTCATTTATCATCTCGCTCTTCTTGCAGGATGAATTCTGGTGGTGCATGAATCGTTCCATCAAGATATTCAAAGAGATTAAGACTCTTAAGGCAAAATTTGCCGCATACAGGTCAAGTAGTTTGAAGTGTTCAATTTCTCATATATGAGTTGTCCAAGGAAACTGGAGGGAAGGGAAGGAGAGTCCATGTGAAAGGACAACAAAAGATCACTTTGACCAACAGTTTGATATCCCAGCTCCCTTTTCTTTTTTTTTGATATATAGACCAAAACTTTGATATGGTTTTGAAAGTGACAAACGTGAAAACGAGAAAAGAGAGTTCACATTGGGAAAGAAATGAGATCAGATCAGATTTCACATTGAGACATTGAAATCTGATTTAGATCTAATTCAACGATACGAACAAGGAATAATGATTAAGCAAAAAAAATTGGAGAATGAGATTTGACTTGAAAGATAAAAGAACAATCTAGATTTAAAAGAAAACGCAAATCGGATCTTATACAATCAGATTTGATTTAATCGTTGCTGAAGAGAAGAATCAATGTGAATGTAAAAGAAAACACAAATCTGGTACAATCAGATTTGATTGTAATCACTGCTGAAGAAAAGAATCAATGTGTCACGGCTGGGAATGAAACACTAGGTCTAGAACGATCTAATCCAACATAAAAAAATGAGATTTAAGAGAAGCAGATCCGGTTTGACATCACCAGACTGCGTGACGTGACTGAATTCGATTTTAAGAGATCGAAAACTTAAGAGAAGAAGAAAGATATCTAAAGTTTCAAGGAAGAAAGAAATTTTTAATCCAATCTGATAAGATCGACTTTCAGAACAGAAGGATAATAGAATCTGATCTGATAAGATCAGACTTAGGATCGAAGAGAAGAAAAAAAAAGGAAGAGGAGAACCTGACCTGGTATTCACTTCTTAGACTGCTCTGATACCATGTTAGAAATCATGTACCTTCGGTTTGTTCTTCATCCACTGAAGAATAGAGAAGTATTTGCAAGAAGAAGAGGCAGGAACGACTGGCATGATTATCAAATCGAGTGTGCCCTATCTTCAATATTATATATATGATATAACGTGGATCGGGTCTATCAACCCAGACCCGTATATCCATGTACAGCTCTGTGTACAGCAGACCCGTGTCAACCCAGACCCGTATATTACAAACTCAATACACCTCTCCCAAATAGTTAGCAATATTGATGTTTACAACATGCACGCGAAGGACATGCAATTGTCTAAACCAATTAGGGATATATATGTCATACATGAAAATAATAAACAACTTGTACCAACAATTAATGCATTACATGAACAAACGATATTTTCAGATGATGCAGAACTACATCAGCGAACCAGTGTTATTGGTGTTCATTGCAATAATACGGATAACATTCTACCTTCGATGGTGAATGGCATAACTAAGTACAAATTGTTAAATTTTATAATTTATGCTTAATAAATAAGTGTAATGATGAATGTGTTGTTTTTTATGATTAAGCATGAAATTTGAAAATGCAAGAATGATACATATATTGCAGTAAATAAAGATATAAATATGATGACTTTTTATTTAGCTTATGCATCTAAACAACCAATTAGTGGTAGTATTGATCATGTATTTAACAAAAAATTAGGATGGTGATGATGACTATACCATGTTGAATGAGGATAACTATGAAACAACAGGAGATGATAAATATATTGATGACATGAGACAAATAATGGCAGATGCAAATGATGCACAATTGACAATTGAAAAGTTGAATTCTTGGTATATTGTATAAGTTATATGATTATTGATTGGGTAGTAGAATTGTTATTTATTGTTCTACTAATGAAACATTGTTGAATAAATTTTTGTTTAATGGGTTTTCATACAATGAAGAACAATTAAAAATCATCGAAGCAAAGGTATCTCAAATGATTAACGAATTGCGTAAAGAAAAAATTAATGTATGAAGGTCTTTTTAGTGGCTAATTATAAACTCAAATGATGAAGACATTGTTGTTGATTAAAGGTTTAATGAGTTACACCATTATCGTGAGTTTTACAAAGATCATGCGATCAAGAATAACTATAAAACAAAATTTTTGAAGAGATAATAATAGAGTGACAAACGTGTGCATAAAAAAAACTTACAAGCTATG
Source organism: Nuphar pumila (assembly GCF_984573655.1). Lineage (NCBI taxonomy): Eukaryota > Viridiplantae > Streptophyta > Magnoliopsida > Nymphaeales > Nymphaeaceae > Nuphar > Nuphar pumila. Next base: position 97,520,649 of record NC_143254.1, read on the forward strand.
GGTGATTGCCCTTAGAAGATTCATTGTACAAAAATATGTGTAGTAATGTTCTTTCAAGTGAATAAGTATGAAAAAAAGCATACATAAAGTAGTTCATTAAGCAACCTTGAGTGAAAAAGTATCTTCCGCATGAATTACAACTGTTATCCACATAAGCTTACATGATAACTCAAAGATGACTAGAACAAATCATCAATAACATCAATCACAAAGAAGATATAGAGATTAGTTAAAAACAAGAATGGCATGAATAAAAATGCACGAAGGAAGAACTATATACTTCATATGAAGTCATTTAAGATGCTCATTTGATGACAACAAACTCAAAAATGGTACAAATCATGAAAACTGATAAGATAAATTAATTTAAGTATCAAATCTTTATCATTTTGTTCATGCATCGATAGTTCTTATGGTACATGACACATGAATATATTGTTGTGTGACTGATAATATTGATTATTATAGTAAGATATTTCTTGTAGCGTTTGCAGTTGTAGATAAAAAATCCAAAAAGTCATAAGTATAGTTTTTGAAACGTCTAAAGGATTAACTCATACACTTCAACAACTTTAAAAGATAAGAATCAACTTTAAACGTCTAAAGGATCAACCCAGAGTTGTTGTATGCTGTCTCCTTCCCCTTTTGTAGTATGTATCATATTGATATTAAGTAGACAAAAAACTTGCTAAAAATTTTGATTCACCACGTAATGCACTTTAGTATAGCGCAACTCTAGACAATGCACATATTTTATTGAAAAAATCCGAGAATATGATTATGTTATCATTGATGTGAAATCAAAGTTTTGGACTATCTCACTTTCCAAGAATAAGATATAGGTTGTTGTAGGCCGTACATTTCCTTTGTTAGGACAAAAGTTAGCCAATTCACAAATTTGTTTATGCAAATATCATCAAGCCGGCAAAATGTTCATGCAAATCTGTTATTTATTGAAAAGCTGCGAGCTTCGAACGTACCTATATATCACACAAAACCTAAGCAGGTTCACTTGTGCAAGGGTAAAAATATCCTAAAAAGGTCGAGAATCAAACATTTTGGATATAAGGGGTAATTTCAAAAAACTGAGACATTTTTTAAATCGCAACATTTTAAAAGGACAATACGATCATTTTTCATATATTATAACATACAAATAAGTAAAATTAAGGTCAACAAAATGAGGCTAATGAGCTTACAAAATGCCAGACTTCCACTTGAACTCGTGCAATAAATCAATGAACTTCAACTGATGAACCCCCTAACAAGCTGAGCCCAAGCTTCAAAAAAGAAGTGCGGTTTTTCGCCGCCTCTAACTACTATATGAGATTTGAACCAAAAAGAACGACGCAAAAAAAGAAGGAAAAATCATGTATGGTCAAAAGATAGAGACCAATGTAATTATATACTTCTGGATAAAATTACTTAAAGCAAATTCAAGAATAGAAAGTATGAAAATTTATCCAAAGACCGTTATTTCACACAATAATCAAAATAGATTCAAAACTGAATGATCAATTTGGCATTCCACAAGAACAAAAGAGCTGAAAGATGTTGCCAGTCAATCAGGTATACTGAAGGAAAGTTCCAATGTTCAAACCTTGGCTAACCTAGTAACAATTTGAAAACCTAGTCAGCCACAGATTCCATAGAGGGATAAAAAGCATTGGAACGTGACAGAGTTAAGGCTCAAATCTATTCCAAGAGTTTACTTCTCTTGTTTCAAAATTTTCACCAAATAATCCATTCGTCATGAGAAAAGCCCAACAATGACATTGCACGACTCAATAACTAATGATCCTGATGAACAAAATTTATGCTATACAAGCAAGAAAAAAATGTTACATCTTATATCTCTCTGCAATGCATACTTTTGAATTTCTTTGGTACTTTGATATTTCAGTACAACAAATATAGAATCAACTGATAGATCATTTTACCAGAATTAAATAAACAACTGATGATTGAGTAAATAGCCAGACCTCATACATGGACCAATGTTCTGATCATGACAGAGCGTCAAGTGATAAGTATCTGATCTACCAAAGCTTGCTGTACCACACCCATTAGCTACAACAAAACTAGTTTTTCATTTTATTATCAATTACAGATGCATAATTATTGATCTGGTTACATGGAGTTGTCATCTTCAACTCTCCTCCCACCTATATCATGATCATTACTGCATTATCATTGGCTGAACCAAGCTTCCCGTCTTGGAACCAAAGGGCCTTGGCATCTGAAAGAAAGATTCTCCAAACACCTGCGTATAGATTAAGTATGACATGAACTCATGGACTAAAATCTGAAAACCACCAAGTTTCATTGCTCATCCAGGAGGAGAGGACCAGTGCAATAATTGGAGCAAAGGCAAGTTTGCAGCGGAACTTTTAGCTAGTTAGCTACTCAAAGTTAGACTCAGGCCAAGGACTTGGGTTGAATCATGGATCTGTAAGGTGTAGACTCAGCATGGGACAAGCCCAGATGCATCAAAGGGTCCCCATAGCTAACCAAGCTTAATCTGTAAAGAGAATGCAGTTTCCCAACATGGATGGGCCTGAGTAGAGATTAAGAGAGTAAACATGGAAGTTATCACCAAATACGATTATAATTAAACTCAGTTTCTTGAAGATCATAGCACAAAATTGGGATCTAAGAGTTAGTATCCTATCTCATAAGTAATTCAAAAATACACAGTTCTTGAGCATGGAGGGAATAAAAAACTGCTTACTTACAGAATCTGTAAAAGTCACCCTTATCACTTGTAGATACCAAGTTGTTTCAAAGCTAACAAAAAGTCATTGGTCAAGCCTAGTTGAGAAGGGGTAAGCCCACGGAGTTTTACGCTGCCAGGACAGTGATCATAAGTATGGCAGGCAGAGCCAGCACGACCAGGTCTCTGATCCTGGGGACAGTTTCTCCATGTAAATATGTATAAAAAAAACCTAGTTGAGAAGGACTTAGTTGAATCTTGGATGTGTGAGGGTGTAGACTCAGCATGGGCCAAGCCCAGCCCAGTCAAAAGAGTCCATAGACCATAGCTATGTCAGTCCCCACTTGTATACAGTCAAAGTTAGTCCATAAAGTGAATGCAGTTTCCCAACATGGATGGGCCTGAGTAGGGATTAAGAGAGTAAAAACATGGAAGTCATCACCAAACAGGATTCCAATTAAACTCAGTACCATGAAGATGACAGCACAAAATTAGGATCTAAGAGTTGGTAACCTATCTCATACGAGAAGTAATTCAGAAACACATAGTTCTTGAGTATGGAGGGAAGAGAAACCTGCTTATTTACGGAGTCTATAGTAGCCACCCTTAGCGCTTGTAGATACCAAGTTGCACCAAAGCTAACAATATGTCATCGGTTCTGGAACCACCAGAAGTACAGACAATATTAGGACTGTCAAATGCCACCACATCGTCCACTGCATAACCCTTGTTGGCATAGGACTGCCGACGATTGCTGTCTCCAACCCCCATCAAAATTACTGTTTTGTTCATCCCTCCAAGCAACCCATCATAATCTGTGTCACCACTTTCACCCACAACGACTACCATGTTTGACAATTCTACACCCCATCGGATATACAAGTACCTGAACGTTTGATACATACCACAGTTATTTTCAAGACACAAAGTCAAGTATTTGAAGAAAAGCTTAAACAAACAATACATTGCAAACTTAGCTGGCAATAGAATGATAAAAATCTTAAAATAACCAACCAAAGAAAAAAAGATGAGAAAATGATGAAGGTTCAATGCCTGAGAGCTTGGGACCGAGAAGCTAGTACAGGGATAACATGCAGCTTGGAGCACTTTTGGCTATATATAACATGACAGCGGAGACCCTGTATTCTCATAAACTTCCGTAAATCTTTGATTGAAGGTACCTACAACCATTAGAACGAGAAGGAATCATCTATTTGTATAAGATGAGTTATACTAGAGGATTCATGTAATAACTCTGAAAAATCAAGAGTGGTTGGTTCCTAGGATAATAGATAACCAAGGGCCCCAAATGAGAGAACATAGCTGCAAAATTTGGTTTGTGTTGTAAAAGCATTAGCCAACCATGTTTTCAAAACTTGAAAAAAGAGAAGCAAAAAAACCAGCAAGGATACCAATGTTGGATCTTTCACTTCAAATGCAAAACAATGGCTGGTAGAGCGTTCTTCATTTTCAGTAACAACTTGCTCTTCAGTTTCTCCTTTCTTGCTGACAATAGAAGCAGCCCAACTAACCAAAGTCTTCCTCAAACCCTCCCCGCCCCAGCGATACTCGATATGGGAACCATAATCTAAGTCAACCATGTAAGGAAGTTCTGAAGAGATGAGTCCATCATCCATGTTTGAAGATGGATAGTAGATCTCACTGCCACTGCTGCAAATAAAAGCATCAAATTCAGTAGAACTCATGCCTCCTGAAATCAGAAGTGATTGAACCTCAGATATTGTGAGAGCTGTTGACAGTATAAACCCAATAGAGCCTGATGAACCCTCCTTTTGTGTGACCTTCAAAATATTCTGGATGTTCTCTGAAAGGTCTGCAGTGACATCACAATCCACAGAAATGACAAATATATGCTTTCTCCTCCTCAAAGCGGGAAACTTGTTGCTGTTTGGGTCAGCCTTCTCATTCAACCCAGTTTTCTGGCTGGGACTTATGACTCCTTTTGATACTGCTAAAACAGTGTTTTCCATCTTATTCTCATTCCCAGCAACACTGTCTTCAGACTCCATGATGCTGCCACTTATTTCACTCTTTTCGCCATCCAATGACAGCTTCAAATTTAAAGATAGATCATGGATGTCCCTCAATGAATCACCCGGTGAATCTGTCTCTGTATTTTCACTGTTATCCTCTTGAAATTGCCATTGAGGATGCCTTGGTCTGCAACTTGCAATACGAGATAAATAAGTTTTGCAATGCTCTGGCCATGAGAAAAGGTGAATATTCTTCAATCCATTTTGCTGACATCTGGCCCAGAGCTGTTTATCAGCAACAAGTTTCAGTAGAGCAGCAGCAATAGCCTGCTGATCATGAGGATCAACAAGTAGGCCATTGTCTAAAACCTGCAATGACCGTAATATTGGATTTAAACCAATAAGGTATATAATAACTAACCATTTGAGAGAGAGGGGGATGGTGGGGAGGAATAATTTGTTTTGAGTTTTAACAAACCCGATGTATATCAACTGGACCTCCATTTTTTGTAGCAACAATTGGCAGCCCATAAGCTGAAGCCTGGTTTGAATAGAGTATACTGCACATTATACCTCATATATTTGCTAACAGGACGATGATTATAGCATAAACATGTAACCAGACACAAATTACCTCTATCAGAGTGAGACCAAATGGTTCAATGAAAGCCGGATTGATAAAGACACCCTGGAAGATACAGGTAAAGAAATGAAATATTGCACTTACAGATGGAGCATTCAAGTCTAACATACAGAAATTACAAAGGGAAATAAAACTCTGCAAAGAATTTCATCGCAATGAACTATAAATCAAATTGGATCTTGAAATCCAAGCAATAGTACCTTGGTCTTTGCTGCCATACGATATATGTCAGGGACTTCAGATTGTTTATGGTGCTTAGGATAAGCCACTTGACCATAAAGGTCATACTTGTCTATTAATTTAAATATTGAGATAAGCACAGATGCATTTGTGGTTGCCATCTCATCAATACCTTCACGATTTCCCATTATCAAGGTCTGCATCCATACACAAAATAGGATAAACCACTTCATGATGTTCGATTGACTCTGTGCAAAACCTTATGTGACAAATATCACCATAGCTCAGGGAATGGGAATGTAACAGGGATTTAAAGTTGCCAGTCAACAAGATAAATCAAGCAGATAAAAGGAATGCAATCATACAAGATTTGCAAGCTCTCTCAGAGGCCGGCATTCTCCAAATGCTTTGACTAAAGTTGTAATGTTCTTCTTTGGGTCTGGACGAGCAAGTGCAAGAATCATTGGCTTTCGAGGATTTGAAAAGAAACGCATTATCTGTGTTACATTAAAAAAAATGAAAAACCAAAAGATACTGCAATATATGATAACCAAAATAATTGAACAAAAAACAAAAAGGAAGACATATTTTAGACAAGTAGCTTTTGAAATATGTCACACGGATACTCCATTTTGGCCCCCGTATCATGTCCCCCTTACATATTAATCATATTAAAAACTTCATAAAAATGACTGTATCCCTGTATCCTCAATCATATCCATGTGACTTAGCTTTTTAATCTTTCAGTCACATATGAGTAATCCCAAAGTACAATGCAAATTTACTAAAAAGGCCTCAGGAACGAAAGATAAATTTTCAAGACCTCAGACCAAATAGGTGGGTCTGGAGAAGAACTATCCTCATTTCCTTCTGTTTCGCTATCAGCATCAAAATCATGAGCAGCAATGTGTCCAAACTCCATTCCTGGAGGAATTACCTGCAAAGTACAACAGCAAAACACAGCCTGAAAAAACAGAGATATGGATTTATAGCCATCCAACATAAACATGAGTAGGTTAATAGCCTTGATTATCAAACAAAATAGAACATCATGTAATCAAGTTGGATGAAATTAAAGCATTCAGGAGTTTTCGTTGCTTACCACCATACGGGGCATGAAGCGACCATGGCAACTCTTGCCACGCTTAATTCTAGCTCTTAATTTACGTTCAAGTATCAGATCAAATCCATCATATAGACGCCACTGCTCCTCTATTTCCTGTCGAGTGCTTGTGATGACTATTTCAGAGGAATCAAGAGAAAGCTCTTCAGCCTCTATTCTACGCATTATTTTGTAGGTTGCAGATATTTCTTCCCTAGACTGTCGTCCTTGTTTTAAAAGTTGCTCTAACTTATCTCTACCAAGAGAATGGCCAGTGAAAAGCATTGGCACATTCAGTGCCCCAGACAAAAGGGCAGCAGAATTCCCTGCATCAGCATAGTGTCCATGAATAGCCACAGGCCAAACTGGTTGGTCACCACCAATCTGCTCCCCAAGAACTTTAGACATATGTGTTATGTGGCTGAGAGCACCATCAACAAATTCTTGAACGTGAGGCCAAAGTAATTCCTTGGGTACATATTTATCTTTAGGACCAAAAGGTATACGAACAATATAAGCACCACTGCTCTCCTCCTCCACATGCATCAAACTGTCGGTTCTTCCAGGGGTCAGCATTTCAATTGGCTCCCCATAGCTCCAGTCCACATCAGATGCTAATATTTGCCTAGTCAGCAGATCCACACGATAGACCCCTGGCATCATGCCCAAAGCCCTTGCCAGTTCCACCACATACTTGACCTAAGAATAATAGTGTAAAATAATACTTCAGTAAAAATAACACAGCAAACAGAGAGCAATCAATCAAGAGGATCTTCAATACAATTAACTTCAAAACCAAGAAGTTTTTGTAACTAAACACCTGACCACCTGTATCAGAATCACGACCAAGCTCCATATTTTCACCACGTATAAGACCATGGATGCTGCCAAAAAGAAAAAGTGGCTTAAAATTTTGTCTATCAGATGTTGAAAGACGAAATTGCCAGGAAAGGGCATGGGTACAACAAGTCAACAGCACATGTGGTTCAGAATTTCCAAGGTATAATTTACAAGTCATAGATGCATACATTCGATATTTGCATGCATTAGTCTGCTCATCAATTATATGTAATGTCATATTTTAAATTATGTAAGTTTCAGAAAAAAAAAATCTTCACAAAAGAGTGGCCCATCAGGAATGTATATGTGAAACTTGCCAATCATGTGCATAAGTAACTAGAATATAACTGGTGCCACAAACGTTGCTGAAATTTCAAGTTCATGTGATAGTATAGGCAATTCATAATCATGATAAAAAACATCTCTAATATCTGGAAAGCATTAAAAGATGGTAGCGTGAAATTTTCATAAACTGATACTGAAGGTAATCTTGTACTCTTTTGAAAAAGTCAGCATTTTAAAATATTTATAGATCTTATTGCAAAAAAAATCACTAATGTTTTCCATTTATAATTTCTGTTACATAGTCCACAGTGGACCTCTATGCTCTAATCTCATTAAATTGTCTAGTGATGGACCTAGAACTGACAATCAGTCGAAACAGTTATGTACAAAACTACATGCTATCATTTCACCTGATTGGATAAAAAGCCTTGTACTATTAGCCAACTTTGTAGGAGTGCTTCAGTGTCTTCATTATTGTTTCTCATAGATACTAGGAGTGCTGGCTGAGTACAAGGACCAAAGCTAACTCTATTGTTTCCCTCATTTTTTTCAAAAATCTATCCATTATATAATTGAGATGGGGAATTTTTCTAGAGGGTTACTTCTCTGTGAAACACCCATATAATAGTGCTTTGCCTCAATAATTTATTTAAGAGAGCAGCTTAAGAGTGGATTAATAGTAGTAAAGCAAAATATCCCTCACTATATTACCTATATAACACATGTCAGGAAAGATGAAAAGATGAGGAGAGGTGCAGTTAAAGTAGTCCAAAACATAGCAACATAATATACAAAATTATGTCAACAAAATTTACATCTATAAAAGATATAAAATCTTTATTTCAACTTGCATATAGGAACTGAAAATGAACAAACAAGTCAGATAGTATAGAGCTCCTAGATGGCTATAGATGACACACATTCACAAGCATATTGTTAACATTGGTATAGCATAAAGAAATTAAATTACATATTATAGATGTCCCTGAATAACACAGACATTGTAAAGTTAAAGGTTATTTGGTTAGAAAACACATACACTGTATTCCATACTCCAACGTACCTGGATATCCTACTCCTAAGCAAGCACCTGTGCCTATTTGGATGCCCATGTGAGCAAATTAAATTGGAGTACGAACTTTGACATATCAATCAGTTTCCAACGTTTTCATTACATAAAATAGTGGCAGTTACATTCAAATATCGACATTTTAAAGCTATTAGTATCCGACCAAAAAAACACATAAAACCGATGTTTGAATAAAAACCTCATAATGTGCATATTCTTTCCCAACTTTGAAAATCAACGATAGCATTATTTCTGGAAATGACTGCACATGTTTGAGCATGATTTGTAATAAAGCATTCGCTGCATGAAAATAAGCATTTAGTATATGATGGATAAAGCGTATAATTTGAAGTGCATGCCTTATTAGAACAATGTAAAGCTTTTTATCTCTGTGCTGACTGGCCAAAGTTTCAAAAGCATCCACAGAACTGATTCGAGGCATTCTGCTTTTCTTTCCATCACCATGACTTGAAATATCACTTATCACATCACCCTTCTCACCCTCTGATAGGTCTTCTGACATATCGGCAGTTGCATCTCGACGGCCTCTTTCACGTTCAAGCCGGCGTCTAGCTGCACGCTGAGCTTCCTCACCCTCAACCTAACTTATTCAAAAAGAGATAAAAGGACCATTCCTTGTTAGTTTTCTAGCTCTATTCTTTTCACTCAGCAATGACACAATATAGCAATTAAATATCCCATTGAAGAAGGATTTCCTTTAACTTAGATGATCAAACAACTATAGGCTTGAAAAACTTTAGGGACATGCACCCAAAATCAGATTGCAGCCACACTTAGAAGAATGGATACTGCAAGTAAAGACACACAATGCCTCTGGCAGACTGACAAAAAAGATCTCACATCATCAAAATCTCATGAAACCCTCTACAGGGAACATAGACAGTACAGCTGATGCCAATAGCCAAGATGACATCCTGTATGCGCATTAGCATTAAGTATATTATCAAGGCACACCCAAAACTGTAAAACCCACATTTAAAAAAAACATTTTCGGACCCGGGTCGGATCCGGATCCGATAACCCGTTATGATTAAAGATCCCAGGGGAACGAGGGTTTTATTTTAAACCCTTTCCCCCTTGATTGAAAAAGGGAAACCCTTGGAGGGTTTCCCGAATCACCCCCCCCCCCACACACACACACGTGTTTTAAAAACACGGGAGGGAAGAGGGGGGGCCTCACCTCGCAGCCTCTCCTCTTCCCTCCCTGCGCTCCTCTCCTTATCCCACGCTCCCGGCATGCGACCGAACCTCAGCGTCGATGACCTCGCGTCTCACGCCTCTCAGGGGAGCCGACACCGCCTCCTCCCTCTCATTCCGATCAACGTCGCCGCCACCGTCGTCGGCGACCTCGAAGGTACACACCCTCTCCCTCTATCTTCTCCTTCTTCGATTTTTCTCGTTCGGCAGGGGCTTGGACCTCTGCCGATCGTGATATTCGTTCGGCAGGGGGTCTCGCCCCTGCCGCTCGGATTCGAAGATGGCAGGGAGAGGCCCTGCCTCTGGTTGGCTGGCATCGGCTTCGCCCCTGCCACCTAAGCCTTTCGGTAGGCAGAGCAAAGCCCTGCCTCCCTCTCCCTCAGCCCATGTTCGTCGCTCTTTGTCCCCTTCTACCTCTGTCTTCTTTTTCTTCCTCTTCTATTCCCTCATCTCCCTCTGTTTTCCAAAGGGCCGACAGGTGACCGGCGGCCCATGTCGTGCCCTCCCTTTCTCTTTGTTCCCTTCCTCTCTGTTTGCGGCAGGCTATGTCACATGGGTGCGGGTGCGGGGATGTGGCACTTCCAAAAAACCCGGGTGCGGGGGTGCGGCAAAATTATATATATATATATATATATATATATATATATATATATATATATATATATATATATATATATATATATATATATATATATATATATATATATATATATATAAAGTCCAAAAGTTGGACATAAATGACCCTGGGTGTGTTGACTGCACCCAGGGTCAGGTTGACCGCATCGGGTGCGGGTGCAGCACCTAGTTGGAGAATCCATGTGACATATTAAAAAAAATTCTTGGCAAATTTTTTTTTAAGTTCGAAAAATTGGACCAAAATGACCATGGGTGCATTGACCACACCCAGGGTCGGATTGACCGCACCCGCGTCGCGTCGATGCGGGTGCGGCACCTTGCTAGTCGAATCCCTGTGACATAGGCGACAGGCAGTCGCTTCACAATTATCGACAGGCAGGGGCTCGACCCCTGTTGCCTCTCTATTCTGGGCAGGCAAGGGACGCCCCTAGGCCTCTCAGTTCTCGGCAAGCAGGGGCTCGCCCCCTGCCGCCCCTCTGTTCTCGATAGGCAGGGGCTCACCTCCTGCCGCTTCTCTGATTTCGGCAGGCAGGGGCGATGCCCCTGCCTGATTCCCCTTTTCAGTAGGACCAATTGGGTCTCCGCTTGTTGGTAGGAGCTGTTAGTGCACATCACCATGTGTTGGGACGTTGCAGGTTCAAAACCCTAAGGTATGTTGTATTTCGGGTTGGGGTTAGCTTGACCCCGGCCTTTAGGTTAGCCGGGCAGGATTGAGCTCGGCCAGGTTGTCGAGCCCACACATGTCGACCCCAACTCGCATGACGAATTCCACTCGTGCTTTACGGCCCGAGCTCCGCATCACCTACACTCGTAGGCGCACGCAGCATCGCAACCTCCCGAGGTAGGAGAAAGCCACACAGGGACTTTGGATGAATTAAATAAAGTAGTTGAATCCTTAGATAAGAACAACTGATATTTTCATGCATGCGTACATATAGATGAATATGACTTGTGATGGCATGTTCTTTACTTGTTTTTATTTCTCTGAAATTACATATTTCCTGTAGCCGCCATGTTCTGCATGCATAGTATTAGTTCTGCAGTTAGTTTCCTACCATTAATCTTTTTTACTTGCTTCTTGTTGTCGTCGCACTGCATATGCTTAGATTTGATATTACATTTTTGTTCTAGCTGCCACCCTCAGGCAAGCCTTACGGTGGGCGTGCAGGTGCGCATACCACATTTCACGCCTTTTGGAAAGGTGCAAAATTATGTACAGGCGCTGCAAGCTCGAGAAAAGGTGTTTCCCTGTGCAAGGCTCAACTTCTCGAGCACAAAATCCTATTTATAAAGTTTGTGTTTCATCTGTGTGTTGCTAAATGCAACTAATTGTACCCCAAGTCGGTTATTCGAAATGAATGAATGGATTCATGGCAATCTCAAGACTTGTTTAAGATTTTTTGTTTCATAGTGATTAAGCATGCCAAGTATATTACTGCTTTTAAGTCATGTGAAACACTGTGTTGGGTTATCCTTCGAGAGACCCATGACCTACTATCGTGGCCGGACCGTTAGACAGGTATGATCGTACTTTTGGATAAGTACGTCACGCTGATATTTTGATGTTTGGATGGTGAGGTTGTGGCAACCTCGAAGCATGCATATTGCACGATGCAATTATCACATAAATGGTGACAATTCGCCTTCATAGGCAAGATGCTCGAGTGGGTCTAGTAGACCAGAGCATGTAGAATGGGGCAGCAGTTAAGAAACCCCTGGCATGCCCATTCGACTCTCACGGTTCATCAAGGAAGATGATGGATGGTATAAAAACTCCGATGGACAGGCTGTTAACAACTACCTTACGGGCAAAAGACTCGGCTTCTCCAGTCATCGGAGTTAGGAGAATGGGACTGTAGCTCCCAAGTACTTCTGCAGAAGTTGGATGCATCCATAGGCCACAAATGACTTTCGGGATTTACTCTCTTGATCACTGACCGTGCCCTTAAGAGTGAACTCAGTTAGTCATCCGGGTTAATGAAAAATACAGAACATAATAAACCCCCAGATCAGTCTCGACTATTTCTACGTTTCGCGTCTGTGCGTACCCACAGGCCAGTTAATATCAGAACTTAAGGAATATCATATTCATAATAGTTGTAGATTAATGAGATTCATATTGTTTACGATGTTGCTTATATCCTGTGATGAATATCTCTTATGTTAGAATAGATTTATTTTCTCGCATTTCAATTATGCATTTTAATTACTACTATCAATGAAATAAATTGTTTATCCTATGATGCCCTACTTTATTTATTCTACATTGTATATTGATGCACCTATCATTTTGTTATGAGACTGGTAGGTAACGAGTAGGACCTTACAGGCGGCCGATGGCGTGATGCAACTTGGCTCGAGATTTCTTTCTTTCTGTTGGCGTCGTGGCTCTATTTTTAGGCTTTCTTTAGTCTTTTTGGATTGTGGAAAAAATGCTTATTTTTGTAATAAAATGCAAATTCTATTAATAATCTATAGTTTTGTTCATCTCTTACTTTGAGTAACTGTTTTATGAATGATGATGATTTTAAAGCTAACGTGCCTAGAATTTATCAAATTGTGCTCCTTTCGCTGTTGATTTTAAAAGTCAAAAATCCTAATCTTCATTAATGTTTTGAAATTTTGGAGCGTTACACAAACAATTTCTGGCAGCACCTTCCCAAAATTAAAACACATAGAAAAGAAAAATAGGAATAGGCTAATAATGATTATAGCAACCATTCAGCAGATTGCATCCAAAGCAGCATGCCAGCAACTAAATGTCATAACTCATGCAGAATACTAATATATATGTTTAAACAAGAAAAAGAGGAAAGAGCTAAGCTACATAACCTGCTTCTTCTTCCTCGCCAGATTCCATATCCTCCAACACATATTCTCCAGCCTTGTGTTCCTTTCTTGAGGACCCCTTGTTGCAGCTGCCTGCAAAAACCAACAGATAAAACTTATCCAAAGAAAACGAAAATACTAGAGTATCCCAATGACAAAAGTCATCTTGAAGGCGCCCAAAATCTTCACTGATTAAGCAAAACCACCAAGTTGGATCGACCAGAAAATGATATCAGAATGCAAAAGGGCGCCCCAAAAATAACAGCAGCGGAAAATCATTAAGAAAACAAAAAAGAGGATAAACGATCCACCAATATATCTAAATATACATCAAAATACTAAAAAAAGCAATATTCGTTTCCAATTTTGCAAAATCTAAATCCTGCGAAAGCACCACCAGCTACCAGGAAACCAGAAGCGATCAATAGACTAAGAAAAATGCCAAATAACAAAGCCATACTTTTACAGAAGAAAAAGTGTAAACTAGAAAGCCAATAATCAAAGGGTAAACGAGGTATCAACCATGCACGCCAAAAGACACGCACGGAGGAAAAGGAACGAGAAGTGACGTAAACACAATTTAAACTTCAACTGTCACAGATGCACCACAACATAACAGAAAACCAATCCCAATTCTTCCGAATCAGATGAAAAACTAATTCTTCCCCTAAAAAGCTCCACTACATAAGTACAATATCCAATCTCTAACGAAACACAATCCGACCGTAAAATCCAAATCAGCAATATAAAAAAACCACAACAATTCAGTCAAAATCACTTAATCAAACTGAAAAAAAAAAACGATCAAAAGGCCAACACGACCAAAACTCATCGAAACTCTACCAAATTCATCCCAAAGAAGCACGCACAACACCAGATCGTCCCTACGCACCCCAATTCCAAGCGAAACTCCGGATCGAAACTCACCCGAACCCATGATCGATAGAGATCGGTCTCGTCGAACCCGGTGATCACCTCCTCGACGAAGTACCTCGTGGGGCTGAACCTCCCCCTCTCCCTGAGCAGCAGCGAATTCTTCGCCCCGCCGAGCCCCGGGTCGACGTCGAGTATGGCCTCCAGGTAGCTGTTCACCCAGTCGTTTCCCGCCATTCCTGGAACCCCCGAATTCCCCTTCCAAAACAGAGGGTTTTCTTCCAACCCACAACGAACAGGGAGATGATCTCTCTCTCCCTAGCGTTTCTCGCGGTTAGGGTTATCGAGAGAGAGAGAGAGTTAGAGTTGCAGAGTTACGTCTTCTTCGGAAGGAGGGAAGGGTTTTAAAGGGGATAGAGTGATGGGGACGTGCACGAGATTTTTAGAAATGCGGACCCTCCCGCTCCGCTGTGATGTCCTTGCCATCGTTATTTACGGGATTACCATTATTTTTGTATTCCGTAAAAGCCCTGATTCTTTTGCAAGTATTACCTGCGTGGTACCGTCTTGCCCTTGTATCATTCTGTACCATTTTTGCTCCTTGAATGACAGAACTACCCTTTGATTTTGACAGTTGGCACTTGGCATCCTAGGCGGAGTTCGGATCCTGGATTGGGAATTTAGACCCGGGTCATAATTGTAGGTGTTTCGGTCATAGACTCGTATAGTTAGCCTAGCCATAATCTGTTTAAGACATGTCTTTTTTTTTAACGAAACTTTGAAAAGATCGAAAAGACAAATGAAACTCCTTCTTTTGAAGAATGCCCACAAAATAAATGTTTTTTTTTAGAAAAAACTTGTGAAATATATAAAATATAATGTTGAAAAACACTTTTAAAAAAACTTTAATATGAATTCAATTGGTTAAGATGTCGGGTTCAGATCACCCGTGTCTTGGATCTAAATCTTATAATTGTTATACACTGGCGATTTTCAAGGGGAATATCTCATATATTGGTCTTTTTTCTTTTTGTCATTTTATAAATTAAAATCAAATTAAATTTGGACAAATTGCATTTATTTAAACATGTATTACTGACGCGAGGAGAGGAAGTATCATAGGCGAGCAAAGCTCGGGTAAGGAAGCAAGCTGCAGCTAGTAAGCCAAGGCAAAAAAGAAAAACCTAGAGATGACTAAAGAATTGAGTCTGACCGCTAGAAAGAGATGATCAGTGAATGTCATCAAGTTGAAGAGACATCATCAGTTTGAAAATCCACTAAACAATTAGCTGAGGTGGTGATTTTTTCTCAGTCTTAGGAAAAAATTTTGCTTTAATTGATCTAATCTAGGGTTGTCAACGGGTCGGGTTTGGTTGGGACTCGGGTGAAAACAGACTTGGACCAGATTTTTGGGTATGGTGTTGGGTCCAAACTCGGATCTAATCGGGTCTACTATAAGAAGTACATGAACCAGACTTGGATCATACTTGGTAAAATAATATTTTTTATCATTTTTATATTAAAAAATTATGGGTCTTAATCGGAACTCAGGTCGGGCCTAGGTCTAGTATAAAATTTCACAAACTATACTTGGGTCCATGTATTAATTGGAGCTTCGGGTCTGGACTCAAGTGTTAATCGAATCTTCTTATTTGTCACCATACCCGAACCCTATAAGGTTTGGTCCCGTAACCCAACCCGTTGACACCCCTAATCTAATGTATATGGAATTTTTCTTCAAACAAATCTCATAAATGCCCATATTATCAAAAGATGTGACATCTTAAAAGTAAGACTAACCAATTTGTCCACTGTCCAAAGTCATTGCATCCACACATGCACTTCAATCCATAACACTCTACATTTAACATATGAGACCCAATAGGCAACTCAAAGTCTATAATGTGGTTGGTCAGAGATTTGGGGGCATGTTTTGTAACCTCTCATGAGATTCAAAATATCGTGCAAATGAGAAAATTAATTTCATTAATTGCCTTTATTCTAAAAAAAAGAGAAAATTAATCTCATTTTCACAACTAAATAAACATCAAAAAATGAAAGCCAGACATGGAATTTTATTTGAAATCACAATTGGAGTGAATCTCAGGTGATTACAATGTGAAACATGTGATTTTGAAATCACATGAGTTGGGTGTCTTTGTGCAGCTTGAATAGATTAAAATAAGACGTCAATTTTTATGCACCTGGCTGCTGATGACCATCCATCTCAACAAAAGACTAGATGGGTGGCTGTCAAGTAGGCTGCTCATTCCCACCAACAAAGCTTCTCATAATGTGAAGTCTAAAAATAAAGAGGCGAGACATGCCATTAGGGATGCAAGTGGATAGGGGGGAAATGGGGCCTCACCCCATTTGGGCCGAGAATATAAGACATGAAACGGGGATGAAGATTAAAATTAAAACCATTGCGGGGATGGAGGAGGGGATAGACTTACACTTTCTTTCGCCCAAACCCGTCTCCCTTTAGGGATGGCAATAGACCGAGGGAAAACAAGGTTCCATCTCGCCTCGCCCCGTTTGGATCGGAGATGGAGGACATGAAATGGAGATAAAGACAGGGATGGAGGTTAAAATCAAAATTCGTGCGAGGATGGAGGGTAGTATTTTGAGACAGGACGAGAGTGGAGACCTTGTCCTCCTCACTTGCACCAGTCCACTGCCATCCTTACATGACATTCTTGTGTAATTTTTCATAGAATACTATACAATGGACAACACTGCTGTTCATGTGACACATTTGAGCCTTTTTACATCCATTAAGCATGTTTGGATCAATGAGAATCGATAGGCCGCATGCTTGATTCGGTTATTTTTTAATAAATGTAAAATAAATTTTAAATATTTGTTAAAATTATTTTAATAGTTTTAACATATGTCATGTTATGATTGACATGTAATAATTTATTATTATTTTTTGGACAGATACTAAATGATTTCCTTGAGTATACTCCGATATCTATCATCTACATCGAGCATATTTACAACACTTGCATGATCGAGTTCCTAAATACAAAAATGATTCTTATATTTTTCTCTATTATCTACTATTTGGAGTCGCAAGGAAGTAACCTATGCTGGATACTTTGCTCATTCTTCTATTGACGAACAACTAAATTGGTGGCCAAACGATTTAGAGCCAATATCATACCACCAACACTGGTTTGGATTGTAAGATAAGACCTTTTTCATATATCTTTTTATTTATCCTTTATTTTTATTTCTACGTACTTAATTAAGCAGGTTGACTTTAGGTGTTCAAGTTGAAGGACATCACAAGTTCAATACACAAGATATATGCTTTGCTGCAAGGTCAAAACCAATGCCAAACATTCTTTGGTGGGAAAAGGGAAAGTACTTGATGCAATCTCACATCGAGATTGCAAAAACAATAACAATTTACATTAAATTGAGTAAATTTCAACAATAACCATTCAAATCCTTTCAATGAATATTTATGGATTAAATAAGAAATCCAACATCTATATGATGGATCTGGGATAGATTCAAAGCAAAAAAGAATAGTAAAATGGATAATGAATCTTCAATGCGCTAAGCCTCCATATTATTCTTATTTTTCTTCTTTTTAATGAATCTTATTTGGATCCAACACCATGCATGTGAATGCATTAGTATTTGCAGAGTTTTACACCGCAGACACTGAAATAGCACCATGGTTAACGTGGCACCGATCAGCCCATAATGGGATGTCTGAAACCATAACGGGGCGTTTGGATGAACAGGATACGCGAGAAAAATGCATCTTGCTCCGTATGCAATTTCTCACATTATCTTTGTTTATCTGGATAAGTGGGTATATCCAAACATCACCAAAGGTTGGCTTCCCTACATTTTCCCCAGGGAAGAGGGTGTTAGGGGGAGGAAAAAATCCAAAGTTTGCTCGCCAATGAAGATTGCCGACAGTTGGGCAATGGCATAAATGGGACTTAATATCCCTCCGGTTCCATTTTGAACGATGCCAAAAGGGAACGACGAGAAGTTACGGACTATGTTGGCATTTTGCAATTTATTGGGAACTGCAGACATTATGGAAATATTTCCTTTGGATAAATTTCATTTCAGGGACAAACTTTATCCCCTAATTTTAAATGAGCTTCCTATTTTCTCAAATCCAAATATAACCCTCTGTTTTTTCTGGAAACTGTTCAACAATAACGTAAATTTATTAGGCCTTGTTTGGAAACTAGCAGTTGAGAATATGAGATGGGAAGTGGCAGCTAGGGGCGGGCAACCAGCCCGGCAGCCCGATGGGTCAAGCTGACCCGGCTTACCATGAACCGAGTTTGGGTCATGATTTTAGGAACGATCTCATTAGGTACCGGGCCAAAACCGAGTTCGGAGCCTTAGCAGTTTAGGGGTAGTAATAGATAAGGGGCAGTTTGGTCAAATGACATGCAAGGAATTTCTGATATAGGCTAAGGACGTTTGTGGCATGAGGATTTAAAAGAAATTAGCAGAAATTAAGAGGTTGGTTTTCTTGGGATATGGCAGATATGTTGTTTTAATTACAAATAAGGGTATAATTGATATAAAAAGGGCATGTTTGGGATTCAATTTTGTTGCAGGGTATTTTTGTCTTTTAGTAAAGGCAATTAACCTTGTTAATTTTGTTTATTATTAAGTTTTGTTAAAAAAAGTTATTTTAATCACACTCTCAACATCGTCTCTCTCTCTCTTTCTTTCCATTAAGGGGTTTCAGGATTTTGTTCGGCGGAACCAGCTTTACTCGGTGCCTCTTGGGGGAGCAAATCTCGTGGTCAAATATGAGGTCTCATTCTTGCTTGCAGATACTTGATCGTGTATTTCTCTCTTCAAAACTATTTCTCACAGTCCCGAATGTCACTACATGCCTGTTGTCGCGGAACCTATCCGATCATGGACAATTGATTGTTTCTTGGGGCGCATGCTTCAAAGCGTGTTGTAGGTTCTTCTTTGAGAAGTGGTGGCTTCGTGTGCCAGACTTTCATCAGCTGGTTGGACAATCGTGAGCTCAACCTGCTACGGGATCTTGGGCGGTGTTCCACATCCATGCAAAGCTTCTTCATTTTCGACAACGTTAAGAAATGACTCAACTTTAATAACCTTAACAAGTTTAGGTTCATCGGTCAGTGGGAAGTTGAGCTCTCATCTCTGACTCAACGTCAGGTCGATCTTGATGGTGTGTTGGAGGGTCAAATGCTTCAGATGCATGAGCATATCATCGTCCTCTCTACTCTTATTGCAAAATGGAGAGTACGAGATGAACTTAGATGGAAGTTGAGGGTCAGAGTTGCATGGTTGGCTAATGGTGATGATAATACAAGATTTTTTAGAATCGGTTCCTTTCGGTCGAGATCGATGGATGCCAGTTTGGTCAGCAAAATTGCTTGCCAGCTATTACTTCTTATTTCTCTAAGTTGTATTCGGCTGACTTAGGCATCGGGGGGGTCATCGACGGTATGGGTTATAAGCAGTTGGCGACAAACCAATTTGTTCCTCTACATGCTCGATTCATTGAAGTTGAGATTTCTAATGCCATTAGCGGCCTCTTGGGATGGAAGGCCCCAGGCCTTGATGGTTTACACGTCAACTTCTTCAAAGCCTTTTGGTCAATTGTTAAAACTGACCTGCTCTACTTGTTCGATGAATTCTATCATAATGCAAGGCTGCATAAACCATACCATGTGACAGTCATCTCTTTGATTCCTAAGAGGCAAGGGGCGTCAGACATATCCAACTTCAGGCCGATTTCGATGATGGGTGCTATGTATCGCATTTTATCTAAGGTGTTGGCTAATCAGTTGCGCGCTGTCATTGATCAACTTGTCTCTACAAACGAGAGAGTTTTTATTCTAGGTCGAAGTTTGCAAGGGTCTTTTATTTGTGCAACTGAGCTTTTTCACTCTTTACATTCGACTGGAGCACAATACTTTTTGCTAAAATTAGATTTTCACAAGACTTATGATAGTCTGACATGAGATCTTCCGATTGAATCTCTAACAAATATGGGGTTGGGTAGCCAGTTTATAGCATGGGTTAAGGAGTTGGTCAAGAAATCTGTGTCGTCGATTTGCATCAACGGACTGAGAGGCAAAGAATTCAAGTTGGCTAGAGGTGTGCAACAGGGTTATCCCCTAGCCCCTATACTTTTTAATATCGCGGCAGATGGTTTACCTATTCTCATGAAAAGGGCAGAACAAATATGCTTCTTGGATTCCTTGGGCATTTCTGGTTTTGTTGGTCACACCATTCAATATGCAGATGATACTATAATATTTGATCATGCGAATGTTAATCAAATGTCCAAGTTGTGCTTCATTATTAAAGTCTTCGCTGCAATTTCAGGCCTTCGACTGAACGAGAGTAAGCGTGCTCTCGTTTTATTCAATGTTGACCCTCTTCTCCAATCGGTTGCTGCAAGAATCTTCAACTACCCGATATCCGACCTTTTAGCCAATTTTTTGGGTCTATCGTTGCACTCACTGCAGACGTCCGAAATTTCATCTTCGATATTTACTATAGAGCGGGTGCAAGGGAGATTGCAGTCTTGGAAGGCACAATATTTATCTTTTGCGGGCCGATTGACGCTAATACGCCATGTTTTGGCCCGATTACCAGATTTTTGTACAAGCATGTCCATTATACCGACGAACGATTAATTGTTTGCTCTCACACTTCCTTTGGTATGGGAATGCATCTCACAAAAAGAAACCGTTTGTTTCTTGGCAACAAATCGTTCTTCCGAGGCAGTGATGTGGCTTGGAGATTCCGGCTCTGAGAAATATGAGTATCATTTTAGTCTTAAAGTGGGTCTGGGTCGCTTCCACATCTTTATCTCCTTGAGCTACGTTTGTTAGGCAAAAATATGGTAGTATACCGGACTCCCTTCTTTTAACGCCCAATTTAGTGTGTCATTCATCCCTTTGGCTGGAGTGGCGGAAGATACTTCACTTCTTCAGTGGCAGGGATTTTAGGCCTATCCATGGTTGCCCGTGGCTTCACTGGACTATTGCGAGCAGAGATAAGTTCTCCATTAAGCAAGTTTACAATTCCTTATTGCCTTTCAGGATGGACTGGTTTCCCACTAATTGTATGTGGGATAAGGGGGCCCGCTCCAAGGGCCAAAGCTTTGGCGTGGCTAGTGGCTCCAGTTCGTGTTCAAACTCAGACTAATGACAGGAAACGAGGGCTTCAATTTTCCAACATGTGTGTTCTTTGCGAGAAGGCAGAAGAGGGCACGACTCACCTATTTTGGTTTTGCTCGATCGTTCTAGACCTATTTTTTTCAAACTTGGGGTGCACCGTCTGTTCAAATTTGTCTGAGTTTCGTTATTCGGGACCTCTTGCTTGGTCTCATGATTTTACGACACAAAAACAAAAAGAGATTATTGTGGCGGGTATGGCTGTTTTCAGCATGATGGGTGATTTGGACTAAAAGAAATGACATCCTCTTCAGGGGCTCAAATTCTATTTTGGAAGGCTTTGCCAGCGGGTTATGTCTGATGTGTATCTGACTCTTCAATTATGTAGTAGAGACGTGGTTTTGATCAGCGTGTACTCTGAACTGTGCACACTCACCATCTAGATTGTGGCTGTCTTACTCCTATGTTCTTCTCTCATCCAATATTTTGTTGGATGTATTTTGGTAATGTTGAATGTCTTCTCTCTCTCTCTCCCGAGTTCAACACCCCCCCCCCCCCAAACTTCGTCTTCTCTGTCTCTCCCTCACCCGAGTTCACCCCCCTCAACTTTGTCTTCTCTTTCTCTCTTCTTTTTTCACACTCACCCCATTGAGGGTTGTTTCTGCCTTCATCTCTCCCTCATCTCCCTCTTCAATCATTATGTGCAAACCTTAGAGGAGTTGCTGCTCTTTGAAACCCGGTGTTGGCATTTTTTTCCTGCGATTAGGGCACTTATTGGACTGTTCACCTATCAATTTTGTAGTTTTGGGCGTTCGAAAGGTACTACACCTTGACTCCACGAGAAGCTAGAAAGTATGTCGCCTGTAGAATGTATTTTACGTATAGAATTTTTTAGAAACCATGCTCTGGGTGAGATGTTTTTTGGAGAAACATTCATGGTTTCATGTTGAACTCATGTTTTGTGAACTTGTTTAAGCCTGATGCGTGGGTTGGTGTTCTGCTTACCTGATTTAAGATTAAGTGATATTAGGGAAATTCATGTTTAGAGGTTGGTACATGGATTCATAAAAAGGAAATCAACTTCAGACCTAAAAAAGTAAGTATGCTTTATGTATGATACTCGAGGTAAAGGTGAAGATGCTACACTATACAATATGCCTTTTTGTCGCTTGAGAAATAAAGAGCAAAATCAAAACAATAAATGTGTGTAAAGCATAACGTGTAATGCAATGCAAGTAGGTAGACATGTCATGAGTCATGGGACACCTGTCTTGGACACTTTGGACTTTACTTAGTGAGTGGTTGTTTGCTGGATTTGGGGTCGACACCTGTAACTGTAACTTAAGGTCGACTCCCTGTGCTTTGATTTTAGTTTTGTTTTGGGTGAGTCAACCTCACTGTGATTAGTTTTGGGGATCTATTTTTGAGGGATGACCTGGTGTGTAGGGTCGACTCTACTGGGTGTATCGTAAAAAGATAAAATTGATTTACTTTTTTATTTTTGTGAGAATGAAGTATTTTATAATTTTCAAAGGGCATTAAGGGATACTAAAAAGGAATAACGTTTTTCAAAATGATAGCTGTTGACCTGAGGCCTCTATTTGATTGTTTTCACTAAAAGTTGGGCCGTATTTGAAATTAAGGAAGAGGTTGGCCCATAAGGAAAAACTGCATTTTACAATTAGCACAAAGGTCCATTGGAAAATACTGTGACAAAAGAATAAAGAGTCTGTTTGAATCCGTGCCTGGGATGGGCGTTTATGCATTCGAAGCATAGTGACAAAAGTTTAAAACGACAATTTCTTGCCAGATTTTTAACTTTCTGAATATTTTTTGAGTTTTTTTCGGTAAAATCTCAAAAAAAAAAAAATTAAAACCAAATAAATAAAAAAATTAATTAAAAGTTTTAAAATAAAAATAAACTTATTACACAAATAACATGAAAAAAAAATATCACTCATTCTCGTACCTTAGTAATTACTAATTAGCATTGGTTCCTTTAGATCCAAGAACTGAGAGGCATATTAGTCATTTTTGGAAAACAATAAGCCCTCACTGTCTTTTAAACCCAGAAAATATTGGGAAACATATTTTTTCTTGAAAAATGTAAAGTGGCTCATACCAAACTGTGCTATTCTGTCCGTCCATCTGAAGATGGATCCCCCCCCCACCCCCAATCTTTTCAAAATCACCGTTATGTCTTTACCTCTTCCCTCATTGAAACCCTACATCTTTTCTGCCTCCCAAAACCCTAAGCCCTCACCCATCTTCGTCTCTTGCTCCAAAACCACATCGAGGATTCTGGCAATGGATTCGCTTAGTTCGGCGGCCGAGAACAGGCGGATTGGCCGGATTCCGACGACGATCATCTTCATGATGAGTGCGGTGTCGTCAGGATCTTCGGCGACGCAGAGGCTACCTCGCCCTTCACTCGCTGCAGCACTGCAGCCAGGAGGGCGCGGGCATCGTCTCCACGTCGTCTGCCCCGGCCGACGGCGGTCACGATCACTGCCCTCGGCCTCGTGACAGACGACTTCGATGACGCGAAGCTCCGTCAGCTCGTTGGCGCCCCGACGATCGGCCACGTCTGGTACTCGACGATGGGTTCGTCGAAGTTGAAGAATGTATAGCCCTTCGCCTACGACTACTACTTGGGCACTGTCGGCGTCGCTCAAAACGGCAACCTCGACAAAAAAAAAAAAACCTAAACCAAAAGATACATCGATATATCGCAACATTTACAAAAATCTCGCGATATTTTTGCGAGATTTTGTCACAAACGTTAATCTCGCGATGTTCTGTAAATCTCACAAAAAATGCCGTTTTTAACTTTTAGGGTGTATTATTAGCAAAAAAAACAACAAGATTTTTGTACATCTCATGATATTTGTCACTATGATTAGAAGAAGTGGGAGCTGCCAAATCCATGATTTAGTGTAAATACAAAAGGGAAAGGGTCTCACTTCCCATCACAAATGCATAAACACCCATCCCAGCACCAAGATTCCAAACAAGACCATCAAGGTAATTTGACCAAGATTTTACCTCGAGACCACCAATTGCATAAACGGCCATCCCAGCGCTCAGATTCCAAACAGTCCCAAAGGAATTCTGAGAAATAGATAAGATTGAGTTTGGGAGGTCATGTCAAAAACCCCAATACTGTTTCCGCGGTTTTAACTTTTACCTCTACTCAAACCCATTGGTCCACCAATGTCGGTTTGAGATATTATCGGGTTGGGTTGGGTTTACCCGAACCAATTACACCTCTACTATCCTTATATAGACTTGGAGAAAGATGAAGTAGTCACTCACGTCTCTTGAGAGCGTACGTAGAGCACTCCCATTCGTTTTTGTGCATGCTTGTGTAATGAGGTTTCTTTTGTCATTTCCAATAAAAAAAGATACACAAATAATTGAACCCTGCCTTGGTGCCCTTTGATGATCGAATAAAAAGAATCGCCTAACACGCAATTCCATGTTTTGGGTAATGATGTAAAGGAGGTGAGAAATGAGAATATGCTACCATCATTCGCTGGCAAAATCTGCCCAATTTGATTCTCACTGTTAGAAAATATTTATGGGTAGGCTGATAAAATTGACAATCGTTTGCTCTCAACAACAAAATCTATGCCTAAATGCTCACCCATTGTAAAATGGGTGAAAAGTTCAAGTTTGAGCATTGCGTTTAGGGATGGCAGTGGACCGGGGAAAGCGGAGCCCCGCCCCGTTTGGACCGGGGATGAAGGGTATGAAACGGGGATGGAGGCAGGGACGAAGGTTAAAATCCATTCCTGTCCGGGGATGGACGTGCACTTTCCCCCGCCCCCTCCCCGCCCGACCACTTTTCCCCGCAATATCCCTGCCCCACCTCATCCCCGTTTGAACCGGGGATGAACCGGGGATGGAGGACATGAAACGGGGATGAAGGCGGGGATGGAGGATAAAATTCATTCCCCGCCGGGGATGGAGGCGGGGTGAAGGATAAAATCTTGAGGCGGGGCGGGGCGGGGGATGTTTAATGCACAAATTTTTGTGCAATCATATTGCACTCGAGCCGGGAAGGGTACTAATAGAGTGGATATCACATGGCACAAATTTTGTGCATTAAGCACCGGATTGCCCTACCTCAGAGGTCTTGGGTCCTCCACAAAGACAGGCCTGTCCTAAAGATGGAGGGTGATAGGTGGTTAATGCACAAGTATTTGTGCAATCATATTGCACCTTATATTTTGAGGTACAAATACGTGGTGCACTGCCAACCCTTGATTTTTGAACCTTTTGAAAAACCAACTTACGTGTCAAAAACATATGATTCAAAAACTCGTTCTCTGATATACAAGTCATGTAGTTCCTTTCAACAAAAATAAAAAATAAAAACCGTCCCAATCGGCAGAAAATCGATATAAAATTGAGCTGGTTCGGCTTATTTTAACGTAATTTTTAAAGATGGTTTAAAATAGTATTTTAATAATTTTCATGTTATTCTAATGTTTTTTGACGTGTCATCTGCTGCTGGTTAAAAGTTGGCTGATTCAGCCCGATTCTGTTTAGAATTGGAATTGAATGATTCCATAATAAACTTGAAAATCGATTTAGGGTTCTATAACAATGAAAAAATACTTGTAAAATGCATCTATTAGGTTGGAGTTACTAGAATATGAGAACTAAAAATATGAGCCTTTTCAACATTTTTTTTTCAAATCCAACCAAGTGGACATGCTTGGCATGAATTTGCTAGGAATCAATCAATTGGAGTGCATTTTCTATGAAAGAATGCAATTTTAGAATGCTTGAATATTTATGAATATACCAGACATTGATTTTAAAGCCTTTAAAAAAATTTGTTAATGCATCAAAATTGGAAGATTCAAGAGCGGGTTTTTATAAAACCAAACATCTAGTTCAAAAGAAAAGAAACAAAAATCCATAAAAATCAAGGTTCACACATTAGTTTTCATATTTTCAGTTATCATATTCTAGTAATTATAAATATATATAACTACTAGAATATGAAAACTGGAAATATGAGAATTAATGTGTAAACTGTGATTTTTATAGATTTTTTGTTCTTTTTTTATTGAATCTAATCATAGAGATATGATCTTACATATTTAGTTTTATAAGAACCCGCTCTTGAATCGTTTGATTTTGATGCTTAAATGATTTTTTTTAAAGCTTTTAAATCAATGGCTCACAATGTTTATAAATATTCCAGTATTCAAAAATCATATTTTTCATCAAAAATACACGATCCAATGGTTGATCCCTAGCAAATTCGCCATGCCATGCACATCCGCATGGTTGGATTTGCAAAAAAAGTGTTGAAAATGCCCATATTTCTGTTTTCATATATATATGAGAATGAAAACCTTCCAAACAAAATAAAAAATATTTATCGAACCAATGGGGGCTCCGCTTGTTTGGCAAGAGCAGTTAATGCAAGACTTGAAAGTTCGAATCCTAATGGTATGGTTGTATAACTGGTAGGGGTATGCCTAACCCAAGCTATCTCCATCGGAAAAAAAAAATTTATTGATCGGATTTTCAGTTTTTTTTTTTCAAGATGTGATTTATGCACTTGTTTTTATAGGAATCAGTTCTTGGAGCATTTGATTCCAATGCATGAATATGTTTTATAAAGTTAATTTAAAAAATCAATGGCCTACAATTTTAAAAAAATTTAAGGCTCCAAATACCATTTTTTCATCCAAAATGCATTATTCAGGTGTCCATTTCTAATAAATCAATCATGTTGAACACATCTGTAAGGTCAGAATTTCAAAAAAAATATATAAAAAATCTAATAAATGTTTTTTATTGGGTAGGTTTGAAAAGTTTTCTATTGGGCAAGTTTTCATATATATATATATATATAATCGAAGGTTCTTGATACGCATGTGAATTGCTTTTGACTCTGTCATAAGTTGAGGATGATGTAAAGTTAGACTATCTTTGGTAAGCGATTGATGAAATCAGTTAGTTTTTTATGATAGAGCATCAGGTTCACGAAGCCACCGATTTATACTTTGGTGGGGATGATTTTCTCATAATCATCCTCTTGTGCAATTGAGCGGGGATGATTTTCCCAACAGAAGTAGGCGGGCTCTTCTGCACTCTTTCACAGCCACCAATGACATTAATAAATTGAATTTTGAAAATAAAATGGGAGGTTGTGTCATGTGAAAGATTTGTAACGAGAGTTTTAGTAAAAAAGATCAAAACTCGTCTGGTAGCCTTTAACTGTTCTCAGAAGCAAAAACATCAATCCGCAGAAAACTCTGAATTCCTCATTATCTGAAATCAAGGAATCGGTCATAAGTCAGAACATAGCCAGCGACTTCCTCATCTCTGTACACGTCCGACGGTCTGACTCGGTGAACCGCTTCCCTCTGCTCTTCCGTGACCACCTACCTACTGCCAATCAAGAACAAAGAAAGCGTCACCCCTTGAGCAAGCCGAAGCGTGGCGACTGTCTAGGACAAAGGAAACGTTACGTCCGACGGTCTGACTTGGTGAACCTCTTCCCTCTGCTCTGCCATGACCACCTACCTGCCTACTGCCTAATCAAGAACAAACAAGATGTCACTCCTTGCGCAAGCTGAAGAGTGGCGACTCTTTGGACAGTTTTAAGCTACCAGGACAGTGATCGTAAGCACAGCAGAGGCTAGGTCTCTGTTCCAAAAAAAAATGGGGATAAAAAAGAATGGTAGGGGATCATAGAAGGAACAGCTGAACCCAAGGTGCACCAACCAAGGCACGCTCACACTATTTGGCACACTCATTAAATCTGAACCATCAGATTTGTCCTTGTGGTCCTCTTTTGACTGTAAAAGAGAAGGCATATAGCCCCAAGGGGGTTGGCTTAGTGGGGTGGGGCCTTGGCTCAAGGTTCGATTCCTATGGGCATCGTCTCTCTGTGCAAGCTAAACACGTAACATAAGCCCCTGGGGCAAAGGTCCTAGCCTCAGAGTTTATAGGTATGGCAGGCTGAGCCAACGCGACCAGGTCTTCATGTCAAGTGTGGTTTCTTCAGGTTATAAATAAAAAAAAAAAGGTATATACCAAGCATTATTCTTCTTGGGGTCAAAAGCATGATTACTAAAGATCATAGTGGTCTCATGTCAGGTGCACGTCGGAGCAGTAGAAGCCTCTCAATGTGGGCCATTCATCTTGAAATTAGATGTCCCACAGTTCCCATATGTCATGACCAATGTCTGTCATTATGGTTCAGAATCGGATTCGTACTGATAAAAAAATTGATACAAAATTAAACATTCTTGAGAAACAATTTATTTTTTTAAATATTTTAAATATTTTTTGTAACACGTGTCATTCAGCGGTTAAAATTATTGGCTGTTTCAGTTTGATTCAGAATAGAAAAAATATATATATACAACG
Source organism: Nuphar pumila (assembly GCF_984573655.1). Classification (NCBI taxonomy): domain Eukaryota; kingdom Viridiplantae; phylum Streptophyta; class Magnoliopsida; order Nymphaeales; family Nymphaeaceae; genus Nuphar; species Nuphar pumila. Next base: position 97,549,592 of record NC_143254.1, read on the forward strand.
CTTGGATTGACATCTGGGTTCTATTTGGGAGTTGAGTTGGAGAGGAGGCGAGAAGGGTGATGGGAGTGGAGTTGGCGACTACATAATCTTTGTGAGTATGTAGTTAAAAAGGATTGGTTTTCACTATCTTCTCCACCTCCATCACCCTTCCCATCCCTCAAAACTAAGGGTGGCAATCGTGTCGGGTTGGCGGGTCGATCCGACGGGTTGGCGGGTCAGCATACCTCAACCTGAACCCGACCCGTTTATTAAACGGGTCAGTTATGGCAAACACAAACCTGACCCATTTAATAAATGGGTAACCCGACACGACCCACCAACCCATTTAATAAATGGGTTGGGTCGGGTAAACGGGTTCTCAGATTCGCGGATCAGGTTGGTGGGTTGACCCGCCCGCCTAACCCGTTTATTAAACGGGTCAGCCGGGTTGGCATACCCCCAACCCGAACCCGACCTGTTTAATAAACGGGTTAGGCGGGTCAACCGGTTTATTAAACGGGTTGGCTTAAGCCCAACCCGAACCCGCCTAAGTGGCGGGTTGACGGGTCGTGTGAGGTTTTGCCACCCCTACTCAAAACCTGTAAATAGGGTAGGTAGTATTTATTAATTCCCCATATCAGGCTCCCAAACATAGCCTTTACAGATGAAGATATCATGTTTTATGTCCAACCCACTTAATCCAATGTGAGGTTATCCAGATATCAATGATGTAGAATACATTGGTGGGGTTAGGTTGACCTGGCCAAGGAAAATGTCATATAGGCTTAGGTTAAAAGCCTTGAATGGGAGGTGTGTTGTGGTTTCTCATGGTGCTCTTTGCTGTTTGGGAGCAGTGTTGTTGCCAAAACACTCCATTGAGAATGAAGTTAGCACTACCAAGTACCAACACCACATTTCAACATCATTTACAAGAGAATATTTTTGGCAACTCCATCCTCAACATCACATTTTGACAACACATAGAAGTGGTATTTCCATCTCAATTCAAGGATTCAAACAGAGCCTATTAAATATCCTACAACAATGGCACAAAAAAGTTAGTGTTTTCGAGTTCAAAATAAAAGTTGTTAATTTATTTATTCATGTTAAACAATAACAAAATCTATGTCCATGCATCATTCTCTTTAATGAATACAAATATTTTGAAGTTAAGGCCATGTTTGGGAGTTTTGCATTGGGATGAACACAGCATTTTTCATGGGTTGCTAAAATATGGTTTTGCCAAAACACTGCTGATATGGAGTTGCCAAAAACGTCCTATTAAGAATGGAGTTGAGGCTGTCAACTCCATTCCCAATGCAGTGTTTTGGCAACACCATTGTCCCAAACAGTTATAAAGCATGAGAGCACTTGGGAAACGACAACACACCCAGTTCGATGCTCCCAAGGAGGGCCTAAATCCAAAAACGGTCTAAAGTAGGTGACCAACTCCTTCCCTCGCAACTCATACAATTTGATTTTCAAGGGTGTGAGGGGCGGGGTAACACCCCCCACCCCCCACCCCCCACCCCCCCCCCCCAAAAAAAAAAAATCACCTACTACACATTGGCCTTCGATTGGTCAAACTCTTGAGGTCTCACCTGCCTACACCGAGCTCCGGCCTTGCGGCAAGGGATGCTACCCTTTAGTTTCTAACTTGTGATATCCCGTCAACTTGGTGACATTCACAAGTCACTCCTACTAGATGAGTGGAGCCCTTGTGGGCAACTTCAGGCAGTGTTGGATACAAGTTCCCATTAACACGTTGGCTTGCATCTGACTTGATTTCAAATGTGTGTGATTTCCATCTAATTAGATTGGAAATCATACAATTGATAATTTAAAATTACAAAATGGATAATGTGATTTGGAATCACATGAAAAATGAGCAAAATGTGATCGAATTGGGCAATCGAAAATTGTTCTCTTGCCATTGTGAGAAAATGATTCTCATTTGTGGACAAACAAACCTGTAAGGTTCCATTCCAAGATGGAAAAGTCTCCTTCTCTATCACACTTCTGTGTGTGTGACTCCCTCCATCCCATAAAACTACACCTTTCTGCTTAGCAGCTTCATCTTGAGCTAAAGCAGAAGAAAATTCCTTTTCATGGACGTAAGAATAAAGTTACTGGCCAACGGGACTCAACGTGGCCGGTAGGAGATGTCAGTGCAAGTCTCCTTGCCCTGGGACATTGCAGGTTCAAACCCAGCGATACGTTGAATAATAACTGGTCGGGGTCGGGGTCTGCCTAACCCAGCTTGTCTTTAAAAAAAATACAAATAAAATTATTTAAATCATCACTTAATTCACCATATTCCAAGGTTGAGCAATAAAAAATAAATTAAAAAATATAAAAAAATAATTCTTATAAGAAATTATTAATAAAAGTTATTTAAAAATAAAAACACACATTTTTTCATGATAAATAGCAGTTTAAAACATAAATATCATGTTTAAATCATGGTATTTATGTTTTTCATAAATCTCACAAGAAATTGCTGTTTTAAACTTTCAGGCAATTTTTCACGATATTTGTCACTATGCCTGAGAGGCCGAAACTCCTATTTGACAGTTTCTAGAAAAATCTGTGGCCAATTTTGAAATTTCAAAAAACTGTGGCTCATTTTTAGAATGGGGGCGCAAGTTGGCCCCTAAATGATTTTTTTCCCTTTTTTATTACTTTCGGGGTAAACTGGGCCCAGCAGTTAATCTGAATAATTAGTAAGATCTACATAAATCAGAATTTGATTAGACAGATTTGGTAGCGAAATTCTGATCTGATTAATAATTGGTTTCGAGTTTGGCATCTGCATCAGATTAATATTGGAATCTGACTAAAATCTGAATCTGATTATGTGTAAATGTCACATTTAAGCTAGTTAAATTCAGACTTGGTTTTATCTGATTTCATCCAACTCTGAATCTGATTAGATCAGACTCAATAATGCTTAGATCCAACCCGAGTCTGACATGTTTACGTCTCTATTAACATCTTATTTATACTAATATGGATCTAGTAACAATCACCATTTTGAAGATAACTAGTTAACCTTGGGTTAACAAAACTCATTAGTTGAACAAGACATTCATACTTTAATTTGATTTTTCTGTCTAACACATTATTTTCTCTCTTTTTGGCCTAGCAAGTTGAGAATTAATTAGGCTCGCCCACTTAAATAAGCCAAGCTCAAGCTCTAAGCAAATCGCATGATCCAATTTCATTTGGGTTCGAATTACGGTATATGTATAGGTAAAATCTGCACCATTACGGGTTAATGGACTTTGGTATGTTCTCTAACAACTACTTGTTATCTCAAAGATCGGTAAGCGGGGTCCTGTCTCAAGCTGGAGGCCCAGGATCGAATCCCTCTGCCACATGGGGCAGCTGTTGTTACGGTAGAGGTCAGCCTAACCCCAGCTTGCCTTTCAAAAGCAAAAAATTGTCATGTAATCAAAAGATATTTTGTCATATGAATGAAGATCGAGTAGCCAAAGTAAGAATCAGTCCATCAATGTAATACTTATTATTTTTTTTTTTACTTTTTTTTATAGGCAGTAATACTTATTTCTTATCATTATAGCGAACGTCCCAATGTCAACAATCATGAAGTTTCTTTCTCCTACGATACTACAAATCATCTTTCAATTCTTATTAACATTATGCATATATTAGCCATTCATCTTTCATACCATAAAAAATACAAAAAAAAAATTAGCACCTTCAATTAAATCTAATGTCATAAGAAACACAACGCTTAAGTTATTGTATAGATAAAAACACCTCTCTTCCAGGATGGTAGTGGACCCGGGGGAAACGGGCCCCGCCCTGCCTCACCCCGTTTTGGTCGGAGATGGAGGACATGAAACAGGGATGGAGGTTAAAATCAAAACCCATGTGGGGATGGAGACGAGGATGAACTTACGCTTTCTCTTGCCTCGCCCTACCCCGATCCCCGCCCTACCCCATCCTCAATCCTTTTTTAGGAATGGCAGTGGACCGAAGGAAAACGGGGCTCTGCCCCTCCTCGCCTCGTTTGGACCGGAGATGAAGGACATGAAACAAGGATAGTGGTGGGGATGGAGGCGAAAATCAAAACCCATGTAGGGATGAAAGGTAGGATTTTTGAGATGAGGTGTGGGTGGAAACCTTGTCCCCCCACCCCGGTCCATTGCCATCCCTATTCTCATCCTCGCTATCTCATCATGAAGTACAAATAATGGATCTAGGGCAAAGGAAATGAAAGTGGCATACCATAAACACCTGCACCTTAACAGACCCTTAGGCTACGTCTTGGAGGGCGCTGAATTCGATTGGTGTTCAGATCAAAATTCAAAAACTTCACCAAATATTAATGTAACACAATAAAATCAAGAAAGAATTTGTAGAAAATTATGAACTGGAGAGGAGTGGATGAGATTTCACAGAAACATAACCCATCGTACACAAAATGAGAAAATGCCAAAAACATTTTTTCAGTTTTAAGGAAGATACCAACAGGTCGAATAAGATGGATAGACTGTTCATTTTTATTAAAAGGCAAGCTGGGGTTAGGCAGACCCCTACCTGTTATACAACAATACCATTGGGTTTTGAACCGGCACCGTCCCAACACAAGGTGGCGTGCACTAGCTGCTCCTACCAGACAAGCTGAGCCCCCGTTGGTGAATAAGATAACTAGCCTTGCTAGAGCTACACTATCCTAATCAAGGGATCTCAAGGTCGAATCCCCTCGGCCTATTCCCAACCTTGACTATCAGCAAAAAATAAAAAGGGAAAAAAGGATGAAAGTGTTTATGATACCACCAAGATAGCAGCAAAGGTGACATGAGCTCACATGGACCCCACAATTTTCGAACCCAAATCCGAGGCGTTTGTTTTCAGTTACCTCAGGCAAGCTTTTCTAGGGTCCGGAGGGGTGGCGAGCAGGGCTCTTGCCTCCTCAAGAATATTAGGCTTATATGGGGCCTTGACTTATTATGTGAATCTCAATTTAAAAAAAAAATCTTTTAAAATATGATATTCTGACAAGGATAGAGATAGTCATCAGGTAAGTTGTTTATCTTATTTTCCCTCTTAGCTTCCTAAGTTAGATTCTTAAAACTAAAGCTATGTTTGGGAGCCTTGCAATGGGATGGAAACACGGTTTGGGTATTGCCAAAATATCGTTTTACCAATGTGTGATGTTGAGAGATGGAGTTGCCAAAAAGACTCTCGTGAAAGGTATGGAAATGCGTTGTTGGGACTGTCAACACCAATCCCAGCACATTGTTTCAGCAACGCCATTGCTTCCAAATAGGGGTGGCAATCGGGTCGGGTTGGTGGGTCGGGTTGGCGTGTCAGCATACCTCAACCCGAACCCGACCCGTTTATTAAACGGGTCAGCTGTGGCAAACACGAACCCGACCCGTTTAATAAACGGGTAACCCGACAGGACCTGCCAACCCATTTAATAAATGGCTTGGGTCGGGTAAACGGGTTTTCAGGTTCGCGGGTCAGATTGGCGGGTCGGGTTGGCGGTTGACGGATGGGGTTGGCAGGTTGGCGGGTTGACGGGTCGGGTTGGTGGGTTGACGGGTCGGGTTGGTGGGTTGACGGGTCAGGTTGGCGGGTCGGGTTGGCGGGTTGACCCACCCGCCTAACCCGTTTATTAAACGGGTCAGCCGGGTTGGCGGGTTGGCATACCCCCAACCCGAACCCGACCTGTTTAATAAACGGGTTACGCGGGTCGACCCGTTTATTAAACGGGTTGGCTTAAGCCCAACCCGAACCCGCCTAAGAGGCGGGTTGGCGGGTCATGTCAGAAATTGCCACCCCTACTTCCAAACAGCAAGAGAGTACGAGAGCATGGCGGAAGAAACCCTCGATTTCCAGGATAATGCAGGGCCCATGCAGCATAGTGACAAACGTTAAAAATGGCAAAATCTCGTTTTTCAAAAACTTATGAGAATTTGAATTTTTTTCATAAATCTCGCATTTTTTGGCAAAATCTTGGTAATAAAAAATAAATAAATAATATAAAAATATTTGTTATTAGAAAATATTAATAAAAATTATTTAAAAATAAAAATACATAGTTTTTTCACAATAAATAGCCATTTAAAACGTAAATATCGTGTTTAAATCATGGTATTTATGTTTTTTCACAATATTTTGAAAATCTCACGAGAAAATTCCATTTTAAACTTTCAGGCAATTTAGCATGATATTATCGCGAAATCTCGCGATATTTGTCACTATGCCATGCAGGCCTTGCCCTTTCATACGAAAAACATTTCCTACATCTGCGTAGCAAACGGGGGGCCTAAACGCGTGCCGCTGATTGGAAAACTGAACTCCCCCTTGACACGACAAACACCTGGATAACGTGCTGGAATCAACAGCTTCAAGTGATGTTGATGTTGTCAGTATCGGCCTGAATGTGCCGATACGTGCAGAAAATTCGATAGATACTAACATGAATCGGTTATTTTTTAATAAATATAAAAAATACTTAAAATTAAAATTTTAATATTATTTTAATGGTTTTTACACGTGTCACGTTATGATTTACACGAAATACTTTAAATTATTTTTTAGCCGATTCAGAACTATTCACCTGAATCGTTGGCCAAACGATTCAGGGCCGATACCGATACTGACAACATTCTGTAGTTCGCTCATCGCTACAGTACCGCTACTCCTTCCGTGCTGGTTCAGCAGATGGCGACCGTCAACGACTATCGGACATAACTTTCGTTGAAACAAATAAACGCAAAAGAACGAAAATTCATGCTTCAAGAAAAAGCCCTATATCTTCTATTTTAACACGTGCATAAATCCTTGATAAATTTTCTTCAATCTAACAATAATATCCTCTTTATATACAGTTGGCGCTTTTTGGAAGTAGGCTTGTTTTTGGGATGCGTTCATAAGTCACCTATTTCAACAGTCAGAATGAGCAAAGCATACCGCGGGCGGCAGTGTCAGCCGTTGCCCGGGCTACAACTTGTTGACTGGTCTCGCCAGTTTCCTAGTGACCCCACTCGCCCAACGGTCGCCACGAATCCCCTTGCTTCCGTACACCAACAGCCTTTTCCCTTCTAAAATAAATGAAAAATCTTACCGGTGGGCCGCCGGTTATCCGGTCACCCCCTCTCTCCTCTCCCTTTTCAATTCATCCTCCTTTCTCCTCCCATCTCTTCTCGCTTGTATCCCTATTTTTCTAAAATTTCTCGAAAGAAATTCGATTTTTTTCCGGATTTTCTCGTTTAGAGATTCGTAATTTTTCTTGCTAACGATCGATTTTCTCTCTCTCTCTCTGGATTTTGTGGGATAAATTCGCGAGGAATGAATTGGTCGGCTAGGGTTTGATCTCTAGGGTTTTTTTCTGCTTCCGTTCTGGCGTTCCTGAGTCCGTACGGATGTTTTGGAGTTAGGGTTTTGTGTTTTTTGGGCTCGTGAGGATGGCGCTACATGCCTTGGCTCTGTTTCTGCTCGGGCAATTGCTCGGCGTTTCTTCGCCCGTCTCTGCCGGCGGGTTCGGAAGTTGCGAGAGCGATCAGCTTTCGCGGTTGAGGCCTCGCGGGTGCGGCGCCGATCGAAGGGACGGTGTGGATAACCTCTTGTTCTGCAGGGTGCTGGAGTCTTCGTTCGGGAACGGGTGTTTCCGTGGTTCGGAGGTGGAGGAATGGGGGAGAGTTAGGGAGGAGTGCTGCGGTTTTCGGGGTTACGGCGGTTCTTCCATTAGAGGTGGTCTCGGAATTGTCTCTGTTTTCTTTTTTTAGTAGGGTTTCTTGTTGCCAATTTTTGTGAATTGGAGATCTAGCTGGTACTGTGGATGAATTCTATCTGTTTGATTATTTGATTCACCAATTTTTGCTGTCTAGAAGGGGGCAGTTTTGGTGAATTGGAGCTCTATCCGGTGGTGTAAATTCTATAATTTTGCTCATCTGATTCATCGATTTTAGTGTGTTGATAATTAAATCGAGAATGGGAGTCAAATTTGATGTCTAAACGAAATTAAACAGTGGATTCGGTTTGAACGACAATTTGGAACTTGATTTGTCATCGTCATCATTGTTGATTAATAATTGATTATGGAGTTTCTACCTGCTCGGTATGGGCATGCTTTCTATTTATGCTTGGGGGAAAAAAACCATGTATTTAGATCAGTTCGGTATGTAATGAAAATACAAAAAGGTGAAAAATTCCCTGAAGAACACATAAAGAATGCAACACTATATACGGCATAACAAGATGTAGCATGTATGTCACGTATTGACTGCTAATTCCTGGGACTGTTCTTTGTCTTGATGACACGGTGGCCGAATCTACTACTACAAAATATTTTGCATCTGATATTGGGGCATGAGAGGAGTATCTGTTGCAGTCATTCATTGAGTGTAGCTACAAGAAGTTGGAATTGATGTAATGTATGTTTAGCCATCGAGAGTCTCATATCTGATGCTTTTAGTGAATGGAGGCTGATGGGGTATGAATTCGTGGAATGCTGCTACTTTAGTTTGCATGTCTAGAATTACTATTTCAGTTGTTACGCGAGTGCAAAAAAAAAATCTTAATGATAGATTTTTTCGAAGGCCTTTCCATTGTCAATCATTGTTGCTTCATTCTTTTCGCTCACTGGATTGTAAACTATAGCTATAGTGAGCATAATTTTTATGGTTCATACTTAATTTCTTGGTGTTATGCAGGGCATCTGCATCAAATAGCAGCCAGAAAGAATATACCAGATTCAAGAAGAAACAGATTTCTTCATAGTAATCAAGAGAATGATAGACATGTAAAGGAAAAGCATGAAGACATGAAGAACGTAGCCATTGCAGTATCTGGAATGTTCTTATTGTCTTGCAGTCTCTTGTGCCCATGCATACGTGCTAGAAGAAAAAATGCACATACTGTTATCCCCAAAAATCTAGTTCCAAGTGAGTAGAATTTATATGCAAATGTGATCCTTCTACCCATGCAAGCTGCTATTTGACCTGTTTATAAGCATGTTGAGTTTCAGCACTGAAGGTGGACATTTTATGAATCTTTGAGCTTAGCTGCATATATGCCTTGTTTGTGCAATGCTGCATTGTGACCTGATGTTGCTTTATGTCCATCTTTTGCTATTTGTTGATGGCCAGCCTGAGTGAGTCCATGCTTGATTGTCTGTATGTGATGGTTTTTCTCACTCGTGAAAACTGTGCTGTACACAGCAAATCTTTTGCTGGAAAACTTATCTATCTAGCAATAAGCATTTTATCTAAACCATTTGCTCCATAGCCTCTGTAGCATCTGAATTATATCACTTACTGTATCTTTTAAATGTTGTACCAGATATTTACATGATCTTTGAAAATGGGTGCTTCAAGACACCATGATATTAGTCCTGACACCAGGATATCCTTGTTATGTATATACATTTGCTTCACGACGGCATACTTATCTATTACCGTTTGACAGGGATATTTATGGTATTTTATGTAGAACTCCTAGATCCTAATATATTAATGAGTTTAACATGAAAGGGGTGTAGATCATCAACCCTATTGCTGCCGCCCAACGATTCTCTCTTTTTCTCTTCCTCCCTTCTCTCTACCACTTAATTTTCTCTACATGGTATTGTAGAGTCAAGCCTTCGTTGAGGAACTGTGACCCACAACAACATCTGTGGCTGTGATTCTTCTTCACTGCATTTCCTTGCTTCTTTAATCATTATATGCCTTGATCTTCTTTTCTTTTCCAGTTTCCTCTCTTCCTTTTCTCTCCCTTCTCTCATTTTTTCCTGAAACACACAAGCCAATCTGTGATAAATAATACAGATCCGATCTGTTTCAGACCAGGTGATCACCATTTTGACATCAAGCTGTCATCGACATTGTTCTTCTCAAGTCAGCATCCTTAATATTGACTGATCTGGTGTGGATCAGATTCCAACATGAGTTATGGATGTTCTGCATCCTTTACTGCAGTCACAACACTGTTACAACATGCTGTTTTGTTAAAATGTATATATATATATATATAACTGTATTTATTAATGTTTCTTGTATTGGCCCAGCAGGGACATTTTGATAATTTTACTCTTTGTAATAGGGACTGTTTACTAAGGACAGTTTAGTCTTTTCTGTATTTATTTTTCTGTTTTTCCTTTTTGACTTTTTTATAATATGTAAGAACACAATGGTCAAATGACCATAGAGTCGTTAGGAGCTCCCAGTTCCCGACGTCAGCATCTCCCATGTATATAAATAGGGGCTTCACCCCTCTCTTGCATTCTATGCTTATCTTAAGCATTTGTGCACAATAACGACTATTTTTTGTTTTTGTGTTCTTCCTTTGACTCTTTGGAGTTGTGTATATGCACCTTGTGCTTGTGTAGTGCCTTAGTGCTTTTGTATTGTCCTTTATTGGACTTGTAATAGTGCTTGTACACTTTGTATTTACTTTTCCGCATACTTTATTACATGGTATCAGAGCCATAGTACTCTTAGACTTGTGGAGAATCATCATCAAGTGTTCGTATTGCTTGTGATGACTTTAGTAGAAGTGCTTTTTCACATCTATCTCTTTCTCACTCTCATTTTACTTTCCTTTAAAATGGAGCATGATCACAAAGATAGACCTCTCCTTCGAACTTAATGGCATAAACTACATGATGTGGTCATCCGCCATAAAAAACAATCTTAAAGGCAAGAAGCTTTGGGGATACGTAATGGGAACTATCCCCGAGCCTCAATTGGTGCTCACCAAGAATGAAGGAAAACAAGTTAAAGCTCTTGAAGGAGACAATCGTGTCAAAGCCATTTGTGACTATCAATTCAAAGTAGAAGATTGGGAGAGTAATCATGCAAAAATTTCTGCATGGTTTATGAACAATATTGACATTAAAATATATGACAACATTGCTAAGTTTAGAAAGGATAATGAAGTTTGGTCATTTATGAAAGGCATGTATACGCAAAAGGATCTTGAATAACAATATTTCCTATAAGAAAAAATTAGAACTATCAAGCAAGGGGATATGAGTACTCGTGACTTTTTTAATGCCTTATCTCCTCTATGGGATGAGTTGTCACTGTCACGAAATGGTACGGATTCCAATGTACTCCATGATCATTTCCAACTCAAAACATTATACATTTGAACAACAAACTTGAGAATTAAAGGATACACATCAAAATGTAAATAAATAATTTTATTCATAATGGACATGAAAAAAAATACAAAGTAAAATTACATTCAAGCTTCACTACAATACTTAAAAGAATAATAATATACAACCCTAATACTACCCTATCACTCTCTCAACCTTACACATAAACACACTCTTTTTTTTATAAAGGAGAAATAGAGGAAGAAGTAAAGGAGAGAAAGTCCTTTCAATAGCCAAAAAAAGAGAAGCCTTCCAACGGCTAGAATTTCTAGCCATTGAGACTAAGTCAACTTGTTTGACTTAGTTCCCAATATATATTATAATAAATATATATAATATATACATATTGTATGTATAATATATATATATATATATATATACATGTTATGTCACAGGGATTCAGCTAGCAGGGTGCCGCACCCGTGTCGACGCGACTCGACGCGGGTGCGGCACCGGGTGCGGTCAACCCGATCCTAGGTGCGTTGACCGCACCCAGGATCATTTCGGTCCATTTTTGTTTGGATTTTTTTTTTAAAATTGCCCTACGAAATGGGCTGCAGAATTTTTAAAAAAAAATTTCTGGACAACTGCATGCTGCTGCTGCTCTTGTTTTATAAAGGGGCACTTGTGTCCACAACATCTGATGAGCTTTGTTCCTGCCTCCAAACAATTAATTCATAGCGTTGGAAAACATACTGTTAACTTGGAAATGATGATCCATCTTCCTCAAAAATTAAAACAAAAATTCAAGAGCCCTTTGAAGTCTTTATGCTTCAACCAACCAAATCCTTTTTCGTCAAGGATTTTCTCTCTCCATAATAAATGATAATGATGGTGGTAGAGTAGAGCCTTGGTGGCTATTAGTATTCACTTTTCTCCTGACGAGGTGCTCTAGCCGTAGCCTTGTGTAGACCTCTACTTTCCACATGTCAAATCCAATAAATTTCTTTTAGCTGTCATCTGTGTGCAACTGTATATAAAATGAAATTTGAAGAACCCTAGGCAGTGGCGTGGCAGTGGCGTCGTAGGCCTCGTGAAGATTCTCTCTCCAACAAACCACGTCAAACCTTTCGCTTATATTTTTTTTCGTGAAGACCAGGGAGTTTCAAACATGATTGAATCATGACAGTCAGCAGAACACGGCAGGCTGGGTCGATTAGATTGCCAATCCTTTCAGTTCATCAATTTTGTCCCGTTGAGCTAAAGTACACAACAAGCAGAACGTGGGTAACAAGTCTTCAAACAAACACACCAGCAAAAAAAACTAAACCCCGACCCGCGTCGGGGGAACCCCCGACCCCCTTATATATATATTTTACATTTTTGCCCCTGCCGCACCCCCGCACCTGAGTTTTTTGGAAGTGCCAAATCCCCGCACCCGCACCCGCACCCATGTGACATAGTATACATGTGAACATATACATATGTATATACGTAAAAATACAAAAGGATACATTTAATCTTAACAAACCCCTAAAACACCCCTAAAACTTATAGTGACACACTATAAGTTTGCAAATACAAATAAGCAACCCATTACATAAAATATCATTTGTCTTCATCAATTTCTTTCATTCATTGTTTCCCCCAAGAAGTGCTCTATCATATGCTCCATTACACAGGAAATCTTTAATTATCATCAATTTTTCTAACAAAACACTCAACTATACAAAAATATATCTTAAGAAGATTTCAAAGGATAATTATATTAGCTATATATTATGGAGAGAGGATGGCCAAACACAATATAAAAACTATTTAATTTACCATCATTTAAAGAGAATAAAATATTAATTTCAAATAAGATAAACTTTTATCATTTTAATCATACATGAAAGCATACATTATTTAAAGTGAATACACATATATTTATCACATAAAAGACATGATTATTAAAGAAAGAACTCACAAAAGAGTTAAAATCACAAGACAATTTTACACAGCGGAAAACATAAAAGACAAGTGTTAAAGAAACATTAATTTTTCAAAAGATAATACCAAGTATCAAATACATACAATAACCACTATGAGTATACAAATAAGAGATTTCACTAATGAAATGCTTAGAAAAACATGTAATAAAATATGCAAAATTACAAAAAACAAAGTGCAAAAGCACATACATGTCCAAGTATAGACAACACAAAGATATGAAGGCACAATACAAGAACAAAAGTGTATAAGCACAAGTCTACTATGGGACAATACAAAGAGCCAACAAAGGGCAACACAAGCAAAAAAAGAATATATATTTGTTTATTGAATATATGCTTTGAAAGACATAACCGTATGCAAATTATGCAAGACAATTAATCATGGGATAACTCATGCAACTAAAGCATATATAACGCAAAATGCATGAAAATATTTCAACAACCATTTCTCATAAAAAACGAAAACGAGTTAAAAAAAATTATGAATAAATTTTAAAAATCTCATATATCATAATGAATAAATCAAATTAAAACACTAGTTTAACCACCACAAGCAATCACCTCCTACGGCTCCAAACCTCAAATATCAAATGTATCAGCGACTAGAACAAGAGCATAATCATCATGTCACTAAAGGGCCAAAGACACTCACGAAGATGTGTATAAACATCTCTTGTCTACATATAATGACACTTAAAAATAAGTGTATCAGCGACTAAAACAGGGGCATGATGCCAATGAAAGGCTAAAATCACACGCGAAAGTGTGAATAAACATCTCTTGTCTACATATAATGACACTAAAAAATCAAGTGTATCAGCCACTAGATCAAGAGTATAATGCTAACAATGAGCTAAAAACATACACGTAGGTGGGAATAAATATCTCTTGTCTACATATAGTGACACTAAAAAATTAAGTGTATTAGCTACTAGATCAAGAGTATAATCTCAATGCCAACAAAGGGCTAAAAACACACACGAAGGTATAAACAAACATCTTTTGTCTATATATAATGACACTTAGATAAGAGGCATAAAAAGAAGACACTCGAGGTAAAAAGCTTGTAATGGAAACATACTAATGTTATCAATAAGAATATCAATTTTAACCATCTTTCGAAACACAATCGTTTCAAAAATAGATTGTCATGACAGATAAACAAAGTTATAAGCATCCATAATAATAATGGTCATACAACAACTGAGTGAAACACCACATTCAGATTCAGAGATCAAACAATTGTTAGTTAGAGCCAAACCATAAGTTGATAATCTAAACTGACATAAAACGAGGTGCACACAACTCACCTCAACAAACATTTTTTAATCAACAAAAGCATATATGGATTCAGAAGCCAATCAACTATCAATCAGATCTAAGATTGGTATCAACACGACACACATAAACTTTGATAATTATAGATTGATAAGATGATTTGAGGTGTACACATAACTCACCTCAATGGCTAACTCAGAATACCCACAATAATGAGTTTAGAGGCCAATCAACCATCAATCAGACCAAAGACAAGTGACATCACATCACTCATAACGTATAGAAATCTAGATTGATAAGATGACATGAGGTGCACACACAACTCACCTCAACGGCTAATCCTAACCCAATAACAAAGCCAAGATAAATGATGCATCATATAAAATTTTGTGATGGACAAATCAAAATGCCATAAAAAGGCAATTCATACTCATAATTCAAATTTTCAAATAGGTGAGTTCATATCAAATATTCCATTTGAAAAGATAAGTTTCAAATCAAACTCAATATAAGTTGGGTAAAAACCTTAACATAAAAAAAAAACTTAGTGCAATCATATGCACAACAATATGTCAATGGATGCAATTATATGCAATACATGATGTCTTATGACAATTTTTACAAACTTGAATAAGCTCATGCCTAATATAAGCACTCTTCGTAGAAGTGACAACACATATGACAAGAAGTTAGAACTAAATGAGAAACAAATGCACTAATCCCATCACATACAAAAGATCAATAAATCTCATTAAAGAGAACACATATGACAAGAAGTTAGAACTAAATCATAAGTCTACTATGAAGCAATAGAAGACAATTAAATAGAGATTCTCAAGAGTTATATATAAAAAAAAAACTTAAGTGCACTAGTGCACAAGCACACATAAAAAAACACTAGTGGGCGAGATACAAAGAGCCATTTAAGGGCTATATACAATCCTCACAAAGAAGAAGACGAGTCATAAAAACAATATAAATGTTTTTTTATAAAATACTCCCTAAGAGCCATAAAGATCCACATATATCCACATATATATAATCACACTAAACAAGAGATTTTTCTCATAATGTAACATTTTTCAATAAACATGATGTAGAATATCTATACGCAATAGAGAAATCACAAGAGAAACTTATTTTTTATACGACACCAAGTCATGCTTATGCCATTCAATAAAGTCTTCTTTAGGCATATACCAAAAAGAAAATCTTAATCCAACATGTGTCATTTGAAAAAAAAAACTTACTTAATAGAGCAATATTGCTCAATATATATGAAATAGCATATTAAAAAATAGATCACGATAAAAGATCATTCTTGATCATATCATAATATATTAAAAATTTCAAAGATAGAACATACATTTGTTAAAAAATATGAATTTTAGTATTTTGCAAAAACACATAATATTTTAAGAAGCCACATATTCAACTTGAGTGAATAACTACAATGGTGTTCTCTAAGGAAGACACTCATAATACCCATAAAGAGAATAAAAAAAGGTGTTTTAAAAGAACACAATCACAAATCCCACAAAGGGGATACACAATAAGACAATATAAAAATATGTTTTTATTCAAATGAAAATGAGTTGTGTAAATGCATATATATCTTTGAAAAATATAGTTTTTCACTATACATAATTACATATCCATAATCTAAGACATCAAAACACAACATTTTTCACGTACTTCAAAATATATCTATCTATATATATATATATTTAACATAACTCCTTTTAAAACTTACCATACATATAAAACACAAGAAGCCGAAGATACGTACCTGAATGCGAAATCCTTTCCAAGACTCTGATGCCTTGCTCTGATACCATGTCATGAAATGATGCGGATTCCAATGCATTCCATGATAATCTCCAAGACTCAAAAACAAGACTCAAAAACATTATACATTTGAACAACAAACTTGAGAATTGAAGGATACACATCAAAATATAAATAAATAATTTTATTCATAATGAACATGAAAAGAAATACAAAATAAAATTACATTCAAGCCTCACTACAATACTTTAATGAATAATAATACACAACCCCAATACTACCCATCACTCTCTCAATCTTACACATACACTCATACCCTTTATTTATAGAGGAGAAAGGGAGGAAGAACTAAAGGAGAGAAAGAGAGGAAGTCCTCTCAATATCCAAAAAAGGAGAAGCCTCCCAATGGCTAGAATTCTAACCGTTGGAACTAAGTCAACTTGTTTGATTTAGTCCCTAATATATATATATATATATATATATATATATATATATATATGTATACATGTGAACATATATGTATATATTATACTATATACATATTGTATGTATACATGTGAACATATACGTGTATATTATATTATATATATAGGTATGTATATGTATAAATAACAATATACATATATGCATATGTATATACGTATATATATACAAAATGATACATTTAATCTTAATAGATATTCCTTGAACCCAAATGGGTTGTTATTGAAGATGTTGAACTAAGATGGGTGCAAATGGAGAAAGAACATTTTTTTCAATTTTTATATGATTTGCACCCCGAATATGAACAAGTGAGGTTTTCACTTTTTCATAAATCCTCTCCTTTACTTCTTGAAGATGCCATTGCCGAGGTTTGCCAAGAGGAGAATTGGCTTGGTATGACGAAAGGAGGAGGAGATGAAGTGTTGGCGGTGTCTAAGCCCGACAACAACATGAAGACCTACAAGCCTCCACACTTTGGGAGACAAAATAACTATAATGGTCATAATAACTATAGTGGTTACAATAACTATAACAGTGGTAAAAAGTTTATTTGTCACTATTATAATGAGCCAGGTCACATCAAACTTGTTTGTTCAAAGCTCAAGAACAAGGTGGCTTCCGTTGAATAATCTACACCAAAGAGGGAAGAATCAAGCAAAAGAGGAGACTAAAGATACTTTCTCTCTTTCTCAACTGTTAGAGGCACTTCAATAAATACTTAAATCTACATCTGGTGCAGCTATTGCTTCCTCTTCCTCTCCAGGTATGCGCTCTTAGATTCTTGATTCAAGAGTCTCTTTTCATATGACCCCGCATGAGAACTCTCTTTCGGATATATGCACCAATTCAAATTTATCCAATGTTTTAACCATTGATGGGACTTCTTTAAAAATTAAATGTATTGGGACTTTAGATTCAAAATTAGATAAAAAATATCTTAATTTTTTTTGTTCCCAAAATTAGAGTAGTTTCCAAAGTCAACCTTAATTTTTTTTTGGTTTCTCAAATTTTTGACTGTGGATGTGAAGTCTTTTTCTCATTAAAAGGTTGCACCGAGCAGGATCTCTGGTCCCAGAAATGGATTGGGCAAGGCCATATAAGAGGAGATCTTTATTGCATGGATCTTTTGTCTATTCTTTCTACGTCATTTTATAACTATGTTCAAGAAAATGATATTGAAATATGACATAAGAGACT
This sequence comes from Nuphar pumila, assembly GCF_984573655.1. Lineage (NCBI taxonomy): Eukaryota > Viridiplantae > Streptophyta > Magnoliopsida > Nymphaeales > Nymphaeaceae > Nuphar > Nuphar pumila. The sequence goes on from NC_143254.1 coordinate 97,567,391, forward strand.
TGGACATCCTAGATTTTCTAAGATGTATATTTTCCCATTTGTTGAGACTTGTTGAAATGAAAAAGATATTATTTGTAAAGATTGCATCTTTGGGAAAATGAAATCTATAACTTTTTCTCTTAGAACTTTTGTTTCCAAAAGACCATTTGAGTTGATGCATTCGGATGTACGGGGACCCTCTATGGTCATTGTCACGAATAGAAGTATATGCCTTGGTGTACCACTTATAGGCAATATAATACTTAGAGAATATAACCTCTTATGGGTCAACACATGAAAACACAAGAATGAGCCACTTATGGGCTGAAAACACACATAAAACTGAACAATGTTATTGGGGAATAATCCTTTGAAGAATACATAACAAATGAGAGGGGGTAGACCCCTTTATATACAAATGAAGGCCCATAGAGAGCCGTTGGGACTTACCCAACGACTAAAATTCTAGCCGTTGGGTAGGGTCCAACGACTCCCTACCAAATACCCAAAAAGCCCATCAATGCTGGGATTTATTATAATAACAGAAATAAATAAAAATAAAAATACAAAAACATTAATTTTTGACATATGTGTGAAAATACCAAAACACCCCTGAATTATAAATATACAGGAAATGTACAAAAACATGTAAACATATATATGTATACTTTTATATATATATATGTTTACATTTAACACTCCCCCTCAAACTTACGGTAGAATCATCAAAAGTTTGTCCAATAGGAAGTGAAACCTTGGGGAAGGCAAGGCTTTTTTAAAGAAGTCTGCAAGTTGATATTCTGACGTCGCATATGGCAGGGAATTAATCTTCTTCAAAAATTCTTCACGAACATAATGATAGCCCATCTAAATATGTTTAGTGTGCTCATGAAAAGTGTGATTTCCAGCAATGTAGATGACACTTTTGTTATCGAAGCATAGTTTTGATGGTTTTGTCACGATTACGCCCATATCCTTGAGAAGACGCCGCAACTATACAATTTCAATGGTAGTAGTTGCCATGTGTCAATATTCAGCTTCTTTGGAGGATATAAATACTTTTTGTTGCTTCTTGTATTTCCATGATATCAAGGAGTCTCCTACAAACACATAGAAACCAATAGTTGAGTGTCTGTCATTTGGGTCTCTCCCTTAATCAGAGTCAGAATAAACAATTAAATTAAGAGGAGAAGATGAAGATAAAAATAATCCTTTAGAAGCAGAATTTTTTAAATATCTAATAATATGCGTCAAAACACTCATGTGCATAGAGGTAGGCTGCATGTGCTATGTCTGGTCTGGCAATAGTCAAGTATGTCAATGCTCCAATCATCTGCCGATATGGAGTAAGATCTTCTAGAGGTTCTTCATCATCAATTTTCATCTTTGCATTTATCACTTTATGGGTATCTAGTCTTTTGTCATCAGTAATTCCAAACCTGTCAATAATTTCAGCTGCAAATTTGGATTGGAACAACAGATACCCTCTAGGAGAATATGCAATCTCAATCCCTAAAAAAAAATATAAGAAAACCAAGGTCAGTCATTTCAAAATTTTGCTTGAGAATAAATTTAACTCGATCTACTCCTGATTTATCTGCTCCAATTATGATCATATCAACAACATAAAGTAATAAAATAGCAATAACTGCAACTGAATTCTTAACAAACAAAGCAGTGTTAGTAGAACAAAAAGTATATCTAAGTTTAAGCATAACAAAACTAAAACGATCATACCAAGCTTTTGTAGCTTGTTTAAGACTATACAAAGCCTTTCTAAGGCGTAGAACTTTTCCCTTAGGAACATTATATCCAGGGGGTGGATTCATATATACTTCTTCTTTTAAAACACCATTTAAAAAGACATTCTTAACATTTATTTGATAAATTGCTCACTTTTTAACATAATTTTAACAGTAGTCATGTGTGCTACAAGAGCAAATGTTTCATCATAATCAATACCATATGCTTGGGCGTATCCTTTAGCGACTAACCTAGTTTTATGTCTCTCTAGAGATCCACCACTTTTAGTTTTGACTTTAAAAATCCAACTATATCCTATTGATTTTTTTGTGGTTGGTATATCAGACAATTCCAAAGTTTGAGATTTTTCTAAGGCTCTAATTTCTTTACTCATAGCATTTTTCCATTTGGGACAGTGATTTGCTTGATTATATGTGGAAGATTCAAACTATGAATAAATTTTTGCTAAACAAGCTCTATATTGAGGTTCGAAAGATTTATATGGCACAAATCGATCTGGGACTTTACGTGGTCTCTTTGAGTGCCTAATTCTTGTGTTTTCTTGTTCTTCTATGGTTGAATATTTTTTAAAAGCACTTAGTTGTTCATTATCTTGTCTTCTTTGATATTGAATGACATTTGGATGATCGTGGATGATCGTGGGGCTCATTTGCTTGATATTCGTTACAATGTGACATTCCTACATTCCTAGAAATATAAAGCTTGTTATTTTTAGTGTCATAACACCTAAATCCTTTTTGGCTTTCTCTGTATCCTAAGAATTTATATGAAATTGCTTTAAAAAATAATTTATCATTGTTATGGGTGAGAACAAAGCCTCTACACCCAAAGACCCTTAGTATAGGATAATCAGGAGAGACATTATAAGTTTTTTCATATGGTGAAAGATTTTGGATTTTTAAAGAAGGTAGCCTATTTATAAGATATATGGAGGTGAGAGTTGCTTCAACCCCAAAATATTTGAGAACACTTTTAGTTATGAGAAGAGTTCTAGTGGTCTCTATTATGTGCCTATGCTTTCTTTCAGACAAACCATTTTGTTATGGTGTATTAGCACATGACCTTTGATAGAGTATTCTATTTTCTCTTAGATATTGTTGAAAGTCATTAGTCATGTATTCACCTCCCGAATCAGAATGAAAAATAGATATACTGGACTTTAAGAGATTTGTCACTAACTTATGAAAAATTTTAAAATTCTCAAATACTTCGTATTTATGTTTAAGAAAATATATCCAAGTATAGCGGGAGTAATCATTCACAAAAATAACATAATAAGTATATCCTCTTTTGTAGGCAATATGGGCAGAACTCCAAACATCAGAATGAATTAATTCAAGAGGTTTAGTAGCAGAGAAAGACCTCTCTTGATATGAATTTGATTTCATTTTTGCAAGAATATAATTGGTACATGAGATTTGTTCATTGCAAAAGATCCTTAAATAAGAAATATTGGATAATTTATACATATTAGGGTGCCTTAGTCTTTCTTCTTCTCTTCTTCACTACGCCTTCATCCCAAAACAATTGGGGTCGGCGATATGAACCAAAACTCATAGTGGTTCATATACATAGGGTGTGACTAAATTTTATGCTGGTTGTCACTGGCCTAACACAACCCTCCTCCTTTATCCGGGCTTGGGACCGACAATGTATAACTAAACAGTTGAACACAGGCGGAGTTAGGGTGCCTTAGTCTTTGATGCCACAAAATTTTTATCCAAATTTTGAACATTAAGGCAAAAAGTCTTGACAAAAAATTTCAACTGATCCATATAGTACAAGTCTTCTTCTTTATGCCCTTCCCCAATCTGCCTCCCAGAATGGAGATCCTGTATTAAGCATTGGTTAGAAGTGAATGGGACTACATCCATGACCGGTGATTTGAGAAACAGAAAGTAAATTTAAATTTAGTTTTGGAACAAATCTTATTTGAGGAATACTAAAACTAGGTCATTTTTTAAAATTTTTAATTCCATTAATATCAAGAGAGGTTTCATCGGCAATACAAACATTTCTTTTACTAATATAATTTTTACAATTGGAAAATATAGATTTATCATTTGTCATGTGCAATAATGCACTTGAGTTTAAAAGCCAATAAGTCATACTTGAAGGAGAAGAGGAGGAGGCGACGCTGGTCACGGATTATCCTTTGAGAAGAGGTTGCAATGCTTCTACAAGTTGAGAAAGAGAAATGTTTGAAATTGTCTTGTTTGAAGAGTCTTGATCAACTTGTGAAGGACCAACCGAAGCAACCTTTTTTTCCTCTTTGTTCTTGAATTCCAGAAAAAATGGTTTGATATGACCCAGTTCACCACAATTATGACAAAAAATACCTCATCTTTTCCTTCCATTTCCTTTACCCTCATACACACGATTCTTCCCATAGTTATTGTTCTTATAAAAGTGTGGGGGTTTGTATGTATGAGTCTTGGATCCTGGTTTTGAAACGGCCAACACATTATTCTTAGCTTCTCTTATTTCATTTTAAGACCTTAATCTAGTCTCTTCCATGCATACTTGAGCTAAAACCTCTTTAAGGAAGCTCATCTTGTCTTCTATGAATGATGTTGCTTCTCATTTGTTCAAACTCGAGTCGCAACCCTCTCATAAATTGAAAAAATTATTCATTGTTTATTTGCTTCTTTCTAAGTTAAGCATCATTGGGAGTTTCTCAGACGGACTCAAACTTAGCCATTTGATCCCACAACTTCTTTAAAGAGCCAAAGTACTTTATAATACTCTTGTCTCCTTGTTTACAATTGTATATCTTGTCTTGAAGCTCTCATCTAAATGCAATGTCACATCGAGTATATGTTTGTTTAATGAAGAGTCATGCTTCATTGGCTCTTTCAAACTCCAAAATAGTTTTATATGTATCTTTGTTCATACTTCTCATAAATAAGGAAAGTACGTTGGCATGGACAATTTTTCATTCCTTCAAAGTTTTTTTATAACCTATAAGCGCTTTGTCCTTTTTTTCTCCTTTGAGGACTTCCTCTTTAATGGTTTCATCATTTTCTTTAATGGATTTTGTGAGGGTGAGTTGTGGTTCTATTGTAGAACCATCAGCATGTTAAAATGTATCTTATATATATATCTATATATATAGAGAGAGATACATATACCTATATATCTCATATATATGTCTATGTATCTATATACATATATATATATATATATATATATATATATATATTTAATTCTTGTAATACTCATTAGGGGTAAAATAGTCTTTTTCCTGTTTCACACATTCTTTTTGGATATGCTTTATTCTTTTTTGTATTTTTTTATTTTTATTTTTTATTTTTTATCTTTTTTATCTTTTAGGCATTGAGGGGCCCACCATATATGACCGTTGGGGCCCCTCCAACGGTCAATAATATGACCGTTGGGGCCCCTCCTTGGGTCCTCTTGAGTGTATAAATAAGGGGTTAACCCTTTTGTAAATTTATTCTTTTGTAAGCCTCTTTCACTCTTTCAATAAAATCTTCCTTTATTTCTATGCCTTTGTGCATTTGTACTCTTTTGAGAATGTTTATTTTGTGCCTTTGTGCACATACTTCCTATTGAGAATCTAGTGCCTTTGTACACATAGCCTTTTTAAAGGTATTTTCACACAACATACTCTCACAATCCTTTACCAATAAGGATTCTTT